>NC_086228.1:2537500-3167500 GCF_036321145.2 Pelmatolapia mariae | reverse complement strand
TCTACTGTATCGGTATTTATTTAACCACCAATCTGACTGTCATACTGTATTTTTCATCAATCCCTGTTCTCTCACGCAGCTGTTGGGTCGCTCGATTGACCTGAACCGTCTGATTACCCAGAGGATCTCTGCAGCAATGTACAAGTCCCTGGACCACGCCATCAGCCGCTTTGAGAGCGAGGATCTTACCTCTATAGTGGTGAGCTCAAACATCAGGCAAACTAGTGAAAATCGGCAATCTGTTTTTGTGACCTGTGCGCGTCATCCTTCTCACACTGCATGTCTGGACAGGAGTTGGAATGGCTGCTGGAGGTTAACAGGCTAACTCACCGCCTCCTGTCCAAGCACATGACGCTGGACAGCTTTGACGCCATGTTCCGCGAGGCTAACCACAATGTCTCCGCCCCCTATGGACGAATCACTCTCCACGTCTTCTGGGAACTCAACTTTGATTTCCTCCCCAACTACTGCTACAACGGGTCCACGAACCGGTCAGTTTCACACTGTTGGTTTGCAGGAATATATTTGATTTGTCGCTTTTACTTTTTCTGCTTTTTCTTTACCTTTTTTTGTCTCCCTCTGTTCAGCTTTGTACGGACAGCTATTCCCTTCACCCAGGAGCCTCAAAGAGACAAGCCAGCCAACGTACAGCCTTACTACCTGTATGGGTCTAAGGTGCGGTACCATCTGCGATATTATCGTAAAGACTTTTTGTGTAAAGCAAACTTCCTCTTTCTCCAGAATAACATTGTGTCTGTTTCTTCTTTCCCTCTCAGCCTCTCAACATTGCATACTCCCACATATACAGCTCCTACAGAAACTTTGTTGGCCCGCCTCACTTCAAGACCATCTGCCACCTCCTTGGTTACCAAGGCATCGCTGTGGTGATGGAGGAGCTGCTTAAGATTGTCAAGAGCCTGGTATTTATCTTCATTTTCCATCCTGAAAAGCATGCTGTCCTCCCCCTCAGTGTGCTGGCTCCTCACAGTTATTATTCTCCTTCCTTTTTGTGCCCTCTCTTCCCCTCGCCTGCTGTGAACTATCCATCTTCTCTGTCACTTTACAGTTACAGGGCACCATACTGCAGTATGTAAAAACCCTGATAGAAGTCATGCCCAAGATCTGCCGCCTACCGCGCCACGAGTATGGCTCCCCAGGTGAGTTTATAATCCCCAAAATTACAATGAATGGAGCGACACATGGAGTTGCGTTAACACTTACACATGAGCTGTCTTTGTCCGCTTTGCTTAAATATAATTCTTTATTTGACTTCAGGTAAGTCAAATTAAGCCGTTTTTGAATAAGGGGGCAATCAGAGAAAAAGAAAAGGTAACTAAATGGTCTGCATATTGGTTGGTGCTTTGACCGACATAAACTCGAAATTTGAATAATACCTGATTGATTGCTGTGAAATTTGGTACCACCAGCATACCACAATTTTAGTTGAAATATATCTGCAAAATTAATGCCATTCTCATCAAGCTGTGTACCAAGCATGAGTTTATATGTCAAGTATGATAAACGGGCTGCGGATTAGCACATTCAGTATGAGATTTTTATCATCGCAGATCATTTAGCCTGAAAACCACAGCGTCAGAATAACTTCACACTACTTTAATGCACTTACAGTACTGTGCAAAACCCCCTCATTTTAAAAAAATATTTGATTCACTTTCTTGAGCAATTGTTCTGCATGCTTTTTGAGGATGCATCAGAGTTTTGCTTTGAAAATTGGACATGTTTTGTTTGTTTTTTGAGCCACTTTCAAGAATATAAAAGGTGCAAAACAGAGAACTTAGCAGAGAACCAATTTTAAACTGTATCTTTAGGTGCTTTGTTACCAGCTGCCTGTCACAAAAAGGCAAAAAGACACTTTCATAGCTGAATCTGTGAAAGTTGCTAAAGACAACACAGTTTGACAGGCATAAAATAGTGTTTTTTGCACGAACTAATTGATTTCCAAAGAGCTCTTATCCAAAAACCTGTTATATCTTGACATGGTGTGTGGTTAAAAAAAATGAGGAAACCAGAAAAGTGGAGAAAAAATCCAGCAAAGACCTGACACTGCAGCTGAGAGATGCGCCTGGCCTTTCAGTTGAGCCATCTACTGTTGAGGAATAAAGGTGTTCAAACCAAAAATTGGCTTTCAAGCTTGTTAGAGTTCTACACCCTGTGTTTTTGCCTCACATAGTAAATTTTCATTTATGTTTTTACATGTTTCAATTAATCACTGCACTTATTTTCCTATTTTTCGAGCAAAATATAAATAAACAATGCATGGCTCAAGGCTTTTGCACAGTATTCTTTACATAATGAACAAATATGAAACAAAAGTGCTGTAACAAATGTGCACTAACTATTTATAGCTGGTTATAGGTAATGCAGATATTTTATTTATTTGATGCATAGCACAGCAGTTTTATTCACATTTTCCTTCAGGTTCAGATATCGCCGCTCACTATTGGAGCAAGTCCTGCACAGGCTGCTTCTCTGGCTTCTGTCAGATCTTGGAAACATTCAACAGTACTGGAATAAGATTCAGCCATAACTTGGAGAAAGCAGTACAATACTAGATAACAACATATGAACCACTACAAAATACAGTTAGGATACCAGGAGGAAAGTGGCACTACTATGAGCTGGATGACTGAGAGCCTACACAGACATATACGGTGGTGTGAAAATTTTCCCCTTTTCTGATTTCCTTTTTTTTTTAATATTGTTAGAAAAAAAAAAAGGAAGTCAGAAAGTGGCAAACAACTTTTTCACACAACTGCAGCTCTACAATGTCCAATTAAACCACAAACAATCCTCTAACTGCCTAATTCTTTTACATCTTTGTGCACTCCGTGACCTGCCTTAATGCATTTTGACCAGAGCTGTGGTTGCAGATTAGGGGCAGTCAGATGGAATATCCCTAAGAGGAGGGCTTAGTAATCTGTAGATTACTGATGTTCTGTACCCTGAGTTCTGTACCTGGCTTATTGCCTGTGATCTCACTGACAGCAGTTAATGATCCTCTTGTCCTCTGCTGCGAGGCCCCGATGCTCAGGCCAAATGTGGGTCAGAGAGGCCGCGCGGACCCGCTGACATCACCGCATTTCATCCCGCTAGCAATAGATTATCAATGACATAACAAGATATTAGCAGGCGCTTGCTTCCTAGACTGTAGGAGAGTATAGATTTTATCAGCGTATCTTTAAAATGCAGTTGGAGCGCCGTATCACACCTGTCTTTTCCTCCATCTGCCATTCCAGGCATCCTGGAGTTCTTCCACCACCAGCTTAAGGATATCATTGAGTATGCTGAGCTAAAGACGGATGTCTTCCAGAGCTTAAGGGAGGTGGGAAACGCCATCCTCTTCTGCCTGCTCATCGAGCAAGCTCTGGTAGGACTTTTCTCATTACAAGTGTCAAAATCCCATAATGCTTTAATGTGATTATTGCACACCCCTGCCCCCCTCTTTTTTTTTTCTTTTTTTTTTGTTACTACTGCTTTCTCAAAGATTCCTCTGATAGCTCTGTCTGTGGTCTCCGAGCACGCTCAGTAAACAGGACCACTGAAATGAAGTTCTCTTGACTGCCTTGTTTTAATGTGGGTGACCAACAAACCTGGGTGCCTGAAGGTTTCCACCCAATCTGTGGTGTTGATTCACTCGCTAAATCAAACACCGCGGTCAGAAGCCATCAGGCTCCCAGTCCACACGCCCCAAAGTGTTTAATCTTTGATTGTGTGTGATGGTTTTTTTCGTTTCTGAAATACAATTCTATTTTTCATTACACGCTGGCAACTACCACAGGTGGTAAGGATTTAGGTCTTCCTATTGGCTACCAGAAAATGACAGCATGACCAAATATGTTTGCTCTTTTATCTCTTGTTGGTTTGGGCTGCTGTTTTTCTGTTGTTTCTCTTTTTTTCCGTGTTAGTTTGACACACACGCAGTTTACCTTCAATTAGCCATGGAAGCAAAAGCACTGAGACATCTTTCATTTTTTTAAAAAGAATGAGGTGAAACTAAAAGAGTGTTTGAAGAGTGCACCTGAGACAAATGCAACAATTTGTTGCTTTTGTTGCTTCTGCTTCACCTCTCCGACACGTTTCACGATATTCAAGTTGCAAGCTTTCAGTAATCTTGCAGGAAATCAGTGAGACAGACAATCAAGCTGCACTGATCACAGGAAATGTTTTTTTTACATTGAATCATAACTATTTTAGAAGGTGATCGCACATTCCTGTGCTAAACTCTGCACTTTTGCCTCCATGACTGTCTTTTACTTCTGGGCACTTGTAATGCCTGTACGCTGCCCAGATCTCACTCTTTTTTTGTTTGTTTTACCATTTCTGTCTGGCTGCACTTGCTTGTGCGTCTACTAAAAGCCTAGTTGTGTGTTGTTTGTCTCTTAAGTGTGCGTGCATTCGAGTGCGTGTTGCATGGCTTTTTCTTCTAGCCCGTCCCTTTTCTTTCTTTTGTTTTTTAGCCGAGGTCTCGAGGTGCTGCTTCTCTGCTCTTTGTTTGATTTGTACCTTGTCGTCTTGACAAACAGTCACCACCACGATCGCTCTGACCGCTTGAAATTGCCCCTTAGTCTCTAATGGCAAAAAAACAAAAAACTGCACACTGAGCCACGTGACATTTTCGATTCATTAAGATGTTTGTAAACTTGACCTCGAGCCGCTAAACCCGACTAGATGGGATTTTGTGCTTAAAGTGTTACAAATTATAATCCTTTTAAAATTGGCCTGTCGTCATTGCTTGATAATCATAGCATCATTATCCACACAGCCAAACTCTAATTCAGTTATCTTATCTCCCCACTCTCCCTAAGCCTGACATTGTGTTGACTAATCTGTCAGCATAGACCTGTGGTTCGGAGCTCGTGTTAGGCATTCAAAAATATGTCTTTAAAACACTTAAATTAAGAAGTTCAGCAAAACCCCGCCTCATGGCTGTCTGCATGCTTTGTAAGGGCGTCCGTAGAGAATAATAGCGGGCGACTTCCTGGATTAAAATGAGCTGTTTGTCTGTGTTGTGCTTAAATCTCAGTCCCAGGAGGAAGTGTGTGACCTGCTTCACGCCGCTCCCTTCCAGAACATTCTTCCCAGAGTCTACATCAAAGGTATACAACAAGTTTGGAAGCGGTGAATTAAAAAGCAGACGGGTGCAAATTACATTACTCGCAGTTTGAAGTTTGGGACGATCTGAGAAGCACTTTTCTTTTGAAATACGTCCGCAACTGTTGGTGTTTGTGTGCTGCACAGAGGGAGAGCGTCTGGAGGTGAGGATGAAGCGGCTGGAGGCGAAGTACGCCCCTCTCCACCTCGTGCCTCTAATTGAGAGGCTGGGAACCCCGCAAGTGAGTTCAACATCCCCTCTGATGGGCATGAAAGCAGACCTGAAAGGACATATTTATAGTCATACTTTTTTTTTTTTTTTAAGATATAAAATTTGGAAAAAGAGGTGGTGGTGCACTACATATGACAGTCACTATATGTCAGTAGCCTTTTTTTTGTACACACAGTCTTGCAGTTTAATCATGCGACCCCTTCCTCCCACTTTTCTCAGGCATGTTTCATTGTTAACTATTTATTGATTATAAATAAATTAAGGGAATTTGCACAATTTTCATAGCTGGTCTTCAAATCCTCCCCACAATTTTCTAAATTCTCTAAAGACTTTTTAGACTTTTGGAGGGAAAGTTTTTCTTCTCTCTCCTAACGTTATCCTTTAAGCCGACTGACTTACAGTAGAAGCCTGCGGATTTTCAGAGGAGGAAAAAAAAGCAGAGTAATCAGCTTTAAGTTTCTAGCAGCAAGCGACAGAGAAGGATAGCAGTGGCAAAAATCCCCCGGCAAATTCTCTAGGAAGTGAAGTGTCTGATTTCTCTCTTGAGATTTTCACCCTTGAACATTCTGCCTGGTTTCTTTTTTACCAGCAAATTGCCATTGCGCGGGAGGGAGACCTGCTGACCAAAGAGCGCCTGTGCTGTGGCCTTTCCATGTTCGAGGTCATCCTAACGCGAATCCGCAGCTTCCTGCAGGATCCGGTGTGGCGCGGTCCTCCGCCCACCAACGGTGTGATGCATGTCGACGAGTGTATGGAGTTCCACCGCCTGTGGAGCGCCATGCAGTTCGTCTACTGCATCCCTGTCGGCACGCACGAGTTCACGGCAGAGTAAGTGACGCCTGGCAAAGAAAGTCGTTGGTGTTTTGTGGCAAAAACTTGCAGCAAATGCACAGAAGTGAGCAACATTAGAAAGGGGAGTCTGCAGTTATCAGCAAACTAATGGTAGATTCCAAGAGTGTCTGTTGTCCTCGGCTGCTTTATGGTGAAAATTAAATTCCCCACAGCCATGTGTTGATGGCTTCTGATGGCTGCTGTTGTCTTTTCCTTGTTTTTTAAGCTAAATTTGGCCTGCTTTGATTTATTCTTGGGGTCCATTTTGGTGCAAATATTGATATGACAGGTCCAGCAGTATTTTTTGATTCTAATGAAAAGGTTAAAGTTGGTGAATCTGAAGAAAAGTTAAAGGGGTGGAAAAGTTTTGGGGAAACTTTTTCAATACACACTATGTGACTATTTATTTTTTTTATATCACTCTGCTACACACCCTTTACATCACCCTCCTTGAATAAGAGAGCTGAAAATAAATAAGTTGAAAGGGGCGGGCTGTGTATATGTGACAGCAGTTTGGACCCAGACAGAGGGAGGATTTTTCCATGGCGCGTTGCTCCCTTGTGTCGCCAGAGCAGCTGGAAACATTATAGCGTTGTTGCATCAGAGTTGCATCATTGTTTTGCAGACTTGTCACATCTCGAGAGTTGTGCATCACATAATGAAAGCGCACCCCTCCGCCCCATCCCCGTGTTGTTTGTGCTCGTCCTTACAGGCAGTGCTTTGGGGATGGGCTGAACTGGGCCGGCTGTGCCATCATCGTGCTCCTGGGACAGCAGCGTCGCTTTGACCTCTTCGACTTCTGCTACCACCTGCTCAAAGTCCAAAGGCAGGATGGCAAGGACGAGATCATCAAAAATGTGGTGGGTACACGTTATCTGCTGCGTATCCTCAATTTTGCCTTGTTGCTGAAGACTTGCAATTATAAGTCCAAAAAATACATCCCTTCTTTTCTTCCGTAGCCCCTGAAGAAGATGGCAGATCGCATCAGGAAGTACCAGATCCTCAACAATGAGATATTTGCCATCCTGAACAAGTACATGAAGGCAGTGGAGACAGACAGTTCCACTGTGGAGCATGTTCGCTGTTTCCAGCCTCCTATACACCAATCCCTGGCTACCACTTGCTGAAAAAGACCTTTGAAAATTGTACACACACACAAGTGAAGACACATTCCCCTTAGCTGTGATGCTAATTTCTGCCTCTTACTGCTCTTTGTGAGGTGTAAGGTACCACAATAGCTCCCCATTGGCTGTAAGAATCCAAAGACACGTCTCCTCAAACTGTTCCTCTATTTAAAACGAATGAGTGTCTTTGGGTTCTTACGAGAAGCGGAGCAGCCCAGAGGTGGAAGTGTATAGTCACGTCTCTTCTTTTTATTTTCTCGTTTGTGTGGCTCCCACTCAAGACTCGTGCATGCCTTCTCTTACTCCTTCAGTTGCTTACCTGTTCGCTGGACCACTGATACAAATGCCAAAAGAGACAAAAATTAGACTGATTTTAAAAAATTTGATATGAAATGGCGCAACAAATTTTCCAAATTATATAGATATAGATATATATAAATATATTTAAGTCCAACATGGTGCTCTTACGTGATCCTACGTCTCCTAACAGTACTCGCACAGGCACCAGTACACCTGTGCGATCTCTACGCGTGTCCTCTATTAAGACCCAAACTTGTTTATCGTGATGCATCTGTATAATAATCTACCCACTGTCCATGATACAAGGCGTCTGTCATGACGTGTTTATATACTTTTCATTACTCTCACACACGGCCTGCTTTTCAGAGGAGCGGAGGTACACTGCATCTTTGATTTGCCTTCAGTTTACCTGGTTTTTTGTCGGCCTCCTGACACGCTTTTACTCGGTACCAGTTCCACTGTAAATTTCACCGTTGAACAAAGTGAAGTATTGAGTGTCGTAATTGTTCTTTGTTTTTAATTATTAATATTTTAATTTAATCATCCTTTGCATACTTGCCTCTCTTCTATTGACTGGAAAACCTCATCGGTAGTTTTTTTAAAATTTTGTTTTGTCCCCTCCCCTCCTCCTCTTTTGTCTGTTGGAAAGATTTTTATATTCTGTATATGAATACAGTGATATTATTTACAGTTTGCAAAAAGACACACAGTCATCTGAGTAAATGTGTTTGCTTTTTCAAGAGTTAAAAAGGAACAAAAAGATTAGAAAATACCTCTAGGTTGTACAAAGACAGTGCTGTACTAGATTAACCTGTTTTGAGTATGAATGGGTGAAGATGAAATATTCTCCTCATACAGCGAAGGAACAAATAATTAAAAAAAGAAGTAATAAACTAAAATGTCAGTTATGATTAAAGGGCAGTTTCCTAAATATAGTCAGTATTTACTGTTGTGGGACTCTTTGCTTAGATTTAGCAGTGTTATCAAAATATGCAAAAACTTTGTCCCTATTTTTTTCTTATGAAGAAAGACAAATGATTATGAAGTAACCCTCCTCAAAGCAGCCTTCTTTTTTCTGCTCCGTTTTGAATGAAGAAAGTTTCTTTTGTAACTCCGGTGTCTTTTTAGCGTATTTATTCAAGTCTGACTTGCGGTTCATTTAAAGGTTGATCTCGTCAAAATGAAGGGTACCGGCGTGTCATCTCGAAACCTTAGCATGGCAAATGTAATTTATTGTCATCAATGGCTCCATTTGTGACATGAGGCTTTGTTTATGATATTGTTGTACAAGTGACCATGTTTTGAAGTACAAAAAAAAAAGTGGAGAAAAAGAATATAAAATGTACAACAATGTTCCTGCAAAGGATTTGAAATTATGTTGTATTTCCATGAAATAAAAAATGTTTAACTGAAAAAATAGAAGTTGTATTTAGCATGTTTGCTTTTCAATGGGTTCTACCATTTACTTGCAGCATCCCGTATTACACCTGCACATCCAGGATGCTTTCAGGTTTTAGTTTTCCAAATTTGTTTGTTTTGAGAATCTTGTAGAATGAAGCTTGTGTACATACTACATCTGTTACATATGCCAGGTGGCCTATAGGTAGGGTCTCTCATATCCTCGTGTTGCTGTTGTACCTGGATCAATGTAGCATCTCAATCACGTTGTTATGTCATACCTTTGCGACTTGGAAAAAAAAATTGTCCATGTCCACTCAAGGGAAAAACAAAATCCAAAAAAGGGGGCGGTTAGGTTTGGGGGCTAGGATGTGATTGTAGGTAGGGTTATGGGGCTATAGTTAGGGATGTGGCTAAGGTTACAGTGTTAGGTTGTTCACTGGTCACTTGCAATGGTGATACTGGCCCAATGTTAGTTTTGTTGATCAAGGAACAACACCAACATGATATCAGATTGTGCCTATACAAAGACACAATTCATGTATACTCACTGGCCACTTCATTAGGCACACCTGTTCAACACCTCCTTAGTGCAAATTTCTTGCGAGCCAATCACATGGCAGCAATTTAGTACATTTAGACATGGTAAAGTTCAAATCAAGCATCAGGCTCGAGGAAAGAGGTGATTTAAGTGACTTTGGATGTGGCAAAGTTGTTGAGTATTTCAGAACAACCTTCCCAAGGATTACAGATAATTGCCCGGAAAAGAGAAAATATTCACTTAGCAGCAGTTGTCCAGGCTGAAATGTGTTATAGATGTCAGACGTGAAAGAATTGCCCGTCTGCTGTGAGCTGATAGGGAGGGACCAGTAATTTTAAAAAAAAAGAAAAACTAGTTACAACTAAGGTATGCAGAAGAGCATACCTGTTGTTGACACAACATGTTGAACCTTGAAGCAGATGGGCAAAAGCAGCAGAAGGGCACATGGGGTTCCAATCCTGTCGGCTAAGAACTAGAAACTGAGGCTACATTTCACATGAACTCACCAAATTTGGACAACAGAAGATTGGATGAAGATGTCTAGTTTGGAAGAGTTTTGATTTCTGCTGAAACATTTTGGATGATAGGTTCAAAATTTGGCATAAAAACATGAAAGCATGGATTCATCCTGCCATGTATCAATGGTTCAGGCTGACGATGGTGGTGTAATGGTGTGGGGAAATTTTCTTGGTTGATTTTGGGACTCTTATTACCAGTTCAGCATCATTTAAATGCTACAGCTTGAGTGAAAGCATTTCCATCCCTTTAGGACTACGCTGCATTCATCTTCTTGCTTACTTACAACAAGATAATGGACAACACTCACTAGATCTCAATGTAATAGAGCACTTTGGGGGTATGTTGGAGGGGATATTTGTGTCATGAATGTGCAGTCAACAACTCTGCCACTTTGGTGATGCTGCCATGTAAATAGGGACCAAAGTCTCTGACAATGATTTATAGCACCTTGTTGAATTCATGCCATCAAGAATTAAGGCAGTTTTGAAGAGAAACTTTTGCCCAACACAATATTAGCAAGGATAGCGTGTTTGGTGGGTGTATATCAGTGGCATCCTAACCATTAGACAAAGAGAAATGTCTGTAGACTTATGAGATAATTGTATTAAGACAAAGATGAGCAAAAGGATTCAAGAAAATATTTTCTCCTCCTAAAGTGACCAAGAGCATGGTAACCTCTGTTTCTTAAATGGAAAAATTAAATGCGCTGCACTGCCTTAGCCAGAATTTATCCTAATGTATCTGTGGAAAAAAAATAAAATTAAAACAAAAATTGTCTTTGCACCCGTTCTTCTCATCCAACTCTATCTGGGTTGGATTCTGTCAAGAATGGTAGAAAATTAAAAAATAATATGTTGTCAAAATTGTAGGACCATAACCTACAAGACAAGATGATTGAACAAAAATATTAAGTAGATGGTTTTGAATACTTATGTAATAATATTATCATATTGCAGAACTATTGTAAAAATAGATACCAAGCATTTAAAAAAAATTGTCTCACTGTGGAGCACATCTGTACATATTAAAGAGAAAACAAATCATTCTGAGATAAACTGCAATATAACAAAGGTTGGAATGCTTTCTGAATGCACTGAATTTAAACATTAACTGGGCTACCGACCAAAGACCAAACTGGACTTTGTAAACAGACTTTTGCTATTCTATTAAACAGAATTATTTTACTTAGCTAGTTATGCCAATTAAACTGGTTTAAATTATTTTTGGATTTTTAGTTGTTGTGTTTTTTTTTAATCGAGCTATGGAAGGTATTTTATTTTTCATTGGGAGAAACAAGCTTCCATGGTAGGTCATTTAAAAAGACCTGGGGAAGCCCCCCCCCCCCCCCCCCCCCACACACACACACAAACACAAACAACAACAAAAAAACAAAACAAATCAAAAACGAGTATGTTAGGTCTGTACATATGTACACTCACGGGTGTATAAAAGAAGTAAAATATATAATTTCTTCAGTTACTACACTTTCTAAATAAACTTGAGGGCTATTTGAATTTGTTGTGTGTCGCTCGCGATATCCGGAACTGCGTCATGGGGACTGGATTCCTATTGGCCACGGGCAGATAAATCTACGCATGACGTTATTTTGAAATTTCAGCGGCGGAGCGTTGCTTGTCAGTGAGAGCTGCACTGCAGCCTTTGCGACACTTCTAGAAATTCAAAGTTGGTCACATACAGTGGGAAAAAATGTCTTTTTCACGAGCTCCTTTGAAGAGATTCAACGAACACATAGGTAAGAAAAAGCTAACGGCTGTAGCATGCTGCCAAATTCAACCACTTAACGTTAAATGGCTTATGTTAGCTGGCTAAAGCTAACCAAGCGTTAAGGCACATTTGGTTAGCGGGGTTTCTTGTTTAACGTATATAAATTAATAAAACATAGCCACGGGTGGTTATTTGTTTACATAACAAAGGCCTGATGGTGTTTATGATACCACTGTTGATTGCGGTGATCGACATTACAGCTAACGTCTTCTTGTTGTTCGAAGGTTGCGCCCCTCCTCCGGGGTCCTATGAGATTAAACCTGGGGACCTGAAAGGAGCGGCATCCTTTGACAAATCTGATCGATTCAAACCTCCTAAAGCGGGTGAGTGGCTCTGCTATACATAATGCTACAGGAAATGGTGTAACTGGTAACACAACGTTAGTACAACTGGTTTTCTTTTGTGTCTTCAGCTGATGGAGCTGCAATGCCGCCGCCACCACCATCACCTTCCAGAAATGCCTTAGTTTCTCCTGTCCGCAGGACTCTGTCGCTTGATGTCCTTGTGAGTTTAATGTTATTGTTAACGCCACTCTGCAGAGCCTGCTGATAATATAGTTGCTTGAGATATACAAAATTGCTTTCCTTTGTCTTTCCCTTGTCAAAAACTAGCCTGAAGGGTCAAGTGCAAAGAAAGATAGGAATGGCATGACTGTGGAGAAGAAGCAGCAGAAACTACTGGAGAATGAGGTACACCTCAAAGATTGATAGTTCTCTGTAATCAGCAGCTTGTGTCCTTAGCTATTACTGTGGAGCTGGTGCACCACTAAATGTTCAAGCTGCTGTTCATCCTGTTGGTGCCTGTACCAGAAAGATAGTTTGAGTTTTGATTCTTCCCAGATCCGGTTCCTGGTGCAACAGCGTGGGGAGCAGGATCGTCGGCTACTCGCCCTGGAAGAAGAGCTAAAGAAGGTAGAGGCCAAGCTGTTGGCTGCAATCAGGGAAAGGACCGGACTCACTGCCAGTGTTACCACACTTGAGAGACAGCGAGCTGAACTCAAGAAAGTCAACGAGTTCCTAAAAAACAAGGTATGATGATATCTAGACTTTACTGTATTTAGAAATACCGTCATGAGTGTGTTTGGAGTTGAATGGTGGGTGTTTTTTATTTTTTTATCTATTTTTTTCAAGGTGTCTGCTGATACAACCAAAAAAAGAATCAATTCCCTTACCATGGAGTTGATGGAAGCTAGGAACACTTTGGATGTTAAAAACCAGGTATGATTCATTCAGTTTGTTAAATCCTATCTTAATATTAACCCATGTGCAGTAATAAATTGTGTCTTTTTTTTTTATTCAGGAATTTAGTGTACTTCAGATTAGCACTGAAGGCCAAATAAAAGTTTTAGAAACTGACCTACAAGCTGCAAGGGCTACACTCGCAGCGTTAAAGGACAGGAATAAAGACTTGGGTAAGATTTATGACTATATATCTATCTATTACATATGTAGAATGTGTAGGTGAACTAATTAGGGTGTTACCTTTCTCTAGAGGACCTCCATGAGGTGACAAAAAGTCAGAATGAAGATCTGGAAAATGAAAATGCTCGATTACATGGTGAGTTTTCTTTTGGATTTTTCACTATGTCTGTTGAGTTGAACTGGAAGGCAAATGAACATTTTCACCATCTTTGACTTGGGAATAACATTAGTAAGCAAGTAGCATCACCTTTACTGTGTTTCTTTTTAATGGTTGCATTCTCTGCCAGCTGTGATACGGGAGCTCAGGGAGGAGATCCATGTAGTGCAGGGATACCTGGATGCAGCCAATGATGAAAACCAGGTATAAACTAGGTTTACATTACCACATGCTGCAAATATGTATTTATTAATTTTTCTTCCCCTGTCTTTTATTCATAAATTGGGAAAGTCATGTTTAATTCATCTTTGTGGCCATAGGAGCTCCGCTTAAAGATTCAAGAGAAGACACAGAACACTGTTGCTGGTTCCCAAGTGGAGAAACTAAAGTGAGCAAACACTTAATGTATATCTAATTAGATTTATCCTTACTGCGTGTCTTATATGTTTATTTGTCATTTTTCCACAGGCAGCTGGAGTCCGAACTAGAGCGGCGTGTTTTTGAGCTTGAAACCACTCAAGATGCGCTGCAGCAAAAAGAGGAGGAGGTACGCAAACTCCAGCAAGAGCTGCAGTCAACAAAGGATGCTTTATGGGAAATGGAAAAGAAGTTGGAGGAACAAGAGCAGGAGCTGAAGTCTTCTATGAGTGCCATGGAGGAGCAAATAAAGTTAGCCAACCAAGATGTTCAAGAATCTCAAGTGACAGTACGCCAGCAGGAAGCAGAGCTTTCTAGACTGAGGGAGGTGCTCCGGAGAACGGAGAGGGAGCTGGATGAGCGAGTGGCGCATCTTGAACAGAGGTGTCTGTTCTCCGAGGAAGAGAGAAGTATGTCCATCTTGAGCCAGTGGCTTTGGCTATTCAAGGTACAGAAAATAATTGTGAAGTTTGTGAAGTTCTTGTTTTTATATATCTTAGGCAAGACTCAGAAGGAGGGACTAAGGAGGGTGGAAGAGTTGAAGAAGGAGCTGGGCTTGCTCAAGGAGGCTAAAAAAGAGGAGACAAAGAGATGCACTGAGCTCCAGGAAGAACATGCCAAGCTTACTGAGGAACTGGCAAAGGAAAGGGTGAGACAAACTTTTTCTTGTCTGTTGGGTTTGCTGTCGTCGTTGTTGTTGTTTGTTTTGGTTTTTTTGTTTTTGTTTTTTTTAAACCAGAACTCAGTGCAGTAACTTTTAAACTGTAACTTATTGTTTTGTTTTTTTTTTCTTTTCACCTCTCCCTGCAGTCATTAGTGGACTCCCTATCTGTGCTAGTGGAGCAGGAGCGAGAGGATTCTGAGAATCAGTTCAGACAGCTAAAGGAAGAGATGGAGGAGGTCCTGGGAGAGCTTGCCCTTATGGAAGAACAGGAGCAGAAGAATCAGGAAATGACAGAGAGTCGGGAGACCCTCCAAAGTTTGCAGGAGGAAAATGAGGAGCTGGAGAGACAGCTGAGTGATACAAAAGCACTTTTGGAGAGGTGAGCAACCAAAGGGCAAGCAAACTGATGGATGTCACTGCCCATGTGTTACTATTTAGACCCACTAGACTGGCAGCATGTCCTGGCATGCACTGTAAATAAAGCGGGGAGAAAATAATTGCTGTGCATCAGTCCATCGCAAGCTTGACAGAGTCAGTGGGTCACTGACTATTTCTGTTTTTGACCAATTTAAAGTTTCCAAATGTACTGACTTCATCCTTGGCGTATAAAGGAAGGAGGGCACTTGGTGACCATGTGTTTTTTTGAGAGTCTGGTAAATGTAAGAGGTTTGGAGGGCCACATCACTATAATATTGATGATGTGCACCTTGTAGCTAGGGCTGCAAGTGAAGATTTTATTACGACTCAAGGTTATTCCATACCATAGTCTAATTCTCTTATGGTTTGTTTGCACCAAACACAAATAAAAGTTTGGCAACATGAGAATATTCGCCGCAGCTGAGAAGATAATTGGAATGCAATTAAGGAAGCAGTTTCATGAGTAAACAGAAAGTCCTATTATTCAATAAGTTCACTCCGTAACATTACATAAAAGTGAAGTTAAATCATAGAGCTCCAATTCTCTTCAAATAGCATCAGTAAGCTCTTCTTCCAGTTTTGATAGTCAGTGGCATCAGGAGGAAATTCCAGTGGACGGGTTTTCACGAGGCAACATGAAGCGAATATTTTATGGAAGTTGAAGTATTCACCCCAAATCACCTCGTTACGTAGACTGTAGATTTATAAAATCAAAAAGTTTGCACTGCTAATGTTGCAAGCACAGCTATTCCATTATATTTTCCAGTATTATTATTTATTTATTTGTGTGTGTGTGTGTGTGTGTGTGTGTGTGTGTGTGTGTCTGTAAAAAATCCAAACCCAAAGATACGGTATTATTAATGTTTTTAGTAAGTTGAGGAAGAAAAAGCTTGGAAAAACTGTCTCATCTATTTTTCTAAATGCAGTGTTACTTGATGCATTATGTGACCACTGGTTGATTTTGTATATTTTTTTTGATACTTCTGTCAACTGTTACAATGGATTGGGTGTTTTAGGAACATGAGCTCAAGATGTCTTTTTTTTGGTTTTGTTTATTTTTAAGTAAAAGCAATGACGTGGCAGCTGTGAAAGAGGAGCATTTAGCTGCTGTGAGAGTGCTTGAAGAGGCGCACACAAACTCCCTGAGCAAGATGGCAGAAACTGTCGCGGAGCTGAAAAGGTGAGCGCTTGAGCGTCTGTGGTTCTTGGATGTGTCTCTTGAAAAGCCAGTTTGATTTGTGCTTGCTTTTTATTCTGCCAGAGCGTGGGCTTCACGGAATGCTCGTTTTAATTTTCAGTACCAGAGAGGCTTTAAAGGAAGCAAAGGAAAGGCAGAGAGAGCTAGAACTTGAAATTAAGGAGGTGATGCTCACAGGGTTTCAACAGAAGGAGGAGGAGATCAAGAGAGTCAGGGAATGGTTAAAAGAGCAGCAGGTGATACAGTTAGCTGGAGTGAAAGCCAGCGAGCAGATTTTGAGGTATCCTCAAAAAAAAAAGTTCTTTTTTTTTTTTTTAATTTTAATTTTTTTTCTACCTTTGCTAAAATTGTCACTTTTCTACCTTTCTCTTTGACTTTGTAGAATGTTGCTGGAGGTGCAGGCTTGCCTCGCACAAAAAGATGATGAGATGAAGGCCGTGGAGGCGAGCCACGCTGTTCAGATCAGTCAGCTACAGCAGGAGGTACAGCTGCAGAAAAAGGAGAAAGACGACGCACTGGGACAACTGGGGGAAGAGAGAGGTCAGAGTGTAGCTCAGCTCCAAAAAGAGAGGGAAAAAGCCCAGAAACTGCTGGAGGAAATCAGTGGGGAAAAGGAGGAAATGATGACACAGCTCAAACAAGAAAGAGAGGAGAAGGTTAAAATTCAGATCGCCCTTCAGGAGGAGAAGGAAGCATGTGAGGTTGAAAGGAAAGACCACCAGCGGCTAAGGTCAGAGGTGATCAGACTACAGACTGAGCTCGAGAGATTAAAGGAGGAAAGGAAAGGTCTACTGTCTCAGGTAGAGCTCAGAGACCAATCTAAGGTGGATCTTGAAAATCAACTTAGCATGGCCGAGCAGGCCAGAAATCTGCTTCAGTCTCGCCTGGTTGAGGTTGAGCAAGAAAACGAGAGCTTCCAGGCCCAATTAGGCCTCGCAGAAGAGAAAACACAAGCTCTGCAGCGCGAGTTGGATGAGGTGCGACAAGACAGACGAGCTATAAGGGAGCAGGTAGAAGTACTGACTCAGGAGAAGGTTACACTGCAGTGGGAGTTGGAGGAGCAGCGGCAGGAACTGCAAAGACAAATAACTGAAGCACAAGAGAAGAGGTGAGAGAGGTTGATCTTTGTGTGTCCTCTGGAGGTTTCTGCTGTTAAAATTTGTGCATTTTTAACTCATCGTATACTTTCTTTTAAGTTCTTCAAGTTCAGAGACCGAGCACTGGAAGAAACAATATGAGGAGCTGTTTGCCAAAGTCAAGCCCTTCCAGGTCTGTGATTTATTTTTATGACAACTCATAGAAACCCACACACGTTTTCATTAAAGCTGCACTAATTAGTATTTTTAGATTAATAACGGCAAAACCCCTCCTTGTTTAATTGGTTTAGTTGACAGGGTGCATGCACATTATGTTTATCTTACCAGCAAAATAAAACTGCCACATATGAACCCGCAGATATTTCTCACCCACCTCTGCTGTTCAGGCCATCTTTTAGTTGTGTCTTCCAGCTCAATTAACAGCTTCAGCACTTGTACACACTCTCTTTGGAGCTCCAGAGTTCTAATAATCCCACTTTACTCTATTCACCCAGCATCAAATGGCTCACAGACACAGTTAGTGAAGAAAGTGATTGAGGGGAAAAAAGTGGAGGTTTTTAGCGGTGAATGGAGCAGTACTTGCAGAGTACTTTTCTAGTCTTACCGATTGCTCCAAGTGCTTTTAAGCAACTAAAAGGCAAGACGTTTTTTCCTCCCAGAAGTTGGTGAAGATTTGAAGAGTAGAGAGATGTGTATTCATCAAGTGGTCAAATCAAAATGAATGTTGATGTCATAACACTTCTGTGAACACACAGTTATCAGATTAATAGTGAAAACTAATTAATGTGTGTCTGCAGGAACAGCTCAATGCCTTTGCAGCAGAGCGAAATGCACTACTTAATGAGAACGGGGCAAACCAGGAGGAATTAAACAAACTGGCTGACGCTTACGCTCGCCTCTTGGGACACCAGAACCAGAAGCAGAAGATCAAACACGTGGTGAAGCTGAAGGATGAGAACATCTCTCTAAAACAGGTAAAATGTGATGCAGAATTGCCTGCCTTCCAAAACGCAGACATCATCTCAAGCTAACATGCCTCTACACTACACCCTCCCCACCTTCTTTTTATTTATTTATTTTCCCTTTTTTTTTCGTGTGTGTAGGAGGTGTCTAAGCTTCGCTCTCAGGTGAACCGGCTAAAGACTGATCTGGAGCAAGTGAAGTCAAAGCTCCCCGGTGCTCCTCGCCGCAGGTTTGACCCCAGCAAAGCTTTCCAGCATGATAAGGAGAACAGGCAAACTGAAACATCTGAGCCGCTTAAAGACGGTAAGCACTTTCATCTGGCCAGAACCTTGAAGGAATGATGAGATGAAATAAGAATTGGTTTTTGTGGATGAGTCTCATTTTTATGTAACTCCTAAAGTGTTTTTAAAACTCTGATTCTCTGTTTGTTTTGTTAGGAAACCATTATGGACTTTAGGCTTTAGGACTCTGCTAGCAGCGCTGCCAAGAGACTTTTCTGAGATCTAGTATCTGTGGGTTATGAGAGTGTAAACTGAGGTTTTACAGCCTTTTGTTTTAGTGTGTACATTTTGTGTTTTGGATTTTTTTTTTTTAACAAAAACTGTTTAAACTTAATGAGGTAAAAGATGGAATAAAGTCTTAGATGCTAACAATTGGAGATCAAAAGTGTAACTGGCTTAAAATCTAAGGTGCATTTTTCTAACTGAATTTTAATCTTTTTCATTATTCTTAGGGTTGTAGTAATTATCTCAAGGGGAAACTCCTAATAAATCTGTCTTATTCTGTAAATAAAGACAAATTTTAATACTCTTCTTGCACCCAATCGTTCTTGAGACTTATGCTAGGTGTAGAAATGCTTTATAAAGAGCCTTTTTTTTCCTTTTCTCTCATTTGGATCATTTTGGCCATGTCTATCCTCAGCCAGAAGAGAGCACTCTAGGACTGCAGCCACAGGTTGGAGTACAGCAAAAGGCTACTGCAGCCCATGTTTCAGCTGCATTATATAGGAGCGACAAAAAAAACACAAATTCACAACTTTGCAGAGAAGAGCCTTGGGTTATGGGTCAGGAAGCTTTATTTCCTTCAGTTGATAAGACATAGCCAGCAAGTATCAGGCCAGAAATTGACTTCAGGACCTTTTTACAGGCTATGAGTGGTGCTCCTGAAGTGGCGAGTCAGTCGCAGTAGCCCTCCAGGTGGTAAATGCTGCACGGCTTGTGGCAGCACTGCTCCACGATCCCTCTCTTCACTTTGGGCTCGTCGCGGCCCGACAAAGCCCTCCACAGTCGCTGGTCCTGTCTGGCCCTTTTAGACAGGAACCCTTTGAAGTGGAGAAAGTTTCCACAGCCCGGTGTTAAGTCCTGATGCTGCTGTGCAAATCTCCAGTTCCGCAAAATACCATTTACTGTTCACACTTTAATGGAGACTTAATGGCTAGTTAATCTAATCTCCCCAATCCATTTAGTCTTGTTAGTCTGTACTTCAAGAGGAGATATGATGGAGCGCTAACAGAGGCATATCATAGCTTACACCCCTAATGTTAACATCGAAACATCAATAGAGTGTTTGATGCGGAAGATCCAAAAAAGTTTCTAGAAATAACATAATGAATAATTTAGGGATTTCACAATTTTGATCAACTGATTTTGTCACAGCATAGATGTTGAAAGCTACAAACTACAAGCCTGGCCACACCACTGAACTCAGAGGAGCCTGGAGTTAGGCTTTGCACACTAATGATGACTCAATACATTGATATAGTTCTGTAAAGTTTTCAGCATGTTGTCCCTAAACATTTTTCTTCCAGCTAGCATCCAATTTGGCATTTTCATTAGACTGAGTCTGAACTTTGAACACTGTGTTCAGAGACTAGACACACAAAGCACAACTGGGGTCTTGGGGTGATGTCATGCTGTTCCTTTCTGAACTCCCACCATCAAGGGGACAATTAGAGCTTATTTTACACAAGTAAAAAAAAAAAGAAAGAAGCAGAACAGTGGTCTTACCGAGCAGATGTTCCACATCCCGCTTGTGGGTCCGGCTCGGATTGTAGAAAAAGCCCCTTTCTCCACACACAAAGTAGAGGGCGTCCACCAGGTGGGAACCACACAGATGCTTGAGGGGGACCGAAGACCCCCCTGGAGAGCAGAGCATCAGCAGTAACAGCATGGACACTGCCCATGATACCCTGGCCATACGAGGGAGACCGCTTGAACAAAGGACAAAAAGAGGACTTTATACACAAACATTTGAAAGCTATTTAGCTTTTTATTGTGTTGGGTTTCAAAGAAAAGTGTAAAACCAAATTCAGTTATCAATATTATCAATACATAACGCCTCACGGTTTGGAGGAGTGAAAGAGCGTGAAGTGATGTCGAATGATGACTTTTCCTGGCATTTTCTGTTAATAACTTCTTGTGAGATTCTACCTAATAGCTGCAAAGATGAGGCACACGCAATACCCCAACTCAAAATTTAGAAAGGAGGGAGGGGGGGGGAAAGCAAATACCGCATTCTTTGGTGAAAAAGGTCTGTGGAAGAGACGTCGTATTCTCCAAATTTTCAGTGTTTGAGAAAAGGGGATCATTTCAAATGTTACATCTTGATGACACACTTGGTCTTCACTCTGTTTTTCACAAGGCTAATGCAACATATAGTGATAATCTTTTTCCAAATAGAAAATCATCTCTAAAAATGTAATATTTTTGTAATGTTCTAAGTTTCATAGGTATATTTTTTTTCTTTTTAGTTTTTTTAGATTTCAGTCACCCAAAGTTGAGCCTAATGTTATTTCTGCACAGCCTCTGTTGAAGTAGATTGAAAATTGATTTTGTTCTCAGTCCGTTTGCTTTACTTTTATCCCCAGTTGAGCCAGATTTTATGATGGCCCCATCAAAGCTAGAAAGAATATGCCCCAGAATCACCAATGTGGATACTGTCAGTGTATCCTCAAGGTCAGCCCACACCTTGCTGTCCAGCTTAGCAGCTACAGTGCTCAGGAGTGGAGATGATTTGTCCAGTATTACAGAAGTGATATTAGTTAAATCCCATTTGTGATGGATATTCTTGCACGTTTGAAGTTCAGCTTCTGTTTCAAGGTGAAAAACATATTTAGCAGTCATTTAGAAACTATATAGACCTTTTGTGGACATCATATAATGTACTGCAGATTATTGGATTGATAATAAATCATTTTAACAGTGTCTTTAACAATGCACCTGTGCCAGACATTACAGCATTGGCAGAACACTCTATCGGGTCCGCCACTCCTCTATCCCTCTTGGCCTTGTGCCAGGCACATTGGCACAGTAGATGGGTTGAATTATAGATTCTGCCCACACTTTATTTTCATCCTGGTTATTATACACATAAATTTTAACAGTGAAAATCTTGAGGGAATACAGAGAAACTTCCTTACCTGTGTTTGAGGCCTGAGTGCAGCAGAGCAGCTGGTGGTTAAAGATGAAAAGGGCCTAGGCCTATAGGGCTATACTGGTAGAGAACATCTCTACTTGGCTACCTTTGCCCCTTTATAACTCTCCACCTGGCTTTTGTCAGCCTCAGCGGAAAACCCTAAGGTCCTCTCATTAACACCCTGACTCGTAAGCATGCTGATCTGCTCTTCAGTCGCACGACGTCATTTAACTGAGTGTGGACCTGCAATAACGGGATATAGTTGAGAAGGCAGACATCCAGCGATGCCCAACTCAACCCCCGCTGTGTGTTGTCCTGACTTGCTCTGGTAACAGGATGACAGACAAACACCATATGTCATGTTCTGATCACAAGAGCCATGGACTTCCAAGTTTGCCAGTGACCACTGCTGGTGTTTTTAGGTACTGTCACATAGGACTCACGTGAATAAGGTTTGTGTCATTCAAGTCCAAGTTGCAGATGTACATATGCAAGTCCATATGGATGTTTTTATTTAGTCAAGAAAAAACTTATATTGTATTATAATCGTGCCTTTATCCCCATATCACAATGCAAAAGACACACACACGCACAAATATTATAGAAATCTCTTAAAAACTTTAAAACTAAAAATGACTGAATTCTTGTCATTATACCTAAATTTCAAGTACTAAAACTTGTTGTTGAGGACTGAATAATACTAAGAACTGAATACTAGCAATTTTGGCATCTAATCAAAAAATAATAATGTGCTTTGATAATGATGTCATTTTGAGTAAATACATGTGTATGTGTGTATATATATATATATATATATATATATATATATACTGACTAGAAATATAAATGTATGACATTTATAATAATAATATATATACTCTAAATGATAAAATACTCCAAATTTTGTACAAATTTATTTTTTGAAACTAATTATGAATTAGAAATGTGGTCACATTTCTAGATGTTGTGGACCTGTGGATTAATAGCTTGCTGGCATTTTCCTAAACAACTTACACTCAGCAAATGCTGTAGATGATGTGGACTCAGAAAATGTATTTTTAAAAGGACACTAGAAAAACTTGCAAAGAGATGCAGATGTTTATAAGATGACTGCTAACAGCATGAACCTGGTTATTACAGTACCAGCTATGTTTACGGTTTCTAGGTTGAGGAGGGAATTTGGCACAATGTCACAAACTTTTATTTTTCCAGGTCTTAGCAGTGTTGTTGCGCTTTTATTGAGAAATAATAATGATAACACAAAATGAACAAATTAGATTTGTGTTACTACAGCTTTACTGCTTGGACCCATAAAAAGACAAGTCATTCTCATAATGTAAAATCATGTTGACCATTCACTGCATGCAGCCAGTAAATATATTCATCATTAGTTCTGTTAATCTATTTAAAATTTACAATTAATGGTAGTTACATTCTTTTATAGCTTTTCTATGCTATCATATAAACTCTTCTATGTGCGATGTGAAATGGAAATCTTTTCTTTTTTTTATTACATTACTTATCTTGCAGTTAACCTAACATTTAAACTACAGTTTTCCGATTCTATTCAAGAATTAGCATTATTTGAGTGTATGACTTATGATGTAGCGTCAACCTTCAGAAATTATTCTGTGCAGCTGAGGAATCTGCCAATTTCAAAGCTTTGTGTGTTTTTTGAACTTGACGAAACGATTGCGTAAGCAGTGGGGGACTTTAACAAGCATCTGGAAATGGAGGAACAATCTAAAAAAGGGGTAGTTTCATATTTTTATCTAACACTTTTAAATAGAAAAGGGGGTTATACAAAACATTTGCATTAAATAATAAAGAATATTGAAAGTCAATATTTAGTATGACCACCCTTATTCTTCAACACAGCCGGAACACTCTTAGGGAAACATTATAATTTCTTTAATTAGTCTTTGGGAATAGTTCTCCAGGCTTCTTGAAGGACATTCAAAGCTCTTCTTTGGATGTTGGCTGTCTTTTGTTCCGTTTTCTGTCAAGATGAACCCACACTGCTTCAGTTATGTTGATGTCCAGGCTCTGGGGCGACCAATCCATGACTGAGAGTGTTGGCATTGCCGGGTTTTAGGAAATTGCTTTGCCTACTTTACACGATACCTTTGGTATTTTAAAGAAATGGGAACAATTTATGTATTTTTGTGATAGGCTGCTAGCAACAAAGTGCCTAAATGTACAATGTAAAATGGGATTTATGAATAAAAGATACCTGGTAGCACTTCCGACACTGTTTCATTCACGTCTTGCCTTGTTAAAATAAATAAATATTCTTAACAGCAACATCTGTACAATTTTTCTTTGTAACATTGTTACTTATTTAAGCCTTTTGTAACTATTCTTTTTCAGTTCCAAAGACAGATTTATACATTATGTTTCCAGCTCTAATGGGCCATGGGCATTTATGCTTATGTTATTAATGCTATAGTCCAAAAGCATACACAAAGACAACAAAGACAACAGTGACAACCGAAGCAGAATTTGTCCTCTATTAATGTTTCTCCATAGATCAATCCTGCAAAAGATGCTTAATCATGTTATTTAATGTGCAGTGATTTCTCATTCCACTCAAGATAGCATCCATAAGTCTTAGTATTTCTTCTCTGTGTAAATCTAATGCTGGTAATTAGTTTTTTATCCTGAAAGCACATGTGTTCAATCAAACATTTCGTTTTTGCTTTGGTTATTTTTATTTAAAGGAGTTCTGTGCTGCTTTTCTCTTATGAATAGCAGAAGGAGCCGGAGCTCCTTAAGGAAATTATAAAAACAGAAATGATCTCTTATTAGCTATTGTACTGTCAAACAAGGGAAAAGCAAGATTAAGAACTGTTTGCACGGTAGAAATGTTATAATTTAATTTACATTCGCACAAACACAGTTTATGCTCACATTTGACCGCTGATTCATATGGCCTATACTTGTGTTTTAATAGAAACAAGCAAGACAGCTACAGCCTGGAAATTCATCTACATGTTTTTCACCAACTGCCAGAGACTAATTAACCCAAAGTTCAACTTGTTGTTCATTTATTTTCCACAAGGGGAATGAAAGCTGTTTCTAATGAGTAGACAGAAAAAATCTTGTCGGTTTTTACCATTTTGAATATGTAATTAATTTTGTTTCATGGCTGACATGATCTAATATTCTTTTAATCAGTAAAAGAACCTCACATTAAGGGCTCTGTGTGTTAACATGGCTTTTAGGTACCTCAGAAATAATTTGAAACAGATTTCGACAAAAGAGACGTTATAACTAAATGACATTAAAGAAGGGAGGGTCTTTTGAGGAATCCTTAAACAGTGGGTTAGGAGGGAAGCTATACAGCACCTTAGCTCTGCAAATCGAGAAGGTGTTAAATGCAGAACCAGGAAAGGTCCAACTTTGCCATGCTTTGAAACTCGTTCCTTGAGGGATCAGAGCAAAGCGGCAAGAGCTGCGAACAACAGACACATCCTTTCCTCCCCGATCGCATGGCTGCTTCAAACATGCACATCAAACAGCTTAGAACTAGCAGACGCCCTAGACATGCAGAGACAGACAAAAGTTGGGTGGAAAGTCGGCTGGGTCCCTAAGGTGGGAGTTACGTAACTCCTCTTCTCTTCTACTGTGTTTGAGGAGATAAAAGGGAGTGAGGAGTTCAGGCTAGTGAGATGTTGTTAATCTGCTCTGATAGGGAGCCTTTTTACTCCCATAATTATCCCAGACTTTCTGAGGATGGAAACTGAAGAGACTTAGAACATTAAAAAATCGTTGACTGACACAGCAGACAACAGAAACAGCTTGGATCATTATATTTTTATGTGAGATTTTGAACCATAGAAGGCAGAAGTAATGAGAGAGATTTCCATAAGTCAACCCTGAGAAGCAGATACTGATGCAAAGCCTTTCGCGAGGATTCATCTGTGCTTTAATGGAGCAAATCTTTGAATATTGAATAACTTCTATTTAAAACGACTCCAGGCCAAATAAGGAAAACATCAAAGAAGTGTCCAAAAAAAAAAAAGTTGAGGATTTCTTTGTTTCAGTGTTTGGCAAGGGCAAACAGTTTGGATTCTGGCAGGTCAAAAGCCCCTGTCATATCCAAACATTGTGTCATGCATGTGTGTGCAGACACACAAAAGACAGACTGGACACGTCCTCCTGTTCCAGACACTGCCCTCCATGTGTGTCACGGCCTGCTGGCTCAGATCCATGACAGAACGCCACAGAGTTTCAAAAATCCTTGGTTAGAGTGTGTGTGTGTCTATACTGTGAGTGAGAGGGTGAGGGCTGCCCTGGTGTCTGAACTCTCATGTTGTGCCGGTGACAGTTGCTAATGCAGTACTAACCTCTGTCATGACCTACTTTGCTATGCCACCTTTGTCCAGATCCTTATATTACACACATTTAAGTGCACACACTCACATGGAATATTACAAAAAAAAGAGAAATGAATCCCCTTACAATTCCAAAGACATTTCTCAAAAACTATACTTGTGCACACACAGACGTTTGAGCCGATTAGAATTAGGAGCTGACAGCATGGGTTGGGGGACCGAGCTTGGTAAGAGCATGGTTTGACAGCTGAGAAAATGACTACATGTTATAAATGTGACAAGCCCCCAAGAGAGAGGTGATGCAGGACAGAATGATGGCCAGTTTGATTTTCAGCCCAGAAAATAGATATCTATTTAAACCCTCATGTGACTGGCCTTTTCAAGTTGAGCTCAGCGCAAGACAAGAGAATTTCATTTAGGAGTGCCATTTTACTACTTTTTGGTTTGATGGATTGATATGGGAGCTTCTGCTTCTTCTCTGAAGGGATTTTTTCTCCCCTCATCCAATCTGAAGGGAAAAGGATGTTGTGACTTTTTGAATTGTGACCCTCCCAAATGGGTATTATACCCTTCAATGCACCAATAAGAGGTAGCATCAGCTTGAAATGTGTTTGATCTCTCACATTTCTCAACAAAACAGGGGGGTCACTTCAGCTAGGGATTGGCGGGTTGCAGTTTCTATCTTTTTGGTGCTGACAGCATTCGGAACCAGTTTTGAGGTCGTATCTGTCTTATGTTTACGGCCATGTTAGTGTGAGGCTAGTGACAGCATCCTAACATGCCAATTTATTTTATTATTGTGTCATGCAAAAAGCCAAATGTCCCAAATAGGCTTACAAGACACCAAGACATCACCAGAACTGAAGCAGTACCATAACATGGACTAAAAAAATGATCCAACATGATATTTTTTCAAGTTTTAGAAACATATTAACATCAGCACAGTGACAATGCCAACATGTTGATATCAGTTTAGGGTTTGCTAGTCTATGTAGACAAAAATACATTCTAAAGATCTTACTGAATTTGAGTGTTAATCCTGTAATATTCGGCAGAGTGAGGCCACTGAGTGCTGAGGTACCTACAAGTTCCTAATGCTCTGCTGAATCAGCAACTGCAGAGTTCCAAACTTCCTCTGTTATTAACAACTGCACAAAAATTGTGGGGCATTTATGGCATGGGTTTCCATGGCCCAGCAGCTACTGTAGATGTAATTTGTAGGTTTTCCAGTGTTGAGAGACATTAAGATGCAAAAAAAAAAAAAAAAAAAGTTGCTGAAAGTGGGCAGTGGTATGCTGCTTCTGAAGATGTTACACATGCAGTGGTCACCACTGGTCACAGTTTTGGTCTCTGTGTACTTGTCGTCAGGATATCACTTTGCGGAGTAGACTAGATGGAGGAATAGCTTTTTGATTATAGCCATGTTGTGCACAGCCTCTACAAATGGTTAAGAGTGTGTATGTGTGTGCATGTGTGTCTGCATGTTTGCAGAAATCGATACGGTTGGTATCACCCCCCTGAGTCTGCCTCCCCCTGCTCTTAAAGATAAAGCAGAGAGAGCAGACCTCCAGCCAGACGTATGAGTGGGATTAACAACAGGCGCTTATTTGGGAGAAGAAAAGAGGCAAAAGCTAAAGATATAAGGATTTCAACACTTTTCATTATTTTGTAGAGAATGTGTACAGCAGGTACTGTCAAGGAAAAGGTCAAAATCAATCAATCCAATGTTCTCTGTCAACCTGCCTCAAATTGCATATTGACCCATTGTAACAGTCTCCAAACTGGTGGATTAGTATGTGTTGACAACTTTAATGCTGGAGTGGAGCTTTTCTGCAAGAGTATCTATGTGCCGTTATTGGGTATCTCGTGGAGTTTGAGTTGACATTACTAAGCTAGAGTTGTTCGTTTCACTCCTTTCTGCGCTATCTCTTCCTTTAAAACTTTCTCTCACAAATGTGGCTGACAGAGATAGGAAGAAAGAGAGGGAGAAAGAGATAGAGAGGTGGTTGCTTACATAGCAGAATGCCAAACATGTCCACGTTTGTGTGTATGTGCATGTATATCTGACACTTGAGAGTTATCTCGATCTGTTACTGTCTGCTTTTGCAGGAGCTGTCAGTGCAACACACACACGTATATTTTATATAAAATGATGTGTAGCTACGTTGACTCGTTGGCATCCACTAGGTTCGCATATAGCATGTTGAACAGGAAGTACGAGCTTTGATATGTTGATGAGAACCTTTTATGTTCCGTGTTTGTGTCTCAGAGAGAATGTGTGTGTGTCTGTGCATGTGTTTTACTCTTTTGCTCAAGAGCAGGAGGGAGATGCTTCAGATGTGTTGTCCTTTCATTCCGGAGTCCTCCTTTGAGGTAAGAGGATCCCATGGAAACTTAACATTTCATTGTGGCTTGCCGCTGATAAAGATTGAATTATCTGTGTTCTCCTTAAATCCCCATTCAATTTTTTTTTTAACAGGGATGAAAGATTTTGTCTGCGGTGCCCTGGGAGCTGTGTACCCCGCTGTTTGGTAATATCTGAAATTAATTCCTCCACCAGTCCCAGTTGTGCCTAAACAATTCAAGGGCAGTGTTAGATCCTCAAATTGAGAATTTACTGAAAGGCCTTTGTACCACCGCCAGTGATAGCGTTTTTGTTAAGGATAATTCCATTTATCATTACTGTGTCCTACCACAAACTGGTTTGTATTACCCAAACAACAAATTATATGTGACGCTCAATCACAAGGGTTGTTACTCATTAATGGAAGTTGTGTTTTTTTCCTTCTTAAAGCCAGTGTTAAAGAAGAAGAAAGAAAACAGATAATTCTTTGAAGTGGAAGCAGAGGTCTCCACAAAGAAGAATTTCAAGAAACAGAAGGCAGGGTGGGAATGGAGAAAGGTGAAGCAGAAGACTCTGTTTTCGGTTTTGTTGAAACCACACAAGCATACTTAATTTTATCCAGGCAGGGGTTGCTCATAAATTCAACACTATCTGGACCTTAGATTCTCATCCACTCAATATTTCCACTATACACACATGCGCAAGCACGATCACCTTTCTTGGCCTTTGCCCTGGCTCAGAAGATGGTTGCCTCGAGATGTGAGCCGTTCTGAATGCAGATTCTGCATGCTGGACCGCAAATATAATAAAATATAGACATTGCTAATAGAGTCTGGCAGTTATGCCTTTGGATGAGGTTAAAGGGCTTCCTTTTTAACTCAGCGCTACATTTGAAGGGTCTCTGGTGATTAAACCAAGAGTTAATTGTACGAATTTCAAGAAGCAGAACTTGTCAGCCAATGTGAACATGAAATGATCATTTTACCTATTGTTACATTTACAAAAACAAGAACCAAAACCAAAAACATGCAAACAGAAAGATCTTCAAAGAGTGTTTGATCTCCAGTTGAGCTGTAGAGCAATTTTAGTCTCAAATATTTACTTTTTGTTTCTTTTTTTGTCTTATGCATGCACATAAATATACAGTGGAATTCAGATGAAAAGTACACCAAGTGGTTTCACACTATTGCACAGCAGCTGCACAGTAATGTGAAAACCAAGCCAAAGAGCAAAGTGATAAAGAAGAAAAAAAAAAAGTGGGATTCAACTTTAATGAAATTAGCTTTGGAAATGTTTCACAAGGAAAGAAATGCACTGAGTGCTACATGAAATGAAAACAGCTTTTATCTACAGTAAAACTTAACAGAACACCTTAAATGCTGACACTTTATTTTTTATTGATGTAATTTTAAACACATTTTGTGGCTATGTGATTAAAAGATAAAAACACATCACCGGTGTAAAATAACAAAAAACCAATGATATAGCAGGCCCGTTTGCAATAGTGTTAACCACTGAGCAAGATTAGAAGCTATATTTAGGTCCATATTTATTCACCTTTTAGTTCTATTTTTGTTTTTCTGTTTTGTTTTTTAAGGTCCTCCATCACCTAAAATGTATGGTTCTTTAATTGCAGCTTTTTATTGGGTGAACATAAATACATGGTGTAATATATGAGCTAATTAAGTAACTTGCTTTGTTGGTGAGGTGTCAGCAGTAATGTGGCTGTTATTGCCTCGATTGCAAAGTGGCTGAGATGACTTTCTTCCACAGAGATAGGGTGACATCTGGAGAGAGCTGGGAGTAGACCTGCTGCTCCTTTGTGTTGAAAGGAGCCAGTTGAGGCGTTTCGGGCATCTGGATAAGATGCCTCCTGGGTGCCTCCCTATGGAGGTTTACCAGGCAAGTCCAACTTGGAAGAGACCTCAGGGTATCTCCAGAAGCTACTGGAGAGATTATATATCTTATCTGGTTTGGGAATGCCTTGGGCTTCCTCCAGGAGCAGCTGGAAATTGCTGCTGGGGAGAAGGACATCTGGAGTGCCCTGCTTAGCCTACTGCCACTGGAAGACAATTTTGGATAAGCAGAAGATAATGGATGATTGATGGCTGCATAATTAGCTAGCGACAGGTCTGTAAACTGATTGGTTAACTTCAAAGAAATGTGCTACTTTGTAGAAATAATTTAACAATGCAATGTTACATACAGTATCAGAGAATTCCCTCTGTGTGATTGACAAGATCAAAAACCAATGCTGAATCTTACTGAACCTTAGGGCCTCCACTCTGCACTTCTTTAAAGCAGTCAAGATTGTCTAGTAGAAGTAAAGAGAGTTCCAGAAACACTTCTGAAAGTCCTTGTGAGTGAACAGCAAAAAAACACCTACATGTTCACTACTTGTTATTTTTGTCAGAGCTGTTATTTTAACAATTAGTGGGTGGAGAGACATCTACTCCTTTTGTTCGTACTTTTAGACATTTGGATTGTAGGGGGCAGTTACTTGAGGGAATGCATTTATAGAGGGAACTTTCATTCAGGTGCACCACTGGGAAAGCAACAGTTTTTCACTGTATTCTCTGTAGCACGTACACCACCACTGAAATATAAAGTTAGGCTGCATAACTAATGCTCTTCTAGCTGTTCCCAGAGAGCTGATTGGAATTAAATTCTTGTGCCTTTGATTTCACTAAATCCCAAATCACTTTGATTCAAGCCCAGACTTGGCCAGTCCATCAGTTCCAGTACTCCACATTCCCTTTTCTTGGTCAAACAGTCTCTGCACAGCTTTGAAATTTGCTTGGGGTCATTGTGTTGTTAAACCCACAATTAATCAGTTTTACTTCAGAATGTTCATAGGTTTTATGGACAGAGTTTCTAGGTGTAGCCAAGTGGCAGAGGCTTGCACTTCGGTAGTCTCAGAATCTCATCTCTGCTTTTCGCAAATGATGTGGTTCAGTTGGCTTCATTAGGCGATGGCCTCCAGTTTGTACTGGAGCGGTTTGCAGGTGAGTGTGAAGCGACAGGAATGCGAATCACCACCTCCAGGTCTGAGGCCATGGTTCTCAGCTGAAAAGGGTGAAGTGAAAAAAGAACAAGATTGCGGATACAAGTGACGGAAAGGAGCTTCCTCAAAAGGGTAGCTGGCCGCTTCCTTTGAGATAGGGTAAGGAGTTCAAGAAGTGCTCCGAGTAGGGCCGCTACTCCTCCATGCACCTCCTGGGTGAGGTGTTCTGGGCATATCCCACTGGACGGAGGCCCCGGGCAGACCCAGGACAAGCTGGAGAGATTATATCTCTTTGTTGCCCTGGGAATGCTTCGGTGTTCCCCCAGAAAAGGTGGAAGAGGTGGCTAGGGAGAGGGAGATCCCTAGCCACTTGGGCTTCTCTACTAAGGCTGACCCGGCCCCGGATAAGTGGAAGAAGATGGATGGATGGAAGGGTCGGATGGGTGGTTCAGGAGGAATTCCAACTTTTTGGTGGATCCAAGATGTTGTGGTAGACCTTTTTCTTCACTAATGTGTCCATGCTGCTTCTATAATAACTATACCATAATGGAATCTTGCCCCTTTTTCACTGTCTTTGCAATCCATCTAACATTCTCCAGCTTTTCTGTGGACATAAACACAATATTGCTGACTGAAGAGTTGAAATCTGTACTTGTCTGTTCAGAGTACCTTCTTCCAGTTATCTACAGCTCAGTGTTTGTGATCAGCTTTCATATTCTGCTTCTTCCTTGGCGCTTTTTGTAAGTACCAGTCTCAGCAATTGACTCCAAAGCATGACCACACTGTGAGAACACTTTTAGTCTTGCCCAGATTGTCTCAAAGATCATCCATCATCACAAAGTGCTTTATTGCAGACTCTTTCCTTTTCAGTGAGTTCTCTTCATTTCACATTTTTTGAACAGGAGTGAGGAATTTCAGACGCAATGCACATATTTATACCTAGAGTTTGAGCCAGCACACTGGACTTCCCTGAGAAGTCAGAAGTGTAATAAGTGTAATTTTAAAGTCCTTTATGTTTTTTCTTTTTTTGGCATACATTTGAAAATTCAAAAATATCAGAAATAATGTACTTTAGCATTAAAAATAATTTCAGTTAAAGAGCGTAAACATACTAATGGATTAACCATTAGAGAAACTGATTCAGAAATAGATTCTGGTAATTACTCGTGCTAAGTTAGCGCAGCTTACAGTGGGTGGTGGTCTAATGAATGCGTCATGCACTGTAGTTATATATGGATTTAAAATGATGAACTGGGAAGTATTCTTTGATAAGGACATAGTCATTACATGTATTGTTATGTAAAAAAAAATTTAATTAAAGCAGCTTTTAAAATTTCCTAATTTGATCGAATGGAAGATTCAGAAATTTGCCAAAAAGTTTGAAGTAAAAAAATCACATAATATGTTTTGTTTTGTATTTTTTGTATTTTCTTTTTTTACATCATTAAAATTTCAGTGTAATTCAGATTTAACATCTTCTGCTTCATTGGATGTAAAGAAAAAGGTTTCTTATGCAAGCAAAGAATCTGAAAGTCGAGAGAGGTAAGAAAAACACATAATATTAGTCCTCACACTAACAACTGAAGGCCAGGAAGAGATTTGAATAGAAAGTTACACTTTTCCGATTTAGGTATTACATGCAAAAATAATAACGCAAACAGCACTGATAATTTAATATGGCAACCTGACTTGCCACAGAGGCAATCCTTCTAATAGAACCACTATGATTTATTGCTGAAACTCTCCACAATAGAGACTGTAATGGGCTTTATTCATATTTTTATTTTATGAAACACGATGAAAGGGGTCATGGTGGCCATTAAGCGGATTAATGGTATGTGTTGGGTAAAGAAGATGCTATAAAGCCTTAAAAGTTAATGCTGTCATCTGCAGACTGCTGTCTTGATGGAGTGGGAGGGGCTACATGCAGCTAATAGACATAATTCAGCCAGGTAATGTTGGATCACTGGGGGACAAGATGGATATCACTTGGCAATGTTATAGGGTGTGTCGTAGTGTGCCGGCACATTTACGCAGGTTATTTATGCTCCATAATGAAGAGCATAATGAAAATTGGACACAACTATAAATATGAGTAGGGAAAGCGTAAATGTGGAGGGATAATCATTGATGCAATTAAGATGTCGTACACATGCAGTGTGAGCCTGGCCTCCCCTGACTTTCTCCTCTTCCTTTCACCAAGGCTGTATTTTACCCTGAAACATCACATTTAATCCGACTGGGGATGTCAGCATAAATCCACTGGACTCACACAAGGCGGCTGGCATTTTAAATATGTTAATGCCAAAGCAATAAAGTCTTTGCTTAATCTATTGCTGAGGTTATTGACAACTATTATTAGATTGTTAGTGGTATTTCTTTGTCTTAATTGGTGTGTGGATATGCCTTTGTGGACACTGTGCTTGCTGTGTGTTAAGTCCCAACCAGTCCACTAACGCCTTCAATTGTGCATTCATTTTGAAATGAAATAATGGATATTGCATTAAAGTGCCAAGTCGCAGCTTTAATTTAGTAAGCTTGCATCAATATTGAAATACTGTGTGTGAAATAAAGACCTTTTTACTCATGTAGACCTGACTGCAATAGTTCAAAAGTAAGTAGACAGAGTATATGTCAGTTTTATCCTGCAGGTTAAAGCACTGGCGCATTCCTGCTCAGGGGTTTTGCAATCTGGCTGGTATTTCTTAAGATGTAACAGTTCTTGTTTTGCAATTTGTCAGTTAAATGTCAGGTTTCAAAACATAATTAAACCCCATAACTTTAGAGTCAGAGAAGGCCAGATACACTAACTTTCATAAATGGAGAAAAGGAAACTGATATAGTTTAGGGATCCAGTTCTATTGACTAAATTAACAAAATTACAAATCAGGAACTGGTATTTCGGTGTTAATCTACAATTTTATAATTATAACAGCAATGTGTCCAGTTACTTTTGAACTCTGAGTGGGTTTGTTAAACAGGCTTTTTTTTCCACGCACATACTGCTTTCTATAGGACTGCATACCATACTTGGCACCTTAATGCAGTTTTGTGTTTTATTTAGGACTGAATGTACTGAGACACAGACTCTGAACAACAGAATGTGAAACTGTGCAAAAACTTACAGTCTGGGTTGTATATGTGGGTGTATGAAAGGGAAAAAACTGCTTGCACATTTTGGTTTTCTGTCAGAACTGTCAGTTTAAGACAGAGGAAGTGAGGGAGGAAGCGTGGAAGGAGGGGGAAGTAGAGTGAGAAGATGCAGGAGGAGAGCGATGGAGACAGATGAGAATTGAAGCCCAGGAGCTGAAGTGACCCTGCTGACCAGATGCTGATAAACTGCCATTACTGAGCACTCTGTCAGCTCTGCCTCTCATATGTCACTGTCATCCTGCTGCACTTCACCTTTTCCCTCTCCTCTTCTTATTTGTCTTTCTCCGCTTGTCTCCTTTTTGTTAATCCTTATTACTTATTCACGACTACATATTTATGTTGGGAAGCATCATTCGTCTTTTCAGGTCTTTTTACCCCTTTTTAAAATCCCAGTGAAGAGATATTTACTTACCTTTGGTTCTGTTCTTCAGATGCATTGCCTTACATTCAATGTGTCACAGCAGGCATGTTCAGCTTGTGGGAAATGACTCAGCTCTAGCCATTATTTTGACTGACTCAGACAGGCAGTAGAAAGAAGCAGAGGCTTATCTCTGAATGAATATCTCCTCTTTTTTTAAGAACCAGAGTGGTTGCTATGTGCCAACCAATACTTTCTTCTGTGTTCATATAAGAAACAAGTTTCACTGGATTTTTAGCTTTGTGGTTACGGGTGGTTGTTGTTAAGATATCCAGAAATAGGTGCTGTGTATGAGATGTTCTTTAAATCTTACCCATGACTCTACTTCTGGCATTAGAATAGTGGCTGGCCTAGGTTGTCCTACATATACAGTGCTTTTTAACTGTGAGTCAGATCCCTTAATGCAGCACAGCCTTGCTATTATACAGTTCTTCGTTTTTTCTAACACTGGTGGGTAGCACTTCATAGGCACCTAACTCAAGGAATGAACCTGTGTGCTGTCTAAACAGCTTTATTTGTTCCCATTTCTTGAGCTTAATCTACAAAAAGTGCCAAAGATAACACAGTTTGACAGGCACAAAATAGTATTTTTGCACCAACAAGGTGATTCCCAAAGACCTATAAGTAAAACACAAACAGATACACGCACACACGCTTAATGTGTAGTGTGTCCTTCAAAAGTGAAGGACAAAAGCAGGAAAAGGTACAAGAAAGAATCTGTAAAACGGGGATCTTGTCAAAATTTATTAAATTATGATTGCAAGACAAGCGCCATCTGATTTTGAGACACCATGCAATGTCATCTGAAAAGCGTCTGATTGGCAACGTCTTTCATTTTTCAGCACACTCAAAAAAATAATTCATTGGATGAACGTAATTTTATCTTGCCACTTATATTCCATCTAAACAAATCATGTTACATTAGTCCATCTTGATTGTGTTGTTTCAACACGATATATGTTTGTAAGTTTAGCATAATATTAACATTAACATTCCATTAATTTGACTTTTATTCAAACAACTTGTTTGTACCAAGTTAGTCTAATTAAATTTATTTAAAGTCATGTTATATTGTTTAAACACTTTGGCACATCAAAAGTCAGTCTTGTTACATGAACTAGTAAAATATTTGTTTGTTACACCAGTGATAATCTTGTTGAATGAACAAATGTAACTTCTGTCTGTAGTACATGTTGTGTTCATATTACATAATGTGCAACAAAAAATTCAACGGATTTAGAGCAACTTCCAATCCACCCATCCTCTTATCTTTATCTGGGCTGTGGAAGTGATAGGGTAAGAGGGGCAGGGTACATCCTGGACAGGTTGCCAGACTATCACATAGAGACAAACAACCATTTGCACTTTAATACCCTTGGGTAATTTAGAATCACCAATTACCCTTACCTTAACAACTGCATGACTTTTAACTGTGAAGGAAACCAGAGTATGCAGAGAGAACCCCTTGCAAACTTGGCCAGATTGTGGATTTGAACCCAGGACCTTCTTGCGCTGAGGCAACAGCACGAACCACCACGGCATTGAGCTATCAATACAGACTCAACAAAAGTAGGAAAGCTATGCTTGATGCAGAATTTTCTTTATGTTTTTGTCCCTGACAAGTTAAACCATAATAAATAGTAATACATACACATGGTGTGTGTATGGTTGTCTGTCTCTTATAACCCAGTGATTTTCCTGTGATTTGACATCTCGTGTGATCTTGTGAATTTCGTGAGTCCAGGCAACTAACCACTTCTTCTAGATTGTATCATGTCATCTGAACAAGAACAAATTAAGTCTTTGAATTTCATGCACATCCAACATGATTTCATTGCGTTCACCATAGAAACATGAAATTATTTTGTTCAAATGACAAGTTAGACTTTTGTAAATGTAACAGCCACCCAATTTACTTTTTTTGAGTGCATGAAAACGATCCCAAACACATTACCAATGCAGTAAAAGCTTACCTGGTTAGAAAAACACATAATGGAGCACTTTCAGTCATGGATCGGCCTCCTCGGACGCTGGACCTCAACATTATTAGGGCACTGTGATTTCATTTTGACAGATCTAACCAACAATCTAACTATCGCAGCAAACTCAACACAAAAATTAACAAATTTGGTAAAACACAGATTCTACCACACGTATTAACTGCAAAACAACAACCTGCTAGCAGTTAATTATGTTGTGTTGAATAAATCAATGCTTGCCAACAGACTGAGGGAGTATTCCCACTCCCCAGATGTGGGAGACACTTATGACCTTATTGGCATTCCCAGTATTTTGGACTGTAGCCAAATAGCTCCAGCAGCAGAAGAAATAAACAATATAAAAAAGTATCTAAAATTAATAATAGTGCATGTGAAATGGTATCAGTAGGTGTCCAAAAACAAAGACAATTTAAATGTGTTTGTTCATGAGGTTACTCACTTCTACAGTCATCTAATGTTTAATGTAATGTGTGACTTCAAATATAAGAAAATAACAAAAATATTAAACTATTGTGAAAAAACTTTTCATCTTTTTTCTTTTGTTCATGGTAAAAATATCTATTGTGACCAAAGGTGATGGCACTAAACTGCCACTATGCCATTAAAAAGATTGAAAAAGCTTTGTCCTTGCCTGGTAGTAGAGGCTGGTCAGAACTCCCTTAGGTTAATCTGTCTAATAGCAGCTATTCTCACTGTCACAACCGGGTAAAATAGTCACTTTCCTCGTTCAGATGACTTTGCCCTGTCTGAGTGAAGACCAGTTTGACTTTTAAAGTATGGGATGTTTTGTCCTTCACCCCGCCCTGCCTTTGGTCACAGATCTTTTATGCATCAGGTTTGGCTTAGACTTGAAATGGTGTGCTACATTTTGTTGTAATATATAGGAAAAAGTGCTACAAGGGTCCTCACAAAGATAGAAATAGAGCGATTTGTGTGTGCGATGAAAATTGAGCCACACAGACATTGATTTGTGTTTGGTGGAACAGATCAAATTGTCCCCTCATGCCTTCACCTACTTTCCCATGCCGGATGGTGTATGTGTGTGTTTTGAGGATTATGTGTGTAAGCGAGCGAGTGCGCAAGCAACATGGCATCCCGATTCCTGGGCCAAAACCTGTCATTTTGTGCCTGTCACATTGTGTTAAGTGTAGCTCATACTGCTTCCTTAATTCCCCGCATTCCCTTGTCGCCTCCAACACTCATAAACAGCATCTCTCAAAATGGCATCCGATTCATTACACCCCACCCCACACAAAGACGAGAGAATATAAACCCACACACATACAGCAGTTTCTGGTACATTACCAAATCTGAAGCTTAATTTCCTTTCCAACCAGCCTGACTTTTAATGTTTCATTTTGCTGCTACGTACCCAGGCTGCAGCATATTCTATTTGGTGGATGCTTACAGAAAACACTTTAAAATATTAAAGGGCACATATTTCTCCTGCTCGCAATCCTATTTAAGATTATTAACTTGATAGTATTATTAGTCAATGATATTGAGCTATAGTACATAGAGTTTACCCTATACAGAGAAGAGTAATCAGGAGCAAAGGCAATTCATTGAAACTTGTACATTCCTGAAAAATTCATGGATTCTTTCAGATGCTGCTATAACTAAGAGTCCAGACAAGTCAGCTCATCTATCTGAAGTCTGTTTCAGCCAAAACAGGGCGAAACTGGAGGTCGGTTTTATGTTCTTCGGCTACAGCCACTCAGGGCTTTTCAATTTGAACAACATACATGTAACCATTGTATTTCTGCTACATTTACAAATGCTGAGTCCTCATGATTTGTGTATTCCAACTTTTTGTTTTCTTCTATACAGCACAAGTAAAACTACTAACAGAAACATACACCACTTTCTCTTCTGTCCACCAGTTTTATTTTAGGAAAAGAGACATTCTGTAAGATGCCAATGGACATATTTTTTGGGTCTCAAGACTCAGAAAAGAGAGAAGGCACACAACTGAGAAATGAGAAAAGCCCAACCTGTGACATCAGATAAATGGATAAGTAAACTGGCTGGAAATCAACGTGCCTTTACCTTTAGTAGGTCTGTATAACCTGAGATTATTTGTTATTTGGTTCCTCCTGTTGCAGTTCTGCTCATGAGTAAAATTGATCATAAATCCCGGAACTCAACAGATAAAGACTAAAAACATCACTGACAGACGTTAACTGGTCATTCGAAGTAAACTTCTTGTTAGTATCTGTTTCAGTACTGTTCAGTGAAAAAGACAAACCCTCTCTACCAAGAGTGTTACTTAATGGGAGTGGGGCCTAGAAGGCACTGAATAGTGGGCAAGCAGGTAGGTGCTTGGTCATGAACAGGGGTCGGCAACCTGCGGCTCCAGAGCCGCATGCGGCTCTTTAGTCCTTATACTGCGGCTCCGCGTGGTTTGGGAAAATAAATTAAAAGTATAAGCTGGAGTGTATTTTATTCATGTTAGTTCTTTTTCTAACTTGTAGTTCTAAATTGGAAGATTATTGTGATATTGAAATATAAAAATAAAATTATATTCTATTATTTTTTCATCGCTCAAAATAAGAGTCACACACGAGGAAGCCAGTATACCCGCCGAAACGCCATGCATTTATCGAGACTTTCAACCCCAGGTAGGCCAATTATGGATCTTTGGATTCACATTATCAGCAGCTATTCTCCACCGTGAACTATGTTAAAAACAAACACCGCTCACGCCTCACAGATGACAGCTTACAGTCCTGCGTAAAGATGAAAGTGACTCCGTACAGCCCCGATTTGCAGCCCGACATATACCAACAACAACACAACAGCATAGATAGCACAGACGTTAAGGCGGTGAGGCAGTTATTGTGGGTGCCGCCCAGGTGCGTCTGCCTCCCCTGCAGCCACGCTGCACACCACGCTCCGCCACACACATTCTTTTGCGTGGAAACCGGATCCAAATGGCTCTTTGGGTCTTAAAGGTTGCTGACCCCTGGTCATGAAGAATGATGACCTCCATTGACATGATGAAAGTGTCAATGGTGATCATAAGAGGGGTGATGAGGAAGATGGTGACACTGGAGAGTCTGAGGAACAAGGTGAACAAATATATGGCAAATATAGTGAAGATCACACAGAACCAATCAGAATATAAAGTTGGTCTCAATTAGAAACTATGGTTGTTTCCTGATTTATTGATGTACAGAATTCAATTTGAGGTATTTGGCGGTTAGACCCCGAACGCCCAACACAGCAGAATGGAATCCCAGCAGTGATAGGCATTAGGGCAGGACCCCCCGGAGTCTAGACACTGGTGGTGGAGATAAAGAAGTTACACAATGACGAATGCAAGGAAGAATGAAAGATGTGGAGGGAGATTTAAAATACACGGAGTGAAGGCTGATTGGCCTGAAGAAGCTGATTGGACTAGACGCATGATGTCACAATCAGCTTGACAGCGTGGGAAAGTGGAAGTGATGTAAAGCTTAGATTAGCCGCCAACACCTGGGAAGTAGACAGATGAGTAACTACAGATCTTCCTTTTTAAACTTACACAGAAGCTTCATTTATTTGTCACTTCAACAGGTCCAGTGATGGTGGAAAATGGTTTGAATTCCACTGACAGGATATAAAAAGAACCTGCCCTCTGCAAATAAAGAGTTCCTATGAAATGTGCTTGAAGTTGTGGGAAGCCTTACTTTAAACACTCCATGGAAAGTAAAATAAAAGTGTCAAAGCGTGTACCACGTGTGCAGTGTAGTATTGCCTAAGCAATGCCTAAGATCAAATAATAGAATTAGAATAATAGAAAATGGATGGGGGAGAAATGTATAATTTCTCATCTGTGTAAAAATGCAGTGATGAACCTTCCCAGGAGTGGTCAGCTGACCCCAAGAGCACAGCGACGACTTATCCAAAAGACCCCAGAACAACATCCAAAGAACTGCAGGCCTCCCTTGCCTCAGTTAAGGTCAGTGTTCATGACTCCACCATAAGAGAAACTGGGCAAAAATGGGTTGCATGGCAGAGTTCCAAGATGAAAACCACTGCTGAGCAAAAGGAACATAAAATCTCATCTCATTTTCCCCAGAACACATCTTGATGATTCCCCAAGACTTTTGGGAAAATACTCTGTGGACTGACGAGACAAAAGTTGAACTTTTTGGAATGTGTGTGTCCCATTATATCTGGCATAAAAGGAACACAGAAACATCATACTAACAGTAAAATATGGTAGTAGTAGTGTGACCGTTTAGGGCTGTTTTCCAGGACCTGGAAGACTTGCTGTGGTCAATAGAACCATGAATTCTGCTGTCTACCAAAACGTGCTGAAGGAGAAGGTCCAGCCATCTATTAGTGTTCCCAAGCTGAAGTGACAAGGGACAGCAGGACAATGATCCAAAACACGCCAGCAAGTCCACCTCTCTATAGCTTAAGAAAAACAAAATGAAGACTTTAGAGTGGCCTAATCAAAGTCCTGACCTGAATCTGATTGAGATGCTGTGGTATGACCTTAAAAAGGCTGTTCATGCTCAAAAACCCTCCAATGTGGTTGAATTTCAACAATTCTGCAAAGATGAGTGGGCCAGAATTCCTCCACAGTGCTGTAAAAGACTCATTGCCATTTAACGCTTGATTGCAGTTGATGCTGCTAAGGGTGGCCCAACCATTTATTTGGTTTAGGGGGCAATCACTTTTTCACTCAGAGCCATGTAGGCTTGAATTTTGTGTTATCTTTGTCTAATATTTAAACTTGTTTGATGATTTGAAATATCTGAAAAGTAGGCATGGGATTTAAAGCAGCTTTACATCCTCCTTTGAGGAGCTGCTTCACAATTAACAGATGTGTAAGACTGGTGCAAACTGCAATAATTTATTTCCTTAAGCGTAGATGAAGTTAAAAAAAAAAAAGTCTTGAGCCACACCTCATTTCTTTATGTCTTGCTAGGAAAATGTGAAATAGGTGAAGAGATTTTTTAAAAACTTGCAAACATGCATGGAAAGCTGAGTTTGTACACCTCTAATGAATGGAAAATGGACTGGTTCTTATACAGTGGTTTTCTACCCAATCTCTTAAAGCACTTTATACAACTTGCCTCATTCACACAAGCACTTTCTTTCAATGCTTTTTCTACTAAGGTGCTTTCTGTTGAACATTCACACATATTTGCTCTCCAATGGATACATCAGAGGGTTAGTATCTTTTCCAAGGATATTTAGCATGCAGAATGGAGCTTCAGGGACTGAACCATCAGCCTTCTGATTATTAGATCGCCTGCTCTCAACACACACTGCTTCAATAATGTTGATGTCAGAGCTCTGCGGAGGCCAATCCATGACTTATAGTGTTATATTGTGTGTGTTTTTTCTATTCGGGTGTGCTTTCACTGCATTGACTGAAAAAATAGACAGTTGCCAGTCAGATGCTTCCCAGATAGTACTTCATGGTGGATCAGAGTCTTCTGGTACTATTTTTGCATTCATAGTTCCACCACTTTTGTCAAAATCCCCAACATTACTGTCTGAAATGGAACTCCAAACCATGCAGATGATTTTTCTCAATAAAATTTCAGTTTTGGATTTGCACTTAATAAGACCAGTTGCCATCAAATTTCAGTCTAGTTCTTGTTTAATTTGACATATCATATTAGCCTTTTCCCCCCTGATTCCTTTCCCTGATCCCCAAGAATGAGACCATTTCTGATGAGGTTACTGTAGCAGGTAAAAAGCACACAGAGCAGCTGAAGGGCCAGATGCCCTTAATCGGTGTCAGGTCTTTGCTGGTGTTTTTTTACACCCCATTTCTCAAGGACATGACTTTCAGATAATGTTCATCTGGTGTCTGTATTGTTTTTTTTTAGATCTGACATTTGTCAAATTTTCTAAGGATACACAGCACACCATGCAAGTTTTTGGCTAATAGCTCTTTGGGAATCACCATGATGGTGCAAAATGCTATGTTATGCCTGTCACACTGTGCTAGTAGTAAAGTAGATTTGAAATTGCCTGTTATGTGTAGATGCAACACTAGTTCCTTATGTTAGGTGTATTTTTAATGCTTGAACAGTTCAGGTCAGAGTTAAGTGGTTAAAAAAACATGTATGACTTTGAGTAAGCCCAGAGAACTTTTGCCTAAGACCATTTATAATAACAGCTACAAGTCGATCTGGATTGTTGAATCCTAAACGAGACTTTTGCACAGTACTGTAGTTTAAAATCTAAGCTATAGCGCCTTAAAATGTTCACAAGTACTTCTGCAGTAGTTTAGCAAGTGCTTAGTCTCTTTAAATATTCAGCTGTTTAATTTGTGTTCTTTCGTTCATTTAAGCTGGCACAACAAAGCTCCACCAAGAACTCGTTAATATCTTACTTTCCTTTTTATGATAACACTCTCCACTGGTTTTGAAAATAATGATTAAAAACTCATTAATCACTCTTATGCAAAGCTAGCAAAGTGAGGTGTCTATTAACCAATTAACCCTTGTTGACACATAATAAATACTAAGCCACTTCCCGTGCACACGTCTCCACAGCCATTGGAAAACAAAAAGCAGAGCATTTAAGACACAGTGAGCATTTCAGTATCTTCAGTTTTCTGCCGGGCAAAGTTATTAGACAGGACATTTATACACCACTTATAGACTAGTGCCTCAAGCCAGAGGAAATGAACGGGGTAGACTGGGCCACGGGGATCTGTCTGGAATCATTCTGTGTGGTTTCTTTCTCACCTACAGGGGATTGTAACAATGATATCTATAAAACAAAGCCATTACTGTACTATAAGAAAAATGTGCCAGAAGAAGTTCCAGAGTTGCTCTTATGCCAGGAAGTGTGGCAGTTATTGTAGCCCAGCCAGTCGTGAATTGGGTTGCACCGGCTTCTTATAAATCCACAGTGGATTATGTGTGCGAAGTCTTTAAGTATATACCAGCTTCAGACAAGTTGATTTATTGAATCAGGGATGAACTATTAAAACTCACAGAAAGTCTTAAGTAATAAGAGGAAGTCACACTAAGTATGCTTTCTCGCAGTAAGCAGCGACCTTGTTAAATGTCATTCTTTTCTAAATCTAGATGCGAAACACATCTTCAGTATATACACTTAATGCACACGGAGATACATTTGTATTTAAGAAACCATAATGTGAAAAACAGCAGATGCAACAGGCTCCAGGATCAGCATGTGGCCAGATCCCCGAACTAGTGCAGTCTACAAATAATGAATACCAATGTACCTTTTAAAGGTGGGCATTATAAGGTGTGCTAAAGAAGTAATTCACTTTCAGTGCATGCATAATAACAGGTTTGGAATAAAGCAAAGCCAAAACCTGGAATAAACAGCTTTATCACCATTTAGCAAGAGTGACGGTGGCTGTGCGGGCGGGTGTGGCATAAGGAAATGCAAAGTAACTTTACAACCTGAACTTATAGTTTATAAGACATCTTTAATCTACACATAAATATGTAAACTTAAGTGACCTTCTTTAATTTAGAGCGATTTACCGTTTAATCACTGCTGGATGCTGTAGGACATAAACTCCTTCCAATGGCCTGGGTGGTATGATAGAGATACGTGAACCTTTGCCAGGACTGAGGATAAGCTAAACATATTTTATTGGTTTGTTAGTATTATGATGACACACCGCTGTAAACATCAACAAATGCTTTGAGGATTTGGGGGTAATCATATCATTATTGTTGATAAAGATGTGTGACATTTTACTGAAGTTCCCTCGAGCCTCGAGAGGCACATGAAGTACACATAAAGTTCCCACTGATCTTTAATCAATTTATCCCGCAATAAGGTGCAGAAATAGGTGGAGGATGGCGCTGCATTAAAATTCACTTTCATTTCACTTCAAAAGAAGCTTTTAATGTCTGACATATTTACCTTTGGAGATGGACCTCTTTGAATGATTCCTTCATTGGGATTTCCTGGCATATAGTCTCTGAAATATGTCGGGGAATACTGAGTAGTTACCACATTGTTAAAAGCGAGCTTTTGTTTGATAATGGTGGAACTCGGTTTTAATTTGATCAAGACGAGGAGTGAATAAAACTTTAATGGAATGCTTCAGTAAAAATAAAACTTTCCTTTAAAGTTCAGTCGTTTTTATTCTAGGTGCAGTGCACTGGGAGCCCAACCAGGGCAAATGGAAAATATTCAGAAACTGCTTCAGCATATTAGAAAAGCACCACAAAATAATGGCAGCTTTATAGAAATTACATAGAGAAAACAACACAGTGAGATCTTTTAAAAATTGTACCTGAAAACTGACTAATGAGCTCCGTCCAATACGTTGCATATCCATATGTTTAAATTGGTTTAATGTCTTTTTTTTTCCCTGGGAAAAAGAATATGTCTAACTCTTGTAGTAATTCTACTAACAGATTGCTGTAAAGGCTGCTGGCAATTGATTCCAGCCTTACCGTCCACAGGACTTAATCCATGCATCCTGCATAAATCATGCTCTAACCTTGAATGTTGCTCGAGCCAAATATTTCATCTCTATTAAATCTGTAAATTATAATTAACATTGCCGACAAGTCCTGTATTCGTTAATACGGCCATATGCTCATCTCCCTAGGCTTCACAGCAGCTGAATCAGTGGTCGTCTCTTTTAACCAGAAAACACAATATGACAGTATTTGGCAAAGCCCGCGTCCTCATCTTAATGCCACTGTGGGTGCCAGAGATCTCATACTTCTTTTTTTTGATGAACTGGAGCAGAGCCACAGTAGGTGGCAGTGTTGCTCTTCTGCAGTTCTCCTGCGGGTTTCCTGGCCTCTGCCGAGGCCCAACGTTGATTAATTAGTTTATAAAATGTTGTGTAGACTTTGGTGTATTGGCTCTCGTCCGTTTTGGCTCTCCACCTCTGGTCGCAGACAGATTAACAGATAAATGGATCACCATAGAGTACTCCAATGATGCAGCGGGGATCAATATCTATTGTCCAGTAATGGCTGCAGAAAAGAGACAAGAATCTCTCTCTTTCCCTTTATTTCAAACCCTCCAACCTCAAAACCTCAAGCTATCATACTCTGACACAACAAGCAATGGATCATTTCTAGGACAAAGCATGTTTATTCACTCGCATATCTAAAATAATAAGGTTCTGTGTACTGAAACACCCCACAATCAAATGCAGGCTTCTTCGCTGGCTGCATTAATCAAGGAATATACACCTCAGTGTGAATAAGTCCATTGTGTCAAAATATTCATACATAAGGTGATGGAAAACCTTTCAAGCTTTGCTAAATTGCCATTGGTTGTTAAGCATATTGTTAATTTCAATGAAAATTAATTTCCTTTCATTTCAATTTCGTAAGGTCAGCTAACTTTGAATAGCTTAGCCAGAGTCCACCATTATCATTAAATGTGTCCTGATTGGGATTGGCCTCGACTGAACAGTTTATATGCTTGAAATGAAACAGGAAATTGCGTGTGCAAACCTTCTGGGAAAATGATAAGGAGAATCCTCTCTTTTTAATGAATCAATTGTGTTTCCAGCAAAAGAAATTAATTACATACCTAAATATCGCTTATTGAAATAGACAAAGAAGTTAAAGACTTGGCAATCAGTCCAGACAGAAAGACACTTCATTTGTCATATAAATGAAATGCTGAATGAAACATCATTAATTAGCAAGAACAATAAGAGCAGTTGTCTGAAGGATACAGTGAAGGGTAAAGGCATATGCTTGTGATCAAAGCTTTTGAGCTGAGCAAAACTTTGGTCTTTCAGATCAAACGAGAGCACTTAAATTAACAGCTCCATCAATAATGGATAAAAATTGTACAATTAGGCCCATTCATATGTTCTTGTGCAGCTGTCTGAAAGACATGGCCCCACAGATAGGTGCACTGTGCTCATGTGGTTGTAAATGCTAATCAGCCTGTCATATAATTTCTTCATCACTTTACCGGATGTTAGGAGTCGCGCCGTATCCGAGTCTGTTTCTGTATGAAAAGAGTGTCTCTTTCCTCCCCGTCAGTGCAGGGTGATATGAAGATGTTAAGATTCCGTGAGTAACATGGACTGCTGAGTGTATCCTTCCAATGCTAAGGAGGAAAAAAAAATATTATGACAGATACTGTGACCGTGTTCTCCCTCTTTGCCAACAACACGCTTTGCATTTTTACACATAAAAAAATCCCACGCTCCAATGTAACAGCAGGACCGGCCAGTCTGCAAATTGTTCAGATTTAGCTGGACGAGTGAAACACAGCTAACAGTAACAGTATAGGGTTGGTATTTGATAGACTTTTACACAGACAGGGTAGCTGCAAATGCAACAGTCAGCACCCTGACCAACCAACAAAACCTTCCCAAGAATGAAAAGAAAGCCTTGACGTGTTTAACACCATTCATGTGTGAATCTAGTCATGCCCAGTTCTCTTTGAAACCCTGGAAACTAGTAATTAATTTTTCATCGTCCGAATTACGATCCTAATTTGGAAAAGTGACATCAAAAGAAACTATTTTAATGGGAGGCTAGTAGTGGTAATCCTTAGTGGCCAAGGACAAGAGGCTGTGGTGTTCAAGATATTCCCAGTGGCAGCTTTACGCCAAAATGTGATTTACTGCTTTTTGCTAAATCACATTAGTAAACCTAGTACCTATTAAACCACAGCAACACTCCTGAATGAGTCATGCTCATGTTTTTCCTTTTATACTTATTTTTAGAAAGTCGTGCTCTTTTAAATAGCATCTAGTCTGCTTTCCCAGTAGTGTCTCCGTGCCTACTGTATACCCATAGGTTGTACGGTGCATGTTTGACAAGCAGCTAATTGAGTTTCACACATATTCAATACATAAAATAGAAGCAATTGCATCAGGTCAGGATCACTTCTGCAGGCTGAATGGAAAGGTCGCTGAGGTTGTGAATCACAGAGGAATCCTGATCAGACCATGTTGCAGCTCTAATTAATTACAGCCCAGAGGGCAACAGATCATACAGAGACCTGCAAGTGTACACACTCGCAACACACGCGCACAAAGGGAAATTGTATCCTTGGATTATCTTTGGGGGTGTCAAAATGGTGCAGCGGCTAGCACTGTTGCCTCACACCAAGATGGCAGTGGGCAAAAGGTCTGCTGTGGCCTTTCTGTGTGATTTGGTTGGGTTTTCTGCAAGTGCTGTGCATGACCTTTGGACAGAGCCAGGACAGTTTCTTCATTTTTGATTTTATATATACTGTATGTATATATAGGAACATTTGTGACTAGTGTAGACTGGAAGCCCCGAGGTCAATATGGGACATGGCCCCATGGGTCGTTGAGAATGAGCCAGTGGTCATGGACAAGCAGAGGAAGACGGCCGTAGTGATAGATGTAGCTAAATATGATATATGATATGATAGCAACATCAGGAAAAAGGAACATATATAGCTTGAGAAGATGTGGAGGGTGACAGTGGTCCCAGTGGTAATTGGTGGTGCAGTGGCTCCAGCAGATCCCAGGACAAGCACTTGAGATCTCTGTTCTGTGCTAGGAAAGGCAAAGATACTGCACAGGATGCTCTAGCTTCCAGGCCTCTGGTACAGAACCTGAACTTGAAGGATAATGACCGCCTGCAGGGAGAGATGGGAATTCATATATATTTATATATATGTATATATATGTCATGCGCAGTTGTTATGCCCAATAGTGGGTATATATACCCACTATTCCTTTACTCTGTGAGGCACACATATTCCAGCACTGATTAAAACAGCCATCTATGCAATATGAAATGACGGGACACGGCACAACTGACCGAAAACAACAACAAACAAAAGCTTTTTATAAAGGTTGTTGTCTGTTTTAATACCGGATACTGCACTCATGTTTACGGCAGCTGGAGAATTAGAGAGGCCAGTGTGTGGGAGCTCTGATTAGCAGTGGAGAGGCCAGCCAGAGGCTTCTAGGGCAGCTCTGTTTGCAAACACTGAGAGAAGCAAGGGCAATCCAAAGCAGGAGATCACAGGGTGGAGTGTGTCTGTGAACGGGTGCGTGCGCATGCATAATGACATCCCTCTAAATTAGACAGTGATGAGTGAAACTTTGCAGACTCAAAGTCACTCTTGGATTATCATTTGGTGTAAAATATCATGATCTTTGACGGACCTCAAGTCAGAATAGACTGATCAAAAAAAAAAAAATTAAGGTGATAAATCATTGACTAAGTAAAAGGATCGCCTATATGAATATGTTAACCTTGAGTTTAGCGCTTTTGCTAATGTGCTGAGTAGGTGAAAAACACTGCTGTCAAGTTCTCAAACTCATACTGATGCAGAGTACATATTTTCCTAATCGATTTGGGAGAAAATCCTCCACTGAAGGCAAACAGGACTTTAGTATTCATGGGGGCTCGTGTGTCTCTCTCTATGTTAATAATGCTGTCCTCAGACAGGCTCGGGCTATAATGAGGATTTGTGAATTCAAATCACAGTCTGCTACATATGTCGGTGCCTTCAATATCTCACAGCTGGAACTCTACAGTTTCCTCTTCCATTTCTGACACGGGCCGACTTCTTGACCCTCCTCACCCCAACAAGGAAGCAGTAAGGAAGTTATCGCTGCTCCCATCAGATAATGACAAGATGATGACTGGCCTCTGGCCCTGGCTTGACAATGCCATAGTTTACAGGAGAGCTGTTGGCAAGCAAAGGGCATAAAAGGGGAAGAAAAAAAAAGACGAGAGAAATTGGAGAGGTCTGCTATTTACTACTTGTCAACATATCAGCAAGTGTGATGCAAGTAGAGGTTGATGAAATTCAATTCTCTCCACTTTTCGAAAATAGACTCACATTCATTTTTTCTTCTTTTTCTTTTCTTTTTTTTTGCGCCTGTTCCAGTTTCTCTGTATGGCTTTTTAACTCTGCTTTCCCACGATGAACCCATCTCCCTTTTAACTATGTTTAATAAATGTTTAATAGGATGGGTACATGAGAGTCAATCTACTTGCGCCTGCCTGCTCTGTGTATTGAACAGTAAGTGTTTATGTAAATGAGAGCCGACTCGCAACTCTGCCTCTGTCTGGCCTCAGCAGATACTATTTATATACTCGACAAAAGGAAAAGGATTAAGAAAGTATTGTTTTTCAATCACATCTGACACATGAATCTTCTTTTTTAAGGTACAATGCTAGCATGCTAGGTGCTAGCTTAGGCGCATTTACCCACACTCACTATCAAAGTGATTCCCAAAGCGTGGGCCACAAAGGTACTGCAGGTGGACCGCAGTAATAATAGAAATTTGGTCTGAAATTAGCCTCACAAGTGTACAGTTACATATTTATGTAAATGTATTTATTTCACTCATTGGCCTTGACTGGGTGGCATTAGCGATTTGTAGCTAACAAGCTAACAGTCTGTGTGATTTATTTTTTAATATAAAATTTCCAAGGAAATACATCGTTTTATCTTGTATTTTGATTAATAGTTGTTTATGAGCCCAGTGTTTGGTCATAGAGGGTTCGTCTGATTGTGAGGGTTTCTCTGTAATATTGTAGGGCCTTAACTTATAATATAAAGTGCCTTGAGGCAACAGTTTCAGTGCTATATAAATAAAAGTATGATATGTGGTGGTTAGTTTGTGATATTATTCATTACACTGACCTAAATTTACTACTCTTCTATTGAAGTTGGTGTCTCAGTGGCAGCTGGGTCACACACCTAAACACTTTACATATGACTTGCTAGCATTAGCAATTTATAGCCAACAGCCTGTGTGGTTTGTATTCTTTGAATACATTTTTAAAGGTAATAAATGACTTTCTCTTGTATTTTGAAGATTTAAGATTGGGTGGGCCCAATGTTTTTAAGTGGGCCACAGCACTCATGACTTTGGGAATTGCTACAATATTATTATGCAAAGGACTAATTGTGTATTTATTGCAAAAAATAACCCTTTTTTTAGCGGTCAACCCATGCGCCCATGGTACCACAGCAGCCCAGATCACCTCCTGCTTGTCGCCCCCCCAACTCCCTCCCTACCTTCTTGTCTAGTCTGCTAAATGTCTGATCATGTCCTATCAAATAAAGGCAAAAAAAGGCCCCATATAAAATAAAAGTAAATCTCGGTTTATACTTTATAATCTGTACATTTCTTCTTTTTCCTTTTTTGTTTTATTTTATTTTTTCACATTGCCTCCTAAATAGTTAGTTTGATGAATGGACTTCAGGTCCTTATTGCCGAGGCGCTTGATTAATTAAAGTAGGTAAAAGTGAAAGCACAGAGCGATGGTTTGTTGAACACTTGTTTACTACTGTTTATTAAAAAGAATCCTTTGGGTGAGTGGACCTCTTAAATGGGGTTAGAGCTTGTTGAAAGTGGGATTTTGTGGTGAATAATTGGATTGCAGCTTTGAGCATGTGTGTGTTTAAATGCTGGAATCGAACGGCGCCTGGGGTGTGTTTACCTGAGAAGGCTGTATATCCCCCCACTCCCTTCCCCATCCAGTACTTCTTGTCTCCCCCCCTTCCCATCCATCGCTCCTCTCCTCCACTCTAATCATTCCGATAAAGGATATCCTCTGCTGCCCCCTCTGCCGTAGCTCTGCTGCAACAGATTAGGGAGTCTCCACGTATGGCCACACATTATTTCCTGCGGGTAGATTTTGTGCTGCTGAAAATCGCCAGACCTGACAGACAGAATTACAGAAGGACAAAGGCTGAAGCACTGAGCTGCAGATGTAAAGTCACACAGATTGGTGTTTTTTTCCCCTAACCCTCTTCACAACAACACACTCATACACACACAAGAAAAGAAAACACACACTGTGGCAGGCACGGAAGGCATTCATGTACACGTTCACATGCTTAGACACACACACGCACACGTGAAGTAAATTTGCATACGCACTAGAGTTAGCAAACTCTCAGACATGAAGTACTCTGCTAACAAGCAGAAGTGAGTGGCTCTGACAAATTGGTGTGTGCTGATGAATTGCTGCGTGTATACTTTGTGTAACAACACTTGGGAGTAATGAGCAGGTTGCCCCTAAGGTAACCTCTGCGCACTGAGTTACAGAGATGGATGCTGCCTTAAGGAAGCAGCGAGAGCGCTCGAGGTTGCACATCTGTATGTGCATCCATGTAACATGTGTCTTTACAAAGCTAAAGAACCAGGAGGCCTAATCTGCTTTGTGTGTGAATGCACGACCGGAACGCTCTGAAGGTCATCGCAAATGTCCCAGACTTAGTTGGCCACTCAAGCACCGGACCATTTGCACCCCTATAAATACAGAACATAGCATAAGAGCTTGTTCAGTGGCTTTTACTATACTATGGAGACTGTTTGCTCATCTGCAAATGGCGTGCCAAGTCAGAGGCATTAGTAGATGGTGGTGCTGATTTCAGAAATGTTTTTATTTGCTCTGAGCATGAAAATTACACCACTCAAGCTGTTTGTGGCACCAGAAAGCTTCTGATTTTCTAACCTACTGCCGGCACTTGGAGGTCTCCAAAACCATTGTTCCCAAAATACACATGTCAACACTGCTGCCGCCTCAGTGACAAACCTATCACGCTTTTACTTACAATGGCTTTTACAACTTCATGGAACAGGGGCAGCTGCGATTACAGTACACAACGGCGTCTGTCTGAGTCTGTATATAAATGCACCAGCTTGCCATTTTGTGCAGATTCTTTATCAAAAATAATGAATGCAGCCATTTTCATTGTGACATATCTTTTTATTTCCCTCCAAAAATGCTGGATTTTTTTTCTCTTTTTCTTTTCTCTTTCTGGGTGGTCTCCCAAGTGAGACGAGACCTGCTCAGTGGATTTGCCTGTGCATCGCTGTGCCCTCATTTAAACTCCCTGATGCTGAATAGAAGCTGTTACTAGCTCAGATTGTCACAACCTTGATAGATGTAGCAGTCAGCTTAAATCACACACTTTTATAAGCATCCCACCCTGACACACCAGACTGAAGAAGATGGCATTCTTTATAATTGGAGGAATGCATCACCTGAATAATCTTTAAGCACAGTGCTGTTACTGGACATTGGATTTGGATTTGCAGTAGACGGAGTTATTAAAGTACAAATCCCTTGTGCCTTTTATGTATAAGGCTGTTTTTTGTTGTGTAAGACTGCTGCTATAACATGACTCAGAGGACTAAACACATTGATTCATAGTGCGGGTAAATGTAATGGTCACACCCCCCCCACCAGGTTTATTTAAGCGACAAAAACGGACCGTAACCGTTAACCATCAGAAGTTGTCGCATTTATATGATGTTACCCGAAAAACAAAGAGCAGGCGAGTTATTTGATCTGAATAAAATATTCAGTGACACAGAAGGAAACCAAGATAAGCGGTAAAGTTGTTGTCGCTGATATTGGCAAAATTGGAAATGCGCGATTGCAGAATCTTGCGGAGAAAGGTTAGAAATCTCCGTGCTCTCATCTCGGGATCATGAGGCGCTTTTTCTTTTTGTGAGTGTGCCTGCATTTACACATGTGAGCAAATTCTCTTTAATAAGGTCCTGAACTTCATCAAGACACACAGCATGGCGCCATTATCTGCACCCAGAGAGCCATGCAGGACCCCGGTGGCTGATGGGATTAAGGAACAAAGAGAATCATGGGATTAGTTTTGTACGGTAGAGGTGCCAAAGTCTGGAAGGCAACCATTTTGTTTACCTTTGTCTTTATTCTTTTATTCCAGTTCCTCAACGTTGTGTTGTGACTCCCTGTTGGGGGGGTTGGGGGGGATGGCTGGAGAGTGATATCTTGTTTGGCTCCTGACAGCATCACTTGGAGAAGAAAATGAAAAGAGATGGTGATAACACAGAGACTCATGCATTCACACACACCTCCCGCTGGCCTGTCCACCCCACGCTGTTCATAGGGCAATTCAGGCCTGGCAATTTAGGGCCAAGTAAAGTGGAGGAAAAAGCCTAAAATAGTGAGGAAAGGCGAAAGAGGGGGTAAGAGGGGAGGGGGAAAAAAAGGAGACCCAGGGAGTGATTGGTGTAACGGTGGGGGACAGATGTAATTTTCAGACAACGGCGGGGAAGTGATGTAATTTTCGAGATGCAATTTGTGTGTGTTTGTGCACATGCATGCATTTGTCTGTGCACCGTGTAATGTGCAACAATGCAGACCCTATAGCAGCACTTGGATGGAGGACTCATCAAACGAGAGAAGCAAAACATCTCATTTTGGCACTTAGATGTTTTTGGGAGATGACAATTGATGCAAGTTTTCATGATATAATGACCACATTCAACATAAAAGGAAAGCTTTTATTATTATTTTTTCTCCCTGTAGGCTTATGTAACTAGTTTGGCCACACATTTGTCTTCAGATGCAAACTTTCACTGTAAAACAGATGATTGTCGAGCAACTAATAATTTCCTTGTTCGTCTAGCTTTTCATTTTAACAATCCAGTGATAAAACAGCAAGAGTAATCTCAGGCAAATGAGCTTTAAAATTTGGAAAGGACACAATTGATATCCCTATTAATGTAAATTGTGACTTCTATTTTGCCTTCTCTGTTGGACTTGCCAAAGTAATGTTATGCCAGGGGGAAAAAAAAGAAAAAAACAGTTTGATGCATTATGCTCCTGGCTGTCTTAGTAGACAATTAGTCTGACAGATGAATTAAAGAATACAAGGCCATTTTCCGCAGGAGATGGATCCCTCCCGCCTAAGCAAATATCAATTTATGCGAGCAGGGTGTGTGGGGGATATCTTAGTATCATAGTAAGGAGAAACATTAAAAGTTTAGTGTTTGATAATTGAATGGCTTATTGGCAACTCTCTCAAAGTCAACCAAGGGCATCTTTGTTTGTGAACCGGAACTGTGAACGCAAACTTTAAATGCCTTGACACAGAGCAAAAATCTTTCCAATTATCAATGAATCCCATTAAAAGTGAGAATCCATTATCAGTTCATTCTAACAAGTATTTCAGAAGACGCAGGAATCTGAGATTGTGCACAGCATATGTGGTGGATCTTAATTATTCTCCTGTGTGTCCATTAAAGTGCATGATGGGTTTTTATACAAAAAAAAAATAAAATAAAATAAATACATTTTATTTAACCTTGGATTCAGTACAGCTGTACAGGCACAATTTTGCTGCATATACATGTCATGCTGTATAGACACAGCTCGCTAGCTTATCATTATAGAGATAGGGTGCCATTTCTTTGGCTCATCACTTTGGCTACTGTTACACTCCCCTAAAAGGTCCAGGGGATGTGGAAAGTAACAAACAGTGTCTGGTTGAAAAAACGGAGACAGGAAGGCAAAACTGTTAAATTAAAGGTTGTTATCAATATTTCTGTTACTAATTAAAGTAAAAGAAATGGGCATCCGCTATCAGCTTTTAAAGAAGGAAAGCAAGAAAACCCAGGAGTTAGTCACTGGACTGAAAAGTAAGTCAAAAGTGGGTTAGTCACCGAAATACATTCCTCTCTAGAGAGCAGGCGCAAACAACCACTGCACATGCTCACGGCTCATTTGCTGCCCAAACCAACAAGGTTCTCTGGCCGCAAGTACTCTTAATTGCTGATTAGAGTGAGCTACAAAAAGGGTAGCACCTAAGGCAGGACACGCCCATACAGGGCCAAATTCACAGGAAGACCTGCTAGGGCCGTAACACGCCCTCCCATAAATATAAACCCGTGGTTTGTTACAGAGGGTCCTACATAAACCAATTAATCAGTTATGCCTGCCTGGTCATTGCACCACCAAATTTTAAATATACTACTTACCACAGTATACCATAGTAATGATTAGGCATAGCCTGTGGAATCTGCCAACACCTTCTCAATGGGTCCAAAACACTGAAAGTTGGCTCAGTTCCCTCAAAATATAGTCCTATTTCACTGCCAGGAGTTTTTTGAGCCAACACATTTGGCGAACACTGCAGGCTGCTAGGAGACCTTACTGAAGCACTTTTCAGGCCCCTCTTCACCACGTCATGGCGACTGATATGCTGGTTAGCCATGATCGAGGTATACACCAGACACACTGCAGGTCATTAGGAGGACCAAGGAGATGGTCAACCTATGACACTGACCACATGGTTAGCCTCCACCTGGAACTTACATAAGCAAAAAACAGGAGTGAAAATGAACAATGCCACTATCAGGTGTGGAGGAGCGGAAACAATGCAGTGTAATTCACTTTACTTGAGCTACTCCAGCTCTGCCACACTGAGTAAGTATGCTACGTGCCTGAGTAATGGTGGATGCTATTGTCCTTTAGCAAATATTCCTGCTTCCAAATGACATCAAGCTCTGACTGAGTTATGTTTTCAGTTCCTGTATACTCAGGTAACTGTGTCTCCATTGCAATGCTGTCAGAAGCTAGCTTGTCTGAAAACATACCAAGGCAGAAGGCTAATATGAGTATTGCCATACACAAATGTTAGCAAGTACAGTAGAAGTGAATATAGAGTTCTTCTTCCATAATAACACACTAACATGACAATGTGGATTGTTTTTTCTATTTTTTTTCTTGGAAAAGGGTGCATTTTTCATTTGGTTCATTTATTTAAACTTTTTTTTTTCCTATGCCAATGCTGTTGATTGACAGTAAAAATATACTGCTGAAGAAGCAGTCAGTTGTGGTGAAATAAGGTGACAAAAAAAGAAGCAGACATGTTTGAGTTTATGGGAATAAGTTCTGGTAAGACTGACCAGGCGAACCAGAGGCGAACCTCTGTTCATTATCTCTCCTGTTTTACAGGATTGTAATCTGTCTTCACGCCCCCTGTAACAGGGCCTGTTACATATGGTTTGGTGACCGTGGTACTGATAAAAAAGACAGTAGAGGTGGCAGAGTTGAAGATTTTTACTAAGAGTGACCAGAATGGACAGGATTAGAAATGAGTACATCAGAGGCAGAGCTCAGGCTGAGCGGTTTGGGGAGAAAGTTAGAGAGATGATTTGGCCATGTGAAGAGGAAGGATAGTGGACATTCTGTCAAGGAACATGAATGTGGCAGGGAGAGGGTCAACCCAGATGCAGAATTCGTCGGACAGAAGTTTAATTTCAAAACCACAGCTTTATTTGCTGAAACAGGTGAAGCAAGAAAACAGGAACGAATCTGACACAAGGCACACAGAACGTCAGAGCCATACCATGAGAGAGATCATGACAACAGACAGCGAACGACAGAGGACTTAAATATACACAGGAGGGAACACAGCTGGAACACAGGAGGGAACACAGCTGGAACACAGGAGGGAACACAGCTGGAACTAATACAGACAAACAGGACAGGGGAAGTAAAACTAAACACAATGAATACAGGATGAGAGACACAGAAATCATGAGACATAAGACGTGTACTTGACAGAGTGACTGAAGAATAAACACACAAAGACCTGGCTGACTGGGGGAGACAAAGGGAAAACAATATATAATAACTAAACACCACCTAACCTAATAGGGAACACAGATTGGAAAAAAAGGGAAACGAACATAATCAAACAAGAAGCTATGAACCAGAAAGAGCGATAATGAAACTTAGGGGTACTTGGGACAAAAGAAGAAACAAACGACTTAACTTAGAATGATCCAAAAAACCCAACAACTATAGAACAGGAGAACAGACTATAACACAAAGATACCCAAAACAGAGAAAAACCCCAAAAGCTCCACAAACTCAGGGACTGTGACACATACTGGACAAAGGATGCTGAAGATGGAGCTGCCAGGGAGGAGGTAAAGAAAGGACAAATTATCCACTGTGGCGACCCTGAAAGGGGTGAGCTAGAACTCACCAACACTGGAGCACAGACTTAATGGACTGGCTGTTCGTACAATATTGGTGTAAACCATACTATTTACATGCATTAACAATAGTCCAGAAGAATACATTCTGACCTGTAACATTAAAAATCACCCCAGTAGAGTTTTATTGAACAGTTAAACTAGTTATAGACACCAAAACAGACCTTTAACATGTTTATTTCTGCTGCAAAATTGAACATTTTAACATGCGAGTCTGTTTTTCCCTTATATCTGTTAGCAAACTGATGTAAGGAAAAGAGCTTGTTGAGTTGAAGGGAGCTGTAGAGATATGTGATAAGCAACACTGTTCAATACCTGTAATATTAGTTTTTTCTCATTTTTAAGAGTGTAGATTTAGGTAGCAAAAGAGCCACAGTCCCTTAGCTATTTGAACCTAGAAATTTGTGACCCTTTGTAAGCAAGTTAGCTGCAAACCTCACAATTTAATCCTAATTCGGTTGGTGATGCCATCTGCTCACAAGCATGGCTTCGACTTGTAAGCTTACCTCATCCTTACATCATTATGCTGACAGCAGCCAAAAGGTTAGAAAGAGTTAAATGGAAAAGGCTCCGCTCAGCTTGTTACACTTCCTGGTAGTGTGTGCATTAAATGAGCTTGATTAGCTTTATTGGACCCTGTCATTATGCAACTGAGTAGTTTATTTAGTAAATCCTGTAGCCAAAGGTCAGAGAGAAAAGCGGATGTATTGCAAAACTACACATAATCTGCCCAGATAATTGAGTACTTTAAAATAAGAGCCTATAACCAATCAGGAATATGAACTGGTTTTTAAGTGTAAACACACAGGTCGCGACCTCATGAAATCTCAAAAATCTGTGCAGCTGAACAGATTTTATTGGCGCAGTCGCCTGAAGATAAGACAGTGTTTATTGGCTCATCTTGTGACCTCCTTGTCCTTGTGATTCTCAGGGGGACTGTTAATGTCTTGATGGAAGGTTATCTCCTGGTATAAAACGCTCAGCCTCTGCAACAACAACTTTATAGAACACCTGTGGGGGCAGGCTTTTATGAGCTCAATGGCTGCATGATTTTACATTTTCCCGTTGACAAAGTGACATATGCTGCTGGAAACAAACACTGAGTCCCGAGGAACTTCATCTCAAACCTGTCAAGCCACATGGTGGCACCAAGCCATGCTGGTCCGTACAAAAGTGCTCTCTCTGAAAGTCAAAACGATGAGTCAACACCAGTCGTCCGCTGTTAATGCTCAATTAGCACTTTTTTTTTAAGACCATCCAGTAACCGTGGCTATTTGCATGCATTTTGCATAACCAAGCTGGCAGAGGCTGACTTAGAAGAGCGGCAGTTATATATCTCTTTGCGGCAGAGCACCTCGATTCTTTTGGGGGCAGTTGAAATTGTGCAGAAGCCCAGTTTTCATTTTCATGGCTGCATTTACATGCTGTCCTAGAGTCTGCCCCTTTGAGTTATATCAGGGGCTTTATCACCTGAAATAAAGCAGAGATAAATGTTGCTGAGAAAATGTAAAACACAGGGCTTTCAACACTATATTGGTGTGTGTGTGTGTGTGTGTGTGAGTGCATGCCTGCACGTGTACGCTGGTGTGTGCGCGCCCGTGTGTTATTTAATGCTTTAAATCTTGAGCCCAAATGTGTGTGTGTGTAAACTATGAGCATTCTGCAGACTCGGCTTCTTGCGGCATTCTTGGGCTTCTGCTGAGGATGCACTTTCAGCTCAGGGCTGCAGGAGGTCACTGTCTTACAGAGCATGCACACACGCCAACACACACGCACACACATTCACATTTACCCTCATGTGTACGGTTGTACCTATCCTGACATTTAACACCAATATGGATCCAGCTGTCGCTAAAAGAAGTCCACTCCCTGGTGACATTTACTTGGGGTTAGCAGAAATCATTAGTTAAGGCCAGTTTCATAAGTTCTGAATGGGAAGGGGGATAACAGACTTGACTCTAGCTTTAGTACTCCGCCGGGCTGTATAGCTTAACAGCCATGTGGGTGGGTGCACGGAGCGAAAGTGCCGTCTGAAGTAAATCTGGTCTATTTTGATGAAAACTGTCTCGTGGAAAAAAACGTTTTGATATCCTGCTCTTGAAGGCTGCACATAGTGAAATTTACAACCTACTCTGTTTGTGTTTTTCCTTATTTAAGGTCCTATTCAGTTTAACGTGTCCCATGTCTCTGTTATCTTTTGTGTTCAAGTTGGAAGACTGGGAGCGCTTTTATTTGCAGATGCTTTGGTGAACTTCTGAGCTCTCCTGAGAGACTGAGACTGCTTCCTCAAAACAGAACTAGATGGGGACGACAGCACGAAATCACGGCGCCATGCACAGAAATATACAGTTAATGCAAGCACAGGGCCTGTTTGTGTGGTTGTCCTCGCGTTTGTAGCTGACAGGTAAAGTGCACCAGGGAAGGGATTTAGAATAGAGACCTACTATTTGCTATATTCCTTATAGAAAAGAAAATCACTCACTATTGGCAACAATACATCCTCTCAGAGCATCCACTGACGTGGGACTTAGTGAAGTTTGCCATAGTATGCTGCATTGTGATAAGGGAGTCCCTGGATAAAAAGAAAAGCCAACCTTTACATTTCACAGATGCAAATGGATTCATAAAAAAGCAACCTCATTGGCTCACTCAGAAACAGTAGACAGAAGAGGACAGAAGTATTCTGATCATGTACCACTGGCGTAAAGCTATTTCTTTTCTTCTCCCTCTTCTCTAGCGATCTACGTCTCAGCTGACCAGACCTGAGGCTCGGTGCAGACTCATAAGTGGTAACTGAGGACTGCAGTGGATCACCAATCATTTAATGACACAACATGAAACAACACTAGGACATAATGTAATATCACAGTGCAATCCAATTTAATCATACCTGGGGGGTAATTGATAGAGCTAGGCAGGAAAACAGTGACACGGGTAAAATGCAATAAAGAAAACAGAAGTAATAGATTTTGCAGGTAGTGATAGAAGATAAACTACCATTCAGAACAACCTAATTTACCGCACCCTCTGCCCACACGTATATGCAAATCGTGTACCTGCGAGCAAAAGAGTTACAATCGGAAGCAGAGAAATTCCTGCTCATAAACGCAATTTCACTCAATCTACACAATTTCAAATTCTCCTCATCTGCATGCAAACCTACTGTATTCTGACCCAGCACTGCTGACACAGAGTGAGGGAGCAGAATTTCTTTGCCAAGCTGTGCAGAGCTGTGTGGCTGTTTTTGCCAAGCCACATAAGGCTGGACAGGACCAGACTGGACTGGATCCCCCCTTGGAGTGTTGCAGTTGCTTCCACATTCACAATCCGAGGAAAGAAGAAATTGATGCAGACAGGTAGGATGCCGGTTATGCATGCTGGAGGCCGTCTAAAGAGGCTCCTTGTTTTCTGAGCTCAGCAATACCCGGTGCAACGTGGAAGCAAACTTTGTTCCACTCAAACACAAAGGAGATTTCCTTTCTGTCAGCATAATTCTCTTTGTTGGGTTTGAAAAAGCCCTTGAATGGATACACACACAAACGCACAGAGTGGAGTTCTATTATCTATCATGTCGCTCAGCTCACATTTGTGCTCGCGTCTTTGTAAGTGTACACATTGAGTGAGGTGGAGATATGTTCCATAAAATGAATGCATTCTCAATTGAGAAAGAGCAAACAGGGACACTCGGAGGGATCCTGCTCTTTGGACAGAGAAGAAGCATTAACGGCTGGGGGAGGGCGGGTGATTGAGAGGCAGGCTGGCTGAATTTAAGAGATTTCTCGGCGTAGCTGTTTGAACCTTCCCAGTAGTGAGCGGAATGAAATACTGTTAAATATTTTAGATTTACATGATTTGATAATTGCTCGCCTGGACTTCTAATTAAGTCAGCATCTTGTATTTGAAGGTCAAAAGCCAACTTTGGCGTACTGAGCAGAACATTTAACGATGTAATGCGAGGGTGCCAGACTCATATATATATAGAAATGTGGGAGGATGGATGGATGTTGTGGCCAGGGAGTGAACTATTAAACATTTTCTTCCCAAGGCAAACCACTCTACCACCTAAGCTACTGCTGCCAAACTGGTAATGACAGCTCATCTCTTCACTGGGCACTAAAATGCACAGAATGACACACAAAAAGCACAATGTGCGCTGCTAAAGTATTATTTAATACAATTAAATGAAATGTCATGTTTCATGTTCAGTGATAACTGCAAGCAAATACTACAAAACTGTTAAACTGTAGCAGCTTATTAGCTGTCATCTCTCATAAGGAAGATGGTGAAGAAAGACAGGAACGGGGGTGGGGTGTAATGGCCTCTCACATCAAAAGTATTCCAATAAATTGTGCTCTTCCACCGATCAGGCTTTCCATTTGAAATTCAAATTATGACCCAGTGATGTCACTAAATGTTTTGTTAAAATTATGTGACCGATCTAAGAGGTATTTCAGTTTTATTTTGTGTGGTGGACCTAGCAACTGTCATTACAGCTGCTTGAGCCAAATGTATAGCAGTGCATATGCTTTGAAACACTTGTATCAAACATACGGCTCTATCTTTTTAAATATATAACATTATCTTTTTTTTATAGCATTCATACCAAATGATAAGCATCCCACGGTACTTTGAAAGCAAAGAACCTTGCAAACATAAAGCATATTCACCACAGACTACATGGCGTGAACTATGGAAAAAAAATAAATGGATTCTTTCTAAAACTGATCCAGATAGAATGAAACAATGGAAAGGTTACCACGAGGACACTGATTCATTGCATTCTTTTCCTAACAGTAAGTAGTTTGACCAGGGGAGTTCTCATATTTTATTCACAATAAGACAACCCTTACTGTTTTTGTTTTGGCTTTTACGCAGACACGAATCAGAAATGAATATGCTGCAAACTATGTTTTTGGAGATATCCAGAGAATTGAAGTGTCTGCATGCATTTATCAAGTTTGTCAAACTTGCCACGGCACTCCATGGGTGTTTTCTTTTCCCCCCCTCTGTGTTCTCGCTGAGCTACAATGTCACCCCTGATGAATTAATTGTCTGCATTTCTTATGCAGAGACAGACAGAGAGGGAGAGAAGTGGATGAGTACAGTAAGCAGTAGGGGACAGTAATTGAATCCCAGAGTTATTGATTTAGTCAGAGTATCACTACGGGAGACCTACGGCCAAGATAAGTCGTCTTTAAAACTCTGATTAGCATTTACTGTAATAGCAGGCTTACTGTAATTATGTTTTGGTTTCTCTCCCTGTCTTCTGTGTCCTCCTCAACAGCTCCTTTCTGCCAACTTAACGTAGCCTACAGTAAGTACTAATCTACTTCCTCTCTGTACTTTGCCTCCCACCTCACGTTCTTTCTTTGCCCTTTGTCTTGACAACCCACAGAACCTCTTTGCCCTCCCACCCCTGGCGTCTAACTCCCATGGTGCTACTGAGAGTATGTACCCCATGTGGTTGCAAAATACCATGGCCAGCTCTGGTGTTTTACAATGAGCCGAATGAGCAGAACTGCAGCGGTGGCACTTTCCACCTCGGTCCCTCAGCCCTCCCTCCCCCCCCTCCCCTTCAGCCTCGTCATCCCCTGGGGATTTGGGTAGATAAGGATTGAACATCTCCGGATGCCACTTTGCATAAATGTTTAATAGCAGGGAAAACATTAGCATCAGTAATTAAAGCAGTAATTTAAGCCTAGACGCCATCAACAGGCAAGCTACTTCCACGCTGGAATAACACCACTGAAACACAGTAATTAGCTTTGCTTTGATTGGACGGGAGACTGAGTTCAGAGAATGTGTGTTTGTGCGTATATGTGTGTGAGTGTGCATGTGCCCTTTTGCACATCTGCATGCACGTTACAATAGAAAACATACTTATTATATTTGGCTGGCCTCCACGCCGCAATGTTTTGAGAATCGCCCATGCTTGCACTTGAGTCGCGGACTGATTTGCTACTCCTTGCATGATTGTGCTGATATCGATCGCATGTGAATTTGTGTGCATACACCTTTTACGGGCATGTGCGGCAAATGACATTTGAACAGTGTTAAATATTGGCCCTAGGAGGTCAAATGTTGCCTGGGACTTCCCTGAGGAAGCTGATGTTGTCCTGTGTCATCAGTCCTATGAGCCTTTCTATCTGTCTGGCACCCCTGGGACAGTACCCTGCATTCTTTTTCATTAAAGTGCTATGATAGCAATATGGCTGTGAGGGGGGTATAATATGTTTAGCTTTTTTTTCCACTGGTATCAAAAATCGTTAAGAGTGCAAGGAGGTCACTCTTACTTGTATCTGGCTTTTAAAGGCTCCTTAAAGCCAGGCCCCAGGGAAGGGTATACACATACACGCTTATACGTCCACACAAAAACTGCAGGGTGTCTGAAACTGAGCCAAAACACTGCTCTCATCTCCCCTCTCTTTATTTCACCCATGCTCATTCTCTTCCTATCTGTAGCCAAATAGCTGGAGCCTTTGATGTACTGCAAAAGACTATTGCTAGAGCATCAGCGTTATTCTGTGATTCCAGCTTCTTCTTGGCTCTAGTTGAAATTTCATGGCTGTTTTTATTTTTTTTATTGTTCCCTCTAGTCCAGTTAGTCTTCCAAATGTGTCGATTTGTCCCATTCAAGGTGCATTTCTATCAGAGTGTGTTCATAATTCTTTTTGTTTTTAATCATGTAAAATATGCTTAAATCATGACCTTTTGACCTTTGTAGAAAGAGCGCTTTTCACTTGTGGCAGCACCCCGCTGCTTCTTCTCAGTATGCTGATAAAGTTTCTGTGCAATTTAATTAAGCGTATTGAGTTTGCATCAGCAGCAGGGTGTTATATGGCCAGCTGGAAACGCACACGCACACACATACACACCCAAACAAACATGCGCACACGGCAGCAAGCACACATTTCCCGTGTTGCCATGCACACTCTTATCCATCCCAGCTGACAGCTTGTTAATTGCCAGGGGGTTAACTGGAAGTGGTGGTGTAATTGCATCAGAGTTTTAATTTACCCCGGCCTCTTATTTATTTACCTAGCCGTAGATTTTAAAACAGCATTAATCGTCTCAGTGAGTCAGAGAGGGGATCGACGGGGCTGGGTGTTAGTCCAGATTTGCTCCAGAGAATCTGGAGATTGTTCAGTTAGATGTTGCAAGAGGAAAGTAACTGCGCTGCGATGTTATCAAGGTGGTTAGCTGCACATTACGGAGGCAAAATATTCAAAGCATATTCTAAAAAAAAAGAATAAAATAATTGTTTCAAAACAATCTTCTTTAAGGCTTCAGGGTCTTTTCTTACTGAACTGCTACGGCGTTTTATAATCTCTGGCAGTGATGAATGACTGGCCTCTGCATAGCTGTCTTATTATCAACGCTTTGTGCAGCTAGACTTTTTTTTCCGGAAAAATACTGAATATTGCAGCTTATGAGGCCTTGATGGCATTTTATGGCTGCATTGACATTTTTTTTTTCCAGTTATGACCTCGGGGAAACAGCAAAGCAGGAAGGCCTTGGTAATCAAATTTATTTGACAGGGAAGCAACTTAAAAGCTCTGCCGCAGACTAGCCTTTAGTTCAAGGCTCTGAGTGCGAGAAAGAATGGGAGACACTTGAATACCTACGAAACACACTTTAGAAAAGTGTCGTCTCCTTGATCTAGCCGACCACGCTGGCTTTGAAAAGCGATTTGATTAACTGAAAAATTATAAAATCTATTTAAGTTAGATTTTCTTTCTGATGTTGAAGGAATTATTTTGCGTGTATGTGCTCGTGTGTGTCTGTGTGCGCTCTGTGTGTTTGTTCACACTGCATGCCAGTATGACACAGGGCAAGAAAGGTTGGGAAATGGGCTAAATTCCCAGAAGCAATCCGCATCTTCAGCTCAATGCCTCTTGCATTTATCTATCCGACTGTCTACCACCCCGTCCCCCTACAAGCAGTCAAACACACACAAACACACTCGCGCACGCACACACACTCACTCACTCCTGTGAGCCCATCCATCCATCTCCTTGACATGATTGTTCCTCTCTTGTTACTTTATGTTCTAATCCATCAGCTCTGAGTAAAACGGCAATTACACCCAGCCATCGATGCAGCGAGCAGACAGAGTCAGAATTACGGCATGGTGCATTACTGCAAATTGCTATTAAAGTTCCTTTTTTTCTACTCGAGCAAGGAGAGCAAGTGGAGAGTAATGGACGCTCATAATAAGGCAGATCATTAGGATAGATTCTGTCAATTCATGGTTTTAATTGAAGCCTCAAATTTTCCTACGCATGCGAGAGTATCAGAGTGTGAGGTGTGGTTTTCCTCCGGCTTTCAACTTTTCTTTGAAATCATTGCTCCAGCTTTGTTTTAACTTACCTCGCTGCCTGCTCTGACTTTGTCACGGCTTGCTGTCTCTCCCCCTCCTCCTCATTCCTACGTCTTATTTTCTTGTGAAATTATTTTTCACAAGAGTTAACCAACACTAGATGGGGTACAACAATCAGCATGTTAACAAGCTGATTGTTCATGATCTCGTCATGACTTATGCATCCAGAAAGGCTCATCTGCACAATGAAATGTGTTTTTTTTGTCTTGCTATTAATGTCAGGCTGATACATGAAACCCTGCAAGATCATTTCCAAATTCAATTACTTAATGAGAACCAGAATAACCTGCTAACATCACGCATGGCTGGGAGAAAGATGGAGTATGGAAAAATAGAGCATGATCAAGGATAGATGGAGGGAAAGGTGAGGTTTAGGAGTGCTGTCCTATAAGCCAATGCTTGAGGAGATGGATGGATGGTATGTGTGTGAGTGTGAGTGAGTGTATGTGTGTGTGTGTGGGTGGGTGGAGCTGTCCTTGGTATGGTGCTGATTGTGTATGAGGTAGTTCTCAGCCGGACAGATGGTGCTAGTGGGCAGATGAGTGAATAATGATGTTTCACCACAGTGCAGTAATTACCCGCTCCTAGGCCCACTCTGTAGTCTGCGCGCCTTGCATGCATGGGTTCAATATGCACACACAAACGTATGCATGCCCTCATAAATCACATACGTTTACATACAGCACATGCGCATTGACACACGCACATAAATACTAACATATCTGCTATTGACGATGCAGTGCTTTCACTCTCTGTATTGACCGAGTGCACGCAACAGTTGTACTTCCAAGCACATTGTTTAAAATCCATACACCTGCATACATAAAATATGAGCGTGTGGTTGTTTCATAACTGCAGCTCTGTACAATGTTTGTATTCTCTCTGAATATCGCAGCAGTAATTTTCTCTCTGGAAACACACAAACCGTAATGCTGTCATCTAACTCGCATTGTAAACTATGCTCTTTACACTGTAAGGCACACAGCATTATGCAGACAGATGGAAACCCCAACATGACTTTAATTTGATTTGTCTTTGTGTTCACAACACTGCGACTTCAGTTTCTGTTTTTAATTACACTTAATTGTAATAAATCTTATACATTTTGGACTTTTTGGACAGCTATAAGTAGCAGCTTTTTTTAATGTGATGACCATTCTAGCTAATCTGACAGATCAAAGTTGTTTTGGCTTTTTATTGTGTTAATGTTGCCGGTGCACTGCACACATCGTTTGACTCTTACACAATCAATGCCTGAGTTGGGAACCACACAAACTACACATACTTGAAATATTTAAAGAGCACAAAACAAAATATATACTTCATGCTGTGTCCTGTGAGGGAAAATTCTGCTCAGTAATGCTCAGAAATATCTGCTTTAACTGTTTCAAAGTTTTCATCAGTAGCAGCAGATCAAAGTTTCCAGCCGAAAAGCTCTCATTAATCCACAATAACCCTACCTACCCAGACTGTGAGAATAAAACAGTGAAACATTTAACAGCTGCAACAATAATATTTTTGTCTGGAGGTGGTAGAGCCTGAAAGATTTAGCTGAAAGGAAAGTGAATACTGGACTAACTGTTAGCACTCCAGCTTCCTTCAAGGAAGCAATGTCAGCCAAATATTGAGAGAATAAACTAGTTTAATGAGTAGGTTTTGTTTTTTTTCCCCATGCAAGTGTGCAAATAAAAAAACAGAATGCTAGCCTGGTGCCAGGTGCTACTTGACTAAAAAATGTAGTACTTGTGGTTTAAAAAGAACATGTCTTGCCTGCCAAGAATAGCAACAACAATTACAGACAGGAATAGTACCCCTAAGCCCCAAAACCCTGAAAGTAAGTAAGAGACGTAAGGTTACTTGTATCTCGGCCCAGCCAGGATTTGGAGGGAATCTCAAACAGAAGCAAAATCAAGCAAGTGCACACACATCATGCAGAACACAAAGCTTTTTAGGTATACTCAATTTTAACCTTAGTGTCAGACAACAACTAGCTACTAATACTGGCAACAAGCAAAAAGATGAGGTATAGGTCCTACTGCTCATTCTAAATCACAGCTGCCCTGCTGTGCAATTGAGGAGGAGCAATAGGAAGACAAGCTAGCGCAGGTGCTCGCACATACTAATTAGCTTGCAAACACAGTTAAACACACAAAGGAGCAACTGACTGAAGCAGGCAACCAACTGGTCACCCAGTTGAGGTCGAGAGTGAAACACCTTCAAACTTTGGGTGACCTCTTCCAACTGCAGGACAGTTGCACAGGAAACCTGGTGTGAGGCCACTAGACACTTGTGGTATCACTCTGTCCAACTGCCATCTCTCTCATTGATTCTCAAAGTTTTGCAAATAGCTGCCGTCTCTCTTGAAAACACAAACAGACTGCCAACACTTTGCAGGCAATCTGAGTCAGTCTGTGCTGCTGAGCGCCACTCGTCTGCGATGCATCTTGTTGCAGGAGGAGCCTGAATGCAACTGGTTGCCAGAAATGTCTGTTTTGTGTTATAGTAACAAGGTAATTATTTCTCTTTTAGCACATAAACACACTGTCATGACAAGTATAGGGACACTGGAGAGATGATGCAGACAGCTACATCTGATACGAAGCAAAAACCCAGACTCGGAAGAGTTGGCCAGAATTAGGCAAAGTGATATAGTTGCAGTAGACAGAGGCAAGGATACTCATGGTTCCATGGTGGTTACACCCTTCTGCGGTACAGAGGGTGTATGCTGTATCACAGGATGCATTAAGATAGGTCATCGAGTTATTTAACTAACCTATCTACACAAAGGTTTTTCTAGAAGGTATAGATCCTGTGAGAGTATTTTGACTTGAAACCAGATTTGAATCTCCACATTTCAACATTATTCTCACAATTGCGTGTCAAGTTTAATCTCAATATTTAAACTTGATTCTCAAAATGATCAATGGTATTGAAAAAAATCTGGTCCTAACACTTAAATGTAACACAATGTTCCTTGCAATTTAAAAAAAAAACCCAACAACTCAGAAAAGCAGAAAGAGATGAAGACATAGATTTTACTGACAAACAACATGACCGCTACACAATATTAGAAAGATGATTTGGGTCTAAAATTAAAAGGTTCAGACATGTAGTGTGAGGTTTGGTGCATGTTTGAGACATATTTTTTCATTTCCAAGAAAATAATGTATTGAACACAATTCATTGGGCTACATACTGAACTTACATACTGAACAAAAACAAAGTATTGATCTTATAGTGCTACTAATTGTTGATAGTTATACCAATGTTGGTACTGATATTATTGATAATTGGATCAATTTTCCCGCCTCTAGTCTTCAACTCTGTTAGGTTCCAATCAGGTCCCAATGATGTAAATTTTGTCATCAGACAGTTAGTCTAATGTTCCATGCAGACGTTTGCATCCCTGATTTTGTGACAACATGGACTCGTCCATGGAGACTTTACATTACAATGCACCAACTACATATTCCCTAAGTGACAGACAAAGAAGTATGACAGTAATGACTATTCATAGACAGACAGTATAATCCCTGCTTCGAAAGATACAGAGAAAAACAACCAGTCTGCATTTGTGTTTACATGGATGTCTCCTAGGCTCTCCCAGCAATGTACTATGTACTATTATTATACATGTTTTCATTTTAGATACAACTCAAAATTCTGGAGCACTTTGAAGGACATTTCTGTCCAGGTCAGTTTTTGTACAATTCTCAGTGAGGAAAAAACAGATCAGTTTGCAGAAATCTAAGCTGGTGTAAGAAGAAAGAAATGTCAACAAAGTATGTGATGAACTTATGTTTCCACCACATGCACAAACACACACACACACACACACACACACACACACACACACACACACACACACACACACACACACACACACACACACACAAAAACACTGGAGCTGGCAGGCCAGCCTATGGCAAGACTACCAAAGAGATTTTCTAGTGCTGCTGGACTCATTGAGAAAACTCTCAGTGTTTCAGATGTCCAGTGTGCACCTGCCCTGTTACTCAGCACTGCCACTCCTCTTCACCCTGTGCCTTCAATCAGAAGGGATTTTGTTTCAGTGGCAATTTATTTATTTGTTTACTTACTTTCTCTCTGGGACAAAAACTATGTATCGCAGCTGCCCAGTAAATGAGGTCTAACAGCACCCTTGGCAAAGACGCACACACAAACAAACAGGAAGAGAGGGACATTTCCCTAAATGATTAATGTGCAACCATCTAAAATTCACATAACAGTTTTCAAGAGGTGCTAAAGTGTGTTAGGCCACGATGAGTCATGCAGAAGGACAACCATCATCATCATTTTTCTAAATTCTGTTTCTGCTACAAACAGACTTTGTCCTCGGGACACGGCATGATTGTGAAATGTTAAAATAAAGTTATGTACACACTGTAAAATTGTTTACCCTGTAGTGTTGGCTGCACTAATGGCTTTTTGTGTCTACTTTTATTTTGTGTGCATCTTTCAGAAAATTCAGCTCACTGTCAGCTCATTTGCATGACGTTAGAGTTATGGATGTGGCTTGGCACGCTTGGGATTTGTTGGCATTTTTTTTAAAAAACATGTACACTGCTGTTTATGAAATATGTTTCATCTGTACTATAAAATTGAAAAAAAAAACAAAAAAAACAGCAATGCTGGCAGATAATGAAAAAGGATGCTCAAAAGTTTAGTTTGAGTTTTTATTTCATCTTGTTTTACCTTCCTTTTTTATGAGCAATCCTTTGGGTTTAGTGAATAAAGAAACAAACACATTACCAGCCACCGGCTGACTGACTTTTATAGTTGATAAAATATTTAGGGTGGCTGCTGCAGCTGTGGCAGCGAGGTGCTATTATGTGGAATTTTTAATAAATATCTTGCTTAAGTTGAATTTTTCAGTTACACCTTAATCCAACCCCGCTCCGCCTCGTTCAGGGAATGTGGCCTGGCCCCATCTGTAAAATATTTGTGCAGTACTGTGCAAAAGTCTTGATCCACCCCTCATTTCACCCTGACTTTCTTGTAATTTTTTAAAATGGACTTGAGCAATAGCTCTGCAGGATTTATGAAGATCTAAGTTTTTCTTTTGGGCATTGGCTGTTTTCTTTTCTTTTTTTTTTTCATTTTGAGTCCAGTTCTTGGACCTGACAATTGTCAGAGAAATGTAGTTTGTTAACTAAAAGCTGACCTATGTATAACTATAGCTCAAAAACGTACCAAACTCAAGGGATGAACCAGTGTTGTCTACACATAACAGACAAGTAAGCAAAGAAGTGAGGAGCTGTTCATCCTGGGCTTGCTCCTCTGCATCCGTTTCTCTTTTTACCTCAACAAAACTGGATATTTAAGGAGCTGCTTTGGCAGCAATTCTCTGCCAGATTCTTGTCTCCACTACAGTGGTAACCTCGCCAACCTTTGTATGACTAAGTCTTTGCACAGTTCATGTAAAGTACCTCTAATTTCTGCGTCAATCTTTCCCAGTGGTTTCCTGAAGTTTCTGTTCACTATCAATATAGATCAATCTTTCTTTCCTCTGGAAGTACCAGCCACAGCTGGACCGAAGCTTCTTCTAGAAAGCTACTTACCTTTGAAGGCAATAAATCACCTGGATCGGACCTGCCTGTCCACTCTCCACCACACACTTGTAACCACACCACCACACCACAGTGGTTGGACTCATCTCAAGGGGGGATGAGTCGGACTACAGAGATGAGGTCAACAGACTGACTGAGTGGTGTTCAGTTAACACCCTCCAACTGAACACCACGAAAACTAAAGAACTTATCTTGGACTTCAGGAAGGGCAGAGTAGACCTGGCCCCACTTTACATTCACGGGAACTGTGTGGAGAGGGTACACTCCATGAGGTTTCTGGGCGTGCAGATCTCTGACGATCTCTCCTGGACTGCAAATACCACGGCGGTGGTAAAAAAGGCCCATCAGCGTCTCCACTTTCTGAGAGTGCTCAGGAGGAACAACCTGGAGGAGAGGCTGCTGGTGACATTCTACAGAGCCACCATAGAGAGCATCCTAACGTACGGTATAACAACATGGTATGCAGGGTGCTCAGCTGCAGACAGGAAAGCACTGCAGAGGGTCATCAACACAGCCCAGAAGATCACTGGCTGTTCTCTGCCCAGCCTGGAGGTCATTGCAAACTCTCGGTACCTCAGCAGAGCTGGCAATATCATCAAGAGCTACTCTCACCCCAGCAATCAACTGTTTGAACTATTACCGTCAGGCCGACGGTACAGGTCACATAAAACCAGGACAAACAGATTCAGGGATAGCTTTTTTCCCAGAGCTATCACCGTAGTAAATAAACACAAAAACAATTGAACCTGCTTAGCTATACCATACTGTCACTGTCATTATATTAATGCTGCTATCCTGTATATATCGTACTTACTATTGTTTGAGTACTTACGATTGTTTTATTGTACTTTTTATATTTTACATTTATATTTATTATTGCATTTTGCACCAAGGGAGTGGCACTCCAATTTCGTTGTACCCTATACAATGACAATAAAGGCTATTCTATTCTATTCTATTCTAACCCTTTGCCTGCTCACCTTCAGTCCCCCTCCTGTAACCTCAGCAAAAAAAAAACAGTCTGAGCTTTGTTTTTTTAGGATTACAGGAAATCGCTGCACTGATTTTCGCTTTTCCCAGTAAGCTATAAATTATTGAGAAGTGGCTCAAAACATTTTCACATCACTGTAGCGCTTCTGTTTGATTCATTCCAGGTCAAACTTTTATTTGCTTAATTTATTTATATGTTTAATTTTTAATTTTTATTTTATTATTTTATTATTTTTTAGGGCTGATCTTAATTTCCCACAAATATGGCCTCATATGTAAATTCAGTCAGTTTGGGACTTGTCAAAAACAATTTGGTAGTATTTTCAAAGCCTTCATGGACACACAACTCCCCACCCCACAAAACAACATATAAACCATTTTCATCGTGTATAAAATAGCCAATTTCCTATTAATACAAGGCATGTCTAAATGAGTATTAATATAAGGTAGGAAAAAAACACAACTTCCATTAAAAGACTATTAAACAGACCGGCTACAGGCAGTTAAAAAGAAACAAAATGCTTCACCTTACGATTTAGAACTAAAGTTGTGGCACCAAATTAAAAAGCAGAAGTTATGTGAGGACACGCAGTTTTGTGAACAAAACCCCGAAGCTTAGGTTATTATGGGTGAAGGCCCTGTTCTTTTCAGCTAATCGAAGTGTTTGAATTTTTGGAGGCTCCGTGTTTTGGTTTCACAGCTAAGAATTTGTTTCATCTCATTTCCCAAGTTCTCAACATCATTTTTATCCATGGAAAAGCTGGATGATTTCACTGAATCTAGATGAAGTTACATTATTTCACAGCAAGATACCATCTTCTGGAGTAAGGGGAGATAAGACAAGAGTGAAAAAGCAGTGGAGGTGGACACAGACACAGCTCAAAAATACCACTGTGTGGTGTGAAAATGAAACCCAGATATGTTATTACAACAAGTTAAAACTATAACAGATAAATAATGTATTATATTTTTATGCCGTGTAAAAATAATGTCCAGCTTTAAGAAAATAGGAGGAAAAAGGCAATTTAAATCACAATTTGAAAACATGACAGCATCCACAAATGGTCAGTCTTATACTCCATGTGCCAATTAGAACCTTCCACTGGTTTGCACTTTATTAAATAAAAGTTCACATCAACTGTATGTGAGGCAGGTCACCAGTTAGCTATTCTATATTCTGCAGCTGTCATCCCCTGGACCAGACAGCAACCACTTCATCAAAATCAACCGCAGAAAGTCACAGAAATTACCCAGAGGAACCTAATACAGAGCTATCAGCTTCACTGCTATCGCAGCTGATGTCATATGCGGCAAACACTGCTGTGCATAGCTTATGCTAATGACAGAGGAGGGGGACAGAAGAGAGATGGTTCTTAGAAGATAAAATCCTGTGGTGGAAGTTCCCAAATAAATTTGCCCTTGAGATCCAGCATCGGCCACATAGGATTATGTTGCAATACATTAGAAAAGACCTCAAGGAAAACACTGCTTCATAATGGAGAGGATCGCGGTAACGATCTAACATGCCTCTGTGAATTTCTAAAAAAACAGCTTGTAATTGCCATCGTGTGCTATGTGCATCCCAAGAAAACTGTTGTTTCATAATCTCTCATCATTATGATTAAATAGGCCTGCAATCTCACACCATTAACAAGGTCTCTTGCTTTCATGCCTCTTTGAAAGTTTGCAGGCTGTAGAAATTCTAATAGGATTTTCAGTCTGTGCTAGGTCGGCCTCCGACTAAAAAGAGAAAAGATATAGTGAAAATCAGGCTTTGTTTCCTTCCCAAGATTTTTGGAGATGAGAAGAATGGAATCAGCTGTCTGGATCTTTGTGATTAAGCTTAAATGGGGATGTAACAATGCATCTCTGAGCCTGCCAAGGCAATGACCTGTCAACAAGCTAGGCAGCGGTGCACAGCTACATCCTCCTCTGATCCTCCCCTACTGTCTTGTCTCACTCTCAGAGGGTGGGGCGGGTGGAAGAGGTGTATCCTCAACTCAAAGGCCACTGTGTCACTCACTCACACAAGCTATTTTCAGATGGAAGCAAAGTTGCAAACTCTTTCCTCCTTCTGATTTCCACCTCTTTTCATCTTGGCTCTCTTATCCCCCGTAGGCTAGGCAGTGTTGCAAGACTTGTTGCAGCTATACCATACTCTCTCTCGTCAACACAACAGACCCAACTTGTATCTCTTAGGAGCATCACAGAAAGCTCCCTGGAAGATACCTCAAAGCGGTGCTCCTCTGTAGTTGCAGAGTTTTAAGAGCTGCTTGAGCAAAATTGTGTGCTGGATAAAACCTCGATTGTGTAGCCTGCGTTTAAGGCAAAACCTGCAGCTGTGTAAAAATGTACCCACCCTTAAAAGTGTTCTTAGTCCTAACTGCCCTTAATGACAAGTGCGCAAATCCAGTTCTCTTCAAGTACCCGTGCGAGCACTTGCTACAGGTGTAAAGAAACGATGAGAGAGCTGTTCAATAAATTCATAAAGCTGTCACTTCAAAATCGAAGAGCCAGCTAGAGGATCTTTGCTTTGAAACAAATACAAACATACAACACTAGCAGCTGGGACATACTAGAAAATTAAAGAGAGGGGGAAAAGACAGAATGGAAAGCAGCATAGGTGTGTGTCTGTGCTTCTTCACGGACTTATCTGTAACTAAAGTGGCAGGTCTGATCTTCTAAAGGTCATCCATGACATCAGGGCTCGGCTGCTTTAGGTTTGATGCGTATTGGTGCTGATAGCTGCTCCACTGGTGAAAACTTTGTCCTCTCTCTCCGTCTCTCCTTCGCCCTTCTTTTCCTTCATTCCCAGAGTGCAGTCGCACAAGTAGGGACACAAGTGTGTGCATAGGCAAGCCACAGGTATTTAGTGTGTCTGCAAAGGTCAGTCCCCCACATTCACTCTCTTTACTGCTGACCTGTGGGAGTGTGCGATAAAAGCTTTCATGTGTTTGTGATTATGGCTCTGTGTGTGTATGTGGAGGAGCCATTCCAGCTCCTTTCAGCGGAGCAAGAGTTGGACATAGGGACAAGTCAGCTCAGTCACAACAACAGCAGTAATGACAACAACAACAACAAGCACTTTTTCCACTAATAAAGACCAGAGACATTCATTAGCTATTGGTGACACTTTTATGGTCATTTAGTCTTAAAGAGCTGACTGAAAATTTAGGAGAAATGTTCTTAATCGTGTTCTCTCAGGAAATTAGATAAGACTGATGCCACTTTTCCTCTTAGTTTTGAGATGCTTTTCTCTTTCTAACATCAAAGCTGTTGTCATCAGTCAGTTCATCCTAATACTTCTACCTGATTGATGTTAAGCTACTGTGAATGTGGCTGTTGAGTTGCTTTCCAAGCAGCTTTTTGGAAGAGACTGTAGATAAAAGATGGAAGTAGTCACGTGACATCATACATTGAACTGTGAGGTTCCATCCAGGCTCTTTTTTCTAAACCACTGTTAACAAGTGAGGGGTCGAGCTAACTAAGAAACTGTGGACATTATAAAGTCAATTACAGGGTACTCACGCCCTACAGCGTAATCTGCTGCATTGTCTATTTTTGCTTCAAATTGGACCTCATTTAAAAAATGAAAATCATGATTTATTAAATAAGACTTGAAACTAAAGATCGAGACCACAAACTCATCAGAAAAGTGCTCACTGAGGTCATAAATCATGTGTAAAGCAGGGTAATTTTCTCTAATTAGACTTCCATGCAATCCACATTATTTTACAACCAGGGGAATCACCCTCTGCTGGCCACTGTAGGTTTGAAGCAATTCTCCAGTGGCTTCACTTGTACTGTGCAAATGCCTCCAATGCCTTATATTTTGCTTCCAAGGAGTCTTAATTTTTTTTAAAAAAGTGTTCTTGAGCAGTAGTTCTCCTGGCCTTCTGAAGGTCTTTTTGTATGTTTTTCATTTGACATTGGCTGCTTTTTAATCAGTTTCTGATCCAGTCCATGTACTGGACCATTTTCAGAGGATTGTGGGGTTTTTTTCTTTTGAAAGAACACTGACCTATAAATAGCCTCCCAGGACGTGGCATCCACATATGTGGACATCTCATTTTGGGTTGTCTAGACCACAATACTAAATTTTGCTCTCCAAGGGCCTGATATCCACTTACGAGGACATTATACTGCCACTGTTCTATCGAAATTTAAAACGAATGTCCTCATATGTGAATATCAGGCCCTTGTAGAGCAGAATCAGGTAGAAAGATAATTCTTTGTTTTTCCATTCATCAGGTCCTAATCAGCACAAGTGGCAATGAGAAATTAAAAATGCATGCCATGAAAGATTTGGGGTCTTAGGAGGATAAGTGTAAATAGGCTCAAAACTTGCCATATATAGGAACGGTGCACAATGTGTTCCTAACTTCGAGTAAACTGGATAAGTGAAGGACAAAAGAAGAAGTTGCAGACCTAAAAGATGGTCTATAAGAGATGACCTAGACCTGAGAGATGCATCTGACCCTTCACTTAATTCATCTGCTATTGATTGAAGCCTCATCAGAAACGGTCTCAGTGGATGGGTGGCTGTCAAGAAGGCATTCTTATAAAAGAGAAAAGGCTGAGGTATGCCAAATTACACAAAACTGGCAACAGGTTATATGGAGCGATGAATCCAAATTTGAAATTTTTGGTGTGACCCTTACAAGCATAAGTAGTTCAAGGTTCAAGGTTCTTTATTCGTCACATGCATAGTTATACAAGTATAACACACAGTGAAATGGAACCTGACACGCTCCTCGACTTGTGCAAAAGGGGGGAGAGGAAGAACATTATATATAATATATACATTAGGTGAATGTGCAGTAGTAGCATGTATGCAGTGGAAGAGTGGAAGATAATGGATGGATGTATGGTTCAAACTGTCATCAATATGTACAGAGGAGTTCAGAAGAGAATTACAACAGTGAGTGTCTACAGCCATTAGTAAAACATGGTGGAGGCTCTGTATTGGCATGGGCAGCTGCATGTTGGAGATCTTGAGGGAATTATGAGAAAAGAAAAGTACCATCAAGTGCAATACTATACATTTGGAAAGCAATATTTTCCCAGTAAAATCCGAATTTTCTGTATTTAATTTTTAGGCTAAGCTCAATTTCCTATAAATGTGACCTAGTAAATAAAAATAATCAGTTGAGGGGATGTCAAATACAAGTTAATGGTATTCTAAAAGATGATGAAACGAAAAAGCATAAAATAATAGGATACAGTTCAGTAAATGGTTATGGATACATTCTTTTAATTGTTTCTTTGCCAAAATCTTGCTAAGTAGAGGAATAAAAAAACTTAAAAATAGAAAAATATCGTAATGACTGAAAATCAATTAAAAAAAACAACCATTTGACGCTATTGTGGCAAGCCAAATGTTATAAAGAGCCAAGCTTGGCATTTCTATAAGATAACATCGGCTTCAAATTCTTCAAAATAAATAACTGCTTTTTAAAAATAAAGATACAGCAATATGTACTTTCTTTTATATACCTGTATCATGCGAGGATATGATTAGTGTTATGTTTGCATGTAATCATTAAAATGAATCCGAAAGACAAAGTGCTGTTTCTGATGTGCCCATTCATTTGTCTCTAATGGCTCTTAGTCTTTAGAGGGGGAGCTCTCTGGAGCAGATTTAAAAACATGTGAAAATGTTGTTAGCCAACCCTAATGCTTAGCTCCCCTGCTTACCGGTCTGTACTCGCTATGTTTGTTCCGAGCCTTTCCACAAATAGCAGAATGCTGCTACAGCCAAATTAAGGTGAAAGGCAGAGAGAAAAAAGTCGAGGCCTCACAGAAATGAAAGCCCCTGAGAATTAAAGCTGCTGAGAGGTTTATTTCTCTTTGTTTTGGCCTCTTATGTTCTTACTGCGAATGATGAAATTTAGAGACATTGTTGCTTAACCTTCATAAACTATGATGTAGGGAGCGCTCCCGCCACCCATTTTCAGTCTATCTCCCTTTCCTTCACTGTCGGCTTGTGTCATGATGAAGGCTCTGTCACTCTATCCTTATTATCAGAAGAGAGGTCAGTGCAAGTTCACCCTTACATCACTCCGACTCTGACAGCAGCATTGCTCTCTGCTAAGAGAGAAAAAGGAAGCAACGTATGGAGAGAGGGAACAAGAGGAGGAAAGAAATCATTCTTGGTTTGTGGGGGGGGGCTGTATCCATCGACGCCGCCTGTCTCCCACCGCACGTCGTTGTTATTGTGAGCTGAAGGAGTCAGTCAGGCAGCTGAGTCTTGTCTGTGTTCGCCTGCCATTTAGTGAGCTGTGGAGGCGCAGAGGAAAAAAGAACCAGAGGAGTACAATGCATATCACAGGAGGGAGCTGAGGCCCGAGTGTTTCTATGTCCAGAAAAAAACCCCAACCCAAACACTCCAAAAAATAAATAAAATCAAGAATGGCAGCTGAGAACAGAGGAAGAAGAGTCTCCCATATGCTTGTATCGAGAACTATACTATTTGTTGCTACCCAAACATGAGAGAGCTTTGATTTTCGAGGAACTGGATATGGGGAGCCATATTTTTCCACTTACCTTTTCAAGTGTTTGTTTGAAGAGCGGGTATTGAAATTCTTCCTCTGCTGCACTATTTCCAGCACACCTGGAGGGCATCCAGCTCTACGGCTGAACATATGTAAGCCAAGCGTCTAACCAAGCGTCCTATGCTTCCGTTCTTTACTTCCCTACATCTGATCAAGCGGTACAGCACGACCTCTATTCTGAGCTTGTGTTCCACTTATCTCTCCAGGACTGTGCTCCCGCATCCCTCTTTACTCTTGACTTCTTCCCCCTAAGGTTACTTTGCTTACCTGCCACTCTTTCAGACCCCGCGGGAGACAGGTGTCTCCGCTGAGATGCCCAAGCTTCGGCTACTTTTCTAAATTCTTTAATCTCCCTAGGTAACCACACCCTCTCCTCCTTCTTCTCCTCTGTCCTCCCCCGCCTGTTAGCTCCTTTTGAAAGGTATGAGGCACAAAGAGAGTCATAGTGCAACACAGAGTTCCTCAGCTTGCCTGAAGAGAAATGCAGGATGGGGAAAGGCCAAACTTTGTTTTATTATTGACATAATCCTAAAAGCTTGCGCCTGTGAAGCCAGATCAATTTTCCGCACCTTATCCTATTATTAAAAGCTGGCCTGAGGGCTAAGGAGACCTGATCTTACAAGAAGAAATGGGAGGGGAGAAAATCACGCAGAAAGACAGACAGAGGCACACTAAAAACACCAACCCTCTCTCCAGCCAGCTCCGTCTGATAAAACATGTATCTTGTATGAATTTGATTTTCCAATGCTGTCATTAATAGATGAGCTAGCTGGGGCTGGGGCTGAGGCCTGTGGATCGGGCAGGCCTGATGTAATACCCATGGACAGGAGTGAAGATAGAGACAATCACTGCTGCTATGAACAACACTTCATCACTGTCACGTTTGGGCAGAATTCAATTTGCAGATGTCGAACTCGACCCCCCTCTCTCCTCTGTCTCTGCATCATGCCCACACTGTGAAAAAGACACACATGTTGTGAATGCACACAGCACTCGCCCACACAAATGGTGCATGGTGGTTTATTGTGTGTCCCTTACAGTGAGAACCACATCAGGCAGAGATAACTGTGTTGCTTAGAATAGTCTGGAAAAGAAGGGATTGAAGAGCAGGAGAGATGCACTCCAACACCTTCGCCCCATCAGTCTTTGTGAGCTTTAAGCCACAACATTAACCGCTCACAAGTGATTACATAGTAAGAATCCAGTGTTCTGCATGATAACCTTGGGCCCTGGCATTCACAGGGATGTTACTGTTACCTAGCTAAACACCTTTGCAGACCAGCTCTCCTCGAGCCTCCCTGAACAGGACATTAACAAAAACTGCTTCAAGAACACAATAAAGACCACAAGAAACTGACCCATTGTCCAAACTCTACAGTTCCAGATCCAGTCAAGCATGTCAGGGATGCACCTAAACAAATCTGATTCATAAAGGCCCCATCCCACAATCCACAGAAATCAAGGAATCCATTGCTAGTGTCAGCATCGAGACACCACAGGGTAATCTCAGAGGTCCTGTGTCTATGTCACAATGGGTGAATGAAGTTGGGGACCTTCACTGTATCAGGGAGGTGAATTTTTATGCAGTAGCTGGTGGGTATGTGTATTCTCAAAATTTACATCCCTGCCCTGCAGCAGTACATATTAAAAGATAAATAAATAAACAGAACCAGGGGAAACTTTAAGTTGTAAATTGCATGATGCACAATGTGTAATCAGTAATCAGAGGGATCTTTCACTTCAAGCTGTGAAATTTTCAAAGTTTAGCGTGCGTTTTCTTATGAGGAGCGTGTTTCACCCCCCCCCCCCCCCCCCCCCCCCCCCAAAAAAAAAAAAATTTGCAGAACGGGAAACCGTTGACTAAAAAAGAAAGATATATATGCAATCCATCAGAGTTTCCTCAGCTAATTACAACGTGACAGCACACGAGCGTCAGTTAAAACGCGTCGTAGCACATCTGCTATTTGGACTACGCATATGATGGAATGCGTATGGATTTTTATGGATTTTTTTTAGTAATCTGACAAGCTTTTCTGTGCGTCATCATTACTGCTTGTATTGATCACTCCTCTGTGCTGACAGCGGCTGAATTTGATATTCAGATGCCTATACACTTGTATGCTAAGTGATTAGCTCCAGACAGACACATTAATAATAAGTATGCCAGTGAAATAAGATATATGACACATGACTGACTCTTAAGTTTACAACTTGTGTCTGGCGTTGACCACTAATTAATGAAGTCATACTTCAGATCACAGCAGACAAACAACTATTTGGCCTGAATAACTCATCTGGAAGCATTACATTTAAAATAAAAAATAAAAAAATAGCATGGTAAATGTGATAATAAGGGATGGGCCGTTTTTTGAATTAAAAATAATATAATCGTTTATCATTATTTTAACTGCTCGGCTCTTTAAAGCCGGATCCGTGAAGGTTGCTGTTTATTCATCTTGACATGCAAGGGGGAAAAAAAGACAAGAGTTTAGCGAGTTTAGCGGACAGGGCTGGGTAAATGAAAAATGAACCAGTTCAAATGAATGCTGCGAAGCTGCAAGTGATCTGGCCGAATTCAAGCGCAACTTCAAATAAACAGGGATAATAAAAAATGGAAGGTGGTCAAACTTCCCTGAAAAAGAAAAAAGAAATGACACCCTAATAATCGTAAATTATCCTCCACCTTGGCTTGTTTGCCTTTTACTGCACCTGGGCTTTAAGAACAGCCCGGACAGGAAAACACCAGGCTGTAATTCTGATATGACAGTGTACCATTTCCCTGTTAAACCGGAGCACATTCTTCTCACCTGCCTCTGCTGGGGCTGTAAAAATCAACATGTTCGCCCTGCTCGCTGCACGTTTCTGATTTATTGCATACAATGGATTGTTTTACTGTCTGCGAATTGACACAGTAATAACTGGCTGTGATGCATTCGAACACTTTGCTTCTTACTTTCAAATCAGCACACATAATAGGTGGTGATTACACCAGCCAAGCTGTGCTGCCACTGCAAATATTTCCCCTAAAGAATGGGACTGTTTGCATCCCTTTCAGTCCTACACAAATGGAATCTACCAATAATTGCCTTTTCTTCTCCAACAATGATTAGTTATTTAATGTTGCCATTTGTGTACTGTTTGATTTGTGAGGCTACTGAGGCAAAGTTTGGATGTGTGTGTGTGTGTGTATCGAGGGACTCAAGTCTGTGATTTGTTGCATTGCTACCTTGGAAATGTATTCTTAATTGTGCCGAAACCTTGTTACACCCGCAGACTGGCAGGTCACAAATGACTCGCCAGCTGCTCGGTGGCTGTGGGCACAACAGGGAGAGAGAATTATAAGATGGATGGATGAGAGAATGTGAGAGTACAAAGGGGTGGAGTGTTTCATCCCCTCATCAGTGAGGCTGCAGGTGTCCTGCTGTCAGGTCTGGATGGGCAGGCTAGTGATTTGAATGTCTGATCCGCAGCCCGTCTTTTGAAACAGAGGCCACCTTCAGCTTGTTTTGTAGATTTATATTTATTGGCTGCGGAGCACGATAGCGGGCCGAGTCCAAAAATTACAGTAGATTAATACAGTGCACCTGCAGATGAATGAGGTGCAGCAAATTCAAATAAGTACAGTGTATTTGTCTTATGCCTTACAGATGTTGCCTGCGAGGGTTAGTTGTTATTTTTATTAATGCATCTGCATACGCTCACGTGATGAAAAAACCCACCCCATCTTTGATCAGTAAGATCAAACACTATGTGGGGACACCCTGCTAAAATGTGGTATTGATTTCCGGCCCAATTCATGTCTTGGTGATTATGAACAAGACTGGAGTGTTAGCTTAAATGGAAATGACTGATGTTTATTGGCTGCTAATAAGCTATTACCTCAACCTTGCTGCAAGCTAGAAGTCAATCCATGCTCATTTCACTTGTAAGGAGATGGGAGGGGTGAGAAGAAGAAGAAGGATGGGAAGGTGGTGGCGGCGGCGGGGTTTGGAAGTATTAAGGAGACAGAGGGCAGAGTGAGATAAAAAGGGGAGAACATCCGTGTTTGTATTTCAATGTGCTGAGAGTAAGCTGCAGCTTAAAGCAATTTATATACCTGTGAAAAATGTGCCAGCCATTTAATGGCTGTGGAATTAGCCGGGAATGGAACAGCACCTATTTCAAGGGCAGGACTGCTTGCAGATAAGCATCACCATTTACTGTAATATTGAAGCCAGAGGATAGAGTCCTGTTACAGAGGAGATTAATGAAGCCCATGTGGGTGATTGTGTGTGTGTGTGTGTGTGTTGGTGTGGATATTGTATTTATGTCTTTCCTGGAAATGTTAAGGTTTCCAGGAGCAAAGAAATTAATATTTCCTCATTTTTGACACAGAATACCACACATCAATTGATTGTTGCCTCAGCTTTGTAAAAAGCAAAAAAACCCCTCCAAACTCATAACAGTGCCATCCAGTGGACACACTTCCCTTGTGCACCTGTGTGTTACAGCACTCAGCACATTTGACCGATCCTGTTTTGGCTGATTTGAAATATTTGGGTTGGACACAGACATCATCATACATGCACTTGCAAATACACAGACACACACAATTTTCCCTATTTGTTTTTTTCTCCACAAATGATAGATGAGTACAGTTTCTGGTGTATTGATTGAATGCTTTTATGGAATTACATCTTTGGAGCAGGTTGGGCTTTAGAGGAAAGACAAATAGGCCTGACTAAATGAGAGTAAGCACAATCCACTATGAGCTGGCTAGAAAGAATGGACAACTGGGGGTGGGGGGGCACCTAAGTGCCAGGACTGGTTCCAACACCACAGACAGACATCCATCCTTCCTCGCCTCCTGCATGTCATCACCCAGGAAAGAAAGATAGCAGTATCCAAGTGGGGATTTTTTTTCCAAACTGGAATCCACTCGGCTTCTCTTCTACGTGCTACAAGCAGCGATACGGTAACACACTGAAGCACCGAAAGCAGCTCGATCCTTTTTATTCCTCACGCTACAACATTTTAAATGGACCCGCTCTATTTACTTTATTGATTATTATGAAAGCATTTCATTATGCAGAAATTTATACGGCCAACAAGCAATTATGAATTCAATACAGCAAATGTAAGCTGAAATGTGTCTTCGTGGCACATGTGAGAAGGTGGAAAAGTTAGCAAAAAGAAGCACAGAGGCCCTAACGCACACACACATTTACACATGCACGCACTTTCTGAGCAGAAGGAGTGCTAATGCCACCATTTTCAAACACCAGCTAATTCACTCACGTAACTGCCTGTGTGGCGTTGGGGTAATTTGTTAATAGCATGGCAGTGCATTACCAGAATCAGAAATATGAAATACTGCTGGTTCTTAAACCCCCCCATCACCATCACCACTACCACCTGCAGCAGCAGAAAAGACGAAGTATGAACTCTGTCTTTATATCAGTTGTATATGAGTGGGATAAAGCCTTAAAGGGGCATACTACTTGCACTTCCAGGAAACATTTTTCATTTTAGGATTCCCCTATAGCAGTTTTGATGGTTCCCAGTTATCCAAAAATGTGCTCTGTGGCTTCAGAGTTGCAAACACCAAATGCTAGTAATGATAGATGTGATTTTATAGACTGCCTTTGAAGTATAATAAACTTTTGTATGCGAGATGAAGATGACAGTAGAACTTTGCTGCAAGTGCACTCCTCCGTGTACCTCAATCAAACATAGGAACGGTACAATACTGCAAAAGGAGACTAATTTACAAATAATAATATAATGATCAGACTGTAACTCAGAGTTATTTTTCCATTTGCAGAAAGCACTGTTGTTGAGCCACCTGAAATGCCATGTTTGCAATCCACTTATTTATGTCACTGTGTAACACATTGGCATAATTAGCGTTGCATTCTAACGATGAATAACTGACATTCGGTTTCATATTTTAGATGTAGCAGGAGCGCTTCAGAAGAAAAGACACAGGCACTCAAGACCTCTTTTATCCCAGTTAGATCCCTTCATACATTTTGCAGCAGTCGTGTGCTTGTAGCCCCAGATTTTGATCACGTTCCCTTGCATGACATAAAAACATCACCTTTGTTTTTCCATTTGGAATAGCTTTTTCCATGATGTGTGTTATTTTTCTGCTACAAAGTTTTAACTTGTATAATTCTTCTGATCACTTTGCAACATGTTGGTGTTTCCATTACTTTTGTGGGCTAAAGATTCTGTGGATATTCGTGATTTTCAAAAGAACCGATTGATTGACTGAGTTATTGCGACTTTGTGAGTTTTTGGAGAACCCTTTTTAGTTCTGTAGTCAGAGGTGGCAAAGTATAGACATTCTGTACCTAAGTAGAAGTACAGATACTAGTGTTAAAAAATACTTCAGTAAAAGGTGAAGTACCGATTCCTCTTCTTTAATAAAGTAAAAATGAAAAAGTAAGTAAGAAATTAAAAGTAGCTCCTTGAAGAACATTTTTGCCACTTATTTTTATGCAAAGTTAACTAAAACTTGTGCTACAATAATGTAATAATGAAATAACATTATTTGTAGATAGGAATACTTTAAACTTTATTTGTATCAAAAGCAATTAGCTTGAAACAGGTAAGCAGAACATGACGAGAGAAAAAAAAAGGAAAATAAAAAAATAGCTCTATTTTTAGTTGCCTCATTGTAGAGCGTGACAGGAAAATGAGTATGGAAGAGGTTAACGTGGGATTCAGCAGGTGGGCGAAACCCTAAAATCAGCTGTAAGAGCTCAGCATGGAGAAAAGTATTACAACTGACAAAAAATTCTATTGAGAGCTCCACCCATGTGTTTGTGTTTATGCTCAAATCGGTTTGATGTTTGAAGGAACACAGTGACGTGAAATAAGTCCCTCAAATGCCTTATACCAAAAGATTATGTAAAGAAAATGTAAGGAGTAGAAAGTTCAGATATTTGTTTAAAAATGTAGGAAGTAAAAGTAAAAAGCTGTCAGAACTACTAAAGTACAAATACATGAAAATTCTACTTAAGTACATTAACAAAGTATATGTACTTCCCACCTCTGTCCATAGTTGAGTACAGGGAACCCTGCTAAACTTAAACTGCTAGTTATCCCTTATGAGACAGCAGAATATCAGAATTTATCCAATTATGAAACAAAATCAGGTTTTTGTGTCACGTATGACCCATTTCTCTCCCTACCTCGATCCATCTCTGCATGCCATCTGCACGGTCTGACTTACAAAAGAGGAGATTAATTTGCAAGATGGTTTTGGGGGAAACCCTGTGATACTCCCAGGTTGATTTTAAATATATTTCCTTACAGGTACAATTACTTTAGTATCACTAGACCTAACAGTTTGAGAGAATATCTATTTTAAAACACAATTATAAAACATATATATTGGTTAAGACATTGTGATGCTCTAGCCCAAACTATCACCTGTCTCTGACTTTTCTCACTTTTTAAAAAATATATCACACCAATGACGACTTCTTCTATTTCATAAAATATATTTATGCAATTATAAATAATGATATCTGTCAGCAGGGAATGGCCATCCAGCCATTTTTTCCTTCCTTTAACACAAAATATAACATTGCTTGTGACTGCTTTATGGTCTACTGAAGCTACTGTCAGTAGCAAAATTGGTATCTGCCTGTTATCTGCCTCTTTCATGCAGCCAATTATCCACATGAAAATGGAAAATACATCATTAAACAAATTTGACCCATGAATGCAAGTTAAATCCCCAAGAGCTGTTTTTGCCCAACCTTATTAAATGTTTCGGGCTTTCTTTCATCATATTTTCAGGTATATTTGAGTGAAAGCTACACCCACACTCATAAAACATGCTATTTGTAAACTGCAGTTCTGAAAATACAAATCCAATCCCAGAAAAGTGTGGACGCTGTGTAAAATGGGAATAAAATCAGAATGCCATGTAACTAATGTTGTGGTCACAAACATAGAAGACAAATCAAATATTTAAATTGATAAAATGTCACGGGCAATGGAGTGGACTCAGGCCCAGACTGGGATTCACAGTTCAATACAGATTTTTATTTGCACAGGCACCAGGTGTGATACAAGTGGGGGAAATCTGGGGTTCCAGGGGTCCAAAAGTCCAGGACAACAAAACACTGCAAAAGTAAGTGGTACTAAAAAGAAACAGTTTTTAAAATTTTGTAACTAACTAGCAACAACTTAGGAAGCAACAACTTTTAAAAAGAGCATCTTAGAGAGGCAAAGTTTTCCCGAAGTAAAGATGGGCAGAGGCTGTCTGCAAATTTTTGAACAATCTCAGAATAATGTTCTCCAACATGAAATCATCACTTTGAATCTTTCATCATCTACAGGACATAATATCATCAAAAGATTCTGGGAATTTTTGTGCACAAAAGACAAGGCTGAAATTCCTCATGTGGCACTGCATTAAAAACAGGCACAACTCTGTCATGGAAGTCACCGCATGGGCTCAGGAACACTTCCAGAAATCACTGTCTGTGAACACAGCTCACCACGCCATCCACAAATGCAGGTTAAAGCTCGATCATGCAAAGGAGAAGCCATATGTGAATGTGATCCAGAAATGCTGCAGACTTCTCTGGGCAAAAGCACATTTAAAATGGATAAAGTCAAAGTGGAAAACTGTGGTCAGACAAATTGAAATTTGAAATTCTTTTTGGGAATCATAGACTACAGACTAAGGAGGAGAGGGACCATTATGGCTTGTTATCAGTGCTTAGGTCAAAATCCTCCATCTCTGATTGTAGGAGAGTGCATTAGTGCATATGGAATTTGTAGCTTGCACATCTCGAAAGGCACCATCAATGGTCAAAGGTTTCCAGATGACGTATTTTTCAGGGAAGGCCTTGCATGTGTCAGCAAGACAATGCAAAGCCGCATACAGCAATGCTTTATAGTTGAAAACTCTGGGCGCTGAGCATGCCTGCCTGCACTTCAGACCTTTCGCCAGCTCAAAACATTAAATAATGTAAACATAAGATAAAAAATATGACAAAGAAGACCCAGGAGTACTGAGCAGCTAGAGTCCTGTATCACATAAGAATGAGATTACATTCCACTACCAAAAGTCCAGCGGCTGGTCTCCTTGGTCCCCAGATGTTTATGACCTGCTGTTAAAAGAAGAATGGATGCTACACAGGGCTGTAGAGGACAGAGACAGGAATTACTGGATATTTAATCTTTGACACTTTTTATACATGGATTGTCTAAAGGCAGGAATGAAACAGCCGTGAAAAAGTGTTGCCTCCTTCCTGATTTTTTATATTTTAGCAAATTTGTCACGCTCATCATACTTTAATATTACACAGAATAAATTCAAAATTCATTTTTTAAATGATGATTTCATTTATTAAGTGAAAAAAGCTAGCCAAACCTCGGTGATGCTGAAAAAAAAACCTAATAAAAAAGTTTTTAAAAAGTAATTACCCCATTTTTAAAGCATGAATTGAATGTTATTAACAACATTTTTTGGAAAGCTGAGTTCAGTTTCACTAGTCACACTCAGACGTGGTTACTACCAGACCTGATAAATCAACAAATCACTTAAATGGAACCTGTCTGACAAAGTGAAGTAGGCTAAAAGAGCTCAAAAAGCAACAACAGTTGACAAACAAAATTACTGACAACTATCAGTCAGGAAAGGATTCAAAAATCAATTTTTAAGGCTTGGGGACTCCTGCGCTCCACGGAGACAGCTATTAGTTATCAAACCTACTCCAAGAGTGCATCCACGACTCATCTAGGAGGTCACTGAAGAACCCAGAACAACATTTAAAGAACTGCAGGGCTCACTTTCCTCAGTCAGGATTCACAATTCAACAGTGAAGAAGAAATTAGGCAAAAATGGCATCCATGGGAGAGTTCCAAGTTGAAAACATCTGCTGATCAAAAAGGCTCGCCTCATATTTGCCAGAATACATTTTGATGATTGAAAAGAATTTTGGGAAAAACGTTTGTGCCCTGATGAGACAAAAGCTGAACTTTTTGGAAGGTTTGATTTTGGTTACATCTGGTGTGAAACTAATACAGTATTTAAATTAAAAAAAGGACATTGTACCAACAGTCAAACATGGTGGTGGTAGTGTGATGGTCTGGGGCTGCTTTGCTGCTTCAGAACGACTTGCCGCAGTTGATGGAACCGTGAATTCCAGAGATCAGTTTGTGCTGTGAAGCTCAAGATCACTTAGGTTATGCAGCAGGTTAATGATCCGAAACACACCAGCAAGTCCATCTCTGAATGCTTCAAAAGCGCAAAATTAAGGTTTTGGAGTTGCCTGGTCAAAGCTTGAACTTAAATCAGACTTAGATGGTTCTGCGTGGCCTTCAGCAGGTTGTTCACACTCGAAAAATCCTCCAATGTGGCTGAATTAAAACAATTCTGCAAAAAAGAGTGAGCAAAAATTCCTCCACAGTGATGTGAAAGACTCATTGCCAGTTATTGTTGCTGCCAAGGGCAGCACAAACAGTCATTAGGTTTAGGGGAACTACTTTTACAACTACTTTTTCACACAGGTAGGTTTGAATAGGTTTTTCCCTAAGTAAACTAAATCTTCATTAAAAAAAAACAGTATTTTGTATATACTCGGATTATCTTTGTCTAATATTAAAATTTATTTGATGATCTGAAACATGTAAATGTGACAAATGTGCCCAAAACTCAAAAGATGAAATCAGGAATGGAGCATCTTTTCACAGCATTCTATGCTAGATCATGCACTTTAGTCATATACTGGAACAGTTTATTACAAAATGTAACTTTTCTCAAGCACAGTGACAGAAAAGTAGAAAAAAGTCAGAGGTAGATGCAAGCCAAAAAGAGAAGTAAAGATTTGTGCTGTGTTCTTAGCGCTTCAATCCCCTCGAGTGATCCTGGTGAGCGAGAGCAGAGAGAAAAGGGAGAGATGTTCCTGCTGCAATTTCTCTGCCTGATTTGTAACAGGCCGATAAGCTTGGCAACCGTCCCTGCAGGACAACTGACCAGTGGTGGCACACTTCTCAAGCTGCGAAGGGCAGGGAGAAAAACATGCGCCGCATCACTCGGGCAGCCTTCCCTATCTTTCAAAGTCTCAGATTGTCATACATGAACCGCCTCCAAGGACATTAATTTTTCACATATGCTGTGCTGATGTTATTTGTTTGTAGCGATTTGATATTTCTCCATATGAGATCTGTGGGGGTGTGTGTCTGCAAGCGACTTGTGGTTATCTTGAGCATTATATATACATAAACAAAGCAGAATAAAGAGAAGGGAAACGAAGAGAAATAATATCTAATGAATGTTTTTCTCTCCAATGTAAACAATGCAGTTGGTGGTAGTTAATGCAATGGCTAAATAATAATGCCTGCAGATGTCTTATGAAAATGGAAATGGGTTTAAATTGTGACTATTGAACTGCAAATCCAAACACACGACTGCTGTGATCAAAATTGTGTGCTGACTGAAGTCCTGTTGCTCGGGACATAATTGTATTTACCAGTAATCATTACAAATCCCCATGGGGCCCTGCTGGTAAGAATATCTATTGGACAATAATATTGATATTCGATTTGCCTAACTGAAGTCTCTCTTCTTAAATAACATCTTTTATGCCCTGCTTTGCACTCGGTATGGAAAAGTGTGTGTGTATAGGAGGCAATGCTACAAGAATGATTTGAAAGCCTGGTCCTTTATCAGATATATCACCGGGAGCAAATTAAACCACGTGAAGTCAAATAGCCTCAATAAGAGGTTTGAAATGACTCAACACAATATTCTCCTTCCACCAGGAATCTATAAATGGCCCATTTAGCATCTGTGACCCCGATGCCTACTACTGAAGGAGAGTTATGGCCCTTCAAAAGGAAACTATCATAGATTTTAGTGAAGTAAGAAAATGTCCCCAGGTACCGCTAGAGCAAATGAAATTATGCATGACCTCCTCATTACTTGGTTTAATAAGTGATCTATGGACTGGGAACAATAAAGATCCAGATGTCATAGAGACATATGAACCTGGAAGATAAAAAGGATGAAAATAAATCCACAAAGCTGCGTATGCAGTGCTGCCAGGATGCATCAAAGTGAAAGTTCTTATTTTTTCCTCTTTGTTATTTACACACACACGCGCACACACACACCTACAGACTTGTATAAAGTATCTGTCGCTCATTGGTATTCATTGACCCTGGAATTGAGAAATGGGCATCACACTTTTTCTTTAATCAGCCCCTTATGGGTATCAACTGTATGCCTGTATTAGTCTCAGACTGTGTGTGTGTGTGTGTGTGTGTGTGTGTGTGTGTGTGTGTGTGTGTTTATGAATAATGAAAATAAGCAAGGCAGCGTTTTTGTATAGCATAGCTTACTACTGGGGCAACTCAAAGTGCTTTACCAAGAGAAAACAATGAAAATATACACATAAATAAAAACACAGTAAAAGAAAAATACAAATACAGACAGAAAATACAGAAATACAGTGTAGTCAAATAAAATGAAACATTTTAAAGTTAATACTAGAAGAAATTAAACTTTTTATTCTGTCATTTTAAAAATAATTACTCAGAATGATCGAGGGCAGAGTGGAGATTGACAGATTGATCAGTGCTATGTATGTAGTAATGCTGATGCTATATGGGTCTGTCATTGCAGTGAGAGAGCTGAGTATCAAGGCAAAGCTGTTGAATTTCTGGCTGACTTTCCTACCCTGATAACCCCCCTGACAAGGCTGTTAACATTGGTTAAAGCTTTGCCTGGATCTATGGATTTCATATCTTCCCTCTTGTACGTACTGTGAAGTTGCACAGATTCTAAAATACCGAGTGGTTGGTCATGTCTGGGTTAAAGGCTACCCTACCTCTGGCTGTGGTAAAAACCTATTCTGGGAAGATGCCAGCTGTTTGCCTATTGAGTCAGGAACTGGGCTCAGGCTCAGTGTGGTTAACATTTCTGTTACTAGCAGCATTTCTTTTAATAATTTAGAGACAGACGTTGAGCTGAAACTTTACTCTTCAGAAAGACACAAAAGAGACTTTGTGAAAACAAAAAGCAAACCTCCAAATTGGGGCTGTCCTCACTAATACCAGTATAAATGTTTGCCAGATGAAAAGTGTCATCTTACAATATCAATGATATAGCGATGCGTTTATGTTTCCTAGCATGCACAACAAAGACACAAGCCCAAACATGTCTGAGATGAAAAGCAAAATGAAGACGCTAAGTAACTAATTTAAGACACCCAAGTGTTACCACGGAAGTAGAGCAACCACTTCTTAAGAACACTGATGAAATCAATCCAGGACGACTGGGAGACGGCCTCACCTGTGGCAGCTCCACCCTGAACACACCTGCTTACAGGAGAAAAACAACAACAATTGACCAGCACCAGTCTGTCCATACCCTAAGTTATGAAGGCATACAAGGAGGAGATACATTCAGCTGGCGTTTTGAGACCCAAAAGTAAATAAATGACTCATCAGAGCATTACTGGGCACTCGCTAGTTACACTATATATGACAAGGAGATTAGACAGTGGATTGAAACTACTGATGTAGTTACATGCTGATAAAACAGGGCTTTAAGGAACAAGTTCAAAAGCATAGTCCAGCATACAACATACAAAACCCCATAGGTTCAATTTTAATAAGTGAAAATATTGTGCAGCTCCTGAAGAGTTGAAGGATGTTGTAAAACATTTAACCCTCTGGGTTTGTTCAAAATCACGACCCTTTCAGCTTGTTCGTGGCCAAAAGTGTCCACCAACAGATTAGGTCTGTAATTTTTTATTATTTTTTTGTTTTTTTAACATTTTTTCTGCATAAAGCTTTTAACCAACTTCAGTTCTTTTCACAAATATAAAATAGTTATTACTTTTTAAATTTTTAACCCTTTAAACACCAGTTTGTTTGTCCACTGCACTAGCTGGAAGACAACCTCAAATCTCACAATTTTATATAATTGCAGTGCTACTGGAATTTCTTGTATTATTAATAGTAGAGTGTGGGACATGTACAAACCGGATTCCAAAAAAGTTGGGACACTAAACAAATTGTGCATAAAAACTGAATGCAATGATGTGGAGATGGCAAATGTCAATATTTTATTCAGAATAGAACATAAATCACGGAACAAAAGTTGAAACTGAGAAAATTTATCATCTCAAGGGAAAAATATGGTGATTCAAAATGTCATGGTGTCAACAAATCCCAAAAAAGTTGGGACAAGGCCATTTTCACCACTGTGTGGCATCTCCCCTTCTTCTTACAACACTCAACAGACGTCTGGGGACCGAGGAGACCAGTTTCTCAAGTTTAGCAATAGGAATGCTCTCCCATTCGTGTCTAATACAGGCCTCTAACTGTTCAATCGTCTTGGGCCTTCTTTGTCGCACCTTCCTCTTTATGATGCGCCAAATGTTCTCTATAGGTGAAAGATCTGGACTGCAGACTGGCCATTTCAGTACCCGGATCCTTCTCCTACGCAGCCATGATGTTGTGATTGATGCAGAATGTGGTCTGGCATTATCTTGTTGAAAAATGCAGGGTCTTCCCTGAAAGAGATGACGTCTGGATGGGAGCATATGTTGTTCTAGAACCTGAATATATTTTTCTGCATTGATGGTGCCTTTCCAGACATGCAAGCTGCCCATGCCACACGCACTCATGCAACCCCATACCATCACGCAGGCTTCTGAACTGAGCGTTGATAACAACTTGGGTTGTCCTTGTCCTCTTTGGTCCGGATGACATGGCGTCCCACATTTCCAAAAAGAACTTGGAATCGTGACTCGTCTGACCACAGAACAGTCTTCCATTTTGCCACACTCCATTTTACATGATCCCTGGCCCAGTGAAAACGCCTGAGCTTGTGGATCTTGCTTAGAAATGGCTTCTTCTTTGCACTGTAGAGTTTCAGCTGGCAACGGCGGATGGCACGGTGGATTGTGTTCACTGACAGTGGTTTCTGGAAGTATTCCTGAGCCCATTCTGTGATTTCCTTTACAGTAGCATTCCTGTTTGTGGTGCAGTGTCGTTTAAGGGCCCAGAGATCACAGGCATCCAGTATGGGTTTACGCCCTTGACCCTTACGCACAGAGATTGTTCCAGATTCTCTGAATCTTCGGATGATGTTATGCACAGTTGATGATGATAACTGCAAAGTCTTTGCAAATTTTCGCTGGGTAACACCTTTCTGATATTGCTCCACTATCTTTCTGCGCAACATTGTGGGAATTGGTGATCCTCTACCCATCTTGGCTTCTGAGAGACACTGCCACTCTGAGAAGCTCTTTTTATACCCAATCATGTTGCCAATTAACCTAATTAGAGTTAATTGGTCTTCCAGCTCTTCGTTATGCTCAAATGTACTTTTTCCAGCCTCTTATTGCTACTTGTCCCAACTTTTTTGGGATTTGTTGACACCGTGAAATTTTGAATCAATATATTTTTCCTTTAAAATGATACATTTTCTCAGATTAAACTTTTGATCTGTCATCTACGTTCGATTCTGAATAAAATATTGACATTTGCCATCTCCACATCATTGCATTCAGTTTTTATTCACAATTTGTTTAGTGTCCCAACTTTTGTAATTGATTCACATCAACATTGATTATAATGCATTGTTATTTTTGTGCAGGGAGAGCAAAAACATAAAAACTCCCTCTCAGCTTGTTCGTGGCCAAAAATGGCCACCCCTTGTTTACGTTTACAAAATGTTATAAAATTCATATATATTAAAAAAAATTTCCACTTTCATTGACTTAATTTTTTAAACTGGCATCAGTGCTGTTCATGAAAATCAAAATTTCATTCAAATTCAGAATTTTAACCCTTTAAATACCAGTTAGATCACATAATCTTAGGAACTCATAAATGGAAAAAATCATAAAACCCCATTTTTTTTTCCAAATAATACATGCCATCTGATTTATTTTCTAACCATGATGGAGGTTAGATGTATAGCAATAATTAACAGTATCAATGACTTTTATACATCTTTGTTTTTTTGTGCAGTGACAGAAAAACAAAAAAACTCCCTCTCAGCTTGTTCGTGGCCAAAAATGGCCACCCCCGTTTACGCTTACAAAATGCTATAAAATTCATACATATTAAGACAATTTTCCACTTTCATTGACTTAATTTTTTAGATTAGCATCAGTGCTATTCATGAAAATCAAAATTTCATTCAAATCCATAATTTTAACCCTTTAAATACCAGTTAAATCACATAATTTTAATGATTTACATAGGGATAAAATCATAAAATCCCCATTTTTTTTTCTAAATAATACATGCAAACTGATTTATTTCCTAACCATGATGGAAGTTAGATGCATAGCAATAATTAAAAGTATCAATGATTATATATGCATCATTATTTTTTGTGCAGTGACAGAAAAATAAAAAAACTCCCTCTCAGCTTGTTTGTGGCCAAAAATGGCCACCCCCTGTTTACGTTTACAAAATGCTATAAAAGTCATATATATTAAAACATTTTTCTACTTTCATTGACTTCATTTTTTAAATTAGGACCAGTCCTAGTCATGAAAACAAAAATATAATTCACATTCAGAAATTATACCCTTTGAATGCCAGTCAGATTGTATAGTATTAATACGCATTTGGGGGAAAAGAGCAATAAAGTTCACATTTTTTAGCATATGAATGAGGAACCCTAATATTTTTTTAATCATCATTGCAGGTCAGTACCAGTAACAGTAACAATGATTTATTTTTACTTTATTTTATTTATTTTCTTTTGGGGGGGGGATGGCCAAAAAGAAAATCACACGGTGTGTTAGCATCTTGTTAGCAAGATGTGCTAACCACATTAGAGTGGTCTTTGTAGGCACACTTTCTACACCTGGTGCAAGGGGCTGCTGTTCCAATCCTGGAGGTGTGCCTTCTTCTCATTTTGTTGGTGGGGTGTGGGTCACACTCTGGTTCAGACTACTGTATCTTGAGATCAATGGCAGAAGTGCCTGAGAATCAGGGACAAGGGTGTCTTGCAGTTGTTGAGGTCACCAGCATGTGCCCCAGCTCTCCCAGGATCACTCTTCATTTGTTGGTTGTAGAGGACTCCCCCACTTCAGTGAAGTTGTTTCCGGCGGGACAAAGGCATCGTTTCCCAAGACATCCAGGAGACTGGAGAAAAGAGCCATCAGCCATCAGTTAGTTTTCCTTCAACAACTCGAGGTGCCAACATCCTCTCTAAGTTATCCAAGCAATATTTGTGCCTATTGTAGTCCAGGATTGCTTCTTGCTTTCACGCATCCTTTATTCCCCATCACTGACTGGTTCCCTGTGTGTTGCTGTCAAAAGAAGCACATTCCTCCGTTGCTTTGGCATGTGGGATATTGCCGTGGTAGTTTTGGTGAAGCCAAAGACAACAAAATCTTCCTCTGTTGCAACTGGAGGAGCTGGGGAGGAAGCTCTGGGTTGTTTCCCCTGTGCCAGTTTTCATCTGAGGAGTTCCTCTGCCAAGGTGACCGAAGGAAAGACGTTGTCCTTGGAGCTCCTCCGTCAGTTGGAGTCTGAACCCATGCCATATTTTACTTCCTGATACTTCCAGTGTTTTCATCCAACATGCTATGTATTGCTTTATCCTGGTGTAGGCTCACATCTCCACTTCATCTATAATCATCCAATCCTAACACCTTCGCCTCCTGTGCAGGTTTGTAAGGGTGCACAGCAGCTAAAAGATCTCTTTGTTATAAAAAAGTCCAAAGTAGATCTCAGGCTGCTAATGCAGGGAACTGCATACAGGGTGACCCCTAGTTTGATACCAGTGGGTACTGGATTGTGGTGCAGTCTCTCTTCAGTAGTGGGACCCACATGGTTTTCCTTTCATGAAGGATCCACTAAGTCGCCGGCTCCTCGTTCTCAGAAAATGCTCCTATGTTCTTTTCCATCAGCTGCTCGGCCTCCACCTCCTTGCCCCCCAACCCCAATCCTCCCCCAAAGAAGAGGATTCAGGCACTGGCTAGTACTCATCATCAGTGGTGATGCAGTCAGCCTCTTTGGAGATTGGCCCCTCATCTTCTGGAGAGGAAGTTTCTTCATCTTGGGCGGATGTCTTTTCTTCAAGGGCAGAGGACTGCTTGCTGTCCTTGCTCTCTGACCAGATCATAAAGACAGTGCTTGAAGAAGTGATGACCTTCTTGTCATATTGCCAGAATAGATGATCTGGAAGCTGTTAGGCTTACTTACAGCAGTAGCACTGTCTGCACCTGCATAAACTCCAGGACACGTTTACAAACAGTGTTGTTGTCGTTTGAACTGCAGCTGCAGCTGTAGCTTTGAACTCTGCAGAATGGCCTGTGATTGGTTTTTGGGGTTTTTTTTGAGTTAATATTTTGGGTATGGTATCTTTTTATGAAAAATACAAGAGTAAAAGTGCTTTTAACATGTGCTTCAAAGCTAAATTTGACTGGGAACCTCAAAGCTCAATAGCCTGCATCGACAGAAATTCACTGCAGCCTATGTAATATTTGATGCGTCATTATTTATTCCAGTCTATCTTGCAAATACATGTTTGTGCTGCAATGTCATGCACAAACACAAACTATTAGATCCTTAAGATCAAACCTATGTCAAAATTGTTTCATTATTTTGGTCCATTGGAGAAGTCCGCTACTAGAAACTCGGAATATTACATGAAATTGCTTGTTTGGCCAAAAATGGGTAAATGGTGTAATTTGGTAATAAACATGAAAAACTACAATTTTCGTGTGTTGAGTTTAGAATGAAAGCAATTTTACCTAAATTGTATGATATAGTACTGTCAGTAACAAGGAATCAAAAAAGGTGGTTATAATGGGTTTCAATTGGCCAAAAATGGCCACGATAGAGCCAAGAGGAACAATTTGGCGTATAGTGTATATTATTGACATTATTAAGGAGCTGATGTTGAAAATTAAAAAATCTGAAAAAAATACACACCTTTGGGAAGTTTCATTCCATTTGCATTAACAGAACGAAAATGGTTGAAAAAAGAAAAGTGAAGTGGCCACAAATGGCCAGGATAGAGCCCAGAGGGTTAAAGCATCAAGCAGTTATGTTATAATTATGTTATATGTTACTTAAAATCTTCCTTTAATGTTGTGTCGCTACTATACCACTATGATGCTGCTATAGCACCTTGCGCGATAGATTCGCACTTGGCAATAAGCTGGTCTGTCATCAGTGAAAGCTGCTCTCTGGAAAAGAAGGATGGGAAAAATGATTTTTTTTAAATGTTCTTCTTATTTCAGTTAACTACTATAGACTTCTAATTTTGGTTAAAAGAAAAGGAAATAACATCAGCTAGGATGAAGATACCCTTAGATGTTACAGTTTGGACCATAAATTTAAAAACAAAAAGCGAAGCAAAGACAATAATTTTTTTTTTATTCGTAATTTGTGACTTGCACTTTTAAATGATAGCTAGAGGCTGCATGAGAATTGTCACATCTTTTCAGGGGTTTTAGGGGGTATTCAGTATCAAATTCATTAACATTGCAGTGAAGTACTTAAATGCATTGCAGAAAAAAAAAGAAAACCAGCTGTACATGTTCCTTATAACATCTACACGGCTTTGAGTTTAGGAGCAGCAGTGAAGTTGTCCTGTGAGCCATCTGCTTTGTCACTTTAGTATCAAAATGATAACAGATAACAAACTTCTTTCAGCTGCTCTCTGGGTGGCCACACACACTTCTACACCAGATGGAACATGCAGCTCCTCGAGCATGTCCTGTTCTGCCCAGGTGGTCGCTTCCCAGCAGTCACCCATGGTCTGTTCACACCCAAGGCACCAGTCCCAGTAGGTGCTTTTGCCAAGTCACTGATTCACCTCACCTGCTCTACTCTCAGGTCCCGGATAAAACTAATTTCGAGTTTTCGTGTCCAGAATCTTAATCTCTCTTCCTGAAAACACACGACCACAGGTTGAGGGCCAGATCAAAGAATTTAGAAAAAAAATTAAAGTTTGGCTTTGTGGCTCTGCCCCCTCGTCACAGTGGCCCTGTACAGCTGCTGTGTTACTTTGCACAGGAGTGACAGTCAGTTTCATCATCTATTTCAAGGAGACAATCGTGATGTCATATATCATAGAACAGGGACATCATCTCCACATAGACACACTCACCATGTAACAGACAATGCAAGGTTTACTCTTCATTTCAGTGATTTTAGGTTGGAATTATGGCATTATATACTTCTTATTTTTCTTACATCAGTCACAGGATTCAGTGACGTCATCCACCTTAAAGGTGACAGTGCAGTCGGGAGTGCATGAAAGCAAAAACACGATTACACAAGTTATTACTGAAATAATCACAAACTGATCCTTATCCTGCATTCTGTCAGATCACTGAACTTTAGAACATAACAGCCACATTACAACAACATGTCTGTAGGTGTTCTCTAGGTTCTAATCCTACCAGAAAGAGTTTAGAGCTGTTGGAGCAGCTTGATGATCAAATACATTTTTCTCTCCATCTTCAGGGCCTTTTATACATGTGTGCTTAAAGTCAGAGCTCAGCTCTGACATCGATAGCGGTAGAAAAAAAAAAGAAAAGGTTTTAAAGCCACCATAAAGTCTCTTCAGCATATAAATTAAAATTGCGGTCAGTTTAGAGCGTTGAACGTTTGCTAACATGACATACAGAAAGACGTTTTTATGAACTTTTGTTCAGTGACTTTGCTCTGCCAAATACTGGCCAATCAAAACCGTACAAACAATAACACAACACATCAAAAAATGACAACATCTTCACCCTGGAACGATTTTTTTCAAAAGGTCACTTTACAGTGATCTAAAACACTCTTTATGTGTGGAAAAAAGGCCAAACTCATAAAAAAAGGTGTATTTACCAACATACCTGTGTATGTCTGGACAGGCCTGTGTGTCAGGTCTAGAGCTGTAGTCAATCTCATGGCAACCTCCAGTCGCTAGAGGTTGCTTTCTGTTGCCAGTTGAAATTTTTGCAATTATGGTGCTGGCTCCACCAGACCTCCATTTCTGGCTTGCATCACAATTTCACCAGCACTTGTTAAGCCAGTGTTTACAGACATGTCAGCGTTTCCACGCAAACCACTGGCAACCTCTGCAACCTGCTACTGACCAAAATGCGACTGTTAACATCCTTCAGCAACCATTTGCCACCTGGTGCATAAGGTAATTACAGCACACACATAAAAAAGCTGCTTTTGTTTGACGCATCACTTTCTTTCATATGGTTACAGGTTACTAGGATAATTTCATAGAACAGGTGCATGATTAATTATTCTAGTGCCACCTATGATTTTCTGTGTTATGACAGAGTAAAAGTCTGCTGTGACATAGGTCTGCCTATATTTATAAAGGAAATGTAATTTTGAGGTTGTAATAATCCCAAAAAACAAGAACACTAAAACAATGTACTTCACTATGCAGTGCCAGTTTCTAGCTTGATAGAGAACAGCACTCAGTCTCTATTACTGGAAGAGCAGGACTGGCTCACTTGAGCCAAAGAAGCTCAAGGTAGCATCATAGATTTGACCAGTCAGCCGTGTAGAGCACTAAGTCCTTCATTTACTCCCCGCGTTCCCCTGTCTGCCAGCCTCACGTCAGTGACCTCCTGTGCACAAAAACATGCTCTCAAACACACAACTTCATGCACAAAACACACCGTGCAACCACACAGACGTGTTTTATGAAGGAAGCGTGTCTGTTCACGTCTTTTTCTGTCTGTCTGACACACACACACAAACACATCGACAAGCGCACGCATCCTTTTTTGCCCGACTCGCTCACTCCACCCCTTCACACACATTATTTTTGCAGCCTTGAAAAGCTAAATGGTGTGAAGTTGAGTGTTGGTCCATCTGTCTCCTAGGTGTTTGGAAAGGATGAGAAAGAGAGTGAACAGTGGGAGGAACAGGGGGTAGAAAGATTGGAGGAAGAAAAAGGAATCAGGGATTGGGGTCAGGTCCATTAATATGAATCATCAGCAGAACCCCACAGTGGATCCATCTGTGGTTGTACACTGCCCAGAAACAATTCACAGCCTTGACAACGGGACATTAATAGGTGAATTGGGAAAGAAAAATACTTATGCACCGATTCCTAGTTCAAGGTTTCTACTGCATTACTGTCTTTTCTCACCCACTGTGCCAGTGAATGCAATGCAAAAATCAATATATCCTGGAGTAAAATCTAAAATGACTCAAGAATTAGTCCTGAAATGTGATAGTTTTATAGGAAAACATTTATTTGTTATGTGCTGGATATAGCTTTTTGCAGTTTGCTTTAGCCTTTCACTAAAGAACAACACGTTGTTACTGCCAGCTGCTGAAACACTGATGCTCATCAGGAACTCCTTCATGTCTGCTTTAATTCAAGGGTACAACCTTCAGACCTGCAAAACACATGCAGCTGGATGGATGGCTCTAACAAGTTTTTTTTATTTTATTTAAATTTTTGACTTATCATTTTCTGTTGCTATTTAAGTTTAGGCAGAAAAAAACCTTTTCACAATTTTTCTGACATTTGCTTGGTTATGACATTTGCACATCATTGGTTACCATGGCTTTGTATCCTATGACTATGACATCAGCAGAGCACTTTGCCCCGTGGTGTCTGTTTCAGATGTTAATGGATTCCCAATAACGTTACCGGACTTCCCTGCATGTTGGAAAATTAAACAAGAGGTTGTGTGTTACAATCCGATGCCTTTGGGTCCATACTAAGTACGTGACGTTGTGGAAATGAGAAAAGCTTGTAAAAATGGTCCCTGAAAAGGCAGATCCTGGTGCAAATTTATTCAGCACTTATTTAAATTCAGTTTTCTGTCATTTCTGTCTTTTTCCTTTCCACTGGCACTCAGATTCTTTCACTACAGAGATATGCTGTTATAATAAGTAATGAATAACTTGGTTTTGCATTATCCTGCTCAAATAAGACCTTCCCCAAAAAACACATGGTGCTTCAAAACCTGTATATATTGATCGTCATTAAAGAGGCATTTACTGATATGCAAGTTACCTACATAATGTGCATTTACTCACAGATACCATCACAGATCCTGGCTTTTAAACTGTGTGCATATTCATAGCTGCATAGCTGTTCTGTTCTTTAGCCCACAGCACACAGTGTCCCTGATTTCTAAAAAGATTTTCAGATTGTTCAGACTCCTGGATGGTTTTTCTTCAATTCAGTCTATTTTAAATGAGCTGTGGCCCAGAAGACATAGACGCATTTCTGGATATTTTATCTTTTTTTTGTTGTTCTTTGAACTGTCAGATTTTTTGGGAAATGTTTTTGAGTCCAGGCAGATTTGACTTTCAGCTTGGGCCCTTGTATAGAGGGCAATCTTTATAATTGTACATAGAAAAATTAATTTTCAAACGTGATATTTCGAAAACTGCAGATTTTCAGAGTGTCTGTCTTTACTACAGGGAGTTTTAGGCTCTCATGATTGCTCTTTTTACACCCAAACATATTATGGCACGCATCTTTATACCATTGTGTCGAAAATCCTTAGCCTGCATTATGTTTTTGAATTGTCCGCTGATCTGATTCTAAGAACTGAGGCCTTGACTCCAGGACAAACAAAACACTGGGACCTCAAAAATGAACTCACTAACTCTGACAATATCTGCAATGAATGCGTAGAAAGACAAAATTATTACATTAAGACATTTTGTATCAAAAAGGTTAAAGTTCAGGTTCAGCTGCAGTTATAATGTTCTGCAAAAACAAAAAACAAACAAACAAACACAAAACTTTTTTTGGCCATTATTCAAAGAAACAGAAGAAGACACAGTGAGCAACTTTCACATTTGGCTGGACACTAATCATTATGGCCCAAATTCCTTTAAGAACTTCACTACATACACAATGTGAGGCTTGGAATGTCAGTTGCATTTCTAGAAGTCTCACGTTCTTGCACAAGCAAGCAAACAAATACTATCTATCTATCTATCTATCTATCTATCTATCTATCTATCTATCTATCTATCTATCTATCTATCTATCTATCTATCTATCTATCTATCTATCTATCTATCAATACTGATCATCTTCTTTTCTGGATCAAAGCATTTTTAATGTTTTGTAATTCTTTATATAGTGGAAACACAGTTCCACAATCATTGGACATTTTCAGTGTCTACAGTCATTTCTGTGCAGCTTTTCTTTAAGCTAAGTGTTTATGATCTCCATAGACTACAGCTCACAAGCTCACAGTGTCCCAGTCACCAAATATTTGAACACTTCAGAAAATAATCACCCTCAAGATTTTAAATATGGATATTAAGCTCAGGATCAGAACATGATGCAAACCATGCAGCAACATATGAGTAACCTTTCCCGTAGTTTGGTCAGTTTTCGGGCACATTCTTCCTGCCATATGATGGTGTTTGGCTCTCCCATCAGGGGCCCTCAAGTTGAACTTTTAGATATTTGAGAACAGTTTAACCCTCACCATACATCTTCCTTGTGCTAATGTGTTTATATCAGTCTAACTACCAATAGTTAGCACCAGGTAACACATCATTTTATGTCAGCTAGTCAGATGCCAGTGCTGTATGATAAATCTTATTGTAATAACTAGGAGATCCATGATCATTTTACTGAAATGAATAGAATCTGGGCCATTTTTAATTTCCAGTGGTGCCTCAGAGTTTGTTTGAATTTTGGAACCGAAGGCATGTTAGCACTCAGAAACTTGGCCTTACAAATGTTACATTTTTTTTAATTTCCATTTTAAAACTTTTTGGAATATTGTTTTAATATGGCCATACAGTTGGTGCTGAACTCAATATTCTCCTTTCATTAATACTTGACAGGCAATAGCAGGAAGCGCACATCTACCCACGCATGCACATGTACAAGCTCAGGTGAACGTCAGTCAGATTGGATGTTGAATAATGTGGGCATATAGCTGATTTCTATGAAGACAGTTTTGCATTATACATTTTTTGTTCAACTTTCAGTGCGCCTAAAATACATAGAAGAAGAAAATGGAGTCATTAATTTATAAGAAATCTGCCAGTTCTCAAGCGCAGCGATGTAAAAGAGAGGGTGAAAGAGAGGTTATGGAATAGAGAGGTCTTTTAAACTCAATTCTACTGCAGAACAAGTCAATTAAAAAGGAAAAAATATTGATAAAATATGTTATTGCCAACTAATAGCTAGACCACTGTGATCTAATCAGGGGACTGAGTAGGCAAAAATCCCTATTAGGAATTTGCGATTATGCTTTTGGCCCAGAGAATGAATTATATCAAAGTCAAGTCAAAGTCACCTTAATTGTCAAATCCACAGTATGTACATGACATTCAGAGGGTTGAAATGTTTCCCCTGACTCATGGTATGCAACTAAAAACAATATGAGATACAGGTATGAAAAACAATATTAGGTAACAGTATAGATGTGAATTGCACAAGATATATTAAAGCCTATATTGCTATGTATAAATGTATGAGGTATAGAATGAATCTTTATATATTATTGCAGTTCTTGGCATAAAAATATCAAGTATAAACACATTAATAAAAAGATTATATACATATTGCAAGCCTTTTGACGTTACAGTGCTTCTGAGCTGAAGTGCAATGAACTCATGCTCTGCTTAAAGCTGTATCATTCAAACTATTGTAAATTTAGTTAAATCGACCAGAGTGATACATGCACCAATCACTGAGGGCAGAAAAAGCATGCAACCTGGGCATGCTTCAGTATACAGTATACTATGCATGCATTACACACACAAAACAAGTGCAAGTTATGTCCCCTCCACCACTGCACTTTCCCGTTGGAAGGTTTTTTCTCAGCTAGCATGTTTCTATGGAATTCTTCTTCTTCTTTACCACATGATCATAGGTCAATATTTGTATTTTTTTTTTTTTGAGTGGCAGCTCATTTCACAAATGCCAGATTGCGAGCTGCCCCTCCTCTTGAACAGCTGCGCTTTCCTGTTAGAAACAAAAGCCGACTTTATGTCAAGATGAAAATCATGGTGAAACAAAGACCTATAATTCATTAAATGATGTCTTGAGAAAGAAGATGAAAGGAATTCAGCACAAGCTCAGCCTCCATTTTTCTCATCTGCGAGACCTACTCATTTACCAGATTCTGCTCAACAAGTGTCACTGTCACGTGCATATGTGACTCCTCGAATGGCAAAGGAAGCCCCTAATCTAAAACCATGCATTTAGAAAAATTATCACTATTATTATTTTTTTTAATGGGGCTTGAGCAGTGGTTTTTATGCAGACAGTAAAGATAAATATTATTTGTGGGTTGAAATTTTGTAATGTAGGCACAATTCCAATTTGTTCAGTGTTGCTGAGTCTGCCACCCTCTCTCTTTCTCTGTGTGTGTGCCCAAGGGTGTGCACATGTGTGGTGTTATGTGGCTGCTGTGCCAGGTTATGAATAATTCTTCATGTTTTTGAGCATTTTTGTGCTGGGGCAGCTCTCTCTATAGCACACCTACACTTTGTATGGCCTCCAGGTCAAATCTGGCATTTCAGGGCCTGCGTGAGGTCAATGGGAAATTAGGATTCAAAGACATACAAGTATACATCATCCAGTTTGACCGAAATACCCGGCCACCAAACATTCTTTCCCGTCAGAGATTGGCTTAGAGGCTTTTGCAGTTTTGTGTTATATTACAATACAATTTTGTTGCTTTTATTTTAAAGGGGATCTATCTATCTATCTATCTATCTATCTATCTATCTATCTATCTATCTATCTATCTATCTATCTATCTATCTATCTATCTTTTACTTTTATAATTAACACACAGATGTGTGTGTATGAAGATGTTCAGATGGATGGTGGGCTTAGCCCACCTGGATCGTGTGACAAATGAAGGCATTCGAAAATGACTCGGAGTTGCCCCAATCAAAAAGAAGAGGAGGGAAGCGCACCTACGGTGGTATGGACATGTCGTGGGGAGTGAGGAGAATTCGGTGTCAAGAACTGCCCTCCGACTCGGCCCTGTAGGCCGCTGACCACGAGGAAGACTGAAGAAGCGGTGGATGGATGCAATCACCGAAGACAAGTGGATCTCGCCCCAGAGGACACCCAAGACCGATCCAAAATGGAGAAGACAGAGCCACGCAGTGGACCCCGTGCTGGGAAGATGCTATAGGAAAGAGTGAGAGATGTGTGTGCAAGTGAATGCAGCCTCACTGTGAATGTGCCAGAACCATTACTCGTAAGAAATGTGAATTTACATGCCAGCTTACTTAAAAAAAAAAAGAAGAAAGAAATAAGAACATCTGATGCTGAATGTAGAGTTGTTGTTTTTTAACAAGACATGGACTTCCACATATTTATTTAATGAAGTCAGAGGTAAAGCGTTGCTCGATTTGTGGAGAGCAGATGGCTGTGTGTAGGATTACAGTTTGAATCACCTAAATAAGCAGAGAATTTTCTGACTGATGAAGAGCGGAAACGGACATCCCAGCAAAAGCTTCAATTCCAAAACACTGTTGACAATTTTGACATTTTCCCTTTGGCTCTAAACAAGAGCTGTGATGTCTGCAACAGAGCCCACTTACTCACCTTTGTATGTGGGATAGCAAAAGAGCTTTGAGACTATGGAGGACCTTCAACAATGCACTCAGTGAAAGGGAATACCACAGCGAGTGACTTGTTTGTAAGGGTAAGGGCATGCCGGATATACTGGGGCTGAAATGCGGTAGATAAACTGGCAGGTGTTAAAACTGATGACTGTCTAAATATGACAGAGAAAAAAAAATCAGAGTGACAAATAGTTAATTTCTTCAGAGTAAGAGCACTGAATCACAGACAGTTTGTTGCACTTTTGATAAAGCATGAGCCTGAGCATGGTTACATAGGCTACCACACATTTGTCCGGTGGCTCAGCTATTGCAAAGTGACAAAAAGAGTGTAGGACCTGAGAGCAGAAATCCAAGAGTTTTGTGATGAGAAAGGCAAGGACATTACAGAGCTCTCAGATGCAGAAAGGCAGACCTTGCATTTGCTGTAGATGTAGCTAAATTTTGCATTTCTCACCACACTGAACCTGACTTTAATGCACGTGCTCAAGCCCAAATAACAGACTAGATTTATGTCGCTGTAGAAGACAAAAGAACTGAAAACCTGCAGATGACATCAGCTACAAGCAAAATAGCAATAGCTATTAGCTAAATGTATGTCTAATGTCTAATGTATGTCATCAACGCTTAGGTGCATTAATTCGTAAAGAAATAAAATTAGTATAGAGCAGAATTGAGTTCAGCTCATTGGTATGGCCCTCCACAAGAGCTCAATTTCTCATGTGGCCTCTTGGGAAAATTAATTGCTCAGTCCTGCAAAATATGTTTCAACATGCTGATTGGTCAGTTTCATGAATGAAAAAGTGGTTTTTACACCAGGCTGTATGAGGTTTCATCAACGCAGGGCTTGGTGCTTATAAAATTTCCTCTAAAGATGTATGAGACTTTCATGATTACGCTCTGGTGCATTTAGCTCTTTTAGGTAAGGCAACGTGTGTTTTTGAACCTTGATTTATCTTGAAAAGGCTGACTCCAACTGTTTTTCTCTGTCTCAACCACAGTTTGACTTCTGTGTGTGCTTGAGGCCGCCATTGTTCTGATTAAAACAAGTCAATAAAAAAGACTGAACCTGGAAAAGAGTTTGATTACTGTACTTGCACAGCTGCCATCATGAATGACAAAGATCCTCAGTGAAGCATAAGGCCATGTTTTTCACTAAACCTTAATCCTAATTTATCAAAACGAGTGAGCACAACGTCATCTTTGAAATAAAGCGTTCTGTTATTTTAAATATCAAGTTTGTTGTTTAATAAATTGGACAGTGATGGATCAGTGCATTTAAAATATGAATATTTCTTCACCTAAATAGGTTTTGTTGATTGGGGAATACTGAAAATTTTTTTTTTGAGGTGGTACATTACCGACAACAGTCTGACAACCACTGATCTTGGATATGAGGAAAGGGCTGTGTACCTCCTTTAACTATTCTCTTTTAACAGCAAAGTCAAAAGCAGTGCCAGTCTCTCTTTTAGAATTAATTGCAGTGCCAGTACCAAGATGAAGCTTCTGCTCTAGAGCTTATGATCACTGAAAGGACATAGCTCCAAACTCCTCATCAGAGGCGACTGAGTCACTGAAATGTCATTAGTTCACATTTGAATGATGATATTTCTGATGCCCAGATGGTTCAGCATCATTTTCTGGGCTGAGTCACAAACTATGACGCTCGGCTCATTTCTAAGTTTGCTCTTAACTTCCTTAATTAGTAAGTCTCCAACAACAAGCATTAATGATGACTCTAGTTCTGCCAGCTTTAAAGCAGTGGCTGGTATTGATATCAGTGTGCCTCACTTAAGAAGGCTTTGCACTGAGATACAGCCACAAAGGTGTTTGAGGTAGGTGCGAATCAAATTTTGACAGTCTGAAGAATACTATGACTGGATTCTGTTTCAACTCTGAGTAATTTAAAATTGTTATAGACTGCTACTACTCTGTACTACTCCACAAAAGTGGTGGTTTCCTTTATTTATCACTAGGATTTCCCCTCAAAGAGGTCCTTAAAATATACATACCCACCTATTTGCTATAACTAGAATTATCACCAAATACTAACCAAGCCCCCACCCCACATTCCAATAAATAAATAAAAAACACTTAACAACAAGGGATTTCAATTTGAAATTCAGTAATTATATTACAGATACTAATCCCGGTAATGCTCCATTGCTTCTACAATTTGGGGGTTGACTTGTTTCTCTCTCTTATCTGGAGTTTAATGGATGGTTGAAATCAGTTTCAAAGGTGCAAGGCACTTAGCAGTAAAAGCTGAGGGTAGGCAGTAACCCTCAACTGTCAATGAAGTAATGCAACTCCTGGTAACTCAAAAGTTTAGATAGTCAACTTACTTAGCTGACACTTAGATTTGCCCACATTAGGCTAGCAAGGTTTCACTTTAATATGAGACTTGAAGTAAAGCACTGCGGTTTGTGCTTTGGTATAAATAAACAAATATTTGCTGCTGATGGTTGTATTCTTGCATGTGATGAGTCCAGAAGATGTTACAATAAACTGTATGCAGAGTGACACATAGAACTGGTGACAGAGTTGTCCTGAATAGCTGATGTAGTACATTGGGTAAATGCTGGACTGATTACAATCAAGCTCTTCCGAATTCTGTTGACATGTTCCTTGAAACATATACTTGCTGAAAATACATTATTGTTAGTTATGACAGCCATAGCACAATCTAAAAACAGAGAAATGCGAGGACAGAGGGTGAATTACAAATCGCAAAGTTTTTAGGGGCAAAAATTTCATGTATCACATCAGTTTCTTTTTGTTTGTCACAAATTGTGCTGACTAAACCAGGTGAAAAGGGATGTGGTGAGATACTGCCTGCAATACTTTGAGCACATTCTCAAACTGTAAATCTGCTTTATCTGTGAATGTGTTCCTTTGTTCAATGCAGGACGGCTTCGGTAAAACAACAACTCTTCTCGGGTTTGATAATCACAAAGATTGTGAGGGCTTTCGCGCCAGTAATGTGCACCCTGGCTAAGATTAGATCCCTCTCAGTCCAGCGTGGTGAAAACATTACTAGGCATATTTAGGGAAGCTGTCAAAGCTGTTCCTTCCAAACTATGTTCAATTCCACCTCCAACCCCCCAAGGGGTGGTGTCTGGGAATTAGAGCTATCTCATTTTCTCTCACTCCCACCCACCTGCACATAAATTCACACACTCAAACACCCCTGTTGGCCATTACCCATCTGCTTTCTTTCTACTTCTGTGGTTTCCCGTGTCTGATACAGGAGCCATTGGTTAGCTGACAAAAATATATTTAATTACCCTCCAGCAACCCACATACTTAGACAGACATACCGCTGTGCACACAAACACGTATATAGCACACACGAGCACAGACATACTTTCTCACAGTCTTTTACCTTGCTTTCTGCCCTTTCCACCATCTCATCACTAGCTTTGCTCTGACAGTCTTATGTAAGTGTCCTAAGGCAGAGGAGAGATCAGTGTGTTTGCACATACAGTATGTGCGCAGGCATGAATACACACAGATGTGGGCACTCAAAACACACACACGCATGCAAAAAGACGCACACGCACACACAAGCCTGTCCAGAGCTGCTTTCTTTTTGGTGGAGTGCAGGCGGGTCAGTCTATGAAATGGCCTGTCCATCCACTTTAGCTTGTTATAGTCTTGAGGGAGTGGATTGATTGTGACATGTCTGGTCTGCCTGTCTATGTGGAGATGGTTACATAATGAGCCCGTTTTAAGGTCTGGAGATTGACTGATGGGTCAGGGCTCTTGCCCAGGTCTGGAAATTCTTATATGAGAGGAGAGCCAAATGTGAGGGTGATGTCTTCAAGAAGACAACAAGTTGAAGAACATGACAGGTTTTACACATTTAGGGAAATACTGTGTACATAAACCTGACATGATGGGCATTGAATTGGCCTATAGGGAGGTGGTTTTCCTTTACTTTGCTATCAGCAACAGTGCAGTAAAAACTGATGAGTAATTTATGTACAAACCCAGCTGACCAGTTCAGCATCTGGGCTCTTCTGCTATGAAGCAATGCTGTTATAATAGATGCAGCATGCAGTTTAATATTTTCTAGCTGAAATACTCAAGGACTTCCCAGAAAAAGTATGTTGCTGTAAAGCCTGTATAATAATAATAATGATGATAATAATGGATTGCATTTATATAGCGCTTTTCTAGACACTCAAAGCGCTTTACAATTCCACTATTCATTCACTCTTACACTCACACACTGGTGGAGGCAAACCACAGTTGTAGCCACAGCTATACTGTATATACTGTCAGCACCCATATTTAATTTAAGAGTGAAGAATTTCTTGCTCTTCACTTTACAAACGGCAGCATTATTGATGCATATAGATTGAGACTTCCTTTACTTTTGTTTGCTTTCATCCCGGTGGCAGTGAAAACAGAGGCAATCTCCACAAGACATGCATTATATAAACCAAAATGGAGCTCTGGAGCACTTTGCTGTGTTTAGTGATTGAAATTTGACTGTAGTTGCTGTATATGGATAGTTAATAGGTCCTCTTTGTCTTTCCATGTCAGATCCATACCTTTCAGCCTGGTCATCACAGTTTTGGGGTCTTCTTTGCTTTTTCGAAGTGGTCTTTGGTACTGTATGTGACTTTTTTCCATTCTAAGGACATGTCCAAGCCACTGTACTCTGTGGCACTATGGTCTTCTCGTAGAGTTCTTCATTTGAGATTGTTTAGGCCAGAAGATGCAGCATATTTTTCTGAGACACCCATCGTGAAAAGCAATGATCCTATTCATATCCCCTTTTACTATATGCCAGCATTCTGAGTGATGAAGGAGACCAGGCTTGACATGGCAGTTATTAACTCTGACCTTTGTTTTCAGGTTATATTGCTTTGACTCCCAGATGGACTGGAGTCTTGCAAATACTCCGAGTGCCTTCCCAAGCCTTGCACTGATGCCCTTGTGTGCTGCATTGTTCTTGCTGACAAACCTGCCAAAGAAGGTGATGTCCTGGACATAGTCAAGTGGATTATTGCAATGGGTGAACATGGGTTGGCATTTATGCACATCACTGGTTTAGGAGTGCTGCTGATATTTTCACCTCTGATATTTAAGCTTGTTGACAACTGACAATTGTTCAGCTTGTCAGTTGTCAACTGCAAGAGATGTATTTTTCAAGGGAGAAAGGCTAGGTTATCAGCATCAGCAGGTCTTGAAGTTGGGAAAAGGGAGTTCACTGAATGCCTCTGAATTAATCAGCCAGACCATCAAAGCAATTTGTCAATTCCATTGTAAACTCTTTGTTGGTGTTTGGGCAATTAAGTTGCGCTCACTCTACTTGACCCCTTGTCTGAGTTTCAAATTGATGGACTAAGTAACTAGGCGGGTGTCACTGTCGAGAGTAGCACTATGGCAAACTCTAGAAGAGACCAGCCCGACTTTCCAGTCAAGATGTGGTTGATATAGCTGACGTTGTAACCACCAGGAGATTCCTATGTGTGCTTGCAGATGTTGCAGATGTGTGGGGTGATGGTACCACCAATAATACAGATTTGTCTAGGCAGAATACAACAAGACATTCTCCATTCTTATTTATAACTTCTCATAGCTCTGTCACAGGCGGTGTTAACAGCTCTTACCCCAGCATTCATGTCCGTACATGATGTGTAGCATGTTGTGTTGAGAGACTGCTTGTTGTAATACTCCATACCAATCATCTTAACTTCATTTAATGCAACCATTAGTAGCACTTGCAGTGTTTAAAGCGGACGTTTGGTCTTCTGTAATCTGTTTCCATAACTTTAAAGGTTTAAGAGAAGGAATCAAAGGCCCCAGGACTGAGGCACACAAGATGAAGTGTCTATGGACATTGCTCCTCGGGTCTCTATGTCTGTCATGTGACTGAAAAGTAGGAATAGATTAAGATTATTACATCCACAATGTTTTTTCCAACACTTTTTAAAATATAACTTTTGGGATAAGGTCCAAAGAAAGTTCATAGTTTTTGTTTACTTTTTCATGTGTCAGCCTTTCCTGGATAAGGAGTCACTAACGGGATTGCAATTCATTCTGTAGGAATGACAAATATCTGTACTTAGTTTTATGGCAGCCCCTGCTGTATAGGGTAGCGGGCTAAACAGCAAAGAAGGCTTTTCCCTAGGAAATGCATGAGCCTAATTTGTACAAGCCAGCAAACAAATTCTGTGTTCTCACCATCTGAAGCATATTTACTGTGCATATGGCTTATAGACATTAAAACAATAACAAACTGTTTTCTAACATTTTGGAGCAATTTAGCACTGTGACAGCACTGTGATCCTTTGGAGCTCTAAATCAAAAGTGTCATACAAGTGCCCGGGGCCGTGCAATGCTAATAGTCTGCCAACGCCCCCGCCTGCGGCCAGTGGTTTCATTTTGAGCCTGATGACATGGATAAATCAGCTTAGGCCAGCTTGAGGCAGCTGTGAAATGTTGTGGTATGTGTGTAGATAGGTGTTAAAAAATGTTGTGGTAATGCCCTTGGTTACATTCAGCACTAATTTGAACATCGCTGCACAGACATGTAAATAGCATAATTTTCAGGCAGTTAAGCGTTGGCGGTTAGTACCTGTTTTTGCCATTGGCCACCTGCTGAATATCACAAAAACTACAGAAGTCACATCACATATCTAGACAATTGCAACCAATTACAGTCATAACCTTCAAAATGCACCTAGCTACATGATAAAACTATGAAACATTTGCTCACAACATCTCACACAGTCTGTTCCAGGCCACCACACATGAAATGTTTCTAGCATTTTGAGAAGCGCTGTATCACTTACCTACTTAAATTCCATCTTAAACAATTCCACTTGCTTTCAGATCACATAGAAAAAGAAAAACAACAACAAAAGAATACCAACAAAAACAAAACAATATACGAACGTGAAAAACAATAAACCTCCTGCGATGAAACTTATTCTTTTTTTTAAGATTTTTTTAATCAGAATTTTTCTTTGTCAAATCTTTTAGTCGCTCAAAATCATAGCTCATTTTATAACAATGATAGCATGCCTCTAAAAGATACTTTTATTTCACTCTGAAGTGAGCGTCAACAAAAAGAAAAAAAAAAGCAGGTTAAGAAATAATGCTGGGAGGTGACAGCAAAAGCAAATTATAAGAGAAAGTGATTGAAGGACAGAAGAGAGGAGATTGACGGCTAAGGGATGGAAAAAATAGCAGAGTGATTGTTGATCTGAGACAAGTGGATACAAATACAAGATTGGTGTGAAGGCGGTGGACTGTGGAAGCTCTGCCTGTGGAGTATGTTAAGCAGACAAGGAGACATATAGTTGGTCTGTAACCTAAGGGTGGGATAGGACTGCATCCCATCTAATTTTTCAATTACTCTCAAGGCAGAGGGTCAACATGTCTATTTGTCAGACGCAACACAAGGAAATACACATGTCCATATGCTAAAAAAAGAGAAAAAAGTCAACATTGACAGCAATCTGATTTTGACAGAATGGTAAATGTTTTGTTTCAACATTAACATTCTCAATCCCACCAAGACCTGTGTCCACCCTCACACAAATCCAACAATGGATCATTAAACACATCAGCACTTATCAGGCACAGCTGTGATTTTTCATATAATCAGTGATGCATGGTAATGCTTCCAGCCTTGAGGACAGACAAGCCATACGCTCACACACACACACACACACACACACACACACACACACACACACACACACACACACACACAAACCGTAAAGGGCGACTTAGCTCAGGTAGTGCAAAGCAATCTTGGCAGCCAGCCTTGGCATATTCGCAGCCTTTTACTATCAACACAGTGAAATGGGGGGCTGACTCTTACAGTGTGCTGGCAAGGTAAGGTGTCCTTGGGTAAACCAGTGTACAAACTGCAGACAGACGGAGATGTCATTCCATGCCTGGATTATAAGGCCTCGCCACTTAGTTTATGGATTTGTTAATTTGGAGTTGGCAAAATGACAGCGCGGAGTGTCGTTCGTGAGAAAGACCGATAGGGAAAGAAAGGAAAAGTTGGGTAGCAATGAGCAAAAATCAACAGAAGCCAGATAGGAAACTCTGGCGTAAAGCAACAGATGCTGAATATTGCTCTCATTTATTCACGTCCTGCTGTGTTAATGGCTGTGTAAATCTGCTGGTCTCACAGAGTGGTAGAAACCACCATTGGCAGGCCTCAACAATGCAGCCTAATTGGAGATAAGCCTGAACAACAAGCCTATAGCTTGGCCTCATAAATTACAGCTCCTAGTACCCAGCCCATTTCTTTTCCTTCTTTCTTTCTTTTATTCTCTGCAAAGAAACCCAATCTGAAATACAATTTACCTCTTTATACAAAGCATCGTTGCTCATCGCTCTTTGGTTTCTGCACCCATCTTCGTCTTTATAATTCTCGAATCTGTTTTCTTCCTCTCAGTGATAGGACCGGCTTCCACTACTTCGTGATTCCTCCTCCTCCTTCCCCTCATTCCTTCCTGTCTCGGCCTTCCCAGGATTGTAAAGAGGACTGTGCAGATTGAACAGTAAATTAAATTAATGTAGGCCATTTCTCAATCATTTTTCATCCCCCTAAAATGATTAAAGCTGACGTAAGAAGTTCATTAAAACAGAAAACATTAGGCTCATTAAAAAGCCATTAAAACTATCGCAGAGAGGTGATTTATGCTGGAGTGCGACTGGGGGAGGAAACGATTGGATGATGGGGGAGGGGGGGCCTAGTCCGAATGGAAGGAAATGCGAAGATGGAAGAGGTTGATGGTGGGAAGTCAGCTTTTTAAAAAGGAGGTCACAAATAGTAAACTAATGGGAATGAAAGAGGAATGGGAGCAAAAAGGAAACAGTGGGCACATCATTAGAGCTTGTAGGTGCCAGGATCTTTGCCTTTCACTGCACCTAACCCGGCAGTCCTCCTGCCATCTCTCTGATGTCTTCACACTAAGTCAGTGACAGCTTCACACCAGATATCATTAGCTGTCCTTAATTCTGGCATTTACCAAACTAAATGTCACTCTTCCTAATCATCATCAGTTAAAATAAACACAAGACTGCACGTGAATGCAATTCAGCCCTGTCTAAGTAACAAACCCTTGTACTATATATTCCACCCTTTTTGTGTTACATTCAGAATACTGTGCGTTAAGCGAGATCGGATCTCAAAGCACATTCTCTTCATTTGACAAGGCAGAGAGAGAGCTTTCAGCCTACTGTTGCAGGTACAAAGTGGCAGGGAGATCGCTGGAGATGGAGAGGCAGAGGGGAACATTTTGAAGAAGGTCTTTGAAGCAGCAGGCAGCAGTTCTGTGTCTGATAGATTCAGCTGTGTGCGCGAACGCAACAGCCGGTGACTCAGACAACAGTGAGGCAGGTTTCCAGAGCTCGGCTCACCTGGAGAGGCTCAGCAGATCGGGCGGTTAGATTCTGCTCTCTCTCCATCTAGCTGGAGGCAAGGTTTCACTGATATGTCTGGAGCTATCAAGCAGAAAAGCTGTCTGTGATACTAATGCATCACCACATACTTCATCTGACATACTCAGGGAGACCCAACCATATATATAGATTTTTTTTTTAGTGTTCAGTCTGTAGTACAGCTTTTGTTGTGATTTTTAGTTGAATGCATTCATCCAGTAGATAAACACTCTACTGACCTTGTTTGTTATATTAATACGTTCTCCTTGGTTTAATTCATTATTCAGCGTTTTTCTCTTCCACATGTTTCGTACATTTGTGCTCTACTTGCATCTCCTCTCTTCATTTTAAACCAAAAAAATAAATAAAGAAATCTTATAGAACAAGCTGAACTTATCAAGAATGAAATCCCTTGCACATTATTCATTCTGATTCTCAGAAGCAAGGTCTGCCAGTTAGCAATTTATTCAAATATTCACTGGTCTCTTTGAATGTGGGAATGCATACATATTGTTACCGTTGGACACAAAAAGCATGCAGAGCAGGCTTGAAGGGCTGGTACACTGCAGCTCTTTTGCTCCCTCTAGGTATGCTCTGCTTTGTTGCAGTCCCTCCTTTGAAGGCAGCAGAAGAAACCTTTCCATGCAAATGTGCAAGCGCGCATGCACGTAAACAAACACATCCTTCTTTTATGCAGATGTTTTTGTACTTAAAGAGAATTCCAAATCGCGCCACGAGTGCGCCAGTTGATGCTTTTAACCTGAAGGCATCCCGTTGCTGGCTTCCTAATTGTGTGTGAAGCTGCCAGCCGCTTCTAGCCATGGGTGTGTGTTTAGTGTGTAACTACTCAACTGACAAAGACACACTTTGATTTATTGGCAAACAGTTGAGCTAGTTAGCAGTCTGCAGACATGGACAGAGCTTTGGTATATGTGTGTGTATGTGGAGGAGTGAAGACTGTGCACGTTACAGGTTTAGCCTCACACAGAGTGAATGTCAACGAAGTCGCCTGTTGGTCACACATCTAATTTTCCAGATGGCTTATAGTTCAAAGTTATTTTGCTGAGGAGCCATGTATTAATACTGCTCTAGAAATGATTTTTGTGTTCTAATTTGGAAAAGTAAATATGTTTTGATGGAAATAACACTGTCTGGGCTATATTTTTATTTATCTAAAATAGTTCATTTACATAGTCAGAAAAGTAATTAAAAGTTGGTATAAAATCCATCTCTAAAAGTTACTTTTACTTTATATATTAGTCATACTTTTTCTTTTCCTCGTCTTTGTCTACTTTTAGCAGCATGAAACAGTTTTTGAAAAATATTTCTATTCGGACGCATGGCTTAGGGAAAGATTGCATCCCGCGTAAAATATTGAAAACGTTGCGACTGAACGCTCTGACCTGTCTGCTTTTTAATGACAGTTTGGTCAAACTGACAATATTCTCCAAACCTTAAAGCAAAGGGAACAAAAAAGAAAAATGTTACTTTGGTTTTCACTGATGCAAGAAGATTGACACTGCTCTTATGTGCACTTTAATCAACCACCAGTTGCATTACAACAAGGGGAAAACAGTTGCCAGGCAACTTGCGGGCACGCAAGGAAATTGCTGGTCACGGAGAAGACCCAGATAAAACAGAGAAAAACACCTCTGTGTGAACGCTGTTGCATGCATAAATGTAAGTGGAATAAAACATGGCAGCGTCTGATGCAATATTTGCTCACAGCAGAACTGTACAGTGCTCCTTTGTACACACCCCGTTATAGGGATGTCTATAATGATGCATATGCAAGCATACACGTGCTGTCATGCTCAAATATGTCTCAGTTACTCTTTGAATTTACACTACTGAGACACGCTGGATCTCTGTGGGATGAACACATTAGTACTGCTTGTGTGTTGTCTTGTGGTTTCTGTGCAAACAGCGCTTAGCGCTTTACTGAGCCCCACAGAGTAAAATCACACTTGGCTGCATGTACATGTCAGCTGTATAGGGTTTTTTTTTCTATTTTTTCTATTTTTGTGTTTTTTGTGTTATTTTTTGGTATAATTGCTGCTGATTCTGTGAGTAGCTTGTGGCTTTGTTCATAAGTGGGCTGCATATTCTGTCAAGAGAAAGACTGTGGTGGTCAGCATTAAACCAAAGTTTGCCCACCCTAAATCAAAACAACGTTTCACTTGACTACACACACACACATTCGCACACACACACACACACACACACACACACACACACACACACACACACACACACACACACACACACACACACATACACAGATTGTGTATGGCCAGTGGACTATCTCAACCCAAATGAGTGACATGCACAGCCAGCTTTAGCTTTTTAATGAATTAGTCATAACTGTCATCATCAATCAATCAACCTATCAATCTTTCAGTCACTCCAACTGGGTCTATGCATTATGCATAGTCTGTTATTCTGAAATAGGGAGATGAGCTGCTCATTTCACATGCATACGTTTGTGTAGCGCTCTGGAGCACCTTTGGTAAGTTTAGAAATCGTTAAGGTTTGGTGATGTTAACTGGAAGACAGCAGCTGCATGAGAGGGTTCATCTTTCTGATGGAGCGAGCAGCTATCTTGACTGGCAGACAGCAGACCATCAGAGGATTTTCCTTGTGTTTTCTTTGTTCCTCTGTCCAGGATGACAGTCCATAACTGAAGGTGTTTTACCGCACAGCTCAAAAGATGTTTAGAGCGGTCCCTGCAGAAAAAGTAAACTAAAATTAAAAGGCATTACTTGCACTGTGACGTCAGTTTTGCTTCCTTTTTTCCTCCCTGAGGTTTACTTTAATTACAGACTTGTGAATGTTGCAGAGGGATAACAATCTGAGTGTCTTTCTCATATTTTGAATTGTTTACAGACAAGTATCTTATTTTTCAAAAATTGGGGAGCAACAAGATGCTTCAAATATGTTTAATGCTGAAAAAATAGCTGGCAGAAAACTCACAACCAATTAGATTTATTGGCAACAGGTTAGTAATGAAATCCCAGAGATCCTGAGTCTTTGTAAGGATGGGCTTATTAAGGGTGTATTGCTAAACAAAACACTGTAAATTTCTCATTTTGAACACTTTATATGTGTAACGACTGGCAAAGGCAATCAAGGACTCAAATGACTCAGAAGCAAAAAAAAGGAAGGAAAAAAAATCTAAATTACAGTCAATTTTAAAAAAGGTCAGTACACATAAAACCAGTTAACAACAGCAGTAATCAGTAAGCAAAACATGGGAAAAAGAAAAGCATAACCTAGAGAGCAGGACAAAAGTGTTGCTTGTTAGTTGGTTTTGTACTATTATCAATTAAATATCGAGTTACAAAAAAAGGGATTCGTTTCACTGATGTTTCACACTGTGTCCTGCCCCAGCTTTTTGTAAACTGCGCTCAAGTCTGCAGTTAGTAAGTTGTTTCTTCTGTCATAACGTCCTGGAATCACAAGGAGCTTGTTCCAAACTCTGAGGTCAAACAGCGAGATGAAATATGTAACTTGTATCCTCAGCAAAATTGCTTCGACTTGCGCACTTCACACCTCAGCCGCCTCCCATCCTGGTTTTTGGTGGATTCATAATTAATGATCTATAAATGAATAATGCATTTTCATTTCACCCACTCCAGTGAAACAAGATTTTGTGAAGGGTGACTATGTCCACTCAACTTAAAACAACTGTTTGCCTCCCAACAATGGATTGTCTCACCTCCTCTTATGATTCCCCCTCTTGTAGATTTCCCCACATCCTAGCAGTGCTTCCATACCTGCATACCTTCACTGACTGGAAACCTTTTTTCATTTTCTTCTTTTTTTTAACCCCACACTGATCATCCACTTTCTCGTCGCATCTCTTGCCCAAAAGAGAGACGATCCATTAATCAGCAAATAGTGCATTACCTTTGTAATTAACATTCAACTGAGTTTCACCCAGTAATATTTCATTAGTTTATATGCAAATAATTTTGAGCGATTGCCTCATTTGGTCTGTGAGTGCTGTGATATATTGGTCCGGTGAAGGAGTGTGTGTGTATGTGCGTGTGTGGGTGTCTGGTATGTGTGCACCAGTGTGTCTGTGTATATGTGCTCATGCACTTATATTGCCATACTGTAGGTTAACGCATTTTCATGAACTCTATCTCTCTGTCTCTCTAACACACACACCCACACACACACACACCTACACACACACACACACACACACACACACACACACACACACACACACACACACACAAATACTTTGTCCGAACAGCAAGCACACATACCCAAATACACATGCATGATAGATGGCTAGGCCATATATCCTTGTGCTGGGTTTTTAAAGGCATTAAGCTCTTTACACACATTGAACTAATTTCAAATTCACTGCACTCCATCAAACCTGAGTTGACTGTTAAAACAGCAAAGTCAATTCCTTCTCAGTTTACCCCAAATATACCTGCAGATACTTCAGGGTTGCACCTTCAACAGCTGCCAGTCCAGAATGTTTATTTAATCAGTGCATGAAGAAAGCTTAAAAGGTTGGTTTTGTCATTCTGCAAGCTCTTCATTAAATGTCTTTTCCCCCAGATCTGTTGCTTTCAGCTCTCACTCCCTTTTGATGTGAATTATCACTGGTATTTTAATGCTGGAGCCATTTTTGCTACCTAGTTAGTAGTACTTTTTCCTTTTCATTTTGTTGTTTAAAAACATGTGGTAGGTACAATGCTACCACTTTCTGGCAACAGTCACGTATTGCTATACATCATAACCTGTAAAAACGTTGAAAGAAATTCACTTGCACTCACCATGGGCATGAATATAATGGTAATTTCGGGACCTTCGACCAGATCCTTTGATAGCCATTAACAAGCTTCTGGCATATTTCTGTCTGGATATTTGACCACTTTACTTAGCAGAACTGGTAGAGTTCATTTAAATTGGTTGCTTTGGAGGCAAATACTCTGCTTTTAAGCACACTCTACCAATTTCCAAGACGGCTGAGGCCAGTGCTTTGGGAAGGCCATTCCAGAAGCTAAATGTTAGCCTGTTTTATCCATTCCAAAACCAGTTTTGATGTGTGTTTGAGACCATTGCTCATTGTCCTATACCCAATTGTGTCCACGTTTCAATCATGCAGCTGCTGAGATGAAGTTTAAGAATTGAGAGGTAGTCCTCATACTCAGTTACTTTGTGCAATATACCAGTATTACCTCCAGCAAAACAGCCCCAGATTATGTTGCTATCTTATGCTTAACAGTTGGTATTTAACTTTGAAAGCCTTTACTCCTCCAAACTTACCTCTTGCCTTTGTAGCCAAATATCTTTCTCTCATCAACATAAAAATTTTCCCAAGAAGGCAGTTGGCTTGTCCATGTGGGCAGCTGCAAATGACAGTTGAGCTTGAAAGTGTGAATTTTGGAACAAGGATGTTTTTCTTAGTTGGCAGCCTCTCAGTTTATGATGATATAAAAACTCACTTCATTGTGGACTGTGACACTGATATTCCAGCAGTTTATATTTCATGGCAGCCTTGGTGCTTCCTGGACATAGTATCACACTGTTTCGTATGGCAATATTGTATCGATAGAGGGGCACCAAATATGAATATTTTGTCAAATACATTAAAATACTCTGGGAATAGAATAAACAAGAGCAGTTATCTCATGCACCACCATCCTGAGATAATGTTAGTTTAGCAAACTTATTTTAAATCGGATCATCTGAAAAACAGTGGACACAATTAGAGCTACTTCCAATGCAGAGCAGTCACTCAGTCAAGAGAGTAAAAATAGGAAGCAACCTCCCGGTATCCACAAAACAAATGGTGCTACTTGCAAAGACCAAATTGTTGCCCAGAATTTGAGGGTGTTGCACACTCACGACCACTTCTGATCACAAGGCGGTTGCACAGGTCGCCTGAAAGGAGGTTGCAGTCTGACTTGGACTGACTGCAATTACTGTCTGAGATTGCTGGAAGGTTTGCAAATATTTGCAATCAAATTTATAAATGCAGACAGATTGCCAACATGTTGCCATCAGTCTGAATGAGTCTGTCAATGAGCACAACTCGGGGGGACTCAACTCAGCTGGCTGACAGCTGGTTGTATTCTGGTTATATTCCTATAGAAGAGGAAGGTTGCTGAATGCAAATATAATAGTTCAATGTGATTTTCTGTCTATGCAGACAGCAACAGCTATGTGACTTTGGTGGTTAATCACAGTTAATTGCTGTATTATCAGAAACAGACTGCATGCAATTACTCATTTGACCCCATTCAGTTGTAGACTGATAGCTACTGACTCGGTCTGATGCAGTACCATTCACCGCTGCCTCAAATACATAATTTATTTTTTCTTTACATTTAGATGTATAAACAGTTTACACATACAACAGACTCATCTGAGAAGTGGAGCAAGTGCGAGTCTGTGCCATATGTACAGTATGTCTCTGTGTACTCATTTAAAATTCATCTTGTCAAAGAAGAGGGATGATACTGGAAGTGATGTGCGTCAGAAATTGGTCATCACAACAACTCAAAGCTAGACTTAACAGGATGGGACAGATCACTCCTCCTCACGCATGTGCGTGTGTGTTTGTGTCTGCAGACACATGGTGAGTGTGCATACATTTGCATGGGCTATTTTTCAAAATAACGTAATGTATGTTACCGCGCCATCAGATTTTTTGCCTTGTCAGACCAAACCACTTTAGTGACTCAGTGATGGCTTGTAATTACATGATAAGAACAGAAAATAGATAGAACTGAAATCACCCTTAGATCTCAAAATGTTACAAAATTGTGCAAAATTACATTCATTTTTATTTCTAGTCTGCCATAAATTGCCTTCTTTAGTACACTGTTGGGTACGTTAAGTCAAGAACATTATAACTCCTTCATTTTCTAGTTTTGTATTGGAATTTACTCTCTGGGCATTTTGATTTTTAAGCAAGCAAACTAGAAATGATAATAATTAAAAGAATACATCAATAATAATATTCCGTATTCTCAATTCAACATGTCATCCAAGTGTTTTGTCACTACAACATCTGTTCATAGCTCACAAATACCAGCGATAAGTCACAAACCAAAATATGTACACAGCTATTTGAGCCCCTTCTGTGTCAGAAATATGTCCAAAGAACAATGGGCGCACCAGTTTACAGCACAGCCAAACAGTGGTGTCCATCTATCCACTCTCTTCTGCTTATCATGGTCGTGGGGGAGCTGGAGCTTATCCCAGCTACCATAGGGCGAGAGGCGGGGTACACCCTGGACGGGTCACCAATCTAATTCTGTCATTATTTCTAATTACTGTCATTCTAGCAAAATGTCACTCAAAAATAGCTGCAATATTGTTGTGATATTAGGATTTCACAGTCTCCCGCAGGTCATGAAAATAACATAAAAATTTCCTTGATTTTTAGATATGCAAGCTACTTGTTGTAACTCTTTGGGTAATGACTCATTGGTTAGATACTGTTTATGCAGTATTTCTCCCCCCAAAGGGAGGGACTGTGCAATTGGTTCCATTTGCTTGTCTGTCTGTCTGTTTGGTAGCAGTCTTGCATCCAGTTTTCAAGGTATCAAATTTTGCATGACGGTAGATACCAAAACCAACAGCTTGAGCTGATTTATTTTAGGTGATAATCGGGTGTGATGTGATAATCCACTATCGAAATGAGTGGTTGTCAAAGTGTGAGGCATCTCCACTGGTGGGGAATAAAAGAACTGCAGCTGCAGAAGACTAAAGTAAAATTACAGAGTGAAGCTAAACTAAGATGAATGAATATAATTTTTTGCAGGAAAAGTAAACAAAAACCAAAAAATATTGACGCTATTATGCTGACCATCATTCCACCGATCATATTTTTTTATTATTGACTGATGAAAATTCCGGTGTCAGTCATGAAATTTTCACTTTCTATTTCACTTCTGAATCACAGAAAAAAAAGGGCAACGTATACTACAGAAAATTTGAGAAAGACCACTGTTATCCTGTTTTTAGCATGTTAGAAACAAAGCCATCCTGTGTTTCAGCAGCAATATAGGAAAAGCTCAATGAGATATCATTTTAAACATTTGAATACATTTGATTTTAGGCAGAAAATCCTGATCTGATTACTAAAAATAAAACTAAAAAGCATCAGAAAAGAGCCATTCTGTGAATAGCTATTGCTAAAATAGAAACATTAAGGATTTACATCTTAGGTAACTTTCAATTCTGCGTGTATGCAGTCAGATCTGCAATAGCTGAAGCCTCGTCTAAGCACTTCTGGTAAGTGTGTGTACTTTGTGTGTTACTACAGTATGACAGCATACGTTGGTGTGACATGCATGTGTGTTGCCGTTTCGACCGCAAGTAACATTCAGGCAATATCATTACATGACAACTGCCAATGTGTCCACTTGTGCTGATTCATTGACCCAGAGTCCGGGGGCTTGCCCGGGAAAGAAAGTTCTCCATCAAGCTGGAAGTGAGCAGACGCTGGCCTGAAGCTGACAGCTTTCCAATATGCAAACTTTCTGTGTTTATTTATTTGCTTCTTATTGACCTCGGGTTCAAGCTAAAGGGCCATTTTATTCCTTGGAAAAAAAAAGAAGAAATAAATCATTTTAAAAAACAGTCATTTTTCCTGTTGGATCATTTGTCACCGGCACATCAAAGTCAAAGACGGGAATAACTTTGAATTGAAAGTCTGCTCGACACTGGAGATGGATGCCTTTGAAAGTTTACCCTTTAATACCAATAAGTGCTTATGTCATTCCTACGACCTCTGACACACACACACACACACATTTCTGTTAACTCTGTCCACAACTTCTCCTCTTCACTTCTCTCCACACAGCTTTCGCTCCTCACCTGCTTTAATCAAAGTAATGCCAGCTCATCACAGCGTCATGGGCTGGGTTAGACAACAAGAGAGGTAATGAGATTACACTCAGACTAAAGCACTGCATGTAGTTAAGTTTGCATAGGTGGGAGGGGGCAGCCTCCCCTACTCTGCCTTTGTAAGCTTTTGGAAGGACATTCAAATGAGTTGGCTGAGCACAAAAACATAGCCCGCGCACTACTATTACATCACGCCCCACTCTCTCCAAGGGGCTGCTGGTTACCTGTGGCACTTTCTTGACGTGTCTCAGTTGAAGAGAGAATCACTCTGAGTGCTACTTTGATGTGTTGTTATAACTTTCCCCAGTCTCATCTTCCTGAGACTCTTAAAGTTTCCTGTTTCTCCATGCATCCGACTCCTGGCTCTTTTCTGCATGTTAATGAACTCCGTGATAATCCACATTGCTTTGATAGACGGGGGTTGGTTCAAGACATGAGGCTCACTGCTTCTGACTTATTTTTATCTGGATGGGCATGCATAATTTGTCTCTGTGTGTTGTGAGGGAGAATAAGGTGAGTCAGAATAGCTGATTCAGATGACAGAAGGAAATACCACAAAACAAAACAATAACACATGGTGTCCTTTATTTAATCCCAAATAATTAGACTCAATAAAGTACTCCGTATGTTTCACCCGAGCTCACTGTCGCTATGGTTTATTGGTAGAGAAGGTTGCTACCATCAGACCACTAGAATAATCAAACCACAGCTGTCAACTAGGATTTGCCTTTTCATCATTCATCAGCACCTGAACTGTTTGATCCCAATGTGCGCCCCACCATCTGGTTAATATATGTATATGCATCGCTTTGCATTTATCCTACACGTCTCTGGAACTCTAGCAGGGGGTGTGGATCAGTGTGCGTTCAAAAGATTTTCTCTCATTTGTCGTTTTGATGATGGCGGTGGTGGTGGAGAGCGCTGCTGGTTTGAAGTTTCCCATAGGTGCTGTGTTCAGCTGGGTTGAAACGTGATAAATGAGAAAGCCACAGCATATGAAACACACATTTTTCATACTCATTAAACCATTTAGTGACCCCGCTTGCTGTTTGCATGAGAGCTTTGTCATCCTGGATGAGAGCACTCCCATCAGGATAGAAATGTTTCAGCATAGGGTAAAGTTGATCACTCGGTAATGCTGCATTGATTTGAATAGAGCCTTCTGTTAAATTGGTTCAAACATACAGAGTACCTGCACTGCACGGGGTCAAAAGTTGAAACTTTTCCTTTAATTTGTCACACTTCTGCATGCATTTGTATACATACTTCGGGGAGAATGCAGTGCAGAGAGACTTTAGGAAACTAGTTTCTAGTGGCTAAACATATTCCAAATGCAGAGAGACTATGTGTGTGTGTGTGCGTGTGTGCACTTGAATAAATGAAGAAAGGGATCCTAATTTTGTGGTGGTAGGTGGGGGGTCAGACTATAGCAGGATTCAGCTGCGAGTGGAGGTGGGGGTGCGTGGCAGTATGTTCCACAGCTTATATTCAACATGCTGTGCAAAGATATCAGATCCAGCAGCGTGGGGTATATGTGCGTAAGCAAGCTTCTCCCCTGCTCCCAGGGGACAGAATAAAACTTCAAAGGCACCAAGATTATCTCTCATTAATGCAGATCAGCGCGCTTCAAATGAACTATGGGAATGCAGCAGCAACACAGATTGTTGTGGGGTGGATGGCTTGGTCTTGTTAGCAAACAGGGTTATGTCTTTTGTTCCCTCTTGTCTCCACTTCACACTTTTTTCTATGTACACTGTTCATTAAACTCTAAAGCCGGCGCTGTAGCCATCATAGATGAGCTAGGCTTTCCTGGGACTCCCAACAATCTGCATCTGAGTGTCACAGATGACCACCGAGGAACCTAGAAGGTGATCCATCACTTTGGTAACTGGTCAACGGGGACCAACTAGTAATGCAACAATTGATCAATGTGCAAACTGTAATTAAAAGTGCTGCATTAGCAAGTGCCCTGGGAGCAATAGCCATTCCACGTGCGTTGTCGTATGCAAGGAGAGTGGAGCCGGTGTGAAAGATGATGGAGGGAGCGGAGAAACAGGGTGAGGGCTACGAGGGATAGAGATGGATATGGGAGGTATTAAAGATGAGCACAGTTAGGAGGGAGGGAGCAAGTGGTGCTGCAGGGCTGCGACGAGTAGGCCTGGGTGAGAAGATCAAAGCTCAAGTGTTACGATGGAGAGATTGAAAAGCACGGGGTCGGGGAAGGCAGAGGAGGGTGCTGCTGGCTGAATATCTAACAAGCAGAAAAAAGCGGGGAAAGAGAGGTGGTGGTGGTGGTGGGGTGTTACGAAGGGGGTTTACATGAATCAGCTGCAAAAGGGAAAAATATCATGTTTGAATTATGAAACATTTGAGAGGCCTGCCTCTGTTTCGGAGCCAGATGTGCGAGCCAGGCCTTTGCAAATTTAACACTGTTTCCATTACAGCAAACACGAAGTGATGGATGGAGTGAAGGGGAATTAAAATGCAGTCCTTTTGTCTCCCAATCTCTTGCTATATCTTATTAGGCTGCACATCCTAATTAAAACCCATCTTAAGTCTCAGCAACAATGAATCACAAATGCACCCCCTTAACACATGTGGGTTCAAGCACACCAAAGTCATAAACCTTGGGTGGGATATTCTTGCAAATCCCTCCGTAAACAATTAGGCAAGTTATAGACTGTTTAATGAGATAAAAGTAGATAAAACCTCGCCTTTTGTTTTTCCATCCATTGGGACCATGAGCTCGGAGTTAGTTTGTGTTATCGGGGACGTCTCCCCTGGGGCCAGTGCAAGGCTGGAGAGCTCCAGGCATTAACGCACGCTGCTCAGTCTCGGCTTGTGTGCGGAGGGGTCTACATGTGTGGGCGTGTGTTTCAACTTCGGCGCGATGCTCCAGGTACAAAACCAAGCAAGTTTATCCAATTTGTCTTCTTTTTCGGCTTCTTTCTTTTCTCCTTCTCCTCAGCCCCCTAAATACCTGTAAGGCATCCTCTTCCGAGCTTCGCACACCTTCAGACAACAGCACAGCAGAGGCACGTTTCAATTGCCCAGGAGGCGGCAAATTAAACAAGGCTGTGAAGGAGAAATTCCTCCCTCTCCCTTTTCATTTGAATTTGTGATTGCTTGCCGCGGTGTTGCTGTCTGCCGCCACACATTGGGAAGCATGAAATGAGAGGAGCTTTGGTGTTTATTGAGACTCATGCATTGTTGAGCGGACGGGATACAGTGAAATCTCATTTTCATTCACGGCAGCCAGAAGTCATTCTAAACAATGTGGCAGGAGTGCTGCTACAACAGACTAGAGAGAATAACCCAAAAACAGTTTAAAGAATTACCCCCCCCCACACACACACACACACACACTTTCTTCTGTCTGCCTGTCTTTATCTCTGTCTTCAGCCCCCTTATTAATTCCTCTCTCATAGTCCCTGTTTGTCCCACATCATCCACTAATCGAGAGAAAGGGCTCCGTTCTGTCAACAAACCCGCACATCTCCGAGATCTTATCCACCCTTTACACATGTCTGCAAATATTTTGTCGCCATAAATGATTCATGTGTCTTTGCATCTGATGGCGGAACTCATATCCTTGTTTGCTCGTCCTCGCCACTTTAAATGTGATGCGGCTGTTTTATATAAGACCGCAATTACTAGCGTCGCGGGATAACCGGGGAGGAAACAGGCAGAAATGTCACCACACTCGAACGAGCTAAACCGGCTAAACGATGACAAGAACTCTTCCTGCCAGATAAACAGACTAACAGGCAATCCGGGTTTTTTCAACGTACACTTCGCGCTCCTCATTAGGGGGCGGCTAACGCGAACATTTTCGCCGGGCAAATTGGCAAGACATCAAAGTCTGTTGTGATATAGTGATTGGGTAAGGGTAAAAATCAGATCATAAACTCTTATGACCACATTAAGTGATAGATGTTGTTTTTTTTCATCTCTTTTCTGACATCAAAGAGTGCGTACTGGTGAGGGTCATGCATTTTAAAAGCAAAGATCAGGTTTCCTTATGGTACTCCTTTTCCAGCATGTCACTCGAGCTTTGTCTAGGATTAGGGTGTCACTGCATTTGTGTTAGGGTTATGTTTTCTTGCACAGTTTCAGAATCATTTTGTCTTTTTTTTCTTATCTTTTTTCTTTTAAAAAAAATACATCCACATCGTGTCAGAGCCACAGAGCCCCCTTCCCCCCGCCTCCCCTTTACTAATTTTTGTCTTGGCTAATGACGCGTTCATCTTCGGTCACCTTCAACACCCGGCTTCTCAAAGCAGTTCTTGACAGATGCTCTCACTTTCTAGAGGCCGCCGGTGTCAAAAACGTCTGGGTGGAGTGGCAGTGTAAATACCAACAACCGATGCTTCTCTTCAGGATAATCACCACCGCTCCTGGCCTGCTCCTAGTACTCACTCTTGCTTCTCTCCTTTATTTGCAGCAGGTGGGGGGTGTGTGTTGTCTTATCTGGATGCGTGCAAGCTTGCATCTATGTGTGATTAATCTACTGAGCAAAAGGTAGGGTGCAATCACCGCTCCATTTGCGAATAGTAAAGGACTCTGTGACCATGAAGGGGAAACGGGAAATGGGAGATGGCGTGTCCAGTATTTTGGCAGAGTAATGGAGCCTAAGAAGTTATTTAGGACCAGCTCTGCCCTGTCACATGCCTGTCACACCGCTGGCTTGGCAGTGTCACATCCGATGCGCGTCTGGTTAAGCGCGGCGCCCCTAAACTGGCATCTCCCATAGTCTGGCGTCAGTCAAAGACAACACACATCACAATCAAAAATACATACGCGCTTGTAACATTGCATCACAGACATGGGAACGGAGCCGCAGCAAGCCCAGCAAAGCCATCAATTCTGTCCCCTCAAGATAAACATCCTTTAGACACTGTGACATTTTCCTCAATGCAAGCTAAGTGTGAAGGATGCAAATGCGCATCGCAGTGCGCGTGCTTGGTTTATGTGTGTATATCCGAGTGTTTTATTTATGCATGCAAGAAATAACGGGCCTTTTATATAAAGAGCAAAATTAATGTGTGACCCCGCTGTACTGGGTAATAAATCACTCCTTGTGAAGGATGAGAGTTTCTTTTTTTTTTCCTCAAGCTCCCCTCCCTAAAATGTTACCATTAGCATTTTGTTGTGTTGTGTCTCGATAAATGATTGCAAGATTTATGCAAAGAGAATTAGATGATGCCAAGTGTTTCTGGCACGGTCATGAGAGTCATGTCAAACTCTCCAGCTTTTGATCAATGAGAAAAGAGCAGTAAGTTGACTTCATCTGACTTGACATGTACTTTTAACTCGCCGTCAAGTTGGATTTAATTATTTGTTATTTGTCTTTTTTTTTAATCCTATACGAACTGTAATATTGGTCTTGCTGACGCACTTTAGACAGGGCATTACACAATCTAATGGCTACGACAGAAAGCAGTTTCTCCTGTCTCAGAGGTTTTCATTCCTATCAATGTCCACAGCTTAACTTTTAGAGGCAAGCATAATGACTTATTTTTAATGTTAATAAACTGAATAATTTAGATATAACCACACATTTCCAGCCAATTTATGTCTTTTTTGCCTTCATGTTTTTAACAAGGCAGCAGTGTAATCAATCCAGACTTGGGTAACTTTAGCCCAGCAGTATATATATGTATCTTCTTGGTCAGACCACCACCACAGGTTTCACTTTCACTCTCCACCTCCCTGTGCACCATTTGTCCTCCTTCTCCCTTTCCACACCCTGCGCGAGGTTGAATTAATGTTTGACTGTGGGAGACTTGTAGATGGCAAATGTTCACATTCATTATGCATGACTTCCATGTTGCTGTTAATTTCTCGGAGCCAGCCAAGTCGAGGAAATGATTTTGTACATTATGTTTGTTTAATGAAATTGTCACACTAATGGAAGTGAGAGTGAATAAGATGGAGATGACTGTTTCTGTTTGTCGTTTTTATGACCTCTTTTTTTTTATATCATAACCGGTTTTCACATCGTCACCCTCGCCCAGTATTTATGGACCATTGCAATACTCCAGGAGCTCAGACACCAAAATGACTTTAGTTGAATTCTTTAAAATTGTTCATCTGCCCAAAGATGATGGTGCTCTCAGCATGCTCTCATTCTGTTTTTTTTTTTTAATATCAAAATTTAATTCATACTATACAGTATGTGTGTTATTCCAGACCAAACTCCAATCACCAGGACTGAAAACAAAGCAAATGGTGACTGCAGTTTCTTATTTGGCCACTATAATGAGGCTGGATCCAAAAGTGAGTCAATCCTAATAGGCTTCAGTGTTAAAAATTTTCAGTTTTCCACAAGAAATACTTGATTTACTGCACAGTCTGACTTTGGTGTGTACAGATATTTAGGTATTTTTTCTGTTCATGACAACACTTTTAAAGCAATCTCCAAAGGTTGATTCTGTTCATCTGGACCTAGCGTTTTCAGTGGGAGAAACATTTCATCACTCATCCAGGTGACTTCTTCAGTCTCAGCTGACTGCAGGTTTCCCCAATCTTATAAACAGTGCATTTGCATAATGACTGAAACTAGCACCACTGAAGGAATAATGGGCTGGGAGGTCAGTTCCTTCATCATAATTATGCAAATTCTCATGACCATTGATCAACAACCACTGATCAAAGCCCACTGATTTATACATCGGGGAAACCAAACAACCTCTGGCGAAGCGAATGGCACAATACAGAAGAGGTACCTCGTCAGGCCCAGACTCTGCAGTCTATTTACACCTACAGGCCAGTGGACACTCTTTCAATGATGAGGATGTGCACATCCTGGACAGGGGGGAACGCTGGTTTGAGCGTCAAGGAGGCCATTTATGTGAAAAGGGAAAGACCATCTCTGAATCGAGGAGGGGGCCTAAGGGTACATCTTTCACCGTTGAACAATGCTGTGATTGCAGCCATTCCCCAACTCTCTGTGAATGGTACTCATGGCCATTGATCAGTGGTCTTTGATCAGTGGGCCTTGATCAGTGGTTGTTGATCAATGTGCATGAGAATTTGTATAATTATGATGAAGGAACTGACCTCCCAGCCCATTGTTCCTTCAGCGGGCTGGTTTCAGTCATTATGCAAATGTACTGTTTATAAGATTGGGGAAACCTGCAGTCAGCTGAGACTGAAGAAGTCACTTGGATGAGTGACGAAACGTTTCTCCCAATGAAAACGCTACATCCAGATGAACAGAATCAACCTTTGGAGATTTACTTAACTGGATGATTGAGAATGCATCAAGACCTTTTAAGGCAATTTTCAGCTGTCCTCAAGACACAGGTGGTTAACAGAGTGGCATTAGTCAATGTTTAAGCACTGTTTAATTTATCAAAAAAACAAAAAGGTACCAAAAAGGCATCGGCTGTTCCATTACTTCCGTAGGTAAAACCTTGTTTTAAGCTTATTCTTTACATGTCCATGCATAACACTGCATTTAATGTAATGATGAATTAAAGATGTGATTTGTTAATCAAACTAGTTGGCTAGTTCCACAGTTAGGGATGAGTCACACAGGCTCAGAGACTGGCAGGTAACCCCTTACCAACCTCCAGTTGCAATGGAAAAATTTTGTATTGCCCAACTTGTTGTGAGGGGTTGGTGGGGTTTGCTGGACACAAAGAGGACACTTTATCAAAAAGCTCACTGTGGTGAGTGTCATGGAACTGCCCGAAGCACGTGTGTTCAAAATGCTCACCATTTACTCTCTGAGCTGTAGGGAAAATAGAAAAAGTGTGAAGCAAATCATAACTGGAGAATGTTCAAAGCAAAAGTTGTGCCTTATAGCTGCAACCAACACAATTCAAAAGGCACAACTTTTACACTGAAAGTTAAGAGTCTCTGTTTTAGGTTTGCATTACATGTTTCCCTACCCCTTGACACAGAGTTTGCAAACAACTCGGTGTCTTACATGCAAACTGTCGGCAACCAAAGCAACAGTACTGTATACCTTTTTGCAAACAATTTCACGGTAGCAGCTCCTGCAACCACTCACAAACCAGTGAACCTCGAACACACACTTTTCCCTAACAACACGTAGTTAACCAGAAAGTCACTGACTGCTCTCTTAGCCTGTGTGAATGTGGCTTAAGAAATCAATTTCACTTAGAACACCAGCAACCTACAGTACGCCCTCGCAACTGCTCACAGAACAGACATTTTTTTCCTCATGACCGCTGCTTATCAGATGGTCAGTCTCTTGGTAGGTGCTAAATGCTTATAATGCTAAACTTGAAGCATCAAAACAGCAGTCCACAAACCCAAAACCATAGATGACATCACCGAAATCAAGTCCAACTTTTATATAAAGTGTGTGTTCCAGACACATCTAATTGGAATTGTGCATCGATCTGTGAACTGCATTTTGATTGTCTGGATTTCCTTTTGCTGGTCTGTGAATAATTCAGTTGTCTGTGAGCCACCTCTGGTCATAGAGCTCACTAAGCAAACACACGTTATCTTCCCCTCTCACTGCATCAGAAACCAGATGGTATACATCTTAGTTTCTTCACCTCAGAATCACTCTTTACATATTCTTGCATCATCTGATGAATGGAAATTTTCCATTTTAATCACAGTGTTTAAGCAATTTGACAGTTAAATTGGAATCTGAATTGAATCTAATGTGCAGAAAGGGAAATCAAGCCATTTGACAATCAGCCAATCCATGGTTATGACAGGTTTACCGACCCTCAGTTATGTTAGCTTAGAAAATGCTGAAAGATATTGTATTCACAAGACACAAACATAAAAAGAGAAACAAAAGGATTTTAAATTTAAAACATAATAAAACATGCTGTAACCTTTTTACTGTGTTGTTGCATAATTTAACCTATAATAAAGCTTATCTGGTGGAAAGGGAATTCCTTCTTAAAATATTCTTGAAATACCTCCACAGTAAAGCTTAGCACTGTTAGCATGTTTTTTCAGTGATAAACAGCTTTTTATTTTGAGGGGAAATTGAAGCTCACCTCTGTCAGTAAACTGTAACATTGGATACTTGTTATAAAGATTTAATAAAGGACTACCATTCAAAGCAATCACATGATTATAAATAATTCATCAGTTTGTTATTTTTTATTCAAATATGCGTAAATAAAGGAAGCATCTCCTTGCATTGTTAACACGCTTGCATTTACACGAAAAAAACCTGTACATGCAAATTTCAGAGTTTTGATCATTATCATATTGAAGAAATTCACCTGAAGTGTACATCCCCCCAAAAAACCATTACCTACATGGGCCTCATCCATTTAACTTTCACATATCAGCATTAATCCTTTGTACACAGAACCCTTTCTGCAAATACCTAAGTGTTATGCACATGTGAATAGTATGTGTGCCTTCGTGTGTGTGTGTTTATTGCAGTGGTGCTGATGCTGCCTCTAACCCAAAATCCATCACTGAGTCCAGCCATGCGATTACAGCCTGCCATGGGAAACGCTGACTACTGCTGCTACTCTATTAGGCAAAGTGCTTGTGTGTGTATGTGTGTGTGTCTGTATGCGTGTGTGTGTGTGTGTGATTGAGAGAAATGGAAAGAGAAAGAGAGAGAATGGGTATTATCCCAGACCAGGTGCTAAGTGCTTCTCACTACCCTCTTTTCGGTCCAGGACCATTTTCTCACATGCCACACCTATCCCTCACCACTCCGGGGCTGTGAATCAGTCCTTCCTGCAGAAGAGAGAGATTACCGTATGCTGCATTGCAACGGATTGATTTCTTCTTTGCTGCTTTCCATCCTATCTCCCCTACCCCACTCAACATCCTTCTGGTGTCTCGTCTTCTATTCCCTGTAAATAAATTTGTCCACAAAGTATTTACCCACTGTTGACTTTTAAAAAAAAGAAACAAATCCAAAAACATCTGCTGGGACAGATATGTGAAAATGCGTGCGCTCGCATCCATAATGTATGCCACACGTGTGTACATTTATGTGTGTAAGTGTAGGAGGCTAGGCGGGCTGTGAAATAGGGATTGATGTGTCCATTTGGAGACAGGTGTTTAGATGTGACTGAGGGCTGCGGCAGCGTCACTCTGTCTCGGTCTGCTGCCTCTGTCGGCACGGCTCTACCACTGGCCTTGATTACTTGTTGTTATTGGAGTGTGAAATCTGAATATGCTTTTTCATCACTCAAACTTTGCCTTGTGTTGGTGGAAGAGGTGCAGCAGTAGGAGCAAAGTGTTTGGTTTTATGATGTTCGTAGTTGCTTCCTAACTGGAAGTTTGAACTGATGGTCTCATATTAGTTTCAAGTTTTTAGGCTCTAGGAAAGACACTGTTGGTTGACCTTTTTGGTCTGAACTTATAGTCTTGCAAGTATTTTTCCTAGATATCAATTGTAACTAGAGGCTAAAATGCTGATTTTGGCTCTCTTAAAATATTTAAACATCAATGGGAAAGACAATTAAATGTTATAAATGCAACTTGGTTTTGATTCTACAAGACACAGGAACTCTAACTGAGGATCTGGATTGTTCACTCTTATTTGAAAAGTCTACTCCTAATTATATTTTTTGATGAAAGTGTTTCATCACACAATAAATGTTCCTTCCTTCAAGTGGCACCTTGAGGTAGGTTTAAACTACAAATCCTCAAAGCCACAAATCTGCGCAACGCCTTTAGCAAATCCCCTCAACTTTGAAGATCTGCAAGCTTTTTATCTAACAACCTCATCAGGATCAGTCCCCAGTTCACAAATATTAGTATGGTGGTGCAGTAAGCTAAGATGATGACTATGGTAAACATTAGATCATCTAAACATCAGTATGTGAGCAACATCAGTTTTGATGAGGTGAAATTTACCTTAAAGCACCCCTGTGACTGCATTCACCGCAGTCTTAAACTTGCCTGCTTCCTCCAGACAGAGTATTTCCATTGTGAGAGTGTATCAGACCTATCTCGTCTTGTGTAATGTCCTGAAAATAGCTACAATGATACTAGTGTGGCTGTCCATTATTCATTCCATCCATCCATCCATCCATCCATGCAGTATCTGCAGTAGCCCTGGAGCCGATCCGAGCTGTCATAATACATAAAGTTAGCATACACACTGGACGGGCTGCTAGTCTGTTGTAGGGCTAACATACAAAGGCAGACAACCATTCACGCTCCCATCTACAGTCAATTTAGAATAGCCAGTTAACCTAACATGCATATCTTTGGGCTGTGGGTGGTAACCAGAGAGAACCCACACAAGCGCCAGAAGAATATGCAAACTTGCAAACTCCAGCTGGTGGAAACCACCAGTAGATCCAAACCCAGGACATTCTTGCTGTGAGGCAACAGTGATAATCACAGGACCGCCACGTTGCCCTGTAGAGTCTTGGTTTTATTCAAATGACTCTTTTCATACCGGTGCACTTGCAAACACTCAAAAAATCAAAGCTGTTTTTGTAACTGAGTTTACTTTCCTCTCCCCTCGTGTCAGATGGTATTTGCCATACCACCCTATAAGTGTATCCATGGGTTAAGACTTCCTCTAAATGACCTCATGCTGTAAGCTGACAGCCAGACAGCTGAGCGTTTAAATAGCTGGAGTGTGTTATAAAAAGACAGAGAGCACCTGGTAAAAGTCTATTAATCTTCAGGTGCTTGGAGGAGACATTCGTTATCAGAGCTTGGGAATTAAACATGAGCATGAATTCTTCAGAGGCGCAATATAAAAGAGTTGGATAATTTTAGAAGGGATCACTCCACCTGTAATTTTAGCTCCCCTCAAAGGCCTCTCTGTCTCTGCCGTTTAGAACTAATCCCTTTTGGAATTTGAAAGCTGTGTTCTCCAATATGTATTCACAAAGTGGATTAAAGAGACTCAATAGTTCAGGTTTTGTTTTTCATGTGATTAAGTGAAACCTGTGAGAGCGATTAGATTTTCCACCAAAGCATGGAACGTGAAAGGCAAAAAAAAAAAAAAAAATCATATAAACACTTGCAACAATCACAGAAGGAGCTTTTGACTAGGAAATAAGAAATATTTGGCAGTGTAGTTACTGTGGCTGGTCTTGAAATAGGTCGCAAAATTAATGCCTGTTAATGCATTAAATGTGGCTATCGTTCAATCTTTGTGTCACTGAGTGAAACCTGCTGCTTGGTTTCTTCTTTTTTAAATACACAAAGAAGCAGCAGGTGTGTTTGTGTTAGCAGGATTTCCCTGTGATGTTTACAGCCGTCTGCAGGAATCTGCAATATCGCAGAATGGAGTGATTGATTATTCCTACCGTGGCACTGACTGGTTTACAACGATTAGCCTTTGACCTCGCAGGTGAGAGATCACATCAACCGCTGAGAGGAAGGTACGGTGGGAAACGGGATTGTCCTAATTTACTGTCCCATTATCGCAGCACTGTCAGGAAGGACTGGAGAGAAAGGCAGAGGGTGGGAAAAAGGGTGGTGGAAAGGAAACACAACAGAGACAAACAGAGGGATTAATCAACAAAGAAGCCGGGTTAGAGAGAACAAAGCGACCGGAAAACACCGGGAATCAGGGGCCCAAATTGCGTCCTAATTCTAATGTTTATTTTATCTGAGGTGGCAGGTGTGTCGGATCCACAACTTTGCGGTGATGCTCTGGTCCGTTCTCTGGCTGACTGTGTGGCTCACCTAGAGATAAGTCTGTAATGAAGCCAGATGGGAATAACACAGAACACCAAAGGAAGCCTCCGGCCTCAGCCAGTCCTGACTGTTACTTCCATTTCTCAATCGTACCCTTTGTTTCACAACATAAATTTGTTCCTCCATCCCTGTCCTGCTGGCTCTGTTTGTTTAGCGACCGCAGATGAAAGAAAATAAGTTGCGCCGATTGCCAGTGGGGAATCCCTCCCCCCCCCCGGAAGCCCTGTGTTTGTATTATCACGCAGACCTGCTTCAAGTAGGGAAAATGTAAGCAGTGGAAGCCAAACGTTGACTTTCAAAGCAAAGCAATCACGTCTAACATCAGTTGGCGTTTCATCATCCCAGGCTAATAGGAGCCATGTGGGATCGTGAGATTTCGTCCGTACATTTCGAAGAACGCAAGTTTGAAGAGGAGAATCTAATCAGCAAAGGTCTAATTTACTGCAGCGAAGCAAGCAAAGGTGTGGTTTTACTTTTACTGAGAAAAAATGTTTGTCACCACTATAGCTCATAGAAAAATACAAGGCACATAATGCATTGCATGTCTTTAAGGAACTTTCTGAAGATGAAGCAAACAGCTGATCTCACTTTATGTTTGGTAAATCACTGCCAGCAGTAACCCTTAACCCTTTTTTTTTTTTCGGATCATAAAAGCTAAATGCCCCAGAATATTTTTCAGACAAAGGTGAGGTCACTGACATACAGAAGAAGAAAAGACATGTTCTTGAAGCCTGACAGTTCCTTCTAGATCAAATCACCTTTGACTCACTGTGGACTTTAAAGATGTAGGAAAAGGGAAACCTCAAGTTTACACATTTACAGCTGCCTGGAAGTTCTGTATGTGCTCAAAAATTTCTTTTTTAGTTACTATTAACAGCTCTATGGGGACTGAGAAAACTGGATGCTGATGAAGACAAGTGAATAAATCGGTCTGGTCTTTAGAATCCTCCCACAAGGCTAAATGCTAAAACAGCTCCATCGGGACATAGACGGGGGACCTCTGAGGGTGTCCTGTCGTGTCTGGCACCACAGGCAGCATATCTTGTTGGCAGTGTATCATTTGGGGCCTCTGGAGCTTTTTTCCACACATCCTGATGCTCAACCCAGTCAGCGATGTGGCTCTTCTGCAACAATGTTTAGATGTGTGAATATCAGAACTAAAGATTTCCCGGACATCACATCACATTGTCATGCAATGAGAGCCTGCTGGCTGTGCATCACAGAAGGCTGAGAACTGAAGGTGACAGAGCGTCTGCAACAGTGGCCCCTAAGCTCTGAGACTCTCTCCCGCTGAGCGTGAGATCTGTGGACTCGGTGGTCTCTTATGAAAAGCAGAAACTTTTCTTCGTGTACCAACCTGTTCACTAATCTGATTATTCTTTTGGACCAAAGTTGGACCCTATTATCCTAAAAGAAGCAGTCATACTGGATGCATATAAGCAAGTTTATGCATCCAGTCTATGCAGTGAATGGCTCAGTATCCCAGTAATCCATGGCAAAGAGAACTCAGCACTCACAAACATGCCATAGCAATATTTAACCAGTTTAAACTCCCTTGAATGCAATCAGAGATGTGTAGCTGGTGTGTGTGTGTGTGTGTGTGTGTGTGTGTGTGTTTGTGCGCACCCACTCTTATAGTAGAAAAGACAGTTGCACCGAGACTGCTCAGTGTAGCAGGTGTAAGCACAGACGCGCTGACAGCACTGTGGGTTTGAAAGCTGGCTGGTACGATCGTGTGTGTGCGTGTGTGTGTGTGTATGTATTTGGATGTTTTTAGGGAGAATGGATTTTGCATTAGTGCCCTTGTTTCCTTTTTCTCCCCTCCTTCCCTCTCTCTCTTGTCCCTCTATCCCACACCCTCTCTCCTCCTATTATTCTCATTCTGCACTAGAGGGCCGTCAGTGAACCCTGAATGCATTATGCTGTCTGCTCCATTGTTTGTGCTGTTTCTCTGTGCCTGTGCCCCACTCTCTCCCAATATTTGTTTTCATTAATCACAATGGGTGCCTGCTGCGGGTGTCTTGATGGCTTTTTTGGTCGTCTTTTGTTCCGCGGCGCAGCTTTTGTCTTTAGGCATTGGCTTTCCCTGTTTTGTTTGTGCGCCTGTGTTTGTGTTGGCATCTGCGCGAACATTCATATATGCTGACATGTGAGCACTTAGACAAGGATAGAGGTGGGAAGGAACGGGACGTCACGCACATTTCCCTTTCCGCACACTGTGCAATGTATCCCTCCTCCTTTTATGTTTTCCTCTCATCTGGGCCAATTAATGCTCCTTTTTTGCCAAACTACTGTGTTTTCTGTTACAACGCTTCAAAATGCACAAATTCTCTCATATTTCACTGATGCTTTCATGTGCATCTCAGATGAGCAGTTGAAGGACAAATATGGTTTATTTTTATCATGTATATTTCCCATTAATGGGTATATTCTGACTCTATGGGTCATGCTAACTTTGCTTTTTTCCAATTTAGCCTGTACAGGTTTTGGGAAACAAAAACAGCATGGCAGTGTAAACAGCTCATTTTAAGGTGGCTATAGTGTAAGCTTTCCAGAGCTTTCCAAAAAACCCCAAATTGTCTGATTTGTTTTCAAGTCTTACCTTAAGTATACACAGAAATTAGCCGTTTGGAATGGACACTTTGCATTAGGGATAACTTCAGGCTGATACAAACTCTACAAATCCCATTTCATGTGTATTTTTGTTTAGCCAGATCTCTACAACAGAGGTGAAGAGTGCAAAGTTAGTGAAATGCTGCTATTCTTAATATATCGTCAGCAAAAAGCCAATGGCCACACAAATATACTGTAGAAAAACACGTGGCCTATGCTGCAGTGCACGTTTTCCTTTCCTTCACATCATCTCTTCACATGTTTCTCTCCTTTGCCTCCATTATTAAGAACTTTGTCAGTTTCTTTGGTCCAGATGGGTGGTGTTGCCATAAGGTGGATAAATAAATCATCTCTGAAGAAAAATTAAAACTTGTCTGTTGTTTTCTTCCCTCCCACCCGTCTGCTCTGATTCCATGTTGCCTCTCTTCCCACTTTTCTTTTCCTTTCACCTTTTTTTTTTTTTCTTTAACAGATTTTCATGACCCTCTGCTTGTCTCCCTTCCTCTGATGTGTGGTTCACTGAGGTTGTGCTTTCTTTTTCTTTTTCTGTGTGTCTTACCACACACAGGTGCACACTTTTGCCCCCTCACCTGAAATCTATGGATTTGGCTACTGTTAAAATTTTCAGCTGCTCCACAATTCCAATTAAATATCAAATACTGCTTCTATTTTCTCTCTAGTCTCTGGCTGCTTTGCAGTCTCACACCAGCATGTGGTCCAGCATTTGCTCTATGTTCGCCTTTAACCCCAAAGCTCATCAAACTTTAATAAATCGAACAATTTATTAATTTAACAAACTGGGCCTTCAGTAATATGTGGAAGGACCATACACAGGCACAACACCCTGGCACTTCCTACTCATGCTGGTCACGAGCTTTGTCACACTGCTGGGCGATGGCATCCCATTCTTCAAGCATTTATTGCAAGTCAGCTAATGTGGCTGTGTTGGTCACTCTTGCATGAACAACACACGTAGACTGTAGGCCACAAGTGTTCAGTGGGGCTGAGGTCAGGACTGCAGGCATGCCATTCCATCCTCTCCACTCTTAAATTCTGGAGGTAGTTCCGCTCTGTGGGTGCAAGTCATCATGGGGGATAGGGTTCAGTCCCACACCGTGGACATATGGAATCTCCACTGGTTGCAGAATCTCATCTTGATATCTCTCGGCACTGGGATTGCCTCCATTGATGACAAGTCTTGCTTTCCCAGTGAGGGTGACCTCACACCATCACACTGCCTCCAACAAAAGCTGTTATCCTATCAGTCCAGCAATCAGCACAGTGTTCTGTGCATCTTCTTCACCCTTTGGACCTATAACTCAGCCGCCATAGGCAGAATCTCCATTAAGCTTCAGAGTCACCAGAGGTGCTCTCACCTTATCCTAGAGAGCACTGGGATGAGGTGAAATGGGAGATTGGCATTGTGGATGTGCAGTCAGCAAATCTGCAGCAACTGGCTGATCCTATGATGTCAATATGGACAAAAATCTGTAAGGAAGGTTTTCCAGCATCTTGTTGAATATATACCATAACATCGATGGCCACCCCATGCAACACCAAAGTAAAAGCGACACATCAGCTGTTCAGCAAAAGTCACTAAATAAAGCTTTCAGCGACTTTAAGAAAAGTGGATTTGAAGAAGTGGCAGCCAGTGGTAGCTGTACACTTATCTCTTTTCTTTCACTTTTTCACCTGCATGTTGCATCATTTTGAACACCAACCTGTGAGTGTGTGCCGGTCTGCATTTGTGTTCAAGTGTTTGTATCTGTCTGCATTTAAGTATGAGAGTGTGTACTTGAACCCAAATCCAGGGTATGTCAAATGATGTGGCATCAGTGGACTAGGCAGCATAAAGACAGCTTCCGCCCCCCTTTTTTTTTGGGGGGGGGGGAATCTCACCTAAGGCAATTCTTGTGGATAATAATGTGTCTATCTGTGTGTATGCCTGCAAGTATGTCAGTGTCTATCAGCTAGAAGGGGAGCTGATAAGAGCTCTTGGGATATTGCTGTCCTCACACACTTTTCCAACAAGGACCGTCCTTCCAAAAATGGAAATTGAACATTGAGGCCTTGACCTGCTTATATCATCAGTACAGTAAATGACTGTTGCTGTATTTGGTACACATACAGCAATTTTTTAAAGTATGTTTTTGCAGTTTGAATACTTGCAGGCACTTGCTTAATACTATTTATCTATCATTAACACATGATAAATGGAAAAGCACCTGCAGTCTCATGCCATTTTCACATGCAAACTGGGTACAATGTCAACATGATCAAAATCAAGGTATTTTTCAGAAGCTGTCCTCTGCCATGTATCGCGCAACTGGAGATGGTATGCTTCACGTGCATGCTGCCTGGTATCTGCAGGGGGTTGGACACATGAAGCATAATCACTCGTTTTGAATTCACTGATAATTAACTGCACTATTTTCACATATTAGGTGCCGTAGGGCATCACATGGACATGGCGTTTTAGTGACAGTTTAATATCCTAACTGCATCGAACATTTGCATCCATTTCCAAGGTGACTGGACTCTTTTTAAACTTTAACTTAAAGAACTCCAGTTGCCTTTTTTAAGCTCCTCAGATGACCATGGCCTGGATGACTGAGAGCATAAATTGACATACTTACATATACCTCCTTTGGGTAATGTTTAAAAAAGATCAGCACTGCAGTGCAAATTGGCTTGGTAAAAGTCACAGAGGCCATTCTAAGAGTTTACAGTCTTGTGCTCACGTGGAAAACCCGCTGCCTGTCCTGATATGCGTTATGCTCTTGAGTCCTCATTTCGCTGGACCTCTAGAATAAGGACTTAGAATTCAAATTTAACATAACCCATAGAGCCACAATAACTTCTAATTGGCGTAAGTGGCTTTGCCCAAATTATGAAAACAAAATCCCCAAATACACAAAGGTATGCAGACAGGATGAATACTCATGGCCATTTAATAAGACTGCAGATATCTCAAATTAATAATGTAACCTGTAGCAGGCATTGTGCCACTTAATTGGACAGTGTTACACACATAACCCTACAAGCCAAGCCAAAGAAAAGGCCTAGCTAATCTGCACACACACAGCACACTGTTTAAAGTAGTGGACATTCGCAAGTCCCTCTGATCCCCCTGATTAAAGAAATCCGTCCAAGCTTCTAAAAGAGAGAGATCATTCATTTGTGCATGTTATATTATGCCTCTGTGGACTGACCTTTGACTCCGTGCTCTCCGTCTTTCTGTCTCTCTCTGTTGCTTTCTCCTGGCACATCCTTAATACTAAGCCTCAATCACTGGAGCTACAGAGAATTAATGAATTATAAATCCCCTCGGATACGTTAACTAGACCCACTTCACTTCCAAGGATTCAAATAACATCAATATACACTTTGTGCATTTGTAAATTCCTGTCAGTTATTGATGTAATGTCATTAAGCGAGCAATGTCTGTAATGAATGAGTAATACGTGTCATACAGCAGTGTTGCCTGAAATTAAGATGGTTTCAAATATGGAAAATTGGTGGAATTTTGATCCCGTTTGGTATCCATTGATAGGGTTCAACAGCTAACCTGAAATGTGCCTTTCAACTCTGTATACCTTAAGCATACTGCAACTGCTTTTTGAAAAACATTTGAACCTTTATCATCTAGCAAATAAGGTAAATTGTTAAAAGTAACATCTCCTCTCCAGCCACTACAGGCAGACTATTGGTACAGGTAGGGACCATCCCCGAACTGTCTCCACAAAGTTGGGAGCATAAAATTGTCCAAATTGTCTCGGTATCCTGAACCATAAAGAGTTCCTTTAACTGGAACCGAGGAACTGAGCCCAGCTCCTGAAAAACAACCCCGCACCATAATCCCTCCTCCACCAAACTTCACACTTGGCACAATGCAGTCAGACACGTATCGTTCTCATGGGCAAACCCAGACTCGTCGATCAGATTCCCAGATGAAGAAGTGTGATTTGTCTCCAGAGAACATGTCTTCACTGCTCTAGGGTCCAGTGGCGGTGTGTGTCACACACTGCACCTGATGCTTTGCATTGCACTTGGTGATGTAATGCTTGGATGCAGCTGCTTGGCCATGGAAACCAATTCCATGAAGCTCGCTACTCACTGATCTTGAGCTAAGGTCTGTAGCGATTGACTCTGCAGAAAGTTGGCAAGAACCACTGATTTGATTTATACACCTGTGGCCGTGAAAGTGATTGGAACACCTGAATTCATTTACCTCTCTCTGGATTTGTCATTGTAAGCAACCTTAAAGTGGTAATGCAATCCATATAACGGTAAAATGCCCTGCCTCATTTAATAAGGAGTTCATCCCAGTGCCAGAGGAAAGTAGGTGATACAGAATAACATTTTAACTGGTTCTCACAAAACACAGATGTTTTCACTTTTTAAGCCAAACATAGAAATGAATTGATTTGTGTAACATTTTTGTGTCAAAGACTCTTAAATGACACTTCTTTGGTCTGGGTTGTCTGGCTTCTCCCCTCAATCCAAAGATGTGCACATTGGCCACGGGTGTGAATATAAGTATGAATGGTCTTCTGTTTGGTTCTCTATGTCAGACCAGACTGGCGACTGGTCTAAGGTGTATCCTACCTTTTGCCCAAAAACAGCTAGAACAGGCTCAAGGTCTGCAACCCTGAATTGGATCACGGAAGAAAATAGGTTCTCTGCCCCTGAGGCTTTTTCTTTTTCTTAAAAGGTTCTTTTAATTGACCACGTTTTGTTTGTTTTGTCCTAATTAGATAAAAGATCATATAAAATAATTCTTAAACTCTTTTATTTAAGACCAACATGGATATCCAGGCACCATTCAAGGGGTATTCAAGTGTCCCAGCATTCATCAAGAAAACACCATCAGATAATGGCTATTCAAAGTCAGAATGCTTCTTGGGTTGTATGTGTGTACGTATGTATACCTTTAAAAACTCTCACAGGCAAAACTAATTTTACTTAAACACCTGCCCAAACTTGAGAAAACTTTTTTTCTTTACCTGGCAAAACTTTTTCTCCATCTGTGAAACAGATGGAGAGGAAGAACTTAGATGTGATGTTGACAAAACATTTCTTCTGCTCACCAAAATTGTTTTATATAGTAATTTAAAAACCCTTCTTTTCACCTGGCAAAAATCCTACATGTTTTAAAGCTGAAAAGCTGTTTTCAGCCATTTTTAATGCAGATTTCTCCTGGAAGGGCTGGGTGGGTAGAAAGAAATTTATCTTGATAGCTTTTTGGTGTAATTTTGCTACATTACATTAGTTTGGGCCTTGATAACGGAAGCAAATACACTAAGTGCAGCATTTCTAAGGAGGCAATACTCAAATTGTAAATTCTCAGTTAATTAGTCGTGCAAGTACTGCTCATCCTGTGAAATCAATTAAAAGTATAATTCACCTTTAGATCTGAACTGACATGACTTTAATGAAATTTCAGTATAATTCAGTCTTGCAGACTTTAACTATATAGGGAGCTTGGAGCGTGTGAAACTTGGGTATTTGACTTTATGTATACTGTGCTGCAGTACACCCACATCTCTCATAGAGACATCATCAAATTAAGCAACAGTATAAAGTGCGTCTATGCTGTGCCCCTGCTAACACACACTGTTTTTACTTTATCTCTCATGCTATTGACAAAAACCTCCACCGAGGCACATTTATAATGGACTGCCTAACATGATTTGAATTTAGTTTATGGTGAGACGTGATTACATTTGATTCTATTATTTTTCTACTGTACCAGCACCTGCAGTTTTATAGAAATTAATCTAAGTGGAAATGTTAAAAATCTGAGAACCTGAGGAAAAAAAGAGGAAAGAACAAAAGAGAGACAGTTTTAATGTTTGACTGGTGTGAAATGCTTGGTACAGTTTTAATCATGTCATCTTACACCTTCCTCTTTTGTGATAATCTAATTGCACATGACTGGAGAATTTGTGCCTTTAGCTGTTAGTGATGAACTAACTCCTAATGTAACACATTCTCACTCCCAATTTGTCTCATGCTGATGTTTGGTCAAGAACCCCTTCTCATCATAATTTAACACTCAAGGACATCCAATGAATGTCAATTACCAGCTTGAGAAAGAACAAAAACCTACACAAGACCATGTTTGTGTCCTTGCCTCTCTTTTTCTCTATGTCTGTGGTCTCTCTTTCTTTCCCTCTCCCTCTTGCTGGTGGAGCTGTGGACTGGCATTTCCTTGCTGGTCTCCCCATGGCCAGAGTTTCATAAGCTCATGGTGTTTAAACACCAGCTTGTGCTGCTTTTTTTGTTGCCATTATGGTGGTGTTATCTGTGTTCCCAGATTCCTGTTGCCTTGAGGCATTTCACGAATATTCCTGTTTTCCTTGTTCCTTGAGCCCTCCAGCTGATCGCTCGTCATTCATCCACTGACTGGGATGCAGTTGTACCTCCAAATCTCCTGTTCGAGATACCGTCAAGTACAGTCTCAGGGATGATTGCAAATACTACAAAATTAAAGTCACCTTGGACATTTCTAACGTCTCTGTGGTCCTGTTCCAGTAGTGAAAACTGCTTCCTGTGTCACGTATTTGTTTGCTGATTCATTCCTTGTTTGCAATAATTTCCATAAAACTGCTTTCGGTTGTCTGAGTCTGCTCTTTGAGCCCAACTCATGGTTAAACATGGCTGTAAATCACGTGTATGAACATTTCATGCACATATGAGCGATTTATCAATATTTCCGTATCCAAATTTGTTCATATTTTTTACAAACAAATTTAGAAATGCCTCTGGCCATTTATACAAACAAATGAAGGCCTAGCTGCTTAGGAATGTTAGCATTAGTCCTTAAAATGAATGCACAAATCCCTTTGGGGTTGCATTAGGAAGTGTATCCAGTGTAAAAATCTGCCAAATCAGACGTGCAGAGCTACCCGCTGTGGCATTCCCGTGTGAATAAGGGGAGCAGCTGAAAGTGACTTCTTCTTCAAATTAGATATTACCACCACTACTAACAACAATAATATTAATATTTGCCTTTTGTTCATTATTTTGAAAGCTCTTTCATAGTGATTTTTGATTTACTCTTAAAGAAAATTACCTAAACAAAGGCAAATACTTCACAATGAACTCCATTTTACTCTAATCCTATTTAGCAGAATTAGATGAATATAAATAATAAATCACCTAATAAATTATGGTGTCATTTAGCTACAGTGAATTAGCTCCAGCTGTGGTAATGACTTAACAATTATGTAGAGTTTGAAGTAAATTTTAATGCAGCCCATTTGTATTTTTACTTATTTTTACAGACTGTAGTAATACTACAATACTACTATATTGTAGTATTACTACTTTTATAAATAAGTAAGGTTAGGATAGGTACTTCTTATACAACTATAAAAACTTGATAATCGGCATTTGATCAGAGCCTGTATTCAGTTTATCGAAACAGTGAAATGTTATTTGTACTTATAACCACCAGTGTTGGTCAAGTTACTTATCAGTAACTAATTACTGATTACCTCCCCAAAAAAGTAATCCCGTTACTTTACTGATTACTTATTTTCAAAAGTAATTAATTACTTAGTTACTTTTTAAAAACACGATTTACAACCTGAATAGGTGATAAAGCGATAGATCTTTCAGCCCAATTATACTTTTTCTGCATAATCCATCATACAAAATGTAATCAAATGGAAAAGTCTCTTTTTAAAACTTGTTTTATTAGTTTTAATCTTTTAACTTTATGCATCAAGCAAAAATTTAATTATATGCAACATTTTCTGACTGGAAGAAATTTGTTTAACATTTAAACCTATTTTCTGCACATTCCAGCATATAAAATAAAATAGTTTTTTCATGTTTACAGTCACTCTTTCAAATAGATGCAAGTAAAACACAGCAGAAAATAAATAAAATCAAAGACTAGTGGTCCTGTTGCTCTATTTTCACCTGTAAAGCAGGAGTGGGATAGGCGGAGGTGTGCCTTGGTGCAGGTGTGCGGCAGCGGTCAGTTGAAGAATCCGCGAGTTTCTCTGTGAATTTCCAATTACGTGGTAGCGCACTCGGTGCTTGCTCGGAAGTTTAGGGGTTTTTTTCGCTGTAAAAAGAAGTTTTCCTCCCACGCACAACGGATGCTAATGTTTTTGTCACTTTTTATGGAATCAAACTCAAAGTAAGGTCAGTACTTCCACACTTTAAACGCTGCATGCTCATACTCTCTCCCGCACTCGATATATTATCCATTGTTGATCTGCACACAGCTGTTGTCACGAACGTTGCACTCGCTTACGTCACTGTCATGAGACATTCTCGCAAAAAAATCACGGTTTTAGTAACACAGTGCTCACGGGAAAGTAACGGTAATCTAATTACCGTTTTTGCAACAGTAATCCCTTACTTTACTCGTTACTTGAAAAAAGTAATCGGATTACAGTAACGCGTTACAAGTAATGCGTTACTGCTCATCTCTGATAACCACAGATCTAAGTACAAACCAGAAACAGCACCTTAATATCGATATCTTCATGAATGCTTTTAGTATTTGTAAATAAACAAATATATGAACTTATCAAACAAAAACTTGAAATTCTTTAAAGAAAATTGTGCAAGAAATATTTGAGCAGTGACAACAGACAGATGTGTGGTCTGCAGGTGCAGGGCCGGAGACCGGAGTGATGGATCTACAATACACATAACTAAAGTTAATCCGGTGGCTAGCTGTGCAGAGATAACCACAAAGCATAATACAGCTAGCACACCTAGCACGCAGCAGCTAAAAAGACGGTCTGTAATATTGTTATAAGATCCTTTAGATTTACACAAAACGATAGCAAGAACCTGAACTGTTTTATCAGACACCTGTTCAGATTTGACAATTAGCTACTTACTGAGAACAGTTCCTCCTGTCCACTCCACAGACTCCTTGCTCAGAGAGCCTGTAGTATCATCTCCATGAACTATTATAGTGGAGCCTGAAAGCACGGTGAGTGGAGCCCTGTAGGCCAGATGTGCCCAGCTGTGTTTCGCTGAGTGACCCTGGCAGCAACGTAAGTACACATTTTGTGAAATTAAATTTACTCAACTGACTATAAAACTATTTTTCCTTTTTCTTAGGAATGCTGTATACTCTTTGTTATGATTATTTTTTTTAATCATAACAGGCATGTAATATTGTACAAGTGCAGTGCAGATGCTTCAGAACTTGCCTGAGAATCTTCTGGTTTTAAAGGTTTCTTTAGCAGGAAAGTAATCCAGTAATAGTGTCATTGTTTCCACTGCTTCACAGCAAACAATAAGTGTTGGTAAATAATTCTGCAAACTTTACTTTCCAAATTGTAAACAATGGTTTATAACAGCTCTTATGTTGCTGCCACAGTGTAACTCGGTTTAACGAAGTGATCTGAACCGTCCATTAAAGTGACCGATCACATAGGGCCTCATCTTCCTTCCTCCAAGTTAGTTGATTAGAGCGAGCAGGATTCAGCGCAAAGAGCAAAGCAGACACTCCCACATGTGGGATGGCTTCTTGGGACGTTTGGGTGCTGAGTTCTACGCATGCGGGGTTTTGAATTTACATGCCCGCATTTTAATTGCGCCGAGAAATGAAATTATTTTTGCTCAGATTATACTTTTCTTGTCTGCGAGTTATGATAGAAAAAAATTCCACGCCACTATTTCTGTTGGATTCTTTATTTATTTATAAAAAAAACATGAAACCATTGTCACTCTGGTGTAGACGTTGTGTATTTTCTGGCTTTCTCTTTGGACACAATTGTTTCAGTTTCACAATAGTCTTGCAGGCTTCTCTCTTGCAACATTGTCACCACTTTCTCCCCTTATTCTAAAGGTAGAGTGTCTACTTATATGGAGAAATGAGGGCATGGCAGTATTTATTTGCATAAGCCTGTTGGTTCAGAATGATTCTGATTTACTACTGATGTTCCACAATTTTGTTGTACATGTACAATGACAGTAAAGGGCTATTCTGACCTATTCTATTCTATTCTATTACTAACAAACACATTGAGGTGAGAACAAAATCGTGTGCACATTTCATAAATGCAGTAATTTTGTATACGCTTTTATTTTTTGTTCCAGGAAACAACATATCCACGCAGATAATAATAAATGAAGGCCAATGTGAGGAAGCAGGTGGGGATGGCCAATAACACAACACTTTATATTTTGACTTCACCTTTTCTGTCACTGTTTGGTCAGGTTTAAACACAGATTTACACAGTTAGATTTAGGCATTCAACTTTGTAGTTAGGCTTAGAGATATAATCATATTTGGGGATAAAGTACACTGCTTCAAGCCATAAAACACAAGTTTTAAAAAGGTAAACGTCTCCCATATAAAACTAGTTTTTGCAACCCTTTAACACAATTATACATATATATACTTTTGCACACTTACTTGCAGATTTAAAAAGAAAAAGATAACCTTTATTAGTCCCACATGTGGGAAATTTGTTAAAAAAAAAAAAAGATACAGACATGGGTCTTAGCTTAGCTTCAGTGAGTGACACAATATTAATAAGATAAGATAAGATATTTAAATATTTAGTAGTCCCACATGTGGGAAATTTCTTGGGTCATGGCAGAAAGTTGACAGTACAAAGTTACAAGCAGCAAAAATTAAGAAAAACAATAGAATAGAACAAGATAAACTAGAATAACACAATATATAGAGTAGAATAAAATACTATATAAATAGAATAAAATACTATGTTGCAACGGAAAATTACACTTAGCAGTATTGCACATAAGGGGGAGTTGTCGAAGGCTATCATGATGTATTAGATGTGTGTGTCTGTCTGTCTGCACGTGTGTTGTCATCTGCAAATTCTTTGTTTTGAAGTCTGACAGCAGTTGGAAGGAAAGACTGTGAAATCTCTCTGTCCCACATCGTGGGTGCTACAGCCTGCCACTGAAGGAGCTGCTCAGTGCTTTCTCCTGCATGAGGGGATGGGAGGGTAATGCTGTCCAACAGGGATGACAGCTTAGCCACCATTCTCCTGTCGCTCACCACCTCCACTGGTTCCAGAGGGCATCCTAGAACAGAGCTGGCCCTCCGGATCAGTCTGTTCAGTCTCTTTTTGTCCCCAGCAGAGATGATGCCACCCCAGCAGACCACACCGTAAAAGATGGCTGAGGCCACCACAGAGTCATAGAAGGTCTTCAGGAGTGGGCCCTTTACTCCAAAAGATCTGAGCCTAATATATTTGCTATTAGTGTAAGAAAACATGGTCATGTGGTCGCAAGTGCAAACGTAATATTTAATTATAATTTTCTTTTGTTTTGCTTTATTTGCGTGGAAACCTGGTGAAACACTGAAAGCTTTTTCTATGCTGTACCTGTACTAAACTCACTGCCCTCTGAATTTCTGTTGGATTCAACACTGTTCATATATTTCTATTTAGTTTAAAAGCCTTCGCTGTATGTGTGCATTGAAATTGCCTCTAAAAATTTCATTTTGCTTGCTCTCTCCCTCACTCACTGTCTCTCTTAGTCTCTCACTCCTCCCCTCTGATGCAGAAATCCATAGTGTTGGAAATGAAGCTGTGAGGATCGATGTTGCAGGCAGGGTAATGCCGGAGTGCTGCCACCAGTGTATTGCTACAATGATCTAGTGGTTAAAAACACATTCGCAAACAGAGAGGGGAAGATAGATCTGAGCCAGCAGCACGCCCACATTGCTCTCGCTGGAGACATCATCAAATTAAACAACAACTATGATGTGTTTCTGCTCTGTGCCCCCGTTACCACACGACCACGTTTTCTCCAACACACACTCCTCTTTTTCTCTCTTTCTATTGACAAGAACCTCCACTGGGGTAGATTTATAATGGAATGCATGACATGATTTGTTTCGAGTTTAGGATGAAGGCCAATTAGTTTAACAAGTATGAGACAAATCTTGTTTGACAAAAGTTGATGTCAGGGGCATGTGAAAGTTATCCATTGGGAGATATTTTGTTAGCTGGAGGCAGACTCTGTTGAGACACAGACGCATACACCCCGACACACTCACAAAGCAAAAATATTGCTCATGGGGTCTGCAGTTCTCTTAGAAATTCACATCCAGGAAAGTATCTTTGTATCATATTCATGGGCAAAAACATACAAATATTTTGCAGTCTGGTTACTCTGCTTGTGTAGTTTACATTTTTTACACTTTTTGAACATCGTTAGCGTGCCTAAAAAGGAAGTGACGTTTCGCATGGGCTCCAAAATAAAATGTAAAAAATTCAGAAACGAATTCATGAAAAATCTTTGTGAGTTTGTCTAATTGTCATTCCGTGACTCCTTCCTTCGAGGCGACCTTTTAGTTTCACCTCTTCTTATTTCTCATGGGATTAGCGTCAATCCGCCTCTGTCTCCGTGTTGCCACAGCAGCGCTCTGGATTATGGCACCTCCTCATCCCTAAAGCAAACAGTACACAGGGGCACAGATGCTCGCGCACAAACACACATCTATCAAAGCGAGCAATCTTCATTGGGAAAGCACCAGATGAAGGCTAATGTAGGCGAGCAGTTAATTACGGCTCTACGTCACGTGTTCAGGGTTTTCCTTCCATTTGTCTGAAATACAGCTGTGTACAGCTGTTTGTCCTATTTTCATGAACGCTATATCTCAGGAAAGGTTTTCCAGGGATGAAAATCTGGTGGTTCAGAGGTCACAGATCAGTTTTACTGTGACTTCTGTAGCAAATACATATTTTGGGTCATATCTCAAAAATCCATTTGCCTACTATGGCAAAATTCCACACCTGTGTCTAATGGGATAAAAAGATAAAGCGATGACATTTTACATCCAAAACGTTAAAGGTCACAAGTCTGGACAGACGTGGATTTAAAGTTTAACTTCACTGGTTGGCAGAGGAACACAACTGCAGGACCTCTAACTTGCATATATTGTTCTTTAATTCATGTTTGACTGTACATGTGTTAACTATGTTTTTGTCTGAATACTGGTGAACAATATAACTGGAAAGGTTTGGGTAGGAAGAGTCAAGCCAGGGTGAAAAGGGCCAAGATGTTGCCCTTATCTGTCTCCTGCCAGAAAGATTAGATCTTTCATCCCTGCTTAGATGAGCTCTGATCAAAAGCAAACAGTTCACAAACACACACACACACACAGATTCGCAGCCACAGTTTCGCCTTTGTCGGCTGCGCTGACAAGATGTGATCATAGACCCCAATCATATAACCACCACAAAGAAAAACAAAGATGTGCGTGTCTGTGTGTGCGTGTGTGTGCGTGTTTTAAAACCCTTATTGTCATCACTGCAGTTGTTTGTGAAGTTAAACAGCAGGTTCGGCAGCAGGGGCTGAGACCTTATCACACCGAGCATCCCGAGTGTCTGCTAGCATACTGGGCATTATGAACACAAGACTTTGACTTCAGCCATGGTCTGATCCTTGTCTCAAATCCACTGAGCAGCAGAGTCAACAGGCGATGGGAGCAATGATAGCCAGCTATGGGGAGAGTCAACAGGCGGCTCGGCTCCGGATAAAAGCCTTGTTTGTTTGGTGAGCCTGATCCCCTCTCTATTCATCTGGTCTTGGCCTTTCTTCTACACCATTCTGGACCCTCGCCTGAACACGACAGATTACTTCTGATCTCAAGTATTTCAGGTCAACATCATCTCGTCGCTGGAGTATAAAACCAACATTCTCATCTCTGCACTCCACCTTAATCACATTTCCTCTCGGCCCCTCTCACTCCGCCACTCTGCCTCGTTCTGTGATTTTCATCCTCTACCTCACGCTGACCCTACTGATTAACATTTTTGACGCAAATGCGCGTTGTTCCAACACACAGAGTGGCGAGTGCTTGAGATGTAATTAGAATTAAGGATATTGATCACACGGGGCCAGACAGTGGCAGTATAAATAATAGCTAGCATGAATAAGAGAAAGCGATAGGTGAGCTCTTAATGATTTATGTACAGACTCCCATGGTCCACGGCATAAATCACCAACAGCCATGTTCTTATTGAGTTATGAAGCCCTAGAGTTGCAGCAGAATAATGGCCAGCTCCGTGTCTTGTGTGTGTCTACTCAATCCATGAGATACCAGCCATGGACTAATAAATAAACACGGTGTGCTGAATTGCTTCATGGCACAGTGTTCATCAGGGTTTATGTCACTACAGAATAAAGATGCGGGCTTCTTCAGGGACTGGAAGTTAAAATTAGAACGTTTTCACAAACAATGTTAATATCTTTCATGCCAACAAAGCCATGATGGCTGCAGGATGAGTACTAGCCAAATAAGTGGCAGAATATTACTAACAGTGTGCATGTGTGTAAATCATGAATGCAAGCATTTCACGTGGAAATCAGGGATTTATCAATATTCTCTTTGACTGTACAAATTTGGAAGTCTCTTTCAAGTAAATACAAAGAAATAAAGCCCTGTCTGTCTTAGGAAATGTAAACACTTTAGTCTTTTAAATGAAAACAGCTACTACGACTTCTAACAATAATAAGCATTAATTATTAATATTTTTGCCTTTTAGACTTTATTTATATTTTTGTTTAACCTTGCAATTTAAATACATTCCAGGATGTGTTAGTTCCTCTTATCTGAAATTACCATTCATTAAAAATGGCCTGTATCACTGCTGGATGTGATTACTTACGGTACTTACAGCCTAATTTATTGGCACCTATACACAGATGCTAGTTAGTCTTTTGTTTTTTTCATTGCAGTGAGTTTGTCATCCTGGGTTCACAGATTCTTTTTCTTGTAGTCTATAAGTCTTTTTTTCAGATCGGCGCTGATGTCCAAACATGTTTATTCTTAAGCCTTTGCCTCTCTGCTGAAAACTCTTTGCAAAGTTGGGCTTCTTTTCAGATTTGGACCTTCTCCTCCTTTCTTATTTTAGAGGTGCAGATTTCGCTCTGGCAACATCGTCACCACTTTCTCAGCTTCACCTGGAGGCAAATTTATTTCCTTACATATAAATAGGAGCAGGTCAGTATGCAAATTATATGCAGAGGACACTGGCCTGTTAGTTCAGATTCTGATTTTACTGATTGGACACAATAGGCTGGTGCGCACGTTTCGTAAATGCAGCAGTTTTGTGTATATGCTGGTTTTTGCTTCGCACTTTCATGCACATATTACTTTATACTCTATCATTGAAACTATTGTGCATCCTAGATTTTTACATCAGGCTACACGACTGTCTTATCATATCACATAACGTGAGACCTGTGGATACACCAGGCCATAACCCCAATTCATTATTTAATATAAGTTAAAAATGAACAAAATGTAAATATAGGAAAAAAAGAAATCATTATTTTAACAGAACAATCTCAAGGTTTCCACTTTCTTTCTGTATTCTCATATGAACTAGAACCGGCTGGTTCGAATAAACATTTTATAGGCCAGGAATCAGAAACCGACCCTGATGACTGCTTTCTTTTTTGCCAGAAAGACACAACAGTCAATTAAATCTGGTCAAACAGAGGCTGGCCTTATCAGAAAGCCTACAGCATGTGTGGTTTGTTACACAGCTGAGTCACTTGACCCACATTTACAGTTTTCTGACATGCACCCTCTTGTGGTAATGCAAATCATGACTCTCTCTGAAGGTGGAAGGAGTGTGACATTTAACGGTACAATGCAACCTCTTAGGGAGGAAAATGGAGAGAGGGGTTGTGTGTGCCAAGACTCTGGTTATAACATTAGAGGCTGTTGTGTTTGGATGCCTTCTGCCAGGAGTCAGTGTTTCCTGGCCGCAGTCAATGACACTTGCTTGGCAGATCTTCCCCTGACCTTAACCAAGTACTATTAGTTCCCCGAATGGAAATCTTAGAAATGCCATAAAAAGACACAAGTCTTTAGACAATCTCATATACCTGTGCACACATTTGCTATGAATTAATTAATGATGGCTTGTTGTTCTCATGTGTGTTTTATCATTGCTGCTGCAAATTCTGTGAATTTAGGCATATAACATAATATGATTTTGTGCGTGTGTGTGCGTGTGTGTGCACCTGTGAGACGTGAGCTCCTATCCCAGTAATACAGTGTTTTCAGCTGTTAACCATGGAGCAAGTGAGGGCCAGAGCTTCAAGTTTACATCTATACTAACAGATATTTTGGTTGCAGTTTGTAGAAGAAGTGAATAACACACAAGAACACAACACATAAGTGCAAAGCAAAATAATTCAGGGAAAAAGGGACGTATCACTGTCATTTACCAGATCAGGCCATGTATGTTAACACTAAACTGAAGATAAACTTTGTTACAAAGAATTAGACGGGAGCATCTAAACAGTTCCTGCCTGATTTGAGACATGGAATCACTACATCATTTATACAACACAGTTCTGGACAATGGCACCAGTGAAGCAGTGGTGAGAGTCAGGACAGCCATGAAAAACGTTCCTGTCCCAGGGTTAGCAGAGAAAAACAATGCTTTTTATTGTTTTTGTCTAGACCCAACCTGAGCAGCAAACTGGTGTGCAGCAAAGCAAAGCCAGTGAAGCCAACATTAAATTGTTTAGAAAACAAGGTGTAGGGCTTGCCTCTGCCAAAAAAAATTGCCTTGAGAAGCAGGATGGCTATGTTATAACAGCAGAATGATAGGAAACCCCGTGTCCCGTATCCCAGTGGACCCCGTGGAAACCAACACCCCTCCTGAGTTGGAAAGTGCTGCATCCAGAGCTCTGTGAGGCGAGACGCAGCTGGGGATGACTTTGGCTCTGGTTTGTAGACGTCTTCGCCTAAGAAAGATGCAGGATGTTCCACAAGCATCACCGTGCCTCTCAGATATGATGCTGGCTAAATCACATCCTGTGTGGACAGGCTGGCTGGAGGCAAAGTTAAAGCTCTGACAGGAGGATGAAGTCTGTCTGTTATCCAGTGTACAGAAAAAAGAGACTTGTGGATGTGGATCACAGGGGTAAAAAAAATAAATAAATAAAGCTTCAGGACTGGGCAAACGTGGGGATTAGACCAACTGGGAACGCTGTTAGGGGGGGTTTCATGTAATTCAGTAACTCCTATATGAAGTTTTTGTAATCGCATTTACATTTTCAAACAAAACCAATGTCAATAACGGTAAACAAAGGCCAGTAGGGACATAATATTTACCTGCTGGATATTTAAATAGTCATTAAAATCTCACTATTTCTCAGGACAGGAGCTTGTCTTTGCAGATGTCAGGCATCTAGTTAGCAAGTCCCTGCAGTTTGTGCTGCATCTTTCACACCCTCCTCCTAAGTGACACTAAGCCTCAGCAACAGGGGAGGGTTTTTAACAGGGCCCACGAACAGCCATTACCCTGAGTCTCTTAAGTGCTGTCTGTATGGTGCGCTGACAGATCAGTATCCCCCCTCCGCTACTGTGTCGCTGCCATCGGCAGGGAGACAGAGATTTCATCCAACCTGATCAAGCACGGGGAGGAGAACAAACAGCTCTTCAGACAACACACATTACAAGCAAGCATGCACCACAACAGTGAGGCACTCCTGGGCTACTGCACTCGCTTGCCCGTTTCTCTGTGTATGTATGTGTGTGCGTGATGTTATCTGCCTTTAGGATGAAGCACTGTTCTAAACAAACAGAGCAGTGCAGAGGCAGCTTAGGTCAGCGTCGAACGCTCGTCCATCTCACATTCGCCATGTGTCCCACTGACACATGCGCGCACATACAAAGAGCACACTGGCTCTGCGGGGCTGTGCACAGAAAACCTTTCATCAGACACACTTGAAGAGAAAATATTCTAGCCCAAGAGGAGAACAACGGGGGCTGGGGAAATTGATTTTGATTTGAAAGTGACGGGAAATAATGGGGCTTGGAAACTGCCCCTGAATCTGAATCTGTTTCTCATTTCAGAATGTAAATAGCCCATATCAAGACTTTTTGAGGCGGGAGGGGTAAACAGATTTAAATTCCTACACATGGTGGAAGGGCCACACGCTACACACACGCACATACAGCATACACTTACAGAAACACAAGCCTGAATTTGCAAACATGAACACGCACATCGTAGATGGACAATTGCAAGTTTTTTGATAGAAGCCTGGAGTATCTCTTTGACAACTGAATTGATCTCATTGCACAGGTCACTGAACAGCTCTTTGCCTCGCGACGTCGACAATACAAAGTTACTATTTCATGCAGTAAAGGTCACAAGGAAAGTTAAAGATCATGCTCACGCACAGCAGCATTTCCAGACAGATCATGAGCTCTGTTACATTTCCATTTGCTGCACGATGCACATTTTGTGTCAAGTTCATTCATTTGTGCACTAGAAGCAGTTATCTTCTGGTTTTTGCTCCTAAACACACGCACACATGCCACACACACCCCTGCTCAGACAAAAATTCAACCAAAAATCCTGATAAACTGAAAATTCCGCTAATATGTGTCAGTCGTTCATTTACAGTAATTGAAAGATTGAAACACGTTTTCAACAAGAAAATCACAATTAGCAAACCCAAAGGCAGCCTCTCTCTAAAGCTAACCTCCGAATGCATCTCCTCGGAGCTGTCAAGTTGACAGCTATTAAAAAAAAATGGAGTTGCCAAATTATACATCATTAAATTCAACAAATTAATCATGATTTTCAGTGACAATAGTGCGGTGTAATAAAAGAAGACTGACAAACAAAGCCGGGCGCATCACCACTTCCAAATTAATAGTGACTGACACCAACACCCCCACACTTAATTAATGGGAAACAAAACACAACAAGAACATCCATCTAGATACAAGAAAACAAAGAATGGGTCGGCTTGTGTCATTCTGCGTTTGTTGCCCGTTGACAGTGAAATGTAACACGGAGATTGATAGCGTCTGCGTGCACGGGCGTGCGCGAGCATCCTCAAATGTTGTTTTTCTACACCGCGGTCTCTTAAGTAGACACCTAACACGCCCCGAGCCACTGACATTGAGTTTATAAGCAGGCATTATTTTTAGCGATGCTGTCATGTTTCTCGGAGTGACAGTTCCTAAAAGCTTCCACAGGCAAACCCATCTCCTTTTGCACTCTAAAGCCATGTCTGCTTAACAGCGATGACTAGGCTATTATCTTACAAGATGAAAGCTGACGCGCTGCGATGCTTTTCATTTTCTGCAAAGACCATCGCTTTATAGCTGAGCTTTTTGATGTTTGATTTGTCCTCTCATTTCTGCTCCATGATGTCCCACGGTCAATATTCCGCGATCATAATAATATCCGACCGCCGGATGTCAAGAGACTGTTTTTACCCCCCGTTTAAACCACACTTGGTTGTGAAAGGAATAGCATACAAAAGGACAGAGAGAGACGGGGGGAAAAAAGGTCAGAGCAGCATTTTAGAAAACCACTCTGGAGAAACGGGACACTCCCAGGCACTTTGTCACATCAATTAGGAATTCTATCTGGGCAATGGGATCGTGGCCTATGGGGCAGCAGACAGGACAGCCATTATACATCTTGCAGCTGTGTGCGTGCACGTTCGTGTCTGTGTGTTTTTGTGTAAATGCCTGACAGGGAAAGCGAACTCATCGTTTGAACTATTGACTTTTCTCTGACTGACCCCCGGGAAAGCTAATTTTAGTCTGTGTTTTGCATTAGTTTTAATTGGCTCACATTGCTAATTTCCTCTTCGGCGAGAAAAAGAGAGCACAGGAAGTTGCCGCCCTTTCTTTCTCGTTCTCTCTCACTCTATCTCCTCAACAGTCAGTCAGGCAGTCAAGCCTTGAGGCTGTCAGAGAGGGAACAAAGTGACTGGGTGATGAGCCAGATGCCGGTTGTCTGATCACATGGACTGATGCTGTGCCAGACATCGAAGCCACTGGCTCACTCAACAAGGTTCCTCTCACAACAGAGGAACGTATTCCCGACCTGGGCCTTTTATTCTTTCGCCGTCTCCTTTTCCCCCCCCTGTCCACGTCTCTTGTCTGTTTCGATCTTTCTCATCTGCCAGTTCTTTTTCTCCAATCTGTTTGCTCTCTTTCTTTACATTTTCCGAACACTCGCGTTTTTCGCTTTTTTGCTATCTTATTTAAACGTTACTGTGGTGAAAGATACACGTCTGCAGTCAACACCCGCCCCCCATCCCTTCTCCCATCCCTCTCTTTTCTTAATTGCTCCCTGAGTAAGAAGGTTGCTTCCCGCTGTGTGCTGAATTACTGCGACACACACAGACAAGTGCATTACCTATATGGGGAATCAGCATTTTTAAAAGGGTAAAATGTGAATGCAGACAAATTTACAGAGCTTAACCCTTCCTCTGACAAGACTCTAAAGGTAAAGTACAGAAACCCCCCCCCCCCCACACACATAGATATATATTCTGGGAGAATGTCATAAACAGGGATTGTTTTGGCAAACTTACAGTACATTTGTGTCTGGTTGGTGCTCACTAACACACACTGCTCTGACAAGCCTCATCTATACCGAATCAAATCCTCTGAGATGTGTGTACGAAACAACTATATTTTTGTTCTATGAATAAGCTGACTTCCCCTCAGATTTGTAGCTCCCAGCTGCAGTAGGCTATGTATAAATCAATGCCTTGGTGGGCTAGAGAGGGAGCAGTTATATTTACTCTGTTTCCTAGCTAGCAGCACTAGCTGTACTAGGGGGTAAAGGAATTCGATACACACCACTGGAAGGCGAAGGCTTTTTCACTCACATACAGGAATGGCAGTTCTGCTGATAGGGAAAGACTAATGAAGGAATACTAGTCCAGTCAAGCAAGAAAAAACACACTCAGCAACACATCAACAAAAACATAAAACAGATTTTCAGTCATGCACCACAGGAGAAAGCGTAGCAAAAAGCGAACTGTGTGCAAACAAGCGTGGATACCCACCTACCTGTATGAGTTAGGCTTGTTTGGGTGAACTTGTTTTATCCTTACAAATGCCTCCAATTTTACCTCATTTATCCACATTTTAATCTACAGTAGTTTATTGATTCAGATAAAGCACTTGTGTGTTTCTGTTCTTCATTTGCAGTCTGCAGCGCTGAGTACTGGATTAAGGTTGATGGCAATGAATTATACATGCAGTCTGAAATGTAATTCTCTTCATTAGATGACAAATCTCTTGTTTGAATATTGCATACTGTGGTAATAATACTGCTTTTATCATTGGCTACTGCAGTTGTGGGGCACAGAAAAATAGTCTTGTCATCACTGTAATGCACCGCTGCCAATTCATTAATTCAACTACCAAATTAAAGTTAAATCAAATGCAGTTGTTGCAACATTAATTTTAACAAACGAAAACATGCGATGTCTGCTTATCCACGGTGAAGAATTGAGTGAAGTGTCTGTGTGGGTTTTTGTAGGTGTGTGTCTTTTTCATCTTTTTCTGGACTTCTTGTCTATTTGTAGTTCTGTGCATGTGTTTCTGCAGGCTTTGAGAAATGAGGGCTGGGCCTGGTTAATAATAGTGGCCGAGAGGGTCTGTTAGCATAGCCCACTACATCACTCGCTACCAGGGAGACATCTCCAGGGCTCCGTGCTGCTGTGATGGAGTACTGGAAGGGGAACAGACTGTTTCGGCGAGTCAGTGATGGAAAGGGGATCTGAAGATAGAGGCTGGAGGACAGATGAGAGTCAGTCAGTGGAAAGGCAAGTGATCAGTAGGGCAGGTTTTTATCCTCTATTGTTTCATCACTTTTACAAATACACAAAATCTGATTTTCCAACAACTATATCCGTGGTTAGATAGGGATCTTTATGTATGTTCTTGCCATCCCAGATCGATTTTAACTTTGAAAGTCCTATATATTGTAAATGACGGAGAGGAAGATAAAATGATTGCACAGAGAGCGAGTTTGTAGTCATTTCTTTTTTGACCATCACACATCTTAAGTTAACCAGTGACATTTAATGGAAAAATTTGGTTCCATGAAAAGTAAGTGAATTTTCTTCCTTACTACCCCCCCCCCCCCCCAAAAAAACAAAAACAAAAAAACAAAACAGAAGCATATCATAACATGTTAGTAAGATCTGCTAAGCTACGTTAGCAAGAAGTGCTAAGCTAATTTAGCAAGACAGTAAACTTAGCTTAGAACTTAAAGATAGCCTAGAACTGCTAATGGTCTGTTGCTGTGATCCTCTTTTGTACAGATTACAAAAGAAATGCAAAGTATTAATTAGTATTTTTTTTATGCTGCTATGTTGCTTCTTTAAGCATCTTCATTTCTGGATAGCTAACTTGGTTCGGTGCTGTATATTGTGTGTAGAGACACGAGAATGAATATTTCCATATAAATACGAGCCAAAAAAGCATTTCTCAAAATTACCTTCTTTAAATATTTTTACTTAAAACTTTTGCATAAGCCATAACTGTACAATGAGCACACTTAATTAAAAAAAGGAGGAAAATTAGTTTTTATATTTCCTAATAATGCAGTAAATATATGTGAACTAAGATAATTAGGTATTTAGTCGAAAAAGAAATCCAGTTGACAAAAGAATTAAAGTTACTGATTTGCCCAAGTATTGACTTAAAAATATATTACAAGAACAAATCTGTAACCATTCAATTAAGTGCCACAGATATGGGCAGTGAATGTGTGTGTCACGGTGACATAAGCAGTTCCTGCAGCTGTGCATTAGGAAAAAAATGAACCGTCCTCATTAAAAATCTCCAGATGGAGGCATCTTTTCATTTTCACACTGAGCAAATTCATAGAAGGAAGTGTATCATTTTGATAAAACTATACTTATGCAAAGAGGTGCAAAACGAAATTCACAGATTGTACCGATATATACAGAAGCATTACCAACAGCAAATTATATATAAAATTACAGAAATTTAATTTATTTTGAAGCAAAATTATTTTCTCCTCACCGACTTCAACAGTAGTTACACTTACCTGCAACAAATGATTTTTGATATAACTACTTGCTTGACATCTCTATCAATAATGAAACATGTTTTATGGGTTTTTGAGTCTTTCCCGAACTTGTTATGCCATCGTTTTGCTTTATTTATTTCAAGTCCTTTTTATCAACTTCTGAGAGACTGCAGAATCAACTGAGGACAAAGTATGGCTGTCAGAGAACAGGAGGAGGGTCCTGTTAAAGATGACTGCAACAGACCAGAGACAGAGAGTGAGGCCAGGCACAGAGATTGAACAGAGAAAACACTGAATAGAATATTGTGCTAGAAAGAATGAACAGATTTGTATGGATGAGATTGAATGCAGGGAATTATGTGAGGTTTTGAATAGATTCCTCTAAACCGAGACTGCAGTGGGTGAGGAGCGAGGAGCTGCAATGATTTTCTTTCTTTTTGACACTGACTGAACACTGTAGTTGTCTGAGTCACTTTTTTAAAAAAATGTTCTCTTAATGCAGCTCATGTCATTTCTCTTTATCAGCGGAGAGCTCATGGTGATGGATAATATCATTTGATGGATATACGAGACGCCGGGGCCGAGGTGTGGCATGAAACGTAAATGTGACCTGCTCGCACAAATCTCTCCACCACTCCCCCAACCTGCTCCACCTTTGTGCCCCCCTTCAATATGCTCTCATTTTAGATAATGAAAGAAGTCTGGAGGGGGAAGCCACTGCAGAGATCACTGATCCACTCTAAGTGAAAACCTATACTCAAGTTAATGTGAATACCCTCAGGGGACGAGGACTTCTAATTGATTAACCACATTACCCGGATAAGAGTTGAACTCTCCTCTATGAGAGCAGCTCAATATGGGCATCCACGAGGTTTCAGGAGATATGGATAATGAACAGTTTCTCACTGCAGCATCTGCTCTGGACTGTACTGCAGGTGTTTACAGTGTCTCTGGATTTACAGTCTTAGTCCACAAGAGGCAGTGTTGACTCAAAGATTCCCTGCAGCTCTTGCCCAAGTTGACACAGCGTTTGGAGCATGAAAAAAGCATCATGGGAATAACTACTGCAGCACAGAATGGGTTGAAGAGCACTCTGTTTGAGTGAAGACAGGTGCAGGTTTAAAATGATCAATACTTCACTGTGAGAATAAAACCTCTTCACACAAACACAATGAGCTGAGCAGATGCTGAATACATATAATCAAATGTTTCCAATTTATTTTCAGTCGTGTTGGGCTCATAACCTTTTTTTGGGGGGGAGGGGGGTTTACATATTTTCCTGTGAACATTGCATAATCAAAGCTTAGAGGGCTATGCTTCCCTCATCAGTGTTAAGCTCTAAATGTATTCCTTTCACCTCCTTGCCGTGTTGACACAGTCACTGCCGTGATTAATAAAACTTGTCCTTTGAAGATGCTCATGCAACCGTCCTCGGTGCTCTGAAAGAAGGTGCCACAGTTCAAAATACTCTTTGATCTCGCAATGCAACGAAAAAGACAATACTGTGGCTTTGTAAAGAAAAAGACACAGAGACCTGGTGGGAGATACTGGCCTTTAAAACCCAATAGGGGCATTTTCCGCTGTTTGAATTATAACAAGAGCCCATTGCGTAATGTGCTCATTGCCCTAATGTGGTGTGTTTATGCTAATGTGGCGTCCTTGTGGAGGTTATAGTATGTACTCGGGGTGTCGTTGCAAATGTTGCTTGGAATTACAGCAAATTACCTTGGGTTTTGCAACATTACAAACACAGGTAGGTGTCAAAGAATCAGCTGGAGCTCTTTGAAGTTTGAGTCTTTTGAGTATGAAATACTCACTCTTTGTAGTCTTGAAATGTGGTGGTAATAAGGTTGTAGTTTGCAGTGGCTAGGTTAGACTCAATGCAGTTGCAAGGTATTTTTAGTGTTGGGGGCCTTTCTCACAAGTTAAGAGTGAGAAAAGATGTAATTTAATTCAATGTCCATGACTTTTACTTTAACAAAGTAGTGTTATTTGTCCTTATAATGCCTAGGACAACTGAGATACTTATTTACTTAGTAGACAGATTTGGTAAAGTAGTGAAATTCCTTTGGAGTAGATGACTTGTAAATAAAATAAGTAAAGCTATGTAGAAGTTTAAATAACTTTGAGACATTTGTTGGATATAATGGGATGTAAGTAAAGGCTTGAGTATTCAAGCATGAAATGAGCCAAGGATATAGTTTGTTAAGTTAGCCAGTGACTTCGCAAGAACAAATGTGTGTCCAGTGGTTGAGCAGGAAATTCCAAAGTGCTCAAACCAATATATGGTTAAACAGTTCCTGCTCACACTAATGGGCAGAGCGTGTAAAGAATTTGTATATCTCAGTATGAGTACTAATGTGATTACAGGCAGCATCAGGGTGAAGGAAATTCAGACTTTTCTAAGTGCACATCTGTACATCCACTGCAGATCAAATAAACAACTCCCCCTCTTTGTACTTGAGGGGAAAGTAGCCACGATACCTGCAAAGCTAGTGAAGTTATTAGGTTATGTTGTCATGCTGCAGTGTTATGACAGTGCCAGATGAACTTTTGTACACCAATTCCCTGGTTGGTTTTTAAGCTTGCCCGCAGACAGTGCCCTTTTTTATGGGCTTGTAGATTGCTGGGAAACACATCAATCTCCTGTGGGCATGATGCAGTATCTCTTCCCCCTCTGTGCCGTGTGACCCCATTGCCCTTCTTCTAGTGTCCACTGGGCTGCTCATGTCTGGTTCCTGAACCTCCGCTGCCCTGGTTATTAAAGAGCACTGGGCGATATCCACCCTCGCCTTTCTTTCTCTCTCCACCTACCCTCACTCACTTTGTTTTGTCCTCTTTTCTCCCCCCTCATCTTCCCTATTTCTCTGTTCATTCATCTAGAATACCAGTGGAGACCACGCTTGTTCTATTCCTGTATCACCCCTGCAATCTCACTGTGTTTCACAAAAAAATCACAGTGTTCACCACTTTCACACCTACGCTACCTGCAGAACTTGTAAGACAAGTACCAATGGGGATTTTTATTAATTGAAACGTATTTATAATTCTCATCAGTAATCGTGGTCCCTTCCCTTTGTTCTTGTTCCATCAATCACAGTGGAGTGTGGCAGGCTGGCCCACAGGTAGAGAGGTTGACTAATTAATGAGTGAGTGGTTCCTTGCTCATTCCTGACTAAAAATCAACTAAAGATTTTTCTCTCGTCCATGTTCTCAGTTACTATACTCAGTTAGTATACTTTACAACTTCTCAAGCGCTATAGATACTATATTTACTGATGTACATTGTGTATTTACATATTTTTTTTTTACATCCATTCTGACTAGTGCTGTCAATAGATTAAAAAAAATAACTAATCAATCGCACAATTTTCTGTAATTAATCGCAATTAATCACAATTACTTGTTCAATTGCCTGGCTGCAATTACATTTTTTCAACTTTATATTTAAGCTTGTAACAAACATTTATGCAATATAATGAAGTAAATGCACAATAAACACAAAGAATGTATGCTTAAATTCTAAGAGAATTTGAATAGTTTTCTTCAATCTTTTAACACAGGTTCTTTCCTGTGAAATACAACTTTTTTTAAAAAAAAAACTATATACTAATAGGCAAGTATACACTAATATATAATATATATTAGTGCTGTCAAACAAATAAAATGTTTAATCAGATTCATCACAGGGTTACTGTGGATTAGTTTTGATTAATCACGATTAAAAATCATTCATTTTTATTCTATATTAATTGCATTTCATTTTGAATCAGCAAACAGACTCGAGAAAGGAAGAGAAAATATACGCACTTAACATGTTTATTGAACATCATAAACATTCATGTTAACAAAAGACTCTGTAAACACCTATCCACTCTCTCTGTCACTCTTGGGGAGGCACTTCAAGTCCTTGAAACGAGAAACCAAAGCGATGTAAAGCGCATGTTCTCAACGATATTAACAGGTCTGCAGTTTGTTGCAATCCACTTGGCAATTGTGTCAGTCAATATGTCCGAGGTAGACTTACTGAGTCCCCGATGCTCCGTGAGTGGTTTGTCGCAAGCTGGGTGAGGCGTTAGCTAAAGTGCTAGCAGCATCCCCGACTAACGTATGCTTCGCGTCAATGTGATATTTTAAGCTGGAAGTGCTTTGGTGAAAAGAAAATTCATTCTTGCCCAATGTGCATTAGTGCTGGGCGATATGGAAAAAATATTTATCACGATATGAATTATTTTATATCACGATAACGATATATATCACGATATACGACCTGACCTGTGGTCATCTAGAAAGTACGCAGTCTGTAAACAGCCAGTGCCGAGGGTGCAGTCTTTGTTTTGAGTTACCGTAAAGTATGTCGCAAATCCGGGTGCACGTACAGCAGCAAACCACGAGACGGAGTTTCTTTGCGAAAAATATCATTTTTTTTATACTTTATTTTTTCTTGCATAAAGTTAAGAGCATGTATAGTGAGAAGACAACACTAATATATTTGCCACAGGCTATTTAACCCTTTAAGACCTACCATAGAACCAAGTCCGCCAGAGCTTATCTTTATGTTTTTACATGCTGTAGTGCCATTTGTGGGAGTATTTCAAGTTTCCATATATCAATACAACCGTTATAGCCCAAATTTTAATAATATGTATGCATTAAGTCCATAGTAACTACATAAATTGCAAAAACTTGTAGTGCAATAAACTACAAAAAAATTGAAAATCGTTTTTGTTTTTTACATATATTTCTAGTTTAAAAAAAATTTAAGAGGTGTATCCCTCAAAACTGTAAATACAAAAGTTTCCAACCATGAGAAATTTATTTTGAGTGTCTTCATAGTTTTATTTTTGAGATACACTAATTTTTATATACTGCAGGAAAAATGAAAATAAATATTATAATGCATCAAAATAAACCATTTCCAACAGTGTAATTTGAGTTCTAAGCATCCCAGAAACGATACAGAAAAGCATAAAGTCAAGCATGTCTTTTAAAAACACCAACATAGGCTTATAAGGCCCTTTCGCGAAAATGACGTCACTTCCGGTTTCGGGCAGGTAATGGCGGACATGCGATAGTTCGCGCTGACGTATATGCCAACGTAGGAAGTCTTATGAACGTCGGCAAAGCGTGTTTCTGGAATATTATGTTTTTGTTGCTGCAAGTTTGGAATATTATGTTTTTGTTGCTGCAAGTGCTTCTTATGCAATTTTTGCAAAGTTATATGTGGAAGGAAACCGTGACCTTGGACAAGCTAATGGCATAAGATGTAAGTACAACTCCTCCGGTTTCACATGCAAAAAAAAAATATTGCACTACCTTACGTGGTTCCAGTTCTACAGGGATTTAAAAATAGTTAGGTAAAACGGAGTGTGCCTGCTCCGACCGGTTGTAAAGGGTTAATTATATATTTTATGTAGTAATTTATAAAATTTGGGTTAGTACGATATAAACGATAGAAGACAAATGGCACGATAGACACTTTTCTATCGTCCACACGATATATATCGTCATATCGCCCAGCACTAATGTGCATAATACTTTATGTCGCTCAGCTGTTCCGTCTTGTTATTTTTTTAATAGCCAAATTTCCCATAGAGAGGCCCAATGTGCGTTTATCATCTTCCAGATTGAGTTGATTGGTTCAGCTGCCAGCTGCCAACTACCAGATCAACTGCACATGTGCGAAGGTAACTACTTGGACAAACTGCCCAAAATGCGTTGACAGAAACAGTTCAGGGATTTTGAGTCATTCTGCACTCCAGATGCGTTAATTTTAATCGTGTTGACCGTGATGGCGGATTAATTTGCGTTAACGCGTTAATTTTGACAGCACTACTTCTGACACATTCTGTTAAAAATAAAAGTAATGTGACAACAGTGAGTGGAACCTGCTAGTGTATCCCGAGTGTATTTTTGGTCTCTGTGCTACAGTTTTTACACCATCATTTAATTATGTTATTTAATACCTAATTTGCTTACAAACTGCTGATTGCTATGTCATGAAAGCCGCTATTAACTAATACTTCTGCTGTTCTGCTTGACTTCATTTTAAGAGCTGTTGGTGTCAATCGATGTTGAACACTTCATGCCAGGCTGATGTACAACCCTTGTTTCCAAACATGTAAAAAACTGAATCCACTGATTTACAGATAATAAAACATTTCTATACTATTGAAAAATAGTAAAAAGCCGACCTATAACATCGTGTACATGTACTCAAATTGAATTTGGCACCTACAACACAATTCATAAATGCTGAAATAAACATCTTTACCACTCTGTTGCATCGCATTTTCTTTAAACAACACTGTGACATAAGGTTCTTGAAGTGAAAGGTTGTCCTATTTAAATAGGATTTCAAATGCTTAACAGTAAGATGTATTTTTGATGCTTTGATGTTTTGTTTTGCACCAAATACTCATCATGTACCAAATACTTTAATGGACGACAGGTGTGGTCATGTTACTCCCTGAACACTTATTTCATTGTCTTACTGAGGAAAGGAAGACACTAAATTCCCTGTAGCAGACACTAATCTGGATAACACGATGTGTTGTGCCAAACATCTGTGACTCCATTCATGCTGAAAGATACGCACACAGACATAACAGGTGTATTTAGTACACCTGTTCAACTGCTCGCCAGTATCGAGTCACATGGCAGCAACCCAGTGCATTTAGGCATGTTGACATAGCTCGAGTTCAAAGCGAGCATCAGAATGGTGAAGAAAAGTGATTTCGGTGACTTCAAACGTGACATAATTGTTGGTGCCAGACACCCTGCTCTGACTATTTCAGAAACTGCTGATCTGCTGGCATTTTCCCAAATAACATTCCCTAGAGTTTATAGAGAGAAATAGAAAGTAGTTTTCTGTGCAAAAAAGGGACCATTGATGTCAGAGGTCAGAGGAAAACGAGACTGCTTTTGAGCTTGACAGGAAGTAACATCACTTATCACACCAGAGATATGCAGAAGAGCACCTCTGAATACACAGTTGGGCTACAGCAGCAGAAGACCACACCTAGTGTCACTCTTGTAAGCTAAGAACAGGGAACTGTGGCTACAATTTGCATGCGCTCACCAAAATTGGACAATAGACGATTGGAAGAAATTGCCTAGTTTGACTGAGTCCTGATGTCAGCTGTGACATTTGGATGGCAGGGTCAAAATTTGGCTGAAACAACATAAAAGCATGGATCCATCTGGCTTTGTATCAGGCTGTATTGTTCAGGCTTCAGGTGATAGTGTAATGGTGTACCTGAGCATTGTTGCTTACCATGTGGATCCCTTTATGACCACAGTGTAACCATCTTCAGATGGATGCACCTGGCAGGATAATGCATCGTGCGTGGATCACAAATCACTGTACTCAGAAGGCATCAACGTTCATCAGATCTCAAGCCAACAGAGCACCTTTGTGATGCGGTGGAAGAGGAGATTCATGTCGTGGATGTGCAGTCGACAAATCTTCAGCAACTGTGTGATCCTATCTTCTCTGAGGAATGCTTCCAGCACCTCTGGAGTCTGTGCCAAAAAGAATTAAGACAGTTCTGAAGGAAGAAGGGGGTCAAAACCAATACCAGCAAGGTGCACCTAATAAAATAGCTCTTGACTGTATGTGTACATAAACCACTCAGTAGTTTTCCACTTTGCCTCAGTGCATCTTAAATGAGCTTGGGTGCAGAGAAGGCTGTTTTATTTATTTTTTAAATTGTATTTTTTTGGGGTACAGGAACAAAATTGTGTTCGCTGACAAACGTTTTTGGTCAATGTACTGATTACTACTATAAAACTGTACATGTCTATTTATTGTTTAAGAACTAATACACTAAGTTTCAACATTTGCTAAGTTGCTGTTGTACTATTTGTTGGACCATTATTATTTCATTAAAAAAGGTTTGCAAACCGTTTCTGTTATTCCCACTTTTTAAAACACTGGATTATTAAGAAACAAGCAAGTGTGATACCATATGCAACCCTGCACAGACACTCACTTAAAATCTATTTTAAGTGCTCTAGTGTGCAAACACACAGATAGCATATGTAAATGTTTTGAGGTAAGAGTGACCTAATGGTATTTATTGGTGTAATAATATATGTATTGTATGTTTGTTTGGCTCCTTGGCCCTGTAAAAGTGGTAACAGTAGTGTCTTCTGCGCAAAAGCCTGCATTCTATGTGCACATGTGCATTCTTGCAGCTCTACCAACGCTCTTTGAAGAAAAAAGAAACATAAGCTGAACCATGAGCCAGGAGGAGTGCTCATCAAGCAACCTGCTTTCCACCTCGTCTCCCCTGATGCTTGGTAACATGGAGATCTTGATTTTATAAGGCACTCGATGTCATCACCAATAGATTAGGCAAAAGATTGCTTAAACTGGGCCACTGGCAAACTCGCAGCTCTCCTGAGCACTAGCCCTCTCTCAGTCAGTACCTTTTAATGAAGATCCTCCCATCCTAATAGAGTCCTCCTGCACTCCCATCAATTCAACCACTCTTAACCCCTCCTCCTTACCCCCCTCCACCCCCACCCCCTGTCTCTCTCTTTTACTCCACTGTTTTAATTGCTTGAAGGTCATTGACAATAATGTGACAACTTATTAGGAACCCCATCTGATGCCTCCGATTTTATACCTCACTTTGCCACAGCGCTTGGTTTCCAGGCAATTACTGAGCATGCTATTTATTAATTTCACGGTTCACAGAGCATCACACGCTATAAATAGTGAAGGATGATAGCTCAGTCATTCACAATGTCGGTGGTTGTTATCGATTTTGAGGGAGATGCTGAGGTGGGATGCAGCCCTCATATTTTGGGCTTTAACCCTTGTGCGATGTTTCGGGTCTGTGGAATCAGTTAAAAATGCATCTCGGTGAAGGAAACAAGGTTCCGTTAATTTTTTATTTTTTTTTAGTTCCTTGACTCATTTTTCTGTGAAGAGCGCCTTAATTCAAAACAATTTGTGTCTTTATGAAAAATGCTCACATGCCCATACACATACACGTTTCAGGCATCACACATGCTCGAAACATGCTCCAGAGTAGCCACTGGGAAAAAACCCCCAAAACAAACAAACAGACAAAAAATACAAGACTTTAAAAAACAAACAAACAAGGGATTTGGGATATGACAGGGTACTTGAACACAACACCACATGCGGTAACTTTTTACGCTGTGCAAGTTGGGACGACAGCTCGTCAAGAGGAAGTTGATACTGGTAAGAGCCATATGAAAAATCAAGTCTGGGCTCCTGCTGTCACTCTTTTGTCACTGTCCTATTATCCAAAGAATGGCAGAAACAGTGAGAGAATGCTTCTGCAGAGAATGCTGCACATGGATGAGAAAATAAGGGAGGGTATAAGAAAAAGAAATCATGGTGGACTACAATCACAACAAAAAAGAGGTTTACAATTTCGACAAGGTGGAGGAAGGAAGCAAAAAAAAAGCTCTTCATACTGGATAGATTCAATCTGGGATATCACTGTGGTCAGGGTGTTGGTTGCCGTCATTGTGAAAAAGATTTAAGAAGCCCGTGCCCTTTCTGTCTAAATCACAAAATCGGCTACAGCATCTCAACTCTGTGGCGCTTTTGCGTGTCTTTCCGCCACGACTGCATCTCTGTATATTAGAGAATTGCTATTAAAACTGTCCTCATCAGTCTGGGTTGCAGACAGTGGCAACAAAAGGGGCACTCTGAAATGTGTCAGCCCAGGAAGGCTAGAAATACAGTTGATAAATGCAATCCAGCAGAGTTAAGTGGCAGATATTAACCACAATTGCTGCCCCATATTACTTGTATTTGAGATAAAGTCGTCTCTGCTCAGTGAATATTCATTGTTATGTCTGTATTGTTTTCTACATCCAATAATTTGGGTATGATAGTCCCATAGGCGTTGGGTGGACAACGTGGGTTGGGAAATGCACACAAAAAAACAATCAACAATCCAGGGAGTGATATGTTTAATAACCCAGGATGTGCTTAAATGCCCATTTTTCCTGCTAAAATACATGCTTAAAAATGTCATGATAGTAATCACACAGAAAGAAAGCAAAACGTGTGCTGTGTGCCCTTTTTATTTCCACAGGAATCCATTTATCTACAAAGATAGCTGACATCCTCATACAAGTGTTATACAGTGCTAACAGTTCAAGTGCCAAGACCAATTATGTGTTGTTTCCTTGACGAAAGGAGCAGCTTTGCAGTTTGCCATGCTTTCCCAACATACCCTCTCCGTGCCAAAGTAATGTGCCTCTAAGTTGCGGGAGCCATTTAACCTGTCAAGGCAAGAGTTTCAGTGTCTGTTTGGAAACAATCCAATAAATTAGGCAGAGACGAACCCTCAGCCAAGAAATCTGATACAGCTCTCTTTTGCTAAACGCACAAAATTGTCAGTCTAGCTGTTGAGTGTAGTGTAGATGCTGAGGAACATTCCAAACAGAAATACCCTTTGAGATAATCCTTTTTAAATTAGCGATACACGTAAACTGACATGTTTGTTTTCCCCCCTATATATAGTCCTTAAATGCTCACTCTACACAGCCTCCAGCCTTCTCCTTTTCAAGTCTCACTTCACATGAGTGGCTCTCTCTTTTTTTTTTTTGCCCTAAGGTGCGAAAAAGCCAAGTGAACACGCACAAGACGTTGACCTTTAAATCAACAGCATAAATGTTGACTCTGTCTTGTTATCATTACCGCGAGACAACAGAAAAACCACGAACGTCTCGCTATTCACAGTGACGTGCGGGTTCCATCACCGAAGCGTAGACACTAAAATCACCGCTGGGTGTTTGCACATACGAGTGAAAGAAAACTGGAAATCAAGCCAGTAAAAGCTTCGTAGTTGAAGGCATGTTTTCTATCAGGATACAGCTGCATGTTTTTATTATTACAGCACGCAGGACATGGTGCAGCTCGCAGATGTGTAAATCAAGACTACAAGCACTTAGTGTGTTGACAGTGTGTTGGGAGACACTAGTGCTTCAGAATCCCACTTTAATGGTTTTCCATATGAGGCCGTATATCTGCGGCGTTAAAGTCCTTGTCGAGGGCATGCGTGTGAGGTTTTCCGTGGGTTTTCATCACACAGCTTTAGTTGTAAAAGGCCTTCGTGCCAGAGGCTTCCCTGATTGAGAAGGCGGCTTCTTTTACGGTCCGAAGCGCTCTGAACTTTACGAGAGCGACAGAGGCCCTTCCGTCCTATGGCTCCCGGCTGAAATATCATGTTTGTTTATCTCTGGAGAGAATTTATTCTGCTGATTCATTGGCTGGCACTCCTGCAACGGCTGAAGGAATTCGATTTTCTCTTTATTTATTCGCTTCATTTTTCCTCCTGTGGAAGAGTAGTCTCTTGTGTGATACCACGGGAAAACTTCCTTCCTCCTTGCTCCGGTCCCCTGAGAAATGAGATTAGAGAGAGGAAGGGAAACGGGAGATAGAGGACAAGGGACATAATAGAGTTGTTATTCATTGTAATCTTGCTTCTCCTGTAGTTGCTTTTGAATTCACCTTCAAAATAGCCTATTATATTAAATAAATACGTCAATATAGCAATTCATCAGTGATCAAATTTGAATAAAAGGGCAGTTAAAAGGAACATTCTTAGGCTTTTTCGGAATATAACTGAATATATACTGTGCTCCACAAAAGGATACAAAAATAGCCATCTTTTTCTTGGCAGGGGTTGGAACACATAATTCAGATGTATTGTCCAATATATTACAATTACAGAGATGCTAACAAGCAAACCCCGACTACCATGAACATCTATTCCAACCTATTATGGAGGTTTACAATTTGAGACGGATATAACTTGATGTGGTTTAAAATTCATTAAAAATGACATTGAGAAATGATAAACCATGGGGTGTGCATATATGTGAGCTGGCAAAACAGAAAAAAATGTAAAAAATAAAACTGTTCCTCCGACAGGTGCAGGTCAGCCGCGCTGAATGGCTTCAGAGAGAAGTTAGTCTAACTGTGAAGTGGCTTACAGACCTGTGAAATAAAATAAGTCAAGGATAGTAAAGCAGGAGGCTTGCTGTGAGTTGCAATGCAAACACATTTCAAACTCAGGCCTCTCTAAATCCCTCTGTCTGGACTCTGTTGACGACAGGATACCAAAGCATCCAGAATGTACAATCGATATCCCCCCGCCAATTTGTCTGAAATGGTTTGGTTCAGCAGAAGGACAAGCCCAAAGTGCTGGTGTCAGGGCTGCAGGGGAGAGCGCGACACACCTTTGCCATTTTCTCACTCTTCCTGCAGTTTTTCACGCATCCGATGTGCAATCAGCTTGACGTGTGACCACTTGGCATCATGTGTCACATGGACAGCCCTTAAACCGCGGGGAACAGACCCCTTGCACGACACGCTCCCGGGAAGCAAGAGAGGATAGACTTTACATGCAGGTCACATGGTCCCGGCATGTCTCCTGCCCTGGTTCAATTCCACCTGGAGTCACAAAGCACTGCATTATCGAGGAGGAGCCAAAGTAACACTTTATTTTTGTGCCAGAAAGAATAAGGTTTCTTTTTTTTTCTTCCTCCACCCACACCCATAAGGTGATGCTGTTTTGTAGCACAGCTGAAATATGGCATTGCAAATCGGCTAAATAATAGACATGCTTGTTCCGTATATAGCTGTCAGTTAAATATGTAATTTATGACATAGCAGGTTTTTTTCTTGCCCAGTAATTACAAAACTCTCTAAAGCATTTTTTTCTGCAAAAAGAAGACTGGTGAAGAAGATAGTTAAGGCAGGTTAGGGAAGAATGTCAGGAGTGATTTATGACAGGAGGATGCCAACAAAAGTGAAGGGGAAGGTTTACAAGATGGTAACATTTAGCTTCGTGATATAGGCTGAGGTGCCACTGTCTTTTTGTCTGTGGCACCGGGAGTGACAGCGAGGATTAGCAATGAGTATATCACAGGGACGGCGATATTTTGGTTACTTTAGGGACAAAGTAAGAAGGTGAGGGAGATGCAGGGGAAGCATCTGATCCACTGCACTGCCCCCCCCACACAGGAGCTTACTGAAAAACAAAAAGATCCACACTGCCTACTTTTGATGAAATATTTATGGCGTTAAATAATGATACAAGGTGATAGACATCAATGAGGGTTTTTGTTTTGCTCTGGAGGGAGCTCAGAATCTCCTTCCCTGAATGAAGCGAATGTCATGCTCTGTTTATTATGACAGAACAAACTGTTCACGACAGAGATGAGAGGAGCCGATTCTCCGCAGTTGCCGCAGGTCTCTACGCAACTATTGATAATACTATATTCCTATTAATTTATCCCCATGTACTTCTTTGCCGGTGGTGCATCACCACCTCTGGTCAAGAATTACCGAAGCTCCATATGCTGTGTCATGTGGAAACACTTTAGCATCAGAATTTGTGCCGTCTTCCTGCTGGCTCCAGCAGGAATGCGACAGATTAATCAGCGTGTCCTCTGCAATTATTGGAGCAGTAGGGGTGATTGAAAATTTTGGCTCTCGGTCCAGAGCTTTCACAAAGTTGATGTGCTCCTCTGAATATATATTTTTTATTAAAAAAAAGTAATTACAGCTCTTAAATGGGTTTTTTGCATCTACACTTCGTTAAGTAATATCTTGAATTTAAAACTGGTGACGATATAATCGCAATACATGACGAAAAGTTTTGTTTGTGAATCGGTCAGGCGTCTGGGTTACTGGCTAGTCCTTTGCTAGGATGGATTTAGCAAAATGAAACAAATCTTCATTCATCTGTGCTCTCTCTTCTTTTTTGATCTTCATTTCATTGTAAATCCAGAGGCAGGAGATTCTGGTTATTTAATGTTCTATGAGCCAAGTACCTGTAGTTGGACTATAATTGTACCCCAGGGAGAATTCCACTGTTTCAGCTAGGTAAACGCTTTGTGGCTGTAAGCCTATTGTGAATTATATCAAAGCAAATTAGATTAAAGCAATTGGATTTTCATGGTAAATTACTCTTTACCCCTCAAATGACCCACTGAATGAGAGAACAGAGCCACAGGCTCAACTAAGTAACTGTAAACTACTATGTAACGCTGTTAGCTTTTATCAGCGGACATGAGAAGGAGAGACGGGACTATTTATTTTAAAGATGTGTTCACTTCAGCGGCCTCATTTACAAACAGATTTAAAAAAAGAGACCGTTTATGGTTCATGTAGAGGTGTTCTTGCAAAGCCGTCACGGTTTCTCGTGACGAATTCAACAGGACAGAAAGTTTATTTAGATGAAAAATAAAGAGAGGGGGGAACTTATTTGTTTTAGGATGGAAAAAGTGGTTATAGATGCACCACTTGATCAACAAGCAACATGAGAAAGTAATATGCCATGAAAGTGACTTTTCATTTGCTGGCAGCACACATAACCACATTACACGCTAAACACAAGAAAAGCAGAAGGACAAAATTAAGGGTTGTTTTCTCTGATGGCTGCCGATCTAATTTGCATGACTTTGCATAATATAGTCCATAAAGGCAACGATAGTTATAACGTGACAGGCAAATCATATTTTCCTTGATAGGGAGTCAACGTTAATTTTAACTTTTGATGCAGGGTATAAATAAAGTCTTCCCCGGTTTGGGATTGAGCACTCATACGACAAAGGAAAAGCAAAGAAAAAGACAGCCTGACACCTTGGTTGAGTTGTGATCATATCTTTAGCACCTCTCTCTCAAGGTCTACTGATTGAATAACTGAAGTTAATAATGTCTGTTGCCATCAAGTCAGCCAGAGCAGTCTTTAACATGTCATTAACAAAATTAGAAACTGAGAATTTAACTGCAGTGAAAAGTGGATGGGTGATGAGATTCTTTCATTCTGTATAATAGCTGTGGCCCTGTTAGCATTTCATATGCAATGACATTTTTGTTAAAATTAACACCTTCTCGCTGTTCACTGTATCCTATCTACATGTAAAAAGGGCTCTTACTTGTCCTACAATATTTGTACAATGTAAGCCAAGTTCGCTCTTTTCTGAAAAGCTGATCGTCCGCTCGTTTCGCTTGTTTAATTTCTTCCTCTTTATCGGTACGAGTCTATCTAAAACAGACAACACGGATGTGTGCATGAGATCAGGACCATTTGGTGTCTTGGTGAAAAACAGAAGACTAATTACCTCCTGAAATAATTTAATGTCAGCCCTGGTGTGGGCTCTCCTCAGCAGGACAGCTGAACAGGCCCAGCCCTCTGCTGGGAGATTCATCTCTGTCAGCTTAGATAAACCTGCTGGCCATCACAGCATTGGCACACACACACACCCTATTTCTGGACAGGCATGATGAAGCTGTCCTAGCTTGCCTCCACTTGAAAAAGACAGGAGCCGTAAATGAACACGAGGTTTCATTACAACTCCCCTTTTAAACACTTTGGAGGTGCATCTGTGTGTGTGGTTTTGTTTTTAATTTTTCCTTTTTGCAAATCAGCTTCGTGCTTTTCAGGCATAACCGTCTGCCATCGCTCTCTGCATTGGTCCTCGGAGATATCAGCTTTGGGTAAGTATGGATTTCCATGCTATGGTGCAATCTTTTTCAGTTCCCAGGTAGGTAACCAGTGGTGCTTGAGTGCAGTCCTAGGAACATCTAAGATATTGTGTAGAAAACTCACTGGGAATTAAAAAAAAAAAAAAGTTTATATCTGTAAAGAATTCAAATGCAAAAGCCTCTAACCGCCGTCTCCATGAAAAAGGAGACAACAATATCAAGGGAAAGCTCTTGGTGCATAGGATACCATAATCAAATGCTTTTGCTTGAAACCCTGTGAAACCCTACACTGAGCCTTTTCCAAAATGAGAGCTGTAGGCAGAAACCTGCCACTTTCCTCTATCAGCAAAGGCATTCACCAATGAGATGTGAATCGGGTCATGTCTGTTATAATAATTTTGTTTCATGCAATACTTTGGAAGTTAACTCACTTGACATGCTGAGAGTACACATAGTCATTTATTCTTGGATGTTTTTCATTTATTTTGATAATCTTCTGTTTCTTGTTTATTCAGTTATTGTGTAGCAATAAAGTATGCTGTCATGTGGTGTGATTGTATGTGGTTGTGTTGGGTTGTTACTGTTAATCATTTTGTTTTGTGTTTCTTTTTAAATTCTGCCGTCACCCTTTGTAGTCTCCCCAGTTAAATCTTTTGTGATTTTGTAACTTTTATCTGTGTCTTATCCAAAGTGGAGGACTTAGAGGTTTTTACACACCTACACACACACACACACACACACACACACATATATATATAAAAAAGGCACACCAGGACATAATGGGTTTGGCTGCAAAAGGCAATCGTATTTTTTAAAAATCAATTAATTTTTGATTTTGATTTTCGAAAATAAAACATGTCTTTCAGTGACTAATTACCTTGTCAGTGCAATAAATATGAAAATACTGAAGCTGAATTTAGAAGCCTGATTTAAAAAATGCTTATTTAACCCCAAAATGTCAGATGGACATGGGGGTTTGTGCATCTGAACTTTAAGATCAAGCTTTCTTATATTCCTGATCCATCTCTTAGTTATGCTTCCATAAGCTCAGGCTGTTGGAAGACTTCCCAAGATGCACTGATCACATCTCTAAACTCTCCCCTTTTTACTTTCATGCATTCATTTACCACTATTTCATTTATTTAACTTTTTTATCTTTTCTCTTGGTTTGTGTTTGGTCTTGTTTGTTGTGCTTTGTCTCTATATGCTCCTTTTGGTTCTGTGGTCTTTTCCTATTAAAAGGCAGTTCTTCCTCCCCACCATTGCCGTGTGCTTACACCCAGGGAATCGTCTGCATTAATAAAGCTATTAAGGATCCAATCAATGGCAACCAGTGATCCAAACCTTCCTGTTTAAAGGGATTATATCTACCTATAGATAGCTACCTGCACACTGTATCTGTGACGCACAGGTGCCGTCCTTCATGTTGGCTGTGTCCTTGTGGTCCAGTCAAACTGCACCTTATGTGTCAGTCACAGTCCAGTGACAGATAGCCGCTTCAGATCAGTCATCCTTTGAACTCATATTGAAATATCCTTCCGATATTAGCATGCTTTTAAAATTGGAGGTGAAGTGCGCCTACACATCTTAGAACACAAACATGCACAAGGACATCAGTTCCTCATCGCTAGCATCATCTGACCTGCTCAGTGTTTCTCTTTGATCACTACCTTTTAGTCTAAAGCACATGTATTAAGTGGCTACGCTGCATTATTTAAGACTAATAACTAAAAGGCACTGGGTTGCTGATTCATCCCTCTCACTTCAAGGACAAGCTTTTATGAGGTTTGAGACTATTTGATCTAAAGAAAGCAGAAACATAAAGTGAATTTTTTGTTGCACTTTTGTAATGAGATTTTTATGCAAAGTCTAATTATGATGACAGTTTGACGAAATCTCTGAATAAAGCGCAGTCAGTTTTTGCTTGCATATAAATCAGGCGCATAAAACATTTACAGGAAAAGAAGCTAGCTGTTGGCAACACAATTTTTTGTTTTCTGGTGGAAGTGAAAATGCAAAAGAACAAACCTCGATGGTGCTTCGTTGACTGTTTGGCGAGAAACTGACACAAAGGGCAATAAGTAAAAATACAAACAAAAAAACAAGGTAAAGACTTTGGATTCTGTTTGTGATTGATGGCGCAAGAAATTCAGGCATGCAGATGTAGCAGCATTTTAAAAAAATATTGCTATCCATTCATTTGAGAGAATAGCATCTTGCTTTTTCTTTAATATCTCTCTCTTCCACTTAGTCTCTGGGTTTTTCACCCTTTTGTGCATTTCTTAAAGGTCAGACGAACTACCTTGTCTCTGTACTCGCGCACTCTTTTGTCAAATGTAGGGACTTAGAAAACATAGAGCTTTGACAATGTGACCACTGTGTTGCTTTTTTTTTTTTTTTTTTGAAAAGCTGCTCTTTCCTGCTGTCCTTGGAGCTTTCATAGTTTCTATCAAAAGTTTACTTTCTCAGACCACATTACATGACATCTTAGTTTCGCATCTGCACTTTATGAATTTCTTCTTAGTGAGTTCTGACATAGCAGTTTTCAAGGATACACAAGCCTATTATATCAATATATTCCAGTAAACAAAGGTAATCATGTTTTTTTTTCTTTTTTATTCCAGATCTGAATATTTCACAATTGCCTTTGGCTCAGCAGTTAGATCTCACAACATTATTTCCCCGGTGCGTGATTAAAAGTCTTTCATGGGATACTTGGAAGCTGGGCAGAGACAATAACCTGGATTGCATTTCATGACACAAATGAATTTACCCTTTCTTTTCCAGCAGAGGAAGAATGACTCTCGCTCCGTGGCACGCTAGCGCATAGAGATATACAGGAAACGTGCCCCAAGACTCCATGCCATGAAATTGAATTCTTATACTGCATGAATGAATGAAACAGATTCAAGCAGATGTCATTCAAATGCGAGAGAACTTGAAATAACGCCCGGTGTCAAACATAGACCTATTCATCTACCCCACACCTCTTCATCCATTTATCCCCTTTCTCTTCTCTCCACAATTCTGTCTCTCAGTCTTTTTTCTTTTCTGTTTTTTTTTTTTTTATACCAAAGAGTCCTTATTCCACAAATTAATCCCTTCATGAACAGCACACAGACGGCAAAAATAGAGGAATTGAGAGGGTGAAGGATGATAGAATCCTAAGGCTTTAAGGCGAACAGTACTACAGTATCTAGGTGGTGTAGAATGAGCTCCATTATTGCTCTTGGGGCTCAAATTGAAAACATTACTGCTCCCATTCACAGTCCTCAGACACAGAGGATGGTCTTTATTTCCAATCTCAGTCTCCTTTCTGGTTGAGAGAACACCCGCCCTGTGTGTGTGTGTGTGTGTGTGTGTGTGTGTGTGTGTGTGTGTGTGTGTGTGTGTGTGTGTGATAGAGCGAGCGAGAAAGATTGTGTGTTTTTGTCTTCACGACTGCATCTCAGTAAAGTCATCGCTGCCAATGCTGGTCATATAGGTGACCTCTCCTCAGCCTTTCTCATTACCCTCCACCACCCACAGATGGAGATCTCAGTGCATTTTGAATACCCGCTTTAACGTCACTAAAGCTGTGACATTAGACGCAGGCGCTGCGGCGTTGACCTTGGGGAGCTAGGACAGCATCAGTATGCATTGTGTTTCCCTCAGAAGGACATGGTGCTATATAATAGCGGGTTGTAAATGAGTGAAATCACATGTTACTTTAAAAGACTTCGATAAATGAATAATTGCGTGTGGAGGTCTCATGTCTTTGGCTTTCAAGTTGCTTTCCACCTTTTACTCTTTAAATAAAAGCGCTTCGAATCTCTGAAACATGGTGTTTCAAAAACATGAACTTTGCATTTTCAATTTAAACAGAAAACTGAAAATCTGTCTAATCTGAGAAAAGACTAATAAATCTTGAGGAAAATCAGGCATGCTCTCTCTCTCCGTCTCTCTCTGAGGTGCAACACTTGCCAACCTGTCATTTTGCTCATTTCTGAAAGGCTGTTTAGCTAAAAACACTTCACTGGAAGTAGAAAGGTCACATCTCTCTCATCCTTCCTCCACCCTTGTTTCAACCCCCTCCCACCCCGCTTTTATACAGGGGAGGCTGCCAGATTGCTTTAGCCTTTTTAGCAGAGCTAGCTGACAGACAGACAAGGCGCTGACAAGGTCACTGTGAGGAAAAGCAGTCATGATGGAAATGCCAGCTTTAAGCAAATACACCACCATGAAACCAGAATTTACAGCACAAACTTTTTAGAATGATCATCAATAACTGTGATTCAATCAAAAACTAAATGCATCCAAAGTATATTTAGTTATATGGAGCTCAAACTGTCTGTTTGTTATCGGTTTAGGAGTCCTGTTGGTGTCGCCTCACAGTACTAGTACACCATTCATGATTACACAGTAAAAGTTGCTCTGTCTCTCACAGTCAGCAGTGGTCTGTTGTAGTGCAGGATACTGTATCATTTACTGTAATGTAATGCGAAAGTGTTTCAGGGTAATGTGATTCCTTTTGTCGGGTAATCCAAAAGTTATTGCTGGATAACAGAAAAAGTAATCCTAAAAGTATTTGCTCTTGATGTTTAGGTGTCTCAGTGGTTCCAAAATATCACTGTTAGGCTTTAGAGATATTATAAATCAACCAATGTTATCAATCACAGTTAGGTTGTTCCCAATGAATGCACAAAGTCCCTATTAATAAGCTTAGTTGAAATGGGATGAATGCCATTCCTTGAGCCACTTTTCATTTATTCATATTTTGCTTTGAAGAGGCCAGACGTCTTCGTATATTTAAGTGGTCTGGAGCAATAGTTCTTCAGGCCTTCTGAAGGTCTTTCAAAGCCTCTGTTTGGACATTAGCTGTTTGTTCACTCATTTTCAGTCCAGTCCTTTCACTTTTTCAGTGGAATTTTTGTTTGTTAGTTTTTTAAGCCTCTTAACACTGACCTATGAATATTCAAGCATAAAAAAGCACCTCAAGGGATGAACCAGATTTGTGTCTATACATAACAGACAATTTAGCAAAGCATCAATTTTAAATGGTATCTTTAGGCACTTTGTTACTAACAGCTTGTTACAAAAACACATCATTTGTTCCCATGTCTTTGGTTCAATCTATGAAAAATGCCAACGATAACACAGTTTGACAGGCATAAAATAGCATTTTGCATCAACAAGGTGATTCCTAAAGAGCTATTAGCTATTTTAGAAAACTTGGTATAACTCGGCATCGTGTGCAATGAGGAAACTGGACAAGTGGAGGACAAAGGAATAAGTGGATGGCCAACTATTTACAGTGGTTGAACAGTTATCTGAAAGTCATGTCCTTAACAAATAGCAAAAGAAATTCAGCAAAGACCTGACACAGGAGCTGAGAGATGCAGCTGGCCTTTCAATTGATCCATCCATACTGTTCACTGAACCCTTGCAGAAATGGCAATAAGCCATTCTGAAGGAAGGGAGACAAAGCTGAGGTCAAATTACACAAGAACTCGACTGAAAATTAGTGGCAATTCTGGAGTAATGAATCCAATTTGGAAGTTTGTGGTTCAATCAATATGCAATATGATTTGTTCCATCATGCAAAACCATGGTGGAAAGCATTCCCAATCCCACTCAGCCAATACATTAAAATCATACCTGGATAGAAAAACACACAGTGAAACACTATCGGTCATGGTTCGGCCTCCCGATACAAAAGAAATGTAAGAGCATTTTGAGAGATAACAGAAGTAAAGGCAGCCAACATCTAAACAAGAGCTTTGATTGTCCTTCAAGAAGCCTGAAGACTACTTCAAGAAATGACAAGAAAGTTTAAGAGATTTCAGGCTGTTCTGAAGAATAAAGGTGGTCATACCAAAAAATTGACTTTAAAGCACTTTTGGATTGTTTACTGTATTATTTACTGTATATCTATGTATGTTTGCACATGTTTCAATCAATTGCTAGTTCCCATTTCCCCATGAAGGAATTAGGGGTGGCTCGAGACTTTTACACAGTACTGTATCTTTGTGAATGGGGGTCACATTTTCCCTTCTCATCACATCGATTTATATACATATATGTATGTATTTGTTACTACAAATACTCTTGACAGTTATAGAATGTTCGCTTCTGATTTTAAGCAAGCATGCATCGAATTTTAAACTTTGTCATTTAGAGGTACTTCTTGATATTTAGAACCTTGGAAAAGTTTGGTGGAGCCGCTATAGTTCACAGTTCAGATAACAGACTACTAAATGGCACCGCCATTAACTTTTAAAACTTGGATAACCCAAATATTTTTCTGTGACAGTTTCACTGCATTTGTCACTCTTCAGTCACAGATTTCTTGTCATAATTTGGAAATTCTTCATGCTTGTCTGGCAGTCAGTAGCCGAAAGAGGCACGTCCTTATTGGGCCCTAAAGCAAAAACACTGTTTGCGAAGGCTAAGCCCCGCCGAGTGACAGCTTAGATAGAAGTGCGCGCTCTAGAAGACAGACTAATTGGGCTGAAAGGAAGATTTGCATTAAGAAATGGCAAAGGTGTTGTGCAGCCTAATCGCATTTAATCAAAGAAAGGGGAAAAAAGAGAGAAGAAGAGCATCTAAAACAAGATTAAATTATGCCGTTAAGAGTCTCTTTCACATCAGCAAAACGACCTCCATGCCATTTTTCCTTTTTTATTACACTGTTGAATTGAGACTGATTGTAAAAGTGTAGTTTGCTGTTCTTGAAAATAACCTTCAGTGCAATTGTACTCCGATCCAGAACTGTGTTTTATACTCAGCACAAACAAAATAAAGTGAATTACAGTAAATCAGTCAGTGCCTGAGACAAGTGAAGTTAGTGAAGGAGGGTTGTGGGGGGTGTATCACTTATGTGTTTTACAAAGTTACACTTCTCCTTGGAAGGGGAATGTTTCCCACAATGAAAAATGATGTTAACACCTATCTGTGGGCAATAGCTAAGAACCTTTGGAATGCTCTTAAGAGAGAGATTCTATTTTATTGCCCTGCTTTTTGGCTTCTCTGATGTTTCGGGGTTTAAGGCAACATCATTCACCGCACAGCAGAGGTGTTAAAGGACTGAACAGATGTGCTGGCATTGTAAAAGAGGGCGAAAGCTGACAAAAAGATAGATGGCGAGATAAGAGTGGTGAAAGAGAATGATACAGTAAAGACAGAGAAAGACTAGAAAAAGACAGAGAATGAAAGATGAAGTGGCACAATGCCAGTCTATTGCCTTACCTTGTTATCTTCATCCCACTCTGTTCCAGATTTATCCACACTTCAGACAGGCATCAAATCCATCACAGCTTCCTGTGTTTTGTCCTCTGGCCAATACACACCACTGACAAACATCAAACAACATTAGTTGTTAAATACTTTGTAGTAACTTGTACTTGATTCATAATGTCATTAGGGGCTCCAAACAGGAAATCAATTCATGTAATCAACAGCTATCCTAGTGTGCTATCTCATCTTTCTCTGTGCTAAATGAGACTGAATTATTGTACTCAAACACGCTGGCAGAAATGTTTGGATTGATTTTTGAGGAAACCTTATGTATGATGCAACATACTGTTATCGATCAAAATCGCTGTTTTAGACATGTAAGGCAGACAAAACCATTAAAATGAAATGTGTTGTTCATACAGGCTGCATTACAATAGTGGGTTTGCACACTGGTTTTATTAAGCACACTCTGCGGTTGTTATTTTTCAGTTGAACAATCCCCTTTCCCATAAACAAACTGAACTTGCTATACGCTGTCAGAGCCTCCACAGCCATTGTGGTGTGGCAATGCAAATAAACTGCGAATCTGTGACGTTCGTGAGTTCACATGCATTATTTGTAAGAAGGAGATGGAGCGTGGTGTTCATATATAGCCATGTCAGAGTGCATTAGAGAAAGTTTCACTCTCCCGCTGATGAAACATTCGTTTAGCCATGGAGTCGAGCCTGTTTTACTGTGAGGCAAATGCAGTGCTGCACAGGTTGAAAGATACAGTTGTTATGATCACAGGTGGAGCGCAGTGTTATGTAAGCTTTGCTGGTAGTCAGGATGTCTGTACCCAATGAAAAGAGCCTTAGGGGATCCGCTGCTTTTTTTTCCTTTCAGTATAACAGGAAGGTAAATTATTTAAACAAATTTTCCCCTATACATTGCCTGCCACATAAAATGGCCCAATATCCAGTTTCAGGTATGAAGAAGTGTCATTTGACTCTATTTGAACAGTTTAGGTCAGGCAGGTGGACAGAAAGACGAAAGGTGGCGCTCAAGCATCCGTCCTTTGGGCCTCTTACTTAACAAGTGCTCTTCTTTCAGTTTCTGTTTTATAATTTTAGATTTTAATTTGAAATTTTGCTCATGGCATCAATTCCCAATTAAAAGCATGCAATGCTAAGCAATTGTGATTTTTAGAATTCTGCTGAACCACACATGCTCAGCCCCCTTCTGCAACTCTTTGTCACAGTCAGCTATACTCATGCCATTCGAGTTCCCCGAGGAGCGGTATCTTGTCTCTTCCCTGCTGTTACTGGTGACACACAGGTAGCAATAGCGTTTGCCCTACCCTCATCTGTTTGTCACTGGTATGAAATTAAAAAACTTATCAATGCTGCCAGCCAAATGTAAGCAATAACTAACCAACATTAGCTTATAAAAAGCAAGCCAGTCTAATTTAAAATGTAAAAGTCAACTCCGTTAGGCACTTTGTCTGAAAACAGAAAGAATTAGGTGATCATTAGTCTGAGCAAATATTTGGATATTGGAATAGTTTGCCACTGACCGACTAAAGTCCTGCATGGCGACTTGTCCAGAATTTACAGAAATCTAACAGATTGTTCTTTATTTCCATTGCTTACAGGCGATTATTAGATTATTATGAACTCACAAGCACACACTGTGATGAAAAGACAGTACACGCATCCAGTCGTGGTGTGTGGGCAAGTGTGGAAAGTGTCCGACGATGTGGGCGCTCCACGAGACACAAGTAGCAGCATGTCGCCCGTGTGTGAGTCTGACCTGCTGCGGAGAGAAAAACAACAGCCAGAGATGATGGAGTCAGTTTGTGCATGATGTCCCAATTAGTCTGGATAATTTGCACACCACCACCTGACTGAAATATTACCACGCATTCAGAGAGTGCAAAAATGCAAATGCAAACTTAATTGCACATTTAAAGACAGCTTGTCAGCCTCAGTCAGTTATTTATATCATTTTTTTCCACCTTAAATATTGTAAGTTATTTAAATTTTCAATTAACCCTCATTTATCCTGTACAGTACTGAGTATTGTTTATGTCATATGTTTACAAAGGACAGGTTAAGAAAACAGAAAGGGCTGGCAGCACAGGGCAGGAGCTCTCTGAGCAACCCCCCCACCCCAAGCTGTAAATTGCCTGTAGGTATGAATGGGAGTGCAAATGACCCAGCGTTTGTGTGTGCAACTCCTCTGCAACTGTCAATATTTCAGAGAATGAATCCATGTTTGTCTTTGTGGGCTGTTGTTGCCGTTTAGGTTTATGTACATTTTTATTGTCATTTACTTACACTCTTCAGCTGTTAACATCTACACATTATAGTTTGATTGACATGCACTGCTCTTCATTTGGAAGCAAATGCTGAAAATACAGTCAAGTCCTTAAAACTTCTATGAGCGAGAATTACAATTTTTTTTTCAATCACCATAGGAAATAAATAATTACCTCAAGCTGGTCACATTATGTACTTGAATCAAAGCTCTAGTACTAGTTTCAATACCAGAGGTCAGCATACACTCAACTGCCACACATATCCAGGTGATCATGGGAATGTACTTAAACGCTCTGTGCACTATTTTGTTCCCTTGCCTGCTCACACTACCAGTCTGAAAGCTATTATATGCTTAGCCTTACCGCCACTGCTGTTACCGTTGCTGCCCAAATACATTTTTGCATATACACTGTATTTCCAAAAGTATTCACTCGTCTGCCTTACACATATATGAACTTAAGTGACATCCTGTTTGTTTTTTTCCTCTTTTTTTAATGAAAGGTTATGTCGGCCCAACCTTTGCAGCTATAACAGCTTCAACTGTTCTAGGAAGGCTTTCTACAAAGTTTAGGAGTGTTTATGGGAATTTTTGACCATTCTTCCAGAAGCACATTTGTGGGGTCAGACACTGATGCTGGACGGGAACGCGTGACTAGAAGTCTCCACTCTAATTCATCCCATAGGTGTTCAACTGAGTTGATGACAGGAGTCTGGCCAGTCAAGTTCTTCCACACCAAACTCGCTCATCCGTTGGAACAGGAAGTGGCCATCTCCAAACTGTTCCCACAAATTGTCTCCTAATTTAGAAATGATCCAAAAATGAATGCTCAATAAATCCCCCTAAATCCACCCTTCACCCTTCTCCTGGCAACCGATTAAGTCCAGCAGTGCTATGCTTTACATCACTGCATCTGATCTTCCATCTTCCACCTCAGAGATCTGAGCTGAGCTTGACAAAAGGAGCAAGGTTTCCACATGAAGAATGTGGTGAGGCAAATATTTACAGCTGTCAGCCCTTTCAGTCTTGCTATTTCCATTGCATTTTAGGATCTCATAAGATGATGTAACAGTTTTATAACAGCTCTGACCATGTTATAAATTCTCAGAATGGAGTTTTTAATATAACCACGGACAATAGAGGTGATTTCTCTGTGATTTCTTGAAATGCCTGATTTAAACGTGGAAAGGCAAAGATAGCTGTAAACTAACTAGTGACCTTATGTCTGAGAAGCACCAACTCTACCTACATGTAATGGTTTAACATTATTAGGGCATCTCAGTGAGTGATAAATCCCCCACCTAGGTGTCACTTTTATCTGTCGCCGAGCTCTTCAAGGTTATCTCAAACACGCGACACAAAGTACTCCCACCCAGCAAAACTGAAGAAGCAGAAAAAGAACCTAAACCATCAGTCACCAATTCTATTTCCCAGCTCGGGGAGGTGGTACAGCCGGAGGGGAGGAACAGTGACTTACACACCTCCACTTAGCCCCAGCTGAGGGCCCCCCACCACCCCTGAGATAGAGTTACCACAGGGGGGCACTTGGAGGCTAAACGCCCTTCTTCAGCAGGCCCCTTAGGGCCCCATTGTACATTCGTCCCTCAGTGGGAGCCCTTGCCACTGCAATCTCCAGCCAATCATCTTCCCCAGAGACAGTCTCATTTGTGTAGACCCTGAGTGAACTTTATGTGGATGTGTGGCAAAATTCACAAGCCAAGGACTTGTTCAATAGAGGCTGGTACATTTGATATCTGAAGAAAGGTGTGATATCCTACAGTGTGTCACGGCTTTGAACAGGAATGAAAGGCAAATGCCTTAATATTAAACTGCTGCGGGCTTGTTAGTTGGTTTAACATCATCAACTGAGTCACATTAAGTGTGCCATTTCACGTCAGTGATTTACTGCCTCTAACTTATGACTATTCCCTGCTGTTTGTCATTACATGAGAGATTTATCAGTGAGAACATGGGTTAATAGTGGCAAAGCATTGCCTTTCTTAAGGGAACATGACTTTGTGAAGGAATTTGGCATCAAACCATAGCTTTGCTTTTTGAAAAGGGATCTGACCCTGCAGGCTGTGCACCCTGTGGCCTCCAGCAAAAGGGCAAATCTGTGTGGCTTTCCTCAGAGATAGAGTCCTGAGGCAAGGGATGGATCAGGCCTATCCCCTGTCTCCCCTGTGCTTTCTAAACCTAGTGATAACACTGGTGTGAGCTAACATGTGGTGTTCATCCTCCCAAGTCCAAGACAGGACAGCAGCTCCACAAAGTGTAATAAGCCAATAAACCAGCTTTTCTTTTCTATTCAGCATCCTTATCATAATCTGATGGGTGGAAAAACTAAAATGAACCAGTGGCAATTGCTAAATTTACCAAATGTGATATAATTCCAGTGGACCGTGGCTGCTTTTCTTTTATATAGTTATGCAGTTCAAAGAATCCAACTTGATAGAGTTGAAGGATGGATGAAAAGTTCAACTATGTCACTTCTTTATTCCGTTGGTGATGCTTTTGTTTTGATATAAGCCTCAAACTTCTGCCGTAGCTCAATTGAACACTATATTCCAGTGGGGTTTAGCTGTTTCATCTCCCTTCTGTCTAGTTTTCCCAGACTGTAGGGTCTCTGTCTATCAAACACTATGTTGTACATATGTGGATGTGGACACAAAAGAATAATTCTGACAGTGTCACTGCAAGACTGCTCCCTTGTGGACTGAGACAACTAAGTATCTTACTATGGGTCGTGGCAGTTGCTGTCGTTCCCTGGAAATCCTTTTGTCTTTTTGACTATCTTTTCATCTCGCTGCAACACAAAACCCATCAATTTTCGTAACACCGAACTAGTTCTTTATAAAAAATAAAAAAATAGAATGTCCCGCAGGCCTTGCGATGATTCAGATTTTATTTTGGCTTCCAGCAGCTATAAAAGAGATAACTTAGATGCTTTTATCTTGTTTTGCCTCATAACTGTCCTACTTTGATTGTTTTAGTGTTCCTGTGTTTAAAAAAAAGAAGAAGGACAAAAAAATATTTTTGAAAAAAAAACGCAAAGATATTCACTGCTCAGAGCTCAGGTTCCTGTGAGTTGACCTCCAGTGTTTTCCCAGACTGAGCCTAAAACATAACTCACTACCTTCACCATTTTTCCCATTTATTTATTTGGTTGACAGTTGACTTATAGTCATTATAATACTGTTAAAAAAATACAGCCACTTAACTTTTTTAAGTGCCCTATATTAAATATTATTATCATGTAAATATGACTTCTCTTTAACTAATTTTAAAACCTCAATATTGACTTAATAATGTTAGAAGAAATATTGGGTTTTCCCTAATGAGGCAGCCCTGATGGCACAAATATTTTTCAATACATTTCAGTTTTATTTATATACCATCAAATCACAACAACAGTTGCCCCAAAGGGCTTTTGATAGTAAATATAAGGACCTACAATAATAGAGAGAAAATCTTAACAATCAGACGCCTCCCTACGAACAAGCACGTGGCGACAGTTGGAAGGAAAACTCCCGCATAACCAGTATCAGGGAGAGGCGGCCATCTGCCACGACCAGTTGTGAGTGGGGGGACGAAGGCAGGATGAAAGACATGCTCTGGAGGCGAGCGAGAGATTAATAATAATTAATGATTAAAGTGGTGTATAAGCACTTTTTCCACTAGTAGCTACTCACTTGAATCAACTCAGTTTTTAGGGTTTTCCATTAGGTAGCAGTATCTGGTACCAGGTATTTTTTTATTACTTGCTCAGCTGAGGTTCCAAGCGAGCTAAGTCAATCCAAAAAACGTGTCACTCTAAAATGTGTCCCACAAAAAAGGTATCACTCTACAAGTCATGAAAGTGACTCTTTCACAAAAATCCAAACCACAATTTTTGACACCTGGCAATGAGGGAAATGACTGCTCAAAAGTGAACACCACAGTCCCTGAGTTTGACAAAAAAACATAGATCAAGCAGCAGGTATACCATTGCCTTGAGCTCACCCATTGTTTTGTTGTGTTGCATACAAATGACGTGACGGGTCTTTCGGCCGGGTTGCTATAACAACTCTAAGTAACATTAGAGTTGAGTCAAGTCGAGCTGGGTAGGTGCTAGTGGAAAAGAAACTATGATGAGTGAGAAGAGGTGAGCGAATAAAAAATGTTGCAGCCCCAATTGCAGCATAACCAAGGAAGGATTCAAGGTCACCTGATCCAACCCTAAATATACGCCTTATAAAAAAAGGAAAGTTTTAGCCTAATCTTGAAATTAGAAAGGGTGTCTGTCTCTAGGAACCACAAGTAAACCAGCAGTCTGAGAATGAAGCGCTCCACTGGGGTGATATGGTACTATGAGGTCTTTAAGATAAGATGAGGCCTAATTATTCAGGATTTTGTATGTGAGAAGCAGGATTTTAAATTTGATTCTGGATTTAACAGGGAGCCAGTGAAAAGAAGCCAATATAGAAGAAATACGCTCTCTCTTTCTAGTCCCTGCCGGTGACCTGCCTGTTTGCTGCCTTTTCCAAATATAAAACAAAACACTTACACGTACAGTGGCTACGGTCCATAAATCTAGTGTTTCTGACAGACTGAACAATCCTTAGGGTACATGTGTACAAATAGGTTATGAGAGCCCTAGTTATCAGCTCTGCAATATTTGCAAAGATAAGCACTGTGCCGACTAGCTGCAGGCCTGATTTGGTGTAAAAGGTTAGCAAAGTCATTGAGCTGCAGCCCGTGTGATGTTGCTGCTGCAGCATCCATCTTTGTGAGAGTAATGTGAGTGCTGTGACATTCTCCTAGTTTTAGTGAGGGCACGGAGAAAGATCTGTCAGCATGACGCAGATTGGTTGCTAGATGCCAAAGGTGGGAGGCTGTAGATGTGTGGCTCTGCGCTCAGTGCCTCTAATTTACATAAAGTAGTTTGTATTCCAAAGTGGTTTGTAAAAAGATGTGCAAGCAAGAAATCTGCGTGCAAGCTACTGTACGGTAACCAATTATATACAAGAAAGCATTTGAAATCCCCTGGCCTATTACAAATCTCTCTCTGTGTCTCCCCTGCTCACCAGAAACAGATGTCCAAGTGACCTGCCTCCATTAACCAGAGCTCCTCCAGAGTATAACTCAGCACCGCTCCAGACCCTGCCCAGCCTCCAGACAGCAGAACCAGCCCACCATCATCGCCATCCCTCTGCCCAGATGTGACGATTTCAAAGCAGACTCGGATTGTGACAGCGGGGCAACAAGCCAAGACTGGCTCTATCTCCATGTAACTCCTGCTGGAGGTGAGAGAGTGAGCTGGACTTGGCCCATCCCTCTGCTGTAAGTGGTCATTAAAGAGCTGGCTGACAGCGCTTTCCTCTGAGTAGCGGTGGAGTTGTCCTGTTCACTGCACTAGCTACTCCACTCAACACCACAAGGTTCAGTTTAATGGTGTCTGCTGGTTAGTACTGATCCATCTGTCACCGTGTGAGTGTGCTAGCTATCATCATTCTCTGTAGCCCTGTGCTGTGCAGCGTGTGTCATCTATTCTCTGACAGTGCTAATCTTTAGGATTGGATTCAGTTTCGTGCACATAGGACAAGAAAAGACATGTGAGAAGATAAGGTGAAGTAGTTTCTTCACTCACTGTTTTTCAATTTCCTCCCTTTTTTTGTCTTATTTTGAATATGTTGCTGTCATTCTCCCTAAATGAACCTTCGTTTTAGAAGATTAGAAATGGAGAACAGAGCTGGGTTACAGATTGTTCCTGGGATCATCTCAATAAAGGCCCACAGTGTCTCATTTCTGAAAACTGAATTTGAAGCTAATTGAGACTGTCTGACACGAGTGGTCTGCAGATTGCTAAAAAGCTGCTAAAACGTTTAAAACAGCATTCCTTTCATGGAATAGGCCCCCACAATTACCATCACTGCATGCGTTTGCTGGCTGTCTTTACGTGTGGACGGCAGAAAACGTTTTTTTTCCACAGAGACCTGATGTGATTTCAAGCAAAACTCCCAGTTTCAGTATAAATATTAGGCTAATACATGCCCCACACTATCACACCCCGCTATCACTAATCAGGTGCCATTGTTTTTCCTTCTACCACATAATCATCAATATTGATGAGGCATCATTTGATTATCATGGCAGTATTATGCTTAGAGTTAATGGCAGATGTAATTTTATACCCATCAACTACAACATAATATTCTATTTCTTTTTCATCCTTCAATTCCACCGAATTGTTCTCGCTCCAGGTATTCCAGCAAATGGTGAATAAATTACTTGGAGACGCCCAGAAGCCTTTATGGTTTTTCATTGTTATTCATTCAATACGGTTCTGGGTTTTATTTATCTATCTTTATTTTATGTTGGAAAATCATGGCAGATAATCTTAGGAGCAGGCATAGGAGAATTAAGCTGCATGGTGCCTTGGTTGGTTTCCCCAGCTTTCTACTTTCTGTCTGCCCCTTCCTCTCCCCATGCCTGCCTCCCAATCCAATCTACGCATTTATCAGATGGAAGTGATAAGCTTGGGGAGCACACGCAGAGGCACTATGGTAGCTAAGCTCTCTATGTGGCTGTGGTATATTGCAGTAACTGGATCTTCTTCTTGTGCATTTCTTTATGTGCAAGTGTGTAGTAAACAGTAGCAGAGGTCAGGATAGGACAAAACAGAAGCGTATGTTAAAAAGTTTTTTTTTAATCACTTCTGCAGCCACAGCGGTTTATTCTTGTACTTACTTCACTGTTTAAACAGTTTGCAATCAAGAAGTTGTGATGTAATTAAAAGCCACTTAAATGTGGTCATTATTATAAGATCATCTTTTTGTGTAGCCATACACAGCTTACAGCCCTCTAACTATGTCTGTGCTGTGGACTGTACTATTTTCTTCCCCTTATCCAAAGTTGAGTTGTAGTAGGAGGACAGGGCCTCAGTCACACAGCCCTTTCCCACCCATGAGGGGCTGCTGAAGGTTGTTAGCGGTCGCTATAAAATCAGTTGCATACAGTTACAGTTCAGTTAGTGGCTCCCTGGCAACCTGGTGGATATACTGGGACCAGTTGGTGAGTGGTTGCTAGCAGTTGCTAGTGTGAAACTGGTCACAAAGTTTCACAGTTTGCTTCACCAGAAACCTCCTTGCTATTGCTTTGGTTACTAACAGGTTGCTGTGGATGCTAGTCGTTTGCATTGAAGATGCCGACTTGACTTTCCAAGCAGTAGTAAAACTGTGAAAGGTGAGACACAAAGTGAAAACTGAGACTTTAGCCTTCAAAGTAAAAGACCAAACATTTAAAATGTTTTTTAGTGGAGTGGTAAGGCACAACTTTTACTTTGAAGGCAAATGTTCATTGTGCCCTCACTAAAACCCTAATGCAGTAATTAGGGTGTAATTGCAGGTTGTTTGGAATCACTTCTGCTCAGTAAATGCATATCTAAGTGTATATTTTAAATTATCAAGTGTTATGGAATATGTTAAAGCGAGTTAATAAGTATACATTAAATAAAAAGTAAAAAACAACTTCCTCTGTAGCCATAAAATGAATTGCCTTCATCCTTTCCCTCAACACTTTATCTTGCTTCTATTCAACTATTTATCTATCTGGGAGAGCATTCATGTGTCACTTTCTCTTATCCTTGGAGACGAGCATGGAGACAATGGTTCCACTGCAGCATTTCCTCTCATTCTGTCTCTGCCCAGCAAAACATGACGGAACAAATGAACCAATTAAGTGTGCTGGTGGCTGTGTTGTCCCATGGGGGGCATCTAAAGAACTGAGACGGCCTGATTAGCTCAGAGGTAGACCTGACTGGAGACAGCCAGCTAAGACGACTCGAGTGAGAAAAGCTCCCATTATCTGAACACACACCGCGTGACAGTACACATGAGTGTATTGTTTCCTCTGCCTTTGGCGTTTTGATTGGTGTTGATTGGTGTCAAGGATGTTTTAAATTTGATTTTTTTTTTCTTTTTTATAGGGGGACATACACAAACAAACAGGTCTGTGTCAGATTAGCAGAGGGAGCAGACTTGAGAGATGTGCTCTGGATGTTAACTGCATTTTGCGACAGAGACAGACCTTACAGCAGGTAATACACTCTCAAAAGTGAGCCACATGGTACGGCAACAAATCACCTCCATGACTGACATCTTCAGGTGGGGAGTCTGGGAATGTTTAAGCCACTCTAACTTTATTTCCATTGATCCCATGTGCTAAAAGAACACCTAGATGGGTTCCAGTGGAGTTGAAACAAGAATAATCAGTTAATACCTACAGTATTGAGCTGACCTAACCCTATAATACTGAATCTCTTTTTAGAGAGTGTTAAATCTTTATGTTATCATACACTTGCAGACAGTGAAATCGCCTCTGACAGTGAGAACTGGGTGAGGGTAGGGGCTCCTGGTGCCTTGGATGGTCCGTGCAGCTATATGAGAAAAGCACTGTTGCATTTTTTCCCTTTGCTGTTTTATTTCTTTGTTCTATGATACAAGACTATAAAACTCTTTGACGTTATATAAATTAAATATACAAATTAATTACCGGATAGTTTCATATTGCAGATATTTCCGTGACTGTGCGCTACAAATTTTCTTTGATAAAAAAAAACGGGCACATCTGCTCATCTGTTGCATTGAAATGTATCTAAAACGTTAACAAAGAATTCTAATATTTAAAAAATCCAATTTTCTTCTATATTCTGTACATTTTTTCATACCTGATTTGATACATTGTGATTCAACAAAACAGTGGTGAGACAATTTATTTTATTAAAAAAAATTTCTCCTCCTACACACCTGCCAATCATTCAAGTCTCCAGAGAGTTTAAACCATATTCTGTCTTGCTATTATTGTAAGGCCAGATGCAAGACAGGCTAAGTACCTGCAAACCAAAATGTTTCACATCACGTATTTTTCTTGCTGTATGGACCAGTGAGGCCTTAGTTCCCTTGATTGGTCCGGTTTCTGTCAAAGTCCCCGTGAAGTTGAAAATTGATGGCCAAGGATATTTAATCTGCACAATTTAAATGCACAAATAAAAGAGACGGCATGTTAAGGTGTCATTTTGCCTTGCCTAGACCTGTTTCACTGCTCTTTCCTGAACAAAACTTACTCCCTCCTTTTTTCATACTCATTTACCATCCGGCACACCAACATTTCCATTTGTCCTTTCTGCCAGGTGTACCCCTAATTTATTTTCAGAAAGCAGTAAACTCATGATCACTGACGAACCATATTAAACCAGGTATTTTGCATATTCCATTCTTACCCCTGTTTTTTTGTCCCTCCCTTTGATGAGAGCAGCAAATGCACCTGCTGCGGCAGCTTCCCCAGTCCGCGGTTGTTTGGTGCAAATGGTCTCAGTTTGATGTTGCGTTTCGACCACCCCTAGATTGGGCATAACACTGCTCTCTAGCTGGGGCAGGCCGTACTCCAGGAGCAGCATTGGTATTATATTCAAAACAGGCAGCTGAAGCTGAAGCATCAGCACCATTTTCATTAGCCGCCTGCTCAGTCTCGGTGCCATTTTCCATGCTCCCCTAAACTTTTTTGGCAGTGGAACCAAAATTACTTTGTCACATTACATTAAGGTGGATAACAGATAGAACCTGTATGTACTTATAAATTTAGCAGCAGTTCTCTTGAATTTGTAGCAAGTGCTGAGTGGCGCCCTGGAGATTATACTCTCTTGTAATTATATTTAAAAGCAGTAGATGTTTTGATTACAATTACATATATACTCTACATTTAGAAAGGCTATTATTTCGACAAACGCTTTTTATTTTTGTTTTTAGATTTTTAGTGGGCTCCATCTGTTTGTTAAGGTTTCCGAGACCCGTGAGAGCCACTGTAACTTTTCACCCACCTTGCCGATTTAATCTCTTGAAGTGTGACATTTTGTTGACTTTAAATGCATTTCACTGCCAATGCCAAGGTTGAATCTGCTGTCTGTCAAAAATCTGGGATTCATAGAAAATGTCTGTTTAGGAAATACTTTAGATGCCACACTGGCAAGTTTTTCAGTTTTCTTTCTTTATTTTTAAAGTTAATCCTCCCCCCGTGGAGGTCATCTGCACAACATTTTATCTTAGTGACACAGAATATTATAGATGGAGTCATTCCACGCCCTTTGATATAACATGCTGAATAGGTGACTACACTATGTCAGGTGTTCAGTACAGGCTTTTTCCTAGTCTATCAGTTTGGGACTTACTCACCTCTAAAATTGGCTAAGCCCAACTTTTCCTTCCCGTTATGCTTATTTTCTGACATTATGGCATTCGCCCTTTCTTTTCTGTCATTGTGATACCAACAAAATCTGCAGTTTCCGGTCCTTGGGGGAGAATGGAAAATTCAAAACCTCTTCATCTACGTGGCAATTTTAGGCACCTTGTCCCCCATGGTCAATTTGTTACCATGTGGAATGCCAGCGGGTGTCCTTGGGGCTGACCAGTGGTCATTGCTCTCCCTGACACTCAGAGGGAGAAAAAGAAGGAAGTAAAGGGAGAGAAAGAGAGTGTAGTAGAGAGAGATTGAACCTGACAAAGGCCCTGAAACAGATCTGTCCCACTCAGCAGAGCCAAGGGAGTATGCAGTGAGGTTGTCAGCACCTCTCATTAGTCAAAGGCAGGCTCCCTGACAATGTGACACTGATTACTGAAAGCCCTGATTCAGACTTTCTCTCCTTGTCTGTGTAGCCACAAACACCGCTAAAGCTACATGCACATATTCGCACATAGGCGCGCGCACACACACACACCCCACCCCACACACACACAGCTACTTCAATCTACTCTCTTTTCTCCCCAAAATGCTTGAAGTGCATTTCATTTCATTTACAAATTTCCCTCCCATTTCCAAAGGGACTAAAACCTTCATTAAAAAGAGCGATAAAGGGCAAACTGGTGTCTTCCAGCTCTACTTAAAATCTATTTATTGATTTTCACTGGGTGTAAATAAATATTAAATGGCATATGGCGCACCAAGGCTTTCACACTAGGAGGAGTGGTGGAATTATATGGGATGAAGAGTGGCCTTCATTAAGAGTTTGTCATTTTTATTGATCTGGCTGACGTGTCTCAGCAATGAGGAGGATCCGATTGCTTTTATTTAATCACCGCATACAGCTGAAGTGAGGATTAAAAGAAGCTATTGGTGCATGCGGAGAGAAATAGTAATTGTCTCTAAATACTAAATAGCACAGTGCCAGTGCACACACTTTTTGTGAGCCTATCACTTCCCTTCTGATGATTTTACTATCAAATACTGCAAGACAGCATTAATGGACTGTCTTGCCATAGCAATATACGATACAAGCAATATTATGAAATTAGTGTTGTCATGTTTTTCCAGATAATCTTCCTTTAATAATAATCTGGGGGAAAAATGAGAAGCTCCTTCTCTATTTGATGACCAGAAATTATTTACAGCTCTTTTTATTCATACCCTCACCTGTGGTTGATTTCTGATGTTGAGCTTTCATTTGGTAGCTGTTCACTGGAACTCTGAATATGAGGTCGTAGGTGAATAGAAGCAAGTCAAAGAAGCCATAATTAGGCTGACAAAGAGACTTTATGTACACTTTTTTATGTGTACAGAGACAAAATTATTCTACAAATACTTAGCATTTCATAGAAATGTTATTAATGTGTTAAGGAAATTCATACATTATGTTATAGATGACTTTATGTAACATTAAAAGTGTGGACTTAAAACTAAAGTTTTGTTTTGTTTCTTATATGAATTGTAGATTTGTGGCTAGTTAGCTTCTATATTGTTAATATTTAATCAAAGAGTTTCCTTGATTGTAAAGCCCTAATCTGACAACTTTTTTTGAGAGTCGCGTATGTTGCTGGACCATTTCTTGGTAATTTAATGCAATTCATATGTGAAGTCTTGATAAGTGTCCAACAAGCCCTGCGTTAAAATAGCACACTAGAAGGAGTTTTAATAAACAAAGTAATTAACACTGATAACAGTGTACAACAGTGCAAAGAACAGACTTTCATCTCCGTCCTAGATTTAAATGTTTGTACTCGGCAAAATAACACAGAACGTGTACAGAAACAACACAGGGGAAAGGGCTGTGAAGCACAAGGGCAAAGATGTAAATATAAAAACAACATATGGAAAAATAAGTGCTTTGTGATTTTAGTTAGTTTTAGTGCACTTAGTTGTAAGGTTCATGGAAACATCACCCGGAAAGTTCTCCAGCTGTGAAGAAGATATGAAGGTGGGAAAATCTCCGTGCTTCTGCAAAGAAAAAAGGTATTTTTTTTTCATGAGGACGGTCCTAGGGCAGGCAGCAGGAAGCTTGACCCTTGTGAGAAGAGTGTCCACCCTGCCCTTCAAGCAGAGACACTGCTGTTAGCCCGACCAGGCCAAGGATTAAAGGGAATTTGTAGGGAGTCCTCAGCCCTACAATTCCGACTTCTAGACTGTGTTTCCCAGTTTGTACCACCTGTGGACTTGCCAGTGGGAATGCAGTCTGTGTGTCTTTGATCCACATGGCTTTTTGACCTGGAAGGGCTCCATAGGCTCCAATCTTTATTAGAGACCCTGCAGCTAGCCCCACTGAAAGCCGAGAGTCTTTCCCTCCAAGTCTCCTGTGTTTCAGCCTTCCTGACATGAATTCTAAGTAATCTCGCTTTGGCCTCCTTCATTTATCCGCACTTAACCCTCTGACCAATTGACTACTTCACTTGTTTGATAAATCTGCCCTCAAAGAGATGCACATGGTATGTAGCATGCCTCCTATTAAGAGGGCTGTTATTCTAACTTGTATAACTGCATACTCGACAGTATACAGGCAACATATTATATATCAGAGACTGCAATCCTTCCCTCTCAATATCTAGGTTCTAACAAGGCCAGGATAGCAGCCAGATTGACAGCTGCTGGGGCATTTTAACAGGCTTGGTGTTAAACTGCTAAACTCTGAGAAGGCATATGAATGACTGGCTGCCAAACCACACAGTGCACAAACCCACTGCCTCGACTGGTACAATTTCCCAGCCGACCATAAGCTTTCACAAAGAGTGAAAAAACAATCTTGGAACCCTTTATAATTTTTTTTTTTAATACATACAAGCTCACGTTTATACCGGTCCCATTAAACAGCAGTTTTCATTATAGAGACAGTGAGATGTTGTGGAACATGCACAAAAACAAGGAAAGTTAATCACGAGTTTTTTCTTTCGAGGCATTGTTATTTTATTGGTAAAGATTATGTGATAGTTTGAAGCTTCAGAAAGAGCTACAGGAGCTTAAATTTGGGGATTGTGTCAATCTAAGTACTCGGTGTTTGACAGACTCGCGCTCTTTTAAAATACAGGCTCCGTGTTCATTGCATTAACACTGTCAACTTGTCCCCCATTGTTTTCACTTTCTTTGTTTTTCAGTTGCCTGCTTGGAAAATGTTCTATTTTTTATGATGCTGTGCGGGGGGAGAAAAAAAGAAGGTTGTGTAAGTGTGCTGATTTTACAGTGATTGTGAATTTACAGAAAGCGCCGCAATATTAGTCTAACCCATGTAACTCTAGTGCGTGGGGAGCTGATTCGGCGGGAGGGAGCAAAATGTGAGCACTAACACTACGGTGGAATTTGCCAGTTCTCTTTTCTATCACCTCCCTTTCTCTCCAAAACAGAGGGGAAGTCAAAAACACCATTTGTCAGTGCACATTACATCTCTGCTGTCATATTCCCAAATGAAAACCCAGTATGTGGCTCTTTTCAACAGAAGATGGTAACAGGCTTTGTTAATTGGACTTGGCTTGGTCCTCCATGAAGCCCTATTGTCAGCATGACTGACTGAGGATTGCTGGGCCAGAAATGCACCATACTCATAGAGACACAAACGGAGCACAGAGAGTATAACAAATGTCTGCTTTACACGGAAACTTTTGTTGAGTAAAATTATTTGAATTCCTCAAAGAAACCTGAAGGAAATCTCTTCGCATCTTATTTGTTTTCGTTGATTCTGAATTTTGTTGTTTGCTTTGTCTGTTACTGATTGGTGCACTGGGTTAGGATTTTTAGCAGGAGTAGGGGTGGGCAACAAATGAAATGTGTACACGGGGAGAAGGTTTAAGCGAACAAAAGTCGTAGTTGCTGGTTTGTGGCTTTGCATCAATTTCACATTACAGTTTGTGCAGTAATGTTGCAATCATGCATCACAAGTGCAACAAGTGCAGTTTGGAACTGATCATGTTTAATGTCACAGCTGATAAGAATAATTCACATTTACTTTATGATGACATCACAAGGTCCTTGTGCATATCTTGGTCTCACTCCCAATTAATTGTATATATTAATTCCAACGACTGACTTTTTCTAAGCTTAAGCCAAACATCCAATGTGTGTTACAGTAAATGAAAGTAGCCACAACAACAATATCCAGGGTCGCAGTATTTTTTTAAAGCCACCGGCATACTACCTGCCAAGTTGAAATTGCTCATTACAAAAAATAATATAAAAATCAGACAAACTTTAAATTAAGATTATTGTTTAAAAAACAAGAGATAACCACCTATTGAGTATTAATACTTGCATTTATGAGATAATATGAACGCAGCCATAACGATTGATGGGATTTTAACCAATCTTCACTAAAGAACCCTCGGGCCAATAAAGTGTAACACAAGGAATAACAACATCCCTGACAAATTCAGCGGTTATCTTAAGCTCGAGCTAAGCCAGCACTTGGAAACTTTAATTATAATTAATAAGCCAGCTGCTTTCTACTTAACAGTCAGTCTTTAAATTCAGTAAACCAGTAAGTAAGCAAGACACTAAATGTGTCTAGTGATGCTTCACACCACACCATGTTCTACACTGACTAGTAGAAAGTTGCTAAAGCATACTCCAACAATCTGCTGTATTTAAAAAATGAAATTTAAAATACAAAAAAAGATTAAAATGGGTAAAGCGCGTGTTTATAAAAAACATCAAAAAATCGTAATAATCTGGAATTTTGTTACATTTTAGATCAGTATTCTCCAGCGCTGTAATGAATTTCACTAACTTGATATACAGTAATGAGTCTTCTTAAAGCTCTACATATTAGCAGAATGATGGCGCTAGATTGTTTTAAGGATATTTGCTCAGAGTGACCTGACTTAGACTTGCTCAGCTGTCTACTGGCACACAACACGTCCACACAAGAAATCACAACTTAAGTTTGCCATTTCTATAATAATGCATTTTGTTTTGAGGCACTTCAGCAAATGCCACACTGCCTTGTATCGATTTTCATTTGGCTTTTAACAATATTCCTCCATATCTTGATTTAAAAGCTAGTTAAGTTGAAGTTAAATCCTTTTTGATTAAGTGGTACTGCTATTTTTATTTATTTATTTCTATCAAGCAGGCCACAACAAGCAAAAAATAACAGTCCTCTCTAACAGAGCGGTACAGGGGCTCCACAATGATGGGAGAGAGTGATCAGTTTATGCCTTCAACTACTATTACTACTACTTAACCATTTACAATTATTGACTTAACTTTATATTTTCATTAGAATAATACTATGGTTTTTTGATTGCTTACATATTTGTTTAACACCATTTTTCAGCACTCCACTTTCGTACTCCACGCCTAAAGCTAAAGCTAAACTTATATATTGCAGACACTGTGACACCATATGTATATTTTTAAATATGTTATCAATTTTAAAAAAAACATGTTGTCTTTTTAGGTATTAACAAACACTGACATGGTTAGATTTAGGCACTAAAAACGGCGTACATTTGTTTGGGCAAAAAATCTACTAGGTTAGATTTAGAGAAAGATTTGGTTTAGAGTAATTATTATGGTTGCCATGTCTTGTAAAAGCTTTGTTTTCTCTGTCGGTTCTTACTCGAGGCACATTTTCATCATTGCCCACTCACAGGTGAGCCCGACATCACCAGCTACAAGTATGTCGGTAAGACAGCAGTGACCATGAAGGGTGAAGTGAAATGGGACACTTAGAAGATAGGGAAGACTGTCAGCTTGTGAGTGTGATTTCTCTATTTGCTTTTGAGTGCTTTTGAATTTTTCCTAAATTGTGTTCACTCCAAATTGTTCTGCCTTTACAATTTGTTGTGCTTTTTTCATATTTTTCTTTTGAATTGCATAGTTTTTGAAAGACTACCTTATAAAACGATCTCCTTATATAATGTGCTTTTGATTGCTTGATGTTGATATTGCTTTTACAACAAAAACAATCCAAAACCATGCTGTACTTCTATCAGTGCTTTACTTGAAAAGTTTTGTATGCACAACTGGATTTGTGCAACCTTCTAACATGAAGGAATAAGAATGATGGCTTGGATTAACTCTCCACAATTGCTGTAAAACTGCAGTCACTTTGAAGTTTCTTTTGGATCAGAGGCAGTTTCAAAATTGCAGTTCAGTCAGGGTTGTTGCATAACATCGGGACATTGTGAGTCGTGTTCTTTTTTTTGCCTCTTAAACATTAGAAGTCTAAAAAAGAAACCAACAGAAGAGACCCTTTCAAATTAATGCATAAACGTGACTCCAGTGACACAGTTGACTGAGTCTGTGTCAGTGGGAAAAAAAACAAAGCGGTAAAATATGCTATGAGGATTGACGATTTCCCTTGTCAAAGAAAAAGAAAAAAAGGAACTTAATGCAAAAGCTTTCATTCAATGCTCTATGTAATATACTGCAGGCACCATTAGAAACAAATCAGCTTCAGCACAACTCGAGCTGAAACAGCATATCTAACACAGTACACTATAATTCTGCATGGCTAGCTTTCCACCCATGGTTTAAAACGCTACAGCGTTAGCGACTGAGCCAGGATAGCCCTGCCCAGCTGCAGTGAGTGAACGCCATTCACTGGGACTGTCATATGATTGGATTGAGGCAGACCTAAGCGTAGCTCGAGCTGCACTTATCAGCTAGCTGGCAGATAGGACTTGTCATACTGCCTGTCAGATCTGATGAGGGGACCACAAGCCACACAATGGAGCTAAAATGCAATCTCCTCCTCTGCAGAAGCATGGCCTGCCACCGGGACACGCTTATTAGACTTTGTAAACAGCCAAATGCGAGTGCTAAACTGTAAGAGTTACTGTCAGGGAGGCTGTGCCTTTCCCTGCCTGTGAATCAAGGCTAGGAGAAATTTATAGAAAACTGCTGCTGCAATAAAAATTGCACTAGTAACAAAAGACTAAAGTGAATATTTAGGCTGAACAACATACTGTAAATGGCACCAGTAGTATTTTGGTCAAGGGTGACTTCATATTACATACGTCCAAGTCTTCAAAGTGAAAACTTTGGGTCTCTGCAAAGATGCAAGGCTTTAATTTGAGTGAGGTGCTTACCAGTAAGGTAATTCTGATGTAGGCACGCCACGCAGTACACTGACGTGTCTACAAAAGAAATAATGAGGGACGGGGTAAGAAATAGAGGTCTCTACAATGCGGAGCTGATTATCCTTCATTAGCCTGTTCCTGCTTTTTGAATTCTCACATCTCACCGCCCAGGTACATAGCCCTCAGCTGGATGTCAACGCTATTGAGACAAGACTCGTGTGTTCGTTTTATTTATTTTTTTAACTAGCTCCACGTCTAGAACTCACTCCCCTTTTTTAATATAATCCCCCTTTCTTGTTCACTGATTATGACCCTTTCACCAAGCGCCTCACAGTCCCCCTGTAATAATGATATTTAAACAAGCGGATATGCACGGGATTGCCAGAGGAAGCTCGTGGACGTTTAATATCTGACTGAGTACAAAGAGCAAAGGAAGAGACCTGGTTGACACGAGACTCGTTCCGTTTTCCATGGAGCACACATTCTCAGCTCTGCTTTCCTGAGATCATTAATTTCTCCAAAAGAGATCTCCCCGGGTGAGACTCATTCACATGCAGATGGCACTATTCCTTGGGAGCCTCTAACGCTCTTTCTCTCTCTTTCCATCAGGACATTTAGTGTTCCCTTTCTCTCTCTTTTGCTGCGTTGCTCCCTCCTATATTAGGCAAACGGTTAGCTTGGCAGCCTTAGGTGACACAGCACTCATATTTCAGCACTGGGGAACAGGAGTAATGCAGTGTGCTGCTATGGATACATTACATGAGAATTTGTCTCTTTTAAAGTGAGCAAAGTTGGGGAGGGAGTCACTTAGTGATGCAGGCATTTATCTATGGAGATCATTTCTCTTGGCTGTCCTCTGTTCCTCTCAGAGCAAATCTTCTGCTTCCTCCACATCACCGACACAGATATCTGCCATCTTTGTTCTGATGCATAATGATGTCACATAAGTTGTATCGCCGTGAAAGACTGTTTGTTTTTAAGATTAAGAAGTGTTCACATGCTCTGCTGTCCTCGCGTCAATTTCTGTGCTAATGTCAAACATGTCAAGCTAAAGGGCTCTGCCGTGATGCCTGTCTCATTTGCACCTTAACCCAAAAGCACCCCTTCTCTCCCACCATCTAACAGAAATTACTGCTTTGGTGTGTGTGCCATGGCAGTAATTAGTAATTAGTGACCTGTTACTGCATACATTTGTGCCATAACTCAGAGGCATTAGAAGCAATCTCTCCCACTCTCTCTAGCCTTTCTCAGTTAATATCTAACCTGATAGACTTTGATGACACGGTTCTTTGAAGACCTGATCAAAGACGAGGGCCTTTGATGAGAGTGATGTTTGCTGTTGGTGAGGAGGTAAGGAGGAATACCAATCGTTCATGAGAGATGGACAGAAAGAAAGAGCGGTCGGTAGCGAGGACATCAGGGGGTTAGGGAATGAAAGCGCACATGTTTCAGATAGGAACGGGTCACCCTCTTTGTCACGGTCAACTCCACGGTGCACTGCATAACAAATCCAGACTAGTGAAACATTCAAGAGGAACCCTTACTGAATATTCTTCATTTAAATGTATAGCAGTTTCTGATTGTACTACAGATTCATAAGTGGTGCCTCTTTTTATGACGTTACAGACTTTATATTTCCTAACACTGCAAAGCCCATATGAATTTTAATTTGATTTCATTATGACTATAAGTAGTATGTAATGCTTCAATCAGATGACAAATCTTGTGTCTGTGTACGGCATGTTTTTCCAAGTCCACTGTCTGATCATGTATGATTGAGTCATTCAAATTAATTTCCATGTCTCAGAACAAAAGCGTGTTTTCCTTGGAAGTTTTTCCGTGGTTCATACGAGAAGTGGAAGAAAAAGTAGTTCTTGATCCAAATAAGCGACCCCGTAACACCATGACCGCCCTGATGGTATAACACAACACATAGTTGCCTGCAAAAGGGAAGATATGCACACAAAAAAGGGAGGGAAAGTGGTCGCAGAGAGAAAATAGGACCGCGAGGTGGAAGAAAAAGAAAAAGCAGAGTGACATGAGGTGAAACAGGCGGAAAACGAATAATGTCAAGATGCGGCAAACAACACCAGCATCCTGTCTCTCTGGCTGTCAAATTGCCTTGTATGTAATTTTTTATTGTTGTTGCCCCCTTTCCTACCTGTTATACTTTGTCTGCTACGTTTGTTCCACTGGTGTCCACGTGCGTCAGGTAAGACCAAAGCAAGGGGCTCAAGTCGGCATCTGTATTCAGGTGCACTGATGGAATCACTGAGGCTAAAATGGCAGGAGGTGAAAGGTGAGTGCACAGAGAACAGCACACAGCTCCACACCACCGCTGCTGCTGTCGCTCTGCCAAACCGCTCGACTGTGATGGTCCTGGAGCTTGTGTTGCGGTGTGCATGTGTAGGTGTGTGTTTGAGAGTGGGGGATTTTGTGTATGTTTGTGTGTCTATGGTGGGTATGGACTTTAGAGATCGATTCACTTTGTTCTCAGGCATTCATCTTTTGTTTGTAATGTTCTCCTGTGTTTTTTTTTTTAATATATATTTTCTATTAGGAATGTGTTTTGGGAATAACTACAAAAAAAAAAAAAAAGCTGCTGACTTGTCTGTAATATCTCAGTATAACTACTAAAAATGTGGTATGGCATGCAGACAGGCTCCGGGTGGTTTATAGTTTGATATGATGATGAGTCACATCTTCACACTCTATTTTTCTTCGCTTTTGAAAAAAAGGGTTTGCATAGAAAATCTGTTATGAAATTAAAGGTCCGCAGTGCGAAAGAATAGGGGGGGTTAAATACACAATTAGAAATATCCAACGCTGGCAGGTCTCTGAAGAAAAAAAATCAATCCTTTCTTTTGGAGGACAGAGGTGTTGTTTCAGACTCTTTTAATGCAGAACTCACATGGTAATGGATTGCAGTCATTCGCCCTCGCCACAAAAAGATCCTCTCACTCTTTAAGAATGGGGAACAAAATGCTTATCCCTCGTTCAGTCGTAAGTAATGGCAACCCGGGTTAAGCTATCTCCCAAAATTACAGTCTTTACAGAGTATCCTTGCTATCTGATGATCTTTTATTGGGAACAAACAATCGTGACATTTTAAGGGGAGAACCGTGCCAATTGGTGGTATTAAAATCCGGTTTGCTCATCTTGTGGAAAATACTCTGCATTTTTTTAATTAAATACGTATGAATTAAAAGGCAAATTACTTCAAAGACGATCCTAGTATTTCTCAAGTATTTCCGAAGTACACGTTCAAGGACTAGCTGCGGATGATCTCAGGAATCTCCCTAATTGACACCGCACGGGTAATCTGTCATGCAGAAAGTTGACCCCAATTATGCAGTTTCTTAAGATGTTGAATTGGTGTGTTTTGTTTCAACATTTTCTTTAATCATCTCTTTGCTTCACAATTTGCTTTTAGTGCCAAGTTTAGGGGAGCTAAACTCTTTAATACCCTAACATTTCTTCAGACACAGTCGCAGCGGGAAGAGTTTGAGATTTTTCTTTTTGTATGTGGCTGCTATACTTGCTGCAGATATTTCTCAGAACACCTATTGGAAGAAGCTACACAGCAGGTTCAAGAAAAAAAAAAGAAAAATCAATGCTTGCATGTTCAAGCCAGAAAAGTGCAATTACAAGAATAGAAGGCTGAAGAATGAGCTTCAGCCAATTACCTAGTCTATGCGCTGGACAAGAACTGAACAACAATTTGAGAAATCGCAGGAAGAGGCCTAGGCAAGTGAAAAGCAGGTCAGCGGTTGTACAGAAAATCACCCGTTTATCTATTTATGTTTGAGCTAGTCCCGCTAGCTTGAATAATAAACAAGGAGCTGGCATTCTAGCCACACAGCTAGCAGGGACAATAAAGATCAGCCAACTATTGTAACCAACAGAACAGGGCAATTATGCTGCAGTGATTTCACTGAGGATTGCTGTGGACTGGCTGAGACTGTTTTAGACAGCAGAGCTGAGGGATTGTATGTGACAAGGGGTTTAAAATAATTGGCTTCTCCTTCAAACATGGACCGAGAAACAACAAACAGGAACGTGTGCTGTAATCATTTTCTGTTGTTTAGATTGTTCAGATATTATCAAAAAAGGATATTATAAAATACGACAAAGGATCCAATCAATCCCAGAGGATCAGTTAATGACAACAAAACAGTTTTCAAAGGAGATATCTGAGCCATACGTTGAGCATGTCTTTCAAACTTGAGTTACAGTTAACTGGCAGCTGTCACCAGGTCTCTTGCTGGGCTTCACTTCACTTTCTTGACATGCATTTATCGACCAGCAGAACACTGATCAGAGGAGAAACTTCCCCAGTTCTCATTTATCTAGTTTCACACGGTGGACTCACACTATCAATGTGGGCTCAGTTGCCTCAAATCAAATTTGTGACAGCTGACAATAATGCTTTAGTGACATTTCACATGCTGGGAATTTTATGTTAAACCTATTTTCACTCCAGATGAGATTGCATTCAACTCAGACTGGGATGGGCTAGAGACAAAGGTATTTCTTTCAATTCGGGTACAATAAATAAGTTAGATGTGATCATAATTAAAGGTTGTTTTGGAGCAAGGCTGTCTGTCTTCCAAAGCCATCGGGGATGCTCTTCAACTATGTTACAATTTTCAGGCTTAATAATTCCAACAATGACTACAATGTCTTCACTTGTAAAGCTTTGCTTTAAAAAATGTAGACTAATTAACTAAAAGTAGTGAATATTATACATAGCTGATGAGAGGTAAATAACCTCTCTCTTTTGAAAATTGGTCAGCATCACAATAAAGTGAATAAAAATAAATAAGAAATGGAAACTATTGCAATTAGATCATAAAAATGTTAAATAAAAAAGCAATACATTCTGCACAACAGTCTTTAAACTGTGATACATTGTGTCCACCAAGCAGTCAAGTTAAGGTCCACCCATATGGAAAAGATATATATAAATCTTATAAAGTTTGTATCTGTCTTGTGTGAAACTTGTATGAAAAGTATACAAGAGTGAAAACAGATATAAGATCCCTTGAAAAATTATATAATGAAACTTGTATGTTTTGGATACTTACTAAAACAATATATGAAAGTAATGAGAAAGTGGCCACTTTCATGAGTAAATCATATACATTTTTACTATTTCTTTTCCATATGGGCAGCTACGTCATAACTCTAAAGACTTGACCTTTGACCTTTTTTAAATGTTATCACTTTATTATTTTATGCTATTAGACATTTCTATGAAAGTAGTAAATGAGTTCTTGGGGTATGGCCCAAAGCACGTTTAGTGAAATCACAGTGATTTTGATCTTTACAACCAAATTCAAACATGTTCATCCTTGAAGCAGAAAATTGTGCGAGATGTAAAGAAATTCTTTTCGACTGTTCCTAAATTCAAATGTAACATTCAAATAGTGGTGCCACAATTTGGCCTTATCATAGCAGTGCTCAAAACTGAATGGCCTTGGCATTACTTTTTATTCAAGAGGCACAAGTAGGACAAAGACCACTTTAAATAAAATAAAAAAATCCTTTCTATCTTTTCCATTTTATTCACACAGATTTCTCCAAACTGCTCCCTGTCTCTCTATATATAGCAGTTTATATATGTAAATGGGGATTGAACAGAAGATGAAACTAAATCTGAAAACATGCATGTGACAACTGCTATTTTTACTGTATGATGTCTTGGGAATCTGGAAAATTCTATCAATTTCAGGAACTTGTGTTCTTCCACAGCTGAAAGCCAAAGGCAGGAGAGCTTTCTACTCACTGTTAACATGCATTAAAACAATAAAAGGTGACTCGGCAGTGGGGAAAAACAGTCTGAAGGCCACTATTACAGAGAAGCTCTGTCTTCCACTTGCTTTGATTTCCTTCTTCACCACCCCAAATATCATCAACAACAAGACACACATACAAAGAGAAATTAGAACAGCTGTACAAATGACTTCCACTTGCAGACACACAATTACACACACATGAGAAATCAGCTGTGTAAATTAAATCTGCATTATATGAATACATCAAATATGTAACAGTAAAACACGAGGCAGTAATAAGTAATACGATCACACATGGCACTCATTTACTGCCAGCTGTTAAACACATTAATAGCAGCTGGAACAAAGGATTGCTTAAACCTTATTGTTGTGACTGAGGCTTGCATTGTTCAGCCCCTCTGACTCAGCTTGAATACCTAACACAGAGGACGATTTTGGTCATTATAAACATTGCTGTGAATTTTTATTAAATTCAGATCATTCCAAAAATGTGTTACTACTTACGGTAGTTCATCTGTAATGACCTCATGTGCTGTATTTAGTATTTAGATGCCAAATGACTAAAGCAGAAAGAGCTAAGTAAAATGTTAATATCTTGTTACCTTGGCTACTACTGAATGCTCCTGCTCCAAACACAAACTGAAAACATATCAAAGGACCGAGTCACAGAAGGCAAATGCAGCTATTCCGCCTGCATATAAGTGAGAAGAGAAATTGGACTGTGAAAACTGGTGAAAGAAACATTGGACACACTGAATGATTATGCATAGTGAAATATCCTACGTGATTCCCTGCAAATAAAAGGCTATGAATATATACCACAATCTGACTCTTAGTCCTATATAATGTTAACCAGGATCAACATCCAGATGCATTGCACAATCCATGGCATGTGGCTCACTGTCAGGTAAAAGGAAGGAGGTCAGGCCATCAGGGAAACGTGACGTCATACAGCATCTCCAGACTGACTGTGGAAGTTAGAATTCTACTCAAAAGAGGAGGAAAGCATGTCAAAACTGGATTGCAAGGAATGCCTATGCAGCATCTGTGTGTCTGTGTCTCAGTGTGTATGATCAGTGATCTTTTGTATGTGGTAAAATATACATGTTAAAAATTCAAGATAACATGTCCTGTGAAAAGATATTCTAAAGTAAATGTTTTTCTCAGTATCCATGGTACAGTAGCAATGCTACTTTTTAAGTAATATACAATTTTGTTGTACAACTGTAGAAATTCCAGCAAAGCTGTGATGCTGCATCAACACAAAACAGAATATACCATTTTGCAAATCTCATCAACACATATTTGATTCCCAAGAAGACATACAAGACATATCAAATGTTTAAAATGAGACATTTTACTATTTCATGACAAATATTAACTTATTTTGACTTTGAGAGAAGCAACATGTCTCAAAGAATTCGAGAAAAAGAGCAAAAAACAGCAAATAAAAGCAAACAGCTGGGAAACGTTTTTGCAGCTAATTAGGTTAATTGGCAATCAATAACATGTCAGTAGCATGATATAAAAAGAGCATTTGAGACAAAAATGTCTGCTGCTTATGCAAAAAAATAATAATGTGTCTACAATTTCAGGTTAATGTTCCTTACACAATATTATCAAAAGATTCAGAGACTCTGGAGAAATCTCTGTGCACAAGGACAAGAATGAAAATCAGCATTGGATTCCTGTGATTTTGGGGCCCTACGTGGTACTTTATTATAAATCTGCATTAGCATGTGCAATCACTGCATGTGCTTGGGAGCAGTCCCAGGAATCAATATGTTTGAACACATTTCACCGTGCCATCCACAAATGCAGGTAAAGCTCTATCATACAAAAAAAACCTTTTGGACTTTTATTAAAAGAAGAAATGATGCTACATAGACACAAACACGTCCCTGTTTGGCAAGGGCCATGTTTATATTAACCTATCAGATTCAAAATGACCTTTTTTTTCTTAATAATTTAATACATTTTTTGTATTAAATTATACAAAAAATAAAATATGGGTTTATGGCATTTAAAGACCACTGCATTCTGTTTTTATTTACATTTGTGCAGAGAATTGAAGGATTTGAAGCTGTTCGTCCTTTAAACCCTGTAATTTTAAGAACAATTTAAGAGATAGCAGGAGAGGCAAATGTTTCTGTAATGTCACACATAGGGGAGTTGCAAATGAGTATTGAGTATTCTGTTGGTATTTTGTTTTGTTAAAACTATAATTATTTTTTATCCCTTAAAGTGGACAGTTCAGTGCAGTTGGGAACCTATGAAAAGGAAATTTGTTCTCTCTCTGATTAATGATCGGGCAAGACATGCATTGCTATCTGGACAGCCTGTATCCACACAGTCTCTGGTCACTGATTTTTCAGTACCAGATGACTATGCATTGTGCCGGGGCAGAACTAGTGAAACCCATACATGGGTCAGTGGTATCAGAGGCTAATGCTTTGAAATATGAATCACTGGATGCAGGACTCTACCTTTTGTGATCATGGCCAGCTGACAGCTTCCCAAAAGATATAAGAAGCGCTCAAAGCCAGCAAATCAGAACCAGTACTGAACTGGATAAACAGAAAAGGATGGATGGAACCTGTTAAGTTATACTGGTGTTTGTAGCAAGTATGTTCATTGTATTTGGGACACTGAGAGAGTTGCTTGTTCTTAATGATCTTTCTACGATTTGATATGACATTTAATCTAGCTTATTACTGTTTAGTGTTGTGTTCATGTACAACTGTTTATTTTATGATCATTATTATTTGGTTCAGGAAGTAGAGCAGGCCGTCTAGCAATCAAAAAATTGGCAGATTAATTCTTCCAAGTACTTCAGTCTGCATGTTGAGCTATTCTTGAGTAAGATACTAAACCTCAGGTTTGCCCTGATGGATCCGTGTAAAAAGCACTTTGAGTGCTCAGTTTTAGCAGAAAAGAGCTATATAAATATCAGTCCATTTCTATTTATTTCAGACATCTCTCTAATCGGTTTAGTTCTACTGAACTTTATATTGCTATTACAGCAGGTTTTTGTTATACTTAATACTATTTTTTATTTTATAAGCTATCAGAAAGAAAAATCAAAAATATTAATGCACTTCTGAACTTTCATATATCCAAAAAACATCCCTTAGCTTTAAACCACAATGGACCTTTCATGCTAAGCTTTCTGCTCGAACAATCTCAGTCACTTTAGAAGCCCACGGTTGACAAACTAATTTGTTTTTTGGGTGCTGTGTGTCACATTTAATGTCCTTTAATGTTTAATGACAGCGTGAATGATACCAGACCTTTAACTCAGGTGCGACAGTAAGTGACTGTTGTGTACATAACAGTATCATCAGAGCATCTGATTGATTTCCACTCAAGGTGTAGAATACCACAACAATTTATATTAAGAAGAAGTTTTCTCATGTAGTGACAGCAAGTCGTAATTGTGAGATTTGGAAGTCATAATTACAAGACCTCTCTGTTTTTTTTTGCCCTGTTGAAAACATTGCACTTGTTTAGAAAGCAATCAAAGCTCTAGACTCAGTTCAATAGCTCCAAACTGAGAACCACTGCTGCATGGTGTAGTAGGGTAAACACATTGTTAGCTGTGAATGACGAGGATCGTACACATATTGTATAATGACTTGATGATCAAAGCCAAAATGAGTAAATATTGCCAAAAACACATTGCAGTAATGAACAGATTATGTCCCATTGAGAGCATTTAAGTGCAGATGGACATGTAGTCTGATTGCACTCAAACTGTGTTTTATTTGAAAAAAAAACTGAAATGTGTTTTCTTCTGACCGACAGAAAGACAAACAAGAACAGCATGAGGTCTCCGAAGCTACTGTTAATTACGGCACAGAACATATAAGGATAAGAAAAGGAAGAAAATACAAATTATACTGTTCGTTCAGTGTTGTTGTGACAGTCACACTTGGGCACCGAAGTTTGGCAGCTCAGTGTGACGTTGCACTGTAATGGACTGTTTTAAGAGCTGACCAACTGCTACTTTGGGGAGATGCTAAGACCCACCAGCCGACTCAGCAGGGCGATCCTTGTCCCACAGATCTGTGGCTATAAAATGGATGCAGACAGTGAAAAACTAGAAAGAAAGAAAATGAATATGAGGACATTTCTTTTTAAATATGAACATTTTGAGACCTAATGTAAAGAGTGTACAGACAAGGTTAACCCCGATTGTGCTGATCAGCCTAACCCCAGAGGTACTGTCACATTTCCCAGGTGTTTCTTGTGTTTTTTTCTCTATTAACCCAATTTTTCATTACTTTGTCAGTCAATTTGTTCCCCATGACTTCATATCACTGTTTTTTTTTTTTTGTTACATTTTTAATTTGTTATTTTTAAAAATACCAATTAACTGGGGTCCTGGAGGAGCACATTTTAATAGACAGAACAATTTATTTAGTTTATGTTTGCCATGGGTCCTAATTTAACGTGACAGACGCAGTCGGATTTGGGATGAGGTTGGGGGACTGTTAGCAGTACACACAGATCTTTTCTTGTTAAACCAGCAACCAAAATTCCTGAGAACCTCACAAACATAATTATGTTGCTGTTTTATATGTTTGCTTGTATTATTTTATGCAGACTGAGTCCAAAACTTAATGACCTATAATTTCAGATTTGGTTCAGAGTGTTATCTCATGCCTGTATTTATATAAACGCATGTAAAGAAATACAATACCATCAAATAGCAGGACATTGTATGTAGAGCCTAACCTTGACTAACAACTGTAGCAAAACTGTAACACACTGTTAAATCTCTGCTTTGGTGGGAAAAACAATTTGTGCACATTAAAAGCCAAAGATCCCAATAAATATGACTTTATTCAGCTGCCCACGTAATCAGGCTAAAAAGCGAGTTAACGGTTTGAGTTCACCCAATTGCTGTTCCTTCAGTTTGTGAGCTCCCTTGAAATTTTATTCCTAAATCCACTGAGTCTGTCTGTCTGACCGCTGGTGACAAGCTTCCCCGTGGATCCCACAGAGGATTGCTCTCTCTCACACACACAAATTTTCTCTCTACCTGCCTCACTATCTGTGTCTGTCATTTTCTTTTCTCTTTCTGACATGCACACATGCTCACACACGCGCGCACACGTGCACACCTGTGTCCCCTGTGGGTCCTGTTTGGAGCGTTACTTTCTTTCCCAGTGAGGCGCCATTGTGAAGCCGCCGAGCCTGAGGGGAGATAGGCCAATTTAACCCTCCCTCTATCGCTTCTTTCTTTCCTTCTTGGGCTCTCACTGCATCGCTCTCTCTCCCTTTCTCTTGTCCCTGCTGACTTGTTTGTCCCACTGGTGTTTACCTCCTCCTCTCCCTCTGTTTGGCTCAGCATCCACCCTGACAGTGTAAGGCCATTATTTTTCTTTTCTCACTTGTAGCCTCTCTTCTCGCCACGTCCCTCCCTCTCTCTCTTTCTCTCCCTCTCTCTACTGCACCCACCTCCTTTTCTCTTTCTCTCTCGGCACTCTAATTGGCACGGCACTTTTTCCCCTGTCATCTCCAGTGTTACTTTGAAAGCTGCAGTCAGCCCAGCAGGAGACAGGAGAATGTTCCTGGCCCCCCTGCACCGACAGAGTCCAAACCACTGTTTTAGTGTCATCATTATTCTCGTCTTTATTTACACTACATGCTCCCTCAATCGCCCCTAACGACACTTTTTCATACAACACAGAATCTCAGTCAAACGCACATACAGCGTATGCATGCTTACATTCCGTTTTACGCACGCGGAGAGAGATACAGCATATGCTCGCAAAAAGTACTGATACGACTAGGAAACGGAGGAGGTGAAGTACAGCATATTATTTGAGCTGCGAGTGAGGTGGAGTGTGATAGACAGTACATGATGCTCAAGGAATTCTCTGTACATTTAAAGGTGTAAATAATTCAGTGGCTCCTGCAGTGTGCATATGCATGCTATTACCCAGCTGCAGGCTGCATTTGGCAGGGTAATGCCTGCATGTTCTCCAGAGCTGAGAGCATACTGCCTAGCACTGCAAAACCACTTCACTGCCTCCTCAAAAGCCCCCATATTGAAAATGGCAAGCTGTCTTTAGTTATTCATGATCTGTTGCATTAGACTTTGTGCTGAGACCTTGCTTATATCGTGCATTGTACCTTACTGGAAGTACAGCGTGTACAATATTAAGGGTTGGACAGGTGCTGTGAAACAATGTGTGAGATTCATCAAGATGCATGATAACTCTAAAATCTTCAGATTTTGGATCTTAGCAAGCAACAACATGCATTTCTCAAATGCATGTACATTATGATTTTTCTTACTAAAAAGGGTGATGACAGTAAAGAAGAGAATAGTCCAAAAAGTGAGAGAAAACCCTTTCTCGCAGCCCTCCAGGTCTCGTTACTTAATTAGTCTCGTTAGCCAGCTTTAAAGTCGAATCTCCCCAAAGCCTTGCGTAGATTTATCAGCAGTAATTGAAAGGTAATTCTAACTCCTGCAGGTGTAACTCAGCCAGTGCTTCAAAAAAGTGAAGTTAAGAGGGCCAAATGGTAGACAGGCATATTTTAGCTGCGGTAGATTTTTAGAACTATACAGCTTTTTTACTCCCTGTTTTGCTCTTCTCACATGTCTTGATTCAGCGTACATCCTCCTCTCACCATCAACACGTGCTTGTTTCTGCAAAGTCACGTCTTACCACCCCAGTTTAGAACCTCCTCTTTCTCTGCGTTCTTTCTAGGTTCAAATTATTAATGCGGGAGAAAAAAAGAAACAATCCCTGCAACGAGGGAGACGAGAGGCCTACCCCTCCAATAACACCTTTCTGCAATGCCGCCACAGTTGGAAGCCCTAGGCATTTCTCTCTCTCCCCTTCTGTTTTGTCTTTCCGTGCTTCTGCTCATACCCCTTTTATGGCTCCCCTCTCTGCTGTCCTCCTCCCCTCAGCGTGTACACATGATTTTCTACCCCCAAGCATGCCCAAGATGCCCCCCGCTGTGAGGAAATGTCAGACGTTTACCACCCACCACCATCCTTACTAAGCGTGCACGCTCACACAGACACGCACAAAATACAAGGGCATAGAGTTCTTGCATGCACAAATATACACTGACACGCGCACACACATATGCCCACAACTTCTAGATGCACAATACAACGCAGGAAATCCCATTAGTCAGAGGGTGTACACCATTGATTTTTACTTCTCTCTGGTTTTGGTGAGATCTGGTCTGGTACAGAGTAGCTCACGCTAGAAAACCCACGGCAGCACCACGGGTTAAGCCGATTACTTTTTCTGGGTAGCAGGGAGACCCGAGGGGTAAAAAGATCCAGTTTTGTTCCCCAGCTCCTTGTGCACCCACCCCACTCCTTATGCTTTATTCATATGCTCCTGAGGTTCTGACACCGTGGGCTTATAGTTGCATTCATTGACTTGAGCTGGAAATGATTTCAAATTCAGTGGATTACATTTGTGTACACTGAATAAAGAGACAAATGGGGAAAGGGAGCTGGGCGGTTTACAGGGAGAAGGCACAATGGCTCACCAACGCCTCGCTGTAAAAATAGACTTCACAGCAAAACTAAGATGATAGCAGTAGCCAGGTTGATAAGCCGATATCACCTTGCTGTTGGGTACATTTAAACACTTAAAGAGCTGGCAAACCGCAATAAATGTGCTATCGATAGCTGCCATTCCCCCGCCTTTTATCCCCGAGCTTTGGTCTGGCATCAGGTGGCTTGATAGAAATGTTTGTATTGTCGTACTGAATAAAAAATAGATAGTTTTCCCCTAAAGCCCACTTGGTGTAAAATAGAGTAACAGAATAAAAGGTGTCTATTTAAGATTTTTTTTTTAAAAAAGAAAAGAAAGAAGTGAGAAAAAAAAAACATTACAATGTGTCAAGTCATTTTATGTTTGTGTCCATTTCCAGATGGTGGAACGTGGGCCAGCATATGCAAGTCAAACTGAGGGAGAACCGAGGTCTCTCTGGTGTTGGCAACATCGTCCCCGTCGATTGAATCCTCATTATCATCCTTTTATAATTGTTTTTTTCCCCCTCTTCTTTTTTTTTTTATCGGATATTCTAATGGCTGCTGTTGCATGTAATTATGTAGCAATTACCTGCTTCCTTGCCTCAAACTGGTGTTCCATTGCTGGAATGCAAAGTCAGATTGTGTCTATTACACTCCCGCTGGCGTGGCAGGCTCACTTAGACTATAGTCAGACCTCCTGATCGGGGGACACGCTGAATGTTTGCCTAAACTTCTCCTGAAATCCAAATAATTTCTATCCTTTTCATTCCATTCATCGGCACAGTTTCAGCCACGTCTGCCCCACTCTGCGGTACAGAGTGATAATTAGTCTGCAATCTCAGAGTCAAGAAATCATTGATATGTATTTTTTTTTCTCCCTCTCTCTATTTTCTTCTCTTCAAGTCAAGTTGATTCTTTGAAGTCGGGGTGTGTATGAAATCACTTGATCTTTATTTCTTTAAGTTCATTACTTATTTTCCAGTTGTGTGCATGTCATGCATTTTTAACAAACCCTTTGAGTTGACTTTGTGATGTGTTATAGCAGAGAACATCAAAGGAATCTCTGTCTCTGTCTCCTTTTCTCGTTCTCCCTCTCTCATTCTTTCGCCTTTTCATCTCCTTTCCCGCTTTTTACAGTGTGAACTGCATGCCCAGAGAGCACTTCTTTTCAGGCTGGATTTTGAGGGAAAGGGCAAAAACAAAAAAGAGAGAGGTATTTACTTGCCATATTGTTTTTTTGTTTGTTTTTTAAACTCGTTTATAAGTTCATTTTACAGTTTAGTGGATGGTGAACACTTAGATACCTCTAAAAGACAGATTTCTTTAGCTGCAGGTATAGCTGATACATTGCTTGGACAAACGGTGCTAAGGACAGCGCGTAACCTTTACTAATCACACTTGCTTCAGAATTTTAATGATAAAAAAACAAAAAAGCAATCATTGCTTCACCATTAGAAAAAGTCAAAACAGGAAATTAAGCAATCTCCGAGGCTTTTCCACAATTTTCTGCAAAACATGACTTTTTTTTCAACTGATGCAGCCATCTCCTACTTTGCCATCTGGAAATCCTTAGACTCCCACACTGCTCTATCGTAGAAATGCCTGTAGAGAGCAACCTGCTGGCAGACTCGTGCCTCCAGCAAGACTTCACCGGTTGCGCTGTGTGTGCCAGATTACATAAATTGGGAGGCGCACAACTGGATAAAAAGGCACCAAAGCGCACAGCGCACAATTGGCGATGATGTCACTTTTGGTGCAGCAGCAGTGGAGACAACTGCCTGAAAAAGACTGCGTGAAGTAATCAATTAAATTTTTCGGTACTTGCAACAGTTCTCCAATGGCAGGGTCGGCACCAGAGCAGATGGACTGGATGGGCAACTAACTTTGTGTGGAGCCTAATGCCTCCCTCCATTAGGCTCCACACACTTTGTTATTTTATAAAACACAAATAATAAAAAAGCAGAAGAAGAACAGTGCTGCCACCTTTACAGCCTACCTACATAAAAACCCCCCACAAATTCTAGCATAAACAACCTCCAACCAGAAACCTGCATATGAACCAGTATGCATAATAACCAGTCAGCTCATATTAAATTTGTTTTAGAAGATTCAAGCTGCTTTGAAGACAGCTTCATGAGCTGATGATGACCTTCCACTTCCAGACACACATGTATAAGAAGTAGCTGACTTCCCAAGCCCTGATTTGCTTTAGCCCATGCACTCCAAAAACCAGTGTCCTTCTCTGCCATGCTGTTATCATTGGTGGAGATTCAGTAAGCTACCAACATGGCCCTGGTTGTTACTACAATGACTTATTTGCGATAATAAGTGCCTATTTAACATGTCCATTAGCAAAATGTGTATCTTAATTTTTAAGGGGACACAGTGACCTTTTTGGACAGGCTTGGACGCCTGGGGCCCGTATATAAGACCGACACCATCCATCGATATTATCTGTTGTTCTAGTAACACCTAAATCCAAACTTTTTCATGTGACTGTTTTAAGTTCCATGTACATTTTCATATTCTACCTTAGGCAGCATATGAAAAGTTGTTGAAGGTGACAGCACAACCAAAGTTATTGCTCCATCCTAGCCTAATGTAGTGCAAACACAGATATTTTTCATGACTGTGTCAAGATCTGTCTTGAACTGTGTCACCACTGTCCTATAAAAATTACACACAGACATGGCACAAACTGAATGTGACTGATTAAAAACTTTGTACAACAATACAATATTTAAAAATATTTTCTTTTTTTGACACTTTAGGAAAAGCCAACAGATTTCAGGCTAAAGGAAGTTACAGTATTTTTAATGCTGTCAAATACTAACATGGGTCAAACTTGATTTCAATATTTAATATCAAATAATGTCGAAATGTAACTGTCAGTTTGACAAATAAGTACTCCACTGCAACCGACTGCTAAGAGCACAGTCTTCTTTAATGACAGACTTTTTCTGTTTTCCTGTGAAGCCGTCGTCTGCAGTATGTCACCCCTCTTTTACCCACATCTGCAAATCTCCCACAAGTGGAGGAGGCGACCTGTATTACATTTACTGAGATCAGCAGCAGACTTTTGGAGTTTAAGAGTCAATAAATATGTGAAAACGACTTAGCTCTGTAACATGTTTTACAGCATCATGAAGCAGATTTTCTAACTTCCGAATGATCCAGTGAATGATGATCAGGTTAGGTATGATTTTTTTACATCCCTCTGTATCAGCCCATCACAGCAGCTACAGCATCAGTTAGAAAGCGAACAAATCGTGCACGTAACATTTTGTCAGAGATGCCCTTCATGGTAAGACTTTCTAACTGCAGGCAGACAGCAACCCTGGTGCATAACTGAGACTGAAACAAGTTGAATTAAGAAGCTGCAGATCTCACCTCTGTATTTTGTGATGTAAATGATCAGACCTATTTTTGACACTCATCAGGAATACTCAGTCTGCTGTAAAATCTAATGCTCATATTTTTAATTTCTTTTTTATTTAGACAAAGACGGACACAGAAAGAGAAAGCCATATTGGAAGAAGTCTGCAATTATTTTTTTTCCTTTTTGTTTATTTTTTATTGGCATTAACAGTTCACTGATTACATGAGTCATTTAACATAGTAAAAATGACCCTGATTTAACTTGCAAAATCCTAAGATATCAGGTACTTTACAACTTTCAGTAGCAAGTAAAGAAAACATAAACTATGTGTGTGTGTGTGTGTGTGTGTGTGCACCCACAATAGCTTTGAGCTCTCACATAGTGGTCTGAGTGAGGAGAAGGACTGAGATCCTACGGAGAGGACGAGATACTGTGAAAAAGCCATTAGAGACATCAGACAGGCTCAAAGTACCGATCTGAAGCACTTGGATGTAAGTAAAACACACACTTCCAGAACAATGACTTTCTTGCCTTTTAGAGCTATTTCCACAGTGACATCACTTTTTTTAAGGGCAGTTATTTTCCAGAGTAGAGTTTGGTTATTTTAGCCTTTTAAACAGTTATTTTTTTGTCTCTTTTACTTAGTATGTTGTATTACTTTTTAAGTGGTTAGCTTTAATTTACTTACTCAGGGGCATTTTATTGGTTTTGATAAATAATTTAAATGTCCTCCAGTGTTAGTGGGGTGTGTATTTATTTGTTAATGGTGTAATTATTGTTGTTGCTGATTAAAAAAACAAGAGCTTGCACCATGATGTCACAGGTGTTGTCAGGAAACATGAGCAGGAGGCGTTCCAATGTACATACAAGGGTTTTACAAAGATGTAACCACTTTATAATTACAGTAATTTTGACTAATAAATGACCCTTTTCTACTTTTTATGTCATATATATTTATTATATTTATTTATGTATTTATTTATCAATGATCACTGTTTTATTCAATGATCCAGCTAATCATTTGTGCTATGTTTAATGTGATCAGGCTAAAATAGTGGGAAACACTGGTTGAAAATAGATATTTTTTTTCACCGGATAATTGTGAATTTTCACAGACGGACATGTAATTCAGTTTAAGCACTTTCACTGCTGATGTAATGCTTTCACCCAGTGTTCTTTTGGTCAATTTGCATGCACAAGAGCACAGTGCATATAAGACACAGGAGCAAAGATGCTCCATGTTCGAACATTTACATACCTTGCACTTATTCGTGACATATCCAAAAACCAGTCTGTGAGCGCCACAACACACTCTCTCTTCCATCTGTGCCGGGCCCTTGCCAGACATCTTGTGGCCTGCAGGGCAGCAGGGTGTGGTCTGCCCTCCAGGCACCAGAGGGGTGCCCTTCTCGCCTCAAGGCTCTCAGCAAGCCCAGCTGCGCCACGGATGGTCCCTGCCCCCGGGTACCGAAAAAGTGTGTGGCCTTCCTTTGATTCCTTTTCGTTCACTTGCTGCTCAGCACGCAAAAGTTTTCTTGATAACCTCTTGCTGACAAACAGATTCAAGCTAGCATCTGTGCATGCTTCACTTCACTTCTGCTGCCTGTCACAGCCATGCGGTCATGACTCTGCAGCCATGTTGGATTGTAATATTTTGTAGGCTGATATTTACAAAAAAAAAACAAAAAAACCAAAAACACATGGACAAATCTTCCTCAGCTCGTGGTTTGAAATAAAGTTTCATCCCTATGCTGCTGGAATATTTTGCACCTATACTTATTTGCAGAAATGTGTGTGAATAACGGTATTCTGACCGCTCAACAATTTTCCTCACTCTTGGGTTCCTCTCCCACATCATGCTAAGTGCACCAGCTACAGTCTATAATCAACCTTGTAAGCAATTTCCTCAATGCATGCATGTTGGGAGAAATGTGAATGTTAAAAATGGAATGGCTATCTTCAGAGTCAAGCTTTTTTTCTCTCGCTCTTTTATTTTTTGGGCTCTTCTGTTTCACTGCCTGCATCTTCTCTTGTTGAATAGAAATTTTAAAGTTTGAAAGAAATGGGAGAAAGGCACGAGATAGCCACAATTAGAAAAACAAGGGCAGAAACGGTTTACTTCTTTTTATGTTTTTATTATTTCAGCCATCCCACCCAGCCTTGTGATAGAAACATACAACAGCATAATATATGCTTTTGGCAAGTCTTAGCGGTAACCCAGCGGTTTCAAATGTTACCAGACTGTTACATTTCTGTTACAGCTATAACTGTTAGGCAGCCTTCTGATTGTGGAAGGTGTGCTATGATCATTTATTTCTATCAAACAGACAGTAACTTAGACGACGTCGACTGTGTGGATAAGAGTGTGTAAAATTTCCAGTTCTCTCACTCCTCAGCTTTGGAATATAGAGCTTTCTATTGTGATCATAGAATCACAATCTTGTCTTAAACTGAAAATGTTGCAGTGTATCATTCTGTGGTGTTGGCATCACAACACTGCAGAATGATGGCTCATCAAGCCTATTAGTGTCATGGTGCCTAGGACGCAGAGATGTCTTTTTCTTCATGTTTTAGTTCTGTGCTCCTATAAGTCTTTAGGTTCATTCTGGGTTAAGATGAATTTTGTGTTTGAGCTCCGTAGTCTTCTGTTTGTGCTCAATATTCCTAGTGCCTCTGAGTTTTATTATCTATTTCTCTGGTTCATGGGTTCTTGTGTGATTATGTTATTTAACTTATCTTTTGTGTTGCCTTTCTGTCTCCCCAATCAGTCATGTCTCCATGTTTGTTTGTCTCCTGTCCCTGTGTCAACTTCACGTCAAGTTCAAGTGTTAGTCCTGGTCTCAGTGTTTGTTCCTTCCTGTTTTATTTTGATAGTCCCTTATCGCATGTTGTGTCTAGTTTTCCTTCCCCCGTCTCGTTAGTCTGATTCTGTTAAGCTGTGTTTCCTGGTTTTTCCCAATCGCTTCCTTTGTCCTTTGTCGTGTGGTCTGTCGAGGTTGTGTCCTCCCTTGTGTTGAGTTATAGGATTGAGGTTCCCAGTCTTGTTTTCACATGTTATTTTGTACATTGTTTAGTTTAATAAATCTGCCTTTTAGTTTATTCCTTTGTGTTTCTGAGTCCTGCAACGTGAAAATTAGTTGCTGTTGCAAAAAAAGTAGTGCCTGAAGCTGCAGCTGCGTTATCTGCAGTTAATGCACTGGTAATATGCTCACCAACATATGGGCAGCCAGATGTTGCCTTTGTGTCAATTTTTCCCTTTTCAGTAAGGAAAAAGAAAATCAGATACTTTAAATATATACTGTAGCCTATACTAAGCATCCCTAATCCAGTGATATAAAAAAAAAAACAATTAATTGTATGTAAATCAATTTTCATTACTTTGATGTTGTGCAGAAGATATTGTGATCTGTAGTGAAAGCAGAGGAGAGCCCGGAGATGTGGAGGTATGCTCTGGAGAGAGGAGTAATGAATGAAAGCCAGTAAAAGCAACACAGAACACATATGTACAGGTGGAACAATTAAGCTGTAAGAAGCAGAGGTAGTGAAGGTAGATCAGTTCAATTACCTGAAGTTAACCATCAAAAACAATGGCCAGTTCGCAAGAAAGGTGAAGTTGAGAATGCAGGGAGGCTGAAGTGGGTGGAGATGAGTGCCAGGGGTGATTTGAGACAGCAGAATAGCAGCAAGAGTGAAAAGGAAGTTCTGCAAAATGGTAGTGAGACCTGCTGTAATGTATGGTTTGGAGACAAAAAGACAGGAGGCTGAGCTGAAGATGGCAGAGATGAAGATGTTAGGATTTACACCGGGAGTGACCAGGATGGACAGGATTAGAAATGAGTGCATCAGTGGGACAGCTCAGGCTGAGTGGTTTGGAGACAAAGTTAGAGAGGCTTAGTGTGAGTTGATTTGGACATGTGCAGAGGAGGGATAGTGGATATATTAGACAAAGACTGTTGAATATGGAGCTGCCAAGCAGGAGGAAAAGAGAAGGCCCACATAGAAGATTCATGGATTTAGTGAAGGAGGATATGCAGGGGGTTGGTGCGGCAGAGGAGGATGCAAGGAATACGGTGAGTTGGAGGCAGATGATCCGCTGTGGCAGTACTATGATCTCTATAAGAATAGTTTTACAGGCTTTGACATTAGCAAAACACTTCTTTTTAAATTCTATTTTATCTCCTTTTTTTGCCCAACTACCAGAATTCCCAGTTTGCTCTCATCAGTCAACTTGCCTGGCAACAAAATTCCTAATAACAATATTATTTTTACATTTATATTTATTAACCACCAAAGGAGTCATCTAGAAGTCACTGCAGTTCTAAGTTAAGTCTATTCTAAGTTCTTAGATGTTGACTATTTTTAAAAGCTAAAAAAAAAAAGTAAAAAATAAAAAAAATGTTTATATAATTTAAACGCCTGGCAATAAAATGCAGTACAGTAAGTTATTGATGTTCAACCACCTAAATCGAGTATTCAGGAGAGCATCTGGAAAATCAGAGGAGTGTTTCCTCCAGCACGGAACCTCGGCAGCTGTTGCTAAGAGACTGAGAAGTTGTGGGCATGAGTTTCTTTTGGGCACTGTCTTATCAGGTCCTCTCTGTTCTTTTAGCCTCATGTTTCCTTTCTGATAATTCCAAACACAAACATTACTACCACACAAAGACACACATTACATCCATGATAGATAATGCCAACAGTTAAACAAAACCAAACCACCGCTGCAAAAAGCAATGCATGCATGATGAATATTCATTTAAACTTCTGTTTACAGTGTCCCCTGGATATGTGAATGATTTGCTCTGGGTGGTGCAAATTGAGGTCACAGTTAGAAATGGATCTTTCTATTTCGTAAAGTATTACCCACAAATTTGAAATATGTAAGTAGAAAAACAAACAAACAAATTAAGGAAAGCTGACAATGTACTTGAAACAAAAAGATACTTACTTAATTAATTATTATATACCTACTTATTTTCTGAATTATAATATATCAAAGACATGGATATGGTAATGTCAATATTATTTATATAGCACATTTCTTTATATAGAAGCTTAATGTGCTTAACAGAGAAGATAAAAACATAACATAAACACATACACACAATAATCATTAGTCTGTATGAGTGAAAAGGTTCTGAGTCTGTTTAAGGGTTCTGTGATGTAGTTAGTCTCAGGTTAGCAGCATACTTAGATCTGATCCTAAGAACATTTAAAAGGGGTGATCCAGAGTCAGAAATGTACTCGAAGGCGAAACCATTGAGAGCTTTAACTGTACTAGAAGGATTTTAGATTTAACTGTAATGCACTGGGCGCCAGTGAATAACATTAGAGGTTTTCTGTAGTAGACTTTTCTTAACATGGAGAACACTACCTGGCAGGAGGTGTCCAGAAGCTTTGCAACTACTAGTGTAAGCATGTTTTATTTTGTGGACCACTCCAATCTGAGAGAACTCTTTTCTTTGACTGTAGACGGTGAAGACATGAAAGAAAAAAAAATGTTGTAGGCCATTTTCCCTCCCACCACATACATATATATATATATATATATATATATATATTGTCAGAATGAATCTGACAAAATAAGCCAAGAAAAAAAGACTGTGGGCCATGGTGTTGGACAAAAGTAGGGCAGTATGTGCCACTGGGAGTATTCTTATGTGTTCTTAGTCTATCCCACTCTGAAGTATTTGCGTTCAAGTTGAAGTAGAATAGAGAGGCACATCTATCAGAAAACACTCTCTGAGATCCATAGCCCAAGGCAGTTCGGTCTGAAACCTGTAAGAACACAAACCGCAGTCAAACTCCTGCTGGTCCTCTAGTCATCTCTTTGATGGGGCTGTACAGTTAGTACAGCTACACGAAATGTAGTTATTCCCTCACTTCATTAGAATAAAAAAAATACTTTACATTCAAGCTGAAAGTGGTTTGCAACAATCCTTTCCTTGCACTGTAAATTTGTCTGACTTCAAGACTTCAGTCATTTCTGCAAAGTGTGAGCGTTAAAAAAAAAGTATTTACTTTATTTATAAAAACTGCTATTTAGGTTGGCTGACGATGTGTTAGTGTGACAAAGTGGAGGAGCAGTTGCAGTGCTCTCCATTTGTCCCATATGTGTTTTGGTTTTTTTGCACATTGTACACATTATTCTGTTTCTATGTATTTGCTATGATTTGCTATTTGTCAAGTAACATTGCTTCACTCACTATCCCGGGTTTGTTTGTGTAAGCGTTTTGTTGCCGGCAAATCAAACATTCTGCAAATTAAGGCAAATACTCAGTTACATGTTTCTTTATATTTTATTATGTTACAGATTAAGTCATTTGTTCATACTTACTTTGTTCTGTCTTTTCAGTTTTCATGAGGGTCAGGTGTGGGGAAACACCCGCCTGGCATTTCTTCATTTTAAAATCCTGATGATGTCAAACATGACATCAGCAGGTCAAACCAAGTGGAGGGGTTTCTTTTTCCATAGAGATGCTTCCTTTTGTTTGTGTTAAGGTTTAAAGGAATTTGTTGAATGTTTTTCTTTTTGTTAATACTGCCATTTAGTTGTGTAAATGTGCATATTAGAAGTGTGAAGAGGTTTTGTGTTTTTAAATCATCTGTGTAGAGTTTTACATCCCTCAGTTTGAGTGAGTGGTACTGGCTGGGTAATTGGAGGGAAATTCATGGCCCTACTTAAAGCCAGTCTCTACCAGATGCAGGAGAGGAGAGGTGAGCTGTGTTACCAGAGCCATGTTATGTTGAGTTTTGTTAATTGAATTGATTTGGGGGGAAGTTTTGTTAAGTTATACATTAAATTAAGTTCACTGTAAATAAATTGATCACCTCTGGAAATCTGAAATGTCTGCCTAGTCTGCTTCCCTACCACCTTCCTTGACGTTCAAGTCTGACTACCCCACAGTTAGTAAAAAGCAGTAGAATTTATCCTATTGTTCCTGTTGTGTACATAGGTATTGCACTACTTATATCAGATTGCCATCATCAGGTCTGTACTTGGGAAATAAGTAATTTAGAAATAAAGGCAAAAAATAAAAACAAAAGAAGATGTAATTTTTTACAAAAATTTTTATGAGGCAAAAAACAGACAAAATAGAAGCAAGTATGAGAAGACCGAGTAAAATTTTAACACAGATTTTAAGGAGGCAGTGGAGTCAGGAATAAGAGAAAGATCACAGTCCTGTGAATATGAAAAAAAAGCAAATTATAAGTTTTTCTCGAAATTCAGACACATACCAGTGACAGTGAAGAAAGAGGAAATAAGATTTTGGGGAGGTTCTTCAGAGGCTCTCCAATTTCACACTATCAAATTAAAGTGTCCATGTATCTGAGGATGGATGAGTGATACTCCTGCAAGGTGCTAGGTGGTCTGCAATTCCCATGAATAATTTGAGTGTGTCACTGTGGGCGGTCCCCATAAAGGAGATTGTGCAGGCAGGGGGCCGGGTAATGATAGATATACCTGGTTTCCCTTTCATCCCCTTCTTCACCTTATCATGAGTTAAAAGACAATATGGATCCTAAAGGTAGCTGAAGGAAAAAGCAAGTAATTGGCTTCATTTTTAAAAAAAATTAATCTTTAAATGGATAAAACTGTAATTTTTTTCTTCCTCTTTAATATTATCCTTCATCGGTGTTAATTTGGTATGCAAATCGTGGCATTTGAGGACAAGAGTTCAGGAGTTCCTCAAACGCTCATTTTAGATGTTTGATATTTACATAAAAAAATCCAGATCTGTAGGTCTCATTGGTGGAAAAAGAAAACTAGCCTGAGACATCGTCAGCACCAGAGAACTCCCACACAGCTTTACACTATCACTTGCTGCCAAGGTGGCAGCTATGGTGACAGGGGCTAAGAGGGGAGCCTGTCATTTGAACAGAGAGGTATGAGAGAGACGACACAGGGAGCAGGGACTCAATAAAACTGAGAGAGGGAGCCAAGAGGGGAAAAAAAATAAAATGATATAGGGCTGTGAGAGGCATAGTGGTGGTTTGGGATAGAATAAATGGATTAGTAAAAGAAGTGGTCAGTTTTTTTCTTTTTTCATGTCCTTTTAGAGTTCTGTTTAAATAGAGCTTTTACGTGGATAAAAGTAAAGACATCCAATGGGAATTTCTGGGGGCTTTTTTAGCATGTTAGGAAAAGCAACAAATGATCCTTCTATCAATACAAAAAGCTTCATGTTCCTACGAAGTATTTCCCCCCTTTCAGCAGAGACAACTCCTTGGAAGTGTTTTGCATAATTGTCCACCCATCGTTAACACTGGCTTGCTGAAGTTTCTGATCACTGTTCCATATAAAATTCCTTTTCGTATGGAAGAGCGGTCAAAAACCCTGGAAGAGTCGCAAGGTATTTGAAGGCAGGCTTTTTTGTACTGTTTTGTTTTTTCACATGTATTATCCATTGTAAGTACCACCCCACGACATTTCAGTGGGATTTACACAGCTCTCCATTTCTGCTATTTGAGACTTTCCGTGGCAAATTTTTTAGCTTTCTGCTCATCAAGCCTCATTCACACACTGAAATGTTTCTGTGCCCAATCGCTTCACACTAAAATCTGGGATTCATCAATGTTTTCTTACCTGAATTTTTTTGTAATCCATGAATCAATTGAGAACGGCCTCAGGCCATGTGTATGAACAAATGATGAAGGCCTGACTGCCTCTGAAAACTTAAACACGCATTTTTAAACCGAATACTGCTTCTGCAATCACTACAACTGCTAATTATTGTTATTTCTTTTTGGTCCTTATTTAGTTTTCCAAAAGGCCATAAGGCAAGAACTAATTAGACTTAAATGCATAAGAATAAGATAATAAATTACTTGTAAACAACACAAATGCAAGAAATGTTTTTAATTAAAACTTGCTGGATGTCATCAGTTGCAGTCTGGTTTCCTCAGAAGAACCTGGATATTTGTCAGTTACTCTTTTTCAATTTTTTAATGAAAAAGTTGGAACGTGTGATGTGTCAGCCTAAGATGAGAAATTGAGATTAAAGTTTTTCCATTTAGTGTTTTTTATATGCAATTATGATGTTTTGAAATACTTTAAATAATGACCAAAAGGCTTTAATAATACAAATTATTATTACTACTACTAGTAGTAGTATTCTTTTTAAAAACTTGCGTGTTTAAATTTCCCAAGACAGTCAGGCTTTCATTTCACCACCCCTACGGTCATAGGTGTGCATGTTTCATGAATCCAAAGGTAATTTTGCATATACACGTTTTCTTTTTTGTTTTTGCACAGAGTAAGAACATTTCTAAGCAGATATTAGTGAATGAGGCCTATTGTCCTTTCAAAATGTCCACTTTCAGTTCAGCTTCATCTTATGGCCACGTGGACTTGCATTGTCTTCAAGCTTTCTTTGATATAATGATGAATTCATAGCTGTTAGGACTGCAGCAACATCGAATCATAGAATTTCTACCACAATTCAAAAGTCGTATGAGGTTTTTCTGAAAAGCAGTTTTTTGTCTGTGCCAACAACTGTTATCATTGCCAAATAATGTTATCTTTGATTCATCCGTCCAGAGCAAATTATTTGAAAAGGCCTTGTATTTGCGTGTTTGTTCACTGGCAAACTCTAGTCTTCCTCTAATGTTACTTTTTGCACAACAATGGCACACCTCCCATGCAAGTCAAATTTGTGCAATCTTTTTGTGATTGTAGCCCCATGCTTTTTGACACAAACATTTGCGAGAGCTGGCAGATCTCGTGATGAAATTTGGGGTTTTTTGGACACTTCTTCAACAAACAATCTGCTCTTGTTAGGAACTAAAAGAGGTTGGACACGGAGAGAAGAATCACCACAGCAAAACCAGGTTTATCCTAACACTGCAATTAGTTCCTTGGATCTGAGTATTATTGGAGGCTCTCTATTTTACAATACAAAGTACCTTGAGACGACTGCTGTTGTGATTTGGTGCTATATAAATAAAACTGAATTGAATTGAATTAAATCCAAGTCCTGTTTAAGTGGCTGTGGGGACTGGCTGAAATTGTTTAATTTAACTTCACGTTCCAACTGTTCAGAAGCGCAAACAGAAGAATTGAGCTGCACATCACGAAAGTAAAAAAGTATTAATTCATGTGAATTAATTTTGTGTAGATGTTTTAGCCCTTCGTTAAAGCCTTTATTTTGTGTGTTTTCTATGTGAAAAAAAATATCCATGGACAAGATAGAGTTTTTATAGAAAAAAACATTTTAAAATAAAAATCCCTAGTGCACAGGCCCAGAAAGGGATCGAGTTAGGCAGAGCAGACTGGCAGGCTTGTAATATGGTGGTGGAAAACCTGAATAGGCACTGTTTCAAAAAGGATCAAATGCTGCTTGTTGTAAAAGTCAAAACTTTCCATGGGGTGTACTTATTTTTTTCACATGGATGTAGCTCACCATTCAAAAGTCTCACTAAATGTGGTCTGCTTTTTTTTCCTCTGCACTGCTCTGTGTCTCCCCGAAGGCTGAGAGTTGACGTGACTGACAGACAGCCACGGACAGCTTGGTTAGACACACTACACTCATGGGAGGCCACCAAGACTGAAACTGAGCAGAAAGCAATGGAGGAATACAGTGAGGGAGGGGGGAAGCTGACGAAAGGACTTTTAGCGGTCGAAGGAGTGCGAGTGAAATAAAATAAGATAAAAAATCAGAACAAAAAAAACACTTGACGTGAAGGAAAAATAACCAAATAAACCATACAGATTGCGTAAGTGTGAATAGCTGTGAATTTGTCAACTTCTTTATTTTCCTGCCCACTAGGCTTATACGTGTGCACATCTTATCAAGGTCATCTTCTGATCTTTTCTCTGTGATGAACATTGATTCAAAAGTCAGGCAAGGATTCAGGCATTTGTTCAATGTGCAGGGGAAAAAACACATTGTGGAATTCACAGAATGATGTAGCCTTAATACTTTCTTTGTCCTTTTACCTGACAAAGTGGCAAAGATTCAATATAGCGTTGGTCTGGAAACTATTAAATACCCATAGCTGACTCTCAAAGGTAAGAATCAGTCATTTAAAACATATAAGACTGAGGATCAAAAGAATAAACTTTTATTCAACTTGCTTCCAGCAGGCTCTGCTACAGTATATGTAATCTTGTTTCCATGCATTTGTTTGTCAAAAATGATATTTTTTGTTGTTTACAGAGCACATAAGTGAGCAAGGCAGCAAAAATTCAAAGAAGAATGGAGGTTTGTAGCGCTTCCCTACTTCCGAGGTGCATGGAGAAGAGCAAGAGTCTAAAGAGGTCAAGCAACACTTGAAGAATAAAGAACAGCTTTATTACTTGACCAACACATTTTGGTCTGTGGCCTTCATCAAAGTCACGATCACGATGACTGTGATGACCACAGGCAAAAAGAAATTCTATTAAAAGTCAGATTAAAAGTCAGTGTGCAGAAATTAAGTGTATCTACAAAGAGGCAACACAACGTACCAGCCTTTCACCTAGACAAGGTGTGTCTGTGAAGGTTCTCAGTCATCCAGGTCATCGTAGTCTAAGGAGCTTGGAAAGAAAAGCGTCTGGACTTCTTTAAGTTGCTTGAAGACGTTTCACCTCTCATCCGAGAAGCTTCTTCAGTTCTAAGGTCAAATGGCCGAGAGTCCCAGATTTAAACCCAGTGGGACTCTCGGCCATTTGACCTTAGAACTGAAGAAGCTTCTCGGATGAGAGGTGAAACGTCTTCAAGCAACTTAAAGAAGTCCAGACGCTTTTCTTTCCAAGCTCCTTAGACTAGACAAGGTGTGAAGTACTAGTATTAGTAGCTACGTATTAGCAGGTACCAAGTTACTAAGGACTAGGAAATACACTCCTCTCCTTATTTCCAATATACTATTTATGCAAAGCATTTTCTGTTTTTTATGGGTTAAAATGAGCAATAGTAAGTATACCACATGATTGATGATTGACTCCAGTGATTTTGATTTATGTTGCCAACATTTCAGATTATCATCAGTTATGTAGGGACAGAATCATAAACTAGAAGATGCTAATGAAAATTTCTGATATAGAGTATAATATCTTTTGCTGAGAGGGACAGACCATCAAAAAAGATTTTGCTTCAGTTTTGTTGGGTGAAATCCTAGAATTTTATTAGGCTCTTATTTTGTCCTAATTAGCAGATGCCAAGGAACCAAAACCAATGCTGCCAATCCAGAGTGGACCTACAGTGTCGCACAGGCATGTCAACTAGGAAAACCATTCAGCATCCAGAGCCTAAAACTCAGGGTGAATGATATTCACCCCAGGGGCCCTGCCACTAGGCTCTCTTCCCTGGTAAATGGCAAGTAATCCCTGATATACTTTATCACTTTTACTCTGCAGAGGAACTGACGAGATCCTCAAAACTCCATCACTACATACAGCACTCACCTCTTCCTCCCTTCAGAAACCCAGAAGTTAAGTAAGCTCAATAGGACTTGATAGCTATTGAGGCAGTTTGATAGCTCCCTTTATACTGGTGCCCACTATTGGGTTCTAGAGTCACTAGCACACCAGAAAACAACAACAGCATTATAGCTGCAGCTTATAGAGTCCCATCAGTGGGACACAGGGTCCGCTTGGACTCTATGTCAAAAGCTTCCCTTGAAATGCTGTCAAAGAGGTTTTCAGTTGTCAACTCAGTTCCTCTCGTTGCCAAAACATACAGCCGCAGATGTCACGATGCAATTACAAAATTGATCATAAACCTGCAAACTGGTGACACCTGTTGCCAAGTGCAGTTGTAAAAAACACTGTTGTGCTACAGCATAGTTTTCATTATGGACAAACTATGATTAGCACAGGAGTCTAAAAGCAGATCAGCACTTGGGCTCAGATCGGGAATCTCCTCAAGGTTTACTACTATTACCCATGCGAGTGTTGAAGGCCTCCCGGCAATACAGTGGAATTATGGTGAGGTGAAATACACATATCTGGTACGACCCATCCTCATGTACCCCACAAGAAAGGTGATGTTCCACGTAATTACAATCAGTTTTAGCAACTTGTGATCAACTTGTGCACCAGAGCCTTCACCTGGCCAACTGATCCGCATAGCACAGGATCAGTTTGCTCCATCACCCAAAGATGTGCCCAAGACCCCTGGTTACAGGAGAAATACCTGGGCGCTGATTACATGGTGAGATACTCGTAACCCTTAAGATTTTCTTTTTATTGAGGCCCTGTGAATCACACAGTCCCTGTCATGTAGCATCAGTTTGTACTGCAAGATTATACTAAGGGTACGTTACTCACACACACAAACTCAGGCATCATGGTAAGATGGTTTGATATATTTCATGATGTATGTATTTTCTGTTTTTATCTGCATTACAGTATGAGATTGATTTTTATTTTTCTGCAACTGTGTTTTCACTAAGCTTACGTTTTAGTTTAAGTTAAACAAATTATGCTTCCTGGCTTGCTTACTTGCGTTGGTCTAGTGGAGGAGTTTAAGTGTTTCTGGGTCTTGTTCACAAGTGAATGAAGAGGGGAGCTGGAGATTGACAGCTGAATAGTAGAGTCACTATTCCTTCACAACAAATTTCCCACGCGTGGGACTAATAAAGGTTATCTTATCTTATCTTATCTTACATCGAAAGGAGCCAGTTTAGGTAGTTCGGGCATCTAACAAGGATACCTCTTGATGAGGTGTTCCAGGTATCGGAAAGAGGCTCTGGGGTAGAGCCAGGACAGGAGAGATTACATTTTTCAGCTGGCCTGAGAGCACCCATGTTCCTCCAGAAAAGCTGGAGGGGGTGGGTGTGAAGAGGGAGGTCTGGGGTACTCTGTTTAGGTTGCTGCCCCCATGACCAAGTCCTGGATAGGAGAAAGAAGATGGATGGATGGATGGATGGACTTCCTTGGGAACAAATTGTTATATTGTTATTCCATTGTATTCCCAACCATTATATAGCATTATTCATTTTATTCATTTTTCTGCTGAGAATATAAAGAGTTGTTAAAGTAACATGTAAATGATCTCAAAAATAAACCAAAAAAAGCCCCTAATTTTAAGTTATAAAAGCACACATACTTCATTACAATTTCTTTTTTCACAAACTGATGCTGAAAGCCTCGAGAAAGGCAAGTATTAAATTGGATAATGTATTCAGCTGGAAGAGAAAACAGAAGTGGACAGGAGGGTGCTAAATTTTTTTCTCAGTGTGACAAACATTCACATTTGTGACTGAGGCCCTATGTTCCTTTCTTTGTTTTATTTCCAGCCTTGACAATCAGCTAATATTTTCACCAGGTTATCCACGTTGATATAGCCTGCTTGAAAAAACATAGGAAGAATGCACAGTGTGACGCAACCAAGAAGCATTTCCATATTCAGAATTATATTTACCATGGCAAACCCATGTCACACAAGTAGTTTAGTGTACATATGTCTGTGAAGGTTCTCAGTCATCCAGGTCATCCTGAAGAAGCTTCTCGGAGGAGAGGTGAAACGTCTTCAAGCAACTTAAAGAAGTCCAGACGCTTTTCTTTGCAAACTCCTTTGACTTTAGTGTACATACTGTACATATGCTAGCATTTAAAATGAGAAAACTGACAAATCTTGGGCTTTCCCTCCTGTACATGTGCATACCAAAGCTTTGCATGTGTTTACATACATTATTTGGTTACAGAACTATAATACATATCGCCACACATCAGTCTGCACAAGATTTCCCAGATCACCCACTTCAGAAACCTAAGCTGTAAATCACATTCAGAAATGTGTCACTTTTACAGCCAGTGTCAGACCTTGGCCTCTAATCACCTTTCCTCTGCGTTTCCCTTGCTTCCCTTCATCTCCTTATCAAAGACCCAGCGTTTTAATCCAGCATGCCTCTATGGTCACAATCACTCATGAGTGTCTTGGAAATCCACCCCATCTCCTCTTCAAATCCATGCAAATCACAACATCTAAGCGCAGCGGAGCTTCCGCTGAGACAGAAATATGCACATATGGGGATTGGACAAGTGAAAGGCATCAGGGGGTGCATGTACACCCCTTCACTTCTCTTCTCACTTCTCATCCTTAGCAATGTTTATGTCATGCTTCTCTTCAAAAGATCTCATTCGTTCTTTTAAGTCCATTCAATTTGGCACCGTTTGGCAATGTTAGGAAAGCTGGAGACAAAGTAGAAGAGAGAGAGGGCAAGTCCCAGGCATTTTGGAAAGAGAAAATATTGTGCCCGTGATCCAGGGGAGGGGGGGCTGACTAAGCGCTGAGCTTCAGAAAGTGTGTGAGGAGGGTGGTGGTAAATTGGGCTGGGGTGATAGGGGGAGGGGTGTTTCACAGTTAAATCTGAGTGCAGAGAGGATGAAGGATAAGTGTAGGATGACTAGAGAGGATTGACATTACAGGGGCATATTGTATGAATGCAAGCACATGCCCACACACACTTTGGGTTTGAAGTAAGGGGCTGAGGTCACATCTGGATTTTAGTTAATCTCTCTAAAGTGTTACAGATATGCATCAGTGAAATACTGGAATGTTTGGCCCTGAAGTGGCAATGCGAGGCCTGAGAACTTCTTCACAGCTACAGTTTGCTAACTCAGTGAGGCAGTGTTGCTCTAAATATAAAGCTCACACAGGACACCCTTTTTTTCCTTGCATCGGTTCTTTTACATTTTCAGGTGTAAGCACTGAATAAATTGTGTATTGTGACACCTCAGAATAGTAGCTCACTTTCATTCTGCAAATAACAAGCCTTGTTGTTAAAGGACAGGCCCAAGGTTGTTTCTTTTTCTCCCACTGTAAACTCCCATTACTAGTGCTAGTCAGAGACAGGTTATGCGTATGCTCCAATGCGTCCGTTTGCTTGTTTGTCAGTCGGTAACACACGCTAAACTTGATTAATGAATATGAGGGATATTTTATGGAGCTGCTCGGAGAAATGTTTACATAAAGTACTCCTGAAAAAGAGCCACATTTAACACCATTCATCATCCGAGTAGATGAAGAGGAAAATCCCTCGTTAAATCAAATTACATTTAGATTAAAAAATGATGAAAGCATATTGTTGATGAGGTGCATTTACAATTCGTTCATAGTATCTCACCCAGACCGGATTACCAACAGAACAAAACGGGCGACAAGCTCAAGACCACGGACCCCAAGGGGGCACCCGAATGCCAGATGCAATGTTAGGCAGTCGGTTTGCAGCACTGTGATTAATTGTTACTTTGTTTGGAAATATGGTAATACGCGCAATTAATGCACAATACAAGCTGGCATGATAACAGCTCTTAATAGCTGATTTTCAAGCCATGTCATGCAGGGGACCTTGCTCCAAAATCTAGCCAGGAAACCTTCATTATTTTAGCTGACAAGGTGCATATTGGCCAGTTTAATTAATTTTAACCACACAGTAAACATTACCCATTGTTCTTCTTTGATTTTTAAAAAAAATGAGTTTTAATTTTAGTGTTATCACTCAACAACCAGCGGCACTCCACCCGCCCTCTTTAAAGGCACACTCCAAACCCTGAACTCAATCTATCATTGAACTTTGACTTGTGAAAATGTTGCTTTGACAGTTTGGTTAATTCTGTGTTTGAATATACAAAGAACTTCAGAAGAGTATATTGAGAAGAGGAACTGGAATGTCAATTTTCCCTGTGTAAATCAGGCAGTTATAATATTTTTTTACAGCACTTGTGAATGCATCAAAAGCAATCTTGTATTGAACACAAACACACACACACACACACACACACACATATATATATATATATATATATATATATATATATATATTAGGGGTGCAACGATACTCGTATCGATATTGAACCGTTCGATACAGTGTTTTCGGTTCGGTACGCATGTGTATCGAACAATACAAAATTTTTAATTTATTTTATCAACTTTTCTTCTGACGATGCTGGCTGTGTTGAGAGCTCAGTGGATCTGTGTTCGACTACTCCGCCTAGGCTGCACTGTCGAGCGCAGATCCACTGAGCGCAGCGCAAGCTAGCAAAACAGAAGCTAAGCTCAGTGCAACATGGCAAATTGAACCTCCCCCACCCTCATTCAGATCTGGCCTTTGGAACTATTTTGGTCTTCATGTGAAGTATGACCCTGAAGGTAAGCGCGTCATGGACAAAAGTAAAACAATATGTCGGATGTGCCACGCAATGCTCACTTAAATGTGTGTGAACTACTGCGTTAGCGCAGTTTGCTCGTTAATGTGTTGACGCCGTCCAGCCCCACGCACGGGGCGATCCGCGGTAGCTCGTTAACGGAGATTTGCCGTGTTGTGGCGTTAACGTCATTTCAGATTAACGCTGACAGCACCAGTGGGAACACAACGAATATGACTGCACATTTACTCCGACATCATCCTAGTGCAAAGACAAGTGGAAGCAGACAAAAACAACAAGCAGGCATGCTACAAACTTTACCCGAGTCATTTAGACAGCCGTTAGCACATGATTCTCCTTATGGGGACCTGATATGTTTAATATGCTGCTGAGAGTATACCCCAGAAGAAGCGTATAGTACAGCTTTTATTTTGGAAAGAGCCATTTCTCTGTAATGAACTCTCTTTTCCAAAGATGAGGGATTTCTCGATCAGATAGATTAATTTTTTTATTACTTTGTTGTTTCAGCAACATTAAATTTAAAAACTGTACTTTTGAGTTAAAATATATATTTATAATTTTAATAAATGACAAATTAAAAAAGCATGAACATTTTTTTGTATCGAAAAAATATCGAACCGTGACACCAAAGTATCGAACCGAACCGAACCGTGAATTTTGTGTATCGTTGCACCCCTAATATATATACATACATATATACATATATACATACATACATATATACATATATACATACATACAGACCACGGCCTCTCTGTGTGAGGATCTAAACGTATTCTACACTAGATTCGACACAGCGAACACCATGAGACCGGACAGTGTGCGCACCGCGGATGACGTCAGTGCGTACACTGTGTCTGAGGAGGATGTGCGGAAGTGCTTCAGGAGGGTGAACGCACGCAAAGCTACTGGTCCAGACGGGATTCTCGGCCGCGTCCTCAAGTCATGCGCGGCTCAGCTGGCTGGAGTTTTTACACACATCTTCAACCTTTCCCTCTCTCTGTCTGTAGTCCCAGCCTGCTTCAAAATGGCCACCATCGTCCCTGTACCCAAATCCTCCACCATCTCCTCATTGAACGACTGGCGACCTGTAGCCCTGACCCCCATCGTGAGCAAATGCTTCGAGAAGCTGGTCAGGGACTTCGTTTGCTCTTCACTACCCGACTCACTGGACCCTCTACAGTTCGCATACCGCCACAACAGGTCCACTGATGATGCCATAGCCCTGACACTACATACTGCCCTGTCACACCTGGAGAAGAGAGACACGTATGTGAGAATGCTGTTTGTAGACTACAGCTCAGCATTCAATACCATCGTTCCCTCGAAGCTGGACAGGAAACTACAGGATCTAGGACTGAGCAGCTCCCTCTGCAGCTGGATCCTTAGCTTCCTGTCTGACAGACGCCAAGTGGTCAGACTGGGCAGCACCACCTCATCCCCCATCACACTGAACACTGGTGCTCCACAGGGGTGTGTACTGAGCCCTCTCCTGTACTCACTCTACACCTATGACTGCACGGCCACTAGGAACTCCAACATCATTGTGAAGTTTGCGGACGACACTACAGTGGTGGGTCTTATCACCAACGGTGATGAGACGGCTTACAGGGAGGAGGTCAGCGCCCTGACCCACTGGTGTCAAGACAACCATCTCACCCTCAACGTCGCAAAGACAAAGGAGTTGATAGTGGACTTCCGGAGGTGCAGAGAAGTACACACCCCCATCACCATCAACGGCGCTGCTGTGGAGAGAGTGAGCAGCTTCCGCTTCCTTGGTGTACATCTGGCTGAGGATCTTACGTGGTCAGGACACACACTCCCTCCAAGACATCTACAGGAAGCGGTGCCTGAGGAAAGCGGGGAGGATCATCAAGGACTCCAGTCACCCCAGCCATAAACTCTTCAGACTACTTCCATCGGGAAGGAGGTTCTGCAGCATCCGGTCGCGTACCAGCAGACTGAGAGACAGCTTTTTCCATCAGGCCATCAGACTGCTGAACACATCATAGACACCTCACCTTCACTACTGGAACTTCAACATTATGCACTCCATACTGTACATTAATGCCACTGTTTTGCACATGTCCAACTACCAACCTCTGTATATTTTATATATTTTATTTTATTGTTTACTCTATTTAATTTGTAAAATATGTATACACACACACACACACACACGTAGAAAAACATATTTAGTATACACATCCAGTAATGCATATACTCTTATATATTGTACATATATTTATTGCTCTCAGATTTAGCCATTCTTATATTTTGCTTGTTTTACGTTATTGTATTTTTGCACAACTCTGTTGCTTGTGAAGCTCGCACACAAGAATTTCACTCGCATATACTGTACCAGTGTACCTGCACATGTGATGTGACAATAAAAGTGATTTGATTTGATTTGATATATACATATATAGTCATCTTGGTACATAAAAGAGAAAATCAATGTCATTTTCTGTAGAGCTGGTTAATATACTAAGTGAGAAAACGCTACATAATATTACAAAGCTCTTGGTAAGCACAGTTAAGTAATTAAAAGACTGAGAGAATGCAAATGAGCCAAATTCCCTTCTTGCTAAACGCGTGCTATTGCGTTAGTTTAAACTTCCGCATCCTAAACTTTGATTTATCTATGATATTACAGATCAGGGACTAACAACACACTCAGGCACATACTGTACTTACAAATACTCCTGACCTACCATACACGGCTCACAGTCTCCACGTGCATGCACACATAAATAGATAACTACGTGCCCACTCACACACACACGCACACACACACCTGTGCTAGCAGCACTCTTATCTGCAGAGTGCCAGATAGGTGCTGTGTGTCCTCTGAACATCCTGATTTCATCTCCTGGCAAAGTGATTGACAGCTCCGACAGCTGGGCTCCATCCACTCTGCAGACATGTGGACAACCCCACACACATGCAGGCACACCACACACACATACAGTACACACACATAGCTGCCTAACAGCAGCAGAGAGATGAAGATGTGGGAGTAAGGGAGAGTGGTGGTGGCAAGAGGCAATGGTAAGGGAGAGAGGACAAACAGGTAGACTGATGGAAGAGAGATCGGTTGATTAATTTGGGCATAAATTGGGCAGGTATAGGAAAACTAACATTAAAGGCAAAAAGGTAAATGTCAGGAGACAAGAGAGACTGTGTGGGCAGCTTGCTGTAGACAAATGAAAGGATAATTATCCCCTCGACACATGCGGCGGCGGGCCCTCGGTAATACACACGCACATATCGAAACATGCATTTGCACTGATATACACTTTGAAGAGCAATGAAAGGGCAATTACTGGGACGTATACTGTCGAAGCCCGAAGCTTGAGTGCTTCTAGGGAAATACCAAGCAAGGAGGTGGTGTTTTGTCGAAGACTACCAGACACACTCATCAGCAGACCAGAAGCAGCAAGCTGGTTGGGCTGCACACATTCATCTGTCAGTTAGTAATCACGCAGCATGACCTTGTTTTCCCTGACTGCTCGGGCTTGTCAGAAACACTCACAGTAACACGCATCACTCACTCCCCTGACATCCATCTTTGCATGTGTGCGTCCATGAGAGCGAGTGTGGTCACCACGTATATTTGTGTACGACCTATCTCCATCTCTGCCTCGGGAACGACAACCAGCCCATCATTAACCTCTCTGCAAGATTCCCTGACATGTCTGCTTCCAGCGGTGGCCATTTTCTCTCTATAAAAAGCACGATGAGAAGTGATAAGGTGTTAGGAAGAGAATACAAGTCGGCAACTTGGCTGTGCCCTCACAAATTACCCTTTAAATGCGTGTTAATCAGCGGCAGTCGTTCAATGCGGGAACACATGTGCAACAAAGCCCCAAGGCCTAATTCAAGTGTGCAAACTTAATAAAATTTTATAATTGAATATTTCAAATAAGCAAATAAATTGCTGTTTTTTTTTTTACACAATAATTAATGTTTATTAAAAGAAGGTTATACAGTATGAAATTAACCAAGCAACTGTTTATGTTGCATTCTGTTTCAGAATGTACACATTAGTGTACTGAATGCATTCACTGATTTAGTGTTACCTTAATTATGTCGCCATGTTTGCAAAAACAGGAACCCTTATGAACATTTCATCTACAGCGCTAAAAGTCTGCTGAGCTGTGCTCATGCTACCTGCTGAAAATCAAGTTTCGTCTGCCTGGTTAGGCATTGCTGTTTGCATTGTTTAACATTTTCCTTTCGCAGGTGCTTGGAGAGATTTGAAGGGATGTTTGCAGTGCTGTATAGTGTTTCTGTCCGTTGGGCCAATGAATTTGAAGTAATTTGTCATCGCCATCCCTCAGAAGTCACAGACTGGATTGCCATCTTTATCCAATCTCCTTTATGAGTTCAGGTCAGGTGATAATTTCAAAATGTGAGGAACAGCTTCATTGCTTTAATTTAGGGACTTTAGTGTCAGTACGACAGTAACGTGTTACGGCGCTGCATTGCAGACACCTGATTTCATGAAAGTTATGTGTTACTATGTAACAACTTACAGCTGATACCGGTGAAGCCCCAGGGACGCAAAAGTAAATAAAGTAGGTGACCCAGCATTTTAAAGGCAGGCGTAGCTTATTGTTAGTGAACACAGACTTACAACAGCGTTATTTGACTAAAGAAATACGATATTAAAGCAGGTCTGATACATGTCATCAATAAAAGAGGAGAATTTTAGCTGCTCGCCTCAGTATGGTAGCTTTGCAAGACTTGCTTATCCACTACCTCATTTGTCACTGCCATCTCTGCTGTTCCAGTAGATAACAACAAACAAAAGGAGTATTTAATAGCAAGATGAGTGATAGGCTAAACTGTTGGCTGCTGCCACTTCATATAGTGCGTCAGGGCTTATTTAAATATTTTAAACTATGACAGAAGGAGTGTCCTTTAGTCAAGGCAGTATTTTATATATCTTTAAAACCTTTTTTATAAATAAAGTTAAACTTCATTTTGTTTGAGGAAAGGAAATTGATTCTGTGGCTTAAAAAGATTCAGCTTTCTTTTCTCATTCTGTGGTTGAGCGTAAACGTCTGCTATAGTTGGAAAGCAAGTACACCTACCTGACAACAGCATTGCTCATGTGTAAGCAGAAGCTGTCAGTGCTCGTAGCCTCACCCAGGTAAAAAAATCACTAGTATCAATAGCTGTGTCCATAAATAAAACAGCTTCAAACAGACTGTTGAGGTTAGAGCCTTATGAGATTGATGTATTGTCTTGCTTAAAGCCACAGACACTTATTGTCACTTGACAAAAAAGCAATGAGTTCGACCCTGGGCTCGTTCTCTGCGAGGAGTCTTTGGCTAAGACCATCAACTTGTAGCTGGATAAAGTGTGGAGGCTGTGATAAGACTCGAACACAGCAGGAGGGCCTAATCCAAACCACCTAACTCCTCCGATGCTGAGCTGCGCAACACCATGGAGATGATTAAGCGTGATTCCTCAAAGATAAATGTTTTCGCAAGAGATTACTCCCTGCTGGTGCATAGCAGAGAAGTTAGCTAGCTGGCTTAGAGAGCTCCTAAAATATATCATCTGTGCATCAGGCATCCTCATGTGAAAGCATTTGTCACAATTGACAAGCCTGCTGATGGGGTACAGTAAGAGACAAGGCGGACTGATGTTTGAGTCACAAAAATGCCAACAATTTTCATCCTGCAGTCAAGCTTTTTTTTTCTTCTTTTTGAAATCTAAGCTAAAATTGTCCTATATTCCCTTTCATTTCAGGCTCTCTATATTTTTGTGCCAAACTAAATTAAGGGCAGAAACTGTTTTTTCTCTCTCTCTCTCAACATGTTCTGAGACATTTCCACACACACTGAAGTATAACAAAGGCCCATCACACTTCATTTCCTCCCACATTCAGTCTTGTGTACTGCTGTTCCTGTAGCTGAATCGACATCACGGCAGCCTGAGATAACACAGTGTTGTGTCAAGATTATGTCCTCAAGTGTAATTTTACTCTGGCTGCTGCACTGACCAAGTGCAGCTGCAAAGCTGGACGGGCGTGTGTGTGTGTGTGTGCGTGTGTGTGAGAGAGAGAGTTATTTTCCTTTCACAGTGTTGGGGCTACACTACATTATAGCAATTGGCACTCTTTATTTTCTTTCCGGAGGAACAAGCGCAAGAGGACATTACTGCAACAGTCTACCACATGCTCATACACACCTGTATAGCAGGTATGTTCATCACAGCTGGGTCTATAGCTGATAGCAGCTGATATTTCTAAGTGGCATGCACATTTGTACAACTTACTCCATTTACATGAGCACTGGTGGATTCTTTTATATAAAGTTTTTTTCTGACATCCACATATTTGCATGATAATAATGATGATCACCTTGTGTTGCACATTTTAAGACTAGCTTGCCTTTTTATAAGCTAATGGTAGGCTGTTATTGCTAACATTTGGTTGGCTGTATTCACATATAGTAATATGAAGTGTTTTACTGTAATGTGACAAAGATGAACAAGACTGGGGCCACACTACCTTTTCCTTGCTGTCACCAGTGAAAGCAGGTCTGCAATGTGATCCTGATCCTCTGGGTTGTGAGAGCCCAGGGGGTGTGAATTAGCAGAATTATAAAAAAAAATACAATTGTTGGGGATTGCGTGCTTTTAATTGGGAATAGATGCCTCTGGCCAAATGTAAAATTAAAATATAAAATTATAAAATAGGAACTGAAAAAAACCCCAAAACCCTGTCATACACAAAAGGCGCTTATTAAGGAAAAGGCCAAAATGACTGCGGTCTGTCTGTGCTTGTGCCTGGCAGCATGTCATGTTGGTGCAGAGGGACCTCTGTCTTTATATCGGCATTTAAGTGTAGTCAGCACTCGCAAGTGGGTTTACTGAGCTCACACAGCACTGCAAAAATGTTGCAAATTTAATAAAGAAGTGAAAAAAGTTTCTGGAGACAAGAAAACTTTAAACAAATATTTTTTGTTCTGTTTTATCTATTCACACTTAAGCATGAAATTACTTTATGTGTTATAATGAGCTTCTTTTTAAAGCAGTACAAAGTGGGAGTCTAGCCAAAGAAAACCCCTAAAACAATCAAAACCAAAAAAAACTAAACAGAGAAACAAAGGTATTGTATCTATTGACTATCGTGTGATAGCGAGAGATCTGTGAGTGTGAGTGGATAGTGGACAGCCACAGTATGCATTGGTGAGCTCTCTGCTCTGTGTGTGTCTGCCGGTGTGAATTTGTACGTGCGTGTGTGGTCCTTGTATTTGTGTTTGCCTCCATGTGAGCCCTAAATGCCAGATCTTCAGACTTAATAGGCCCCCATTAAGAAATTATCTCTGGTGCTTTTGTGCCTTTCCACAGAAAAATCTAACTATCAATTAAGTGGTTGTGTGCCTAGATGGCCCATTTGCCTGCCTGTTGGTAATTATTGGTTTTCTCAGTGTTTCTCTCTTCTCAAGCCGGCCCTTCTCCTTTTGATTAGGCTTCTCCAGAGTATTACAATCCACAAACTCTGTCACTCTTTTCCGAAATTAGCTGTCATTCCAGCCACATGCATTTTTCAGCATGCCTCCAGAGAAAGAAACCTCAGTTGAACCACACAGATAGGACAAATAGTATTTCTGTGCATGTAAATAGTCCTAAAAATGTCATCACATATTTCATAGTTTGTTTTTTCAAATTAACATGTATTTTCAGTGCACACAAACAGTTAAATTGTGTCTCAGACACAAGAGTTAATTATCACCGTTTGTCTGTGTCTACCTTGTGCCAACAGAAGTGTCTTGATTTTGTTTTCTATTATATAGCATATACTTCGCACAGTAATCAGTGTGTTTTCAGATTTATCTCCATTTTGCTTATTAGCATCTTACAAGTGTTTAAATTCATAAAAAAGGCTAAATGGAGTTAAATCTCTCTAGAGATGATACTTAGAGGGTGTAGAGACAATTAGTTTTTTTTCTCCTTACTAAAATAAAACATTATTTTAAAACTGCATTTTGTATATACATTTTTTAAATTTTTTGTCTTCTAGTATTATTATTTTTTTAATGATCTGAAACATGTAAGACAAAGAGGAAAAAAAGAGATCAGTAAGTGATGAAATACTTTTTCACAGAAGTATAAATGTGCCTTTTCTGGCTAATCATATTTAGTTTCATTTCCAAAGTTGTTGTCATTTTGGCAAATAGCAGTGCGTAAGAATCAAATGTGCTCCTACTCCTGATCATTTCCAATTTCATACTGTTGTTTTTTTTTTTTTTTATTAATTCCAAACTTACAGGTAAGTCCCTGTTTCTCCTTATTTTACCAGTTCTTATACCCCTGACATCATCATTTCGTTGTACGCCTGCAGAAAAAAATAATAAGCTAAAACTGCTGACATTTTTATCAGCATGATTGAAACCCAATATATAGAAATGATGTTAGCTTAATTATTACCACACTCAGGAGCTTCTAAATGACGCAGCACAGAGTGAGGTGGTGGTGGGGGAACAAGAACAATGCACCTGCGGCTAAAGGAAAATTTGAATATTTGATCAGAAATAAACGGCAGAGAAGTGACTTATAAAACAATGTTCAGGATATTCACGCTGGTGTGAAGTCATGTGCCCTAGTGTAGATGTATGACATGAAAAGGGACACTTCACAGGCACTGTTCTACCTCACCTGGTTTTGAGTCCACCCTTTCCTGCATGACACTCTCTCCATGTGTTACCAGCTCACCAGTGTCCTGTATAATAAAGGCAAAAAAGAAAAACCTCATAAAAAATATTTTTTATTATGTTTAATTAGCATTTCTGCTACAGGTACTGTAGCTATAATAATGCAGTACAATGTATATGTAGATCTATACTTGAAATCTGCAGAAGAGTGAGTAACTAAAGCAATAAAATAAATCTTATGGAGTACAAAGGATGATAAAGTTAGGAAGGCGAGGCTGAGATGGTTTGGGCATGTGCAGAGAAGGGATAGTGGATATAGTGGACAAAGGATGCTGAAGATGAAGCTGCCACGCAGGTGGAAAAGAGGAAGACCTCAGAGGAGGTTCATGTTGTGAAGAAGGACATGCAGAAGGTTGGTGTGATAGGGTGAGTTGGAGGGAGATAATCTGTTATAGCGACACTGAAATACAAGGTATATTTGCATACAAAATACAGTATAGTAAAAGAAGAAAGCAGCATAAAATATAAATAATAAAAAACAACAATTAAAACTGCACTTAAAAGCCTTTTGAGTAAATGCACCAACTTACATTCCAGCAGTGATCCTGCCCATGCTCTCATTTAGTAGTGCTGGGCATTGTATGATTAATAGTACTCAAGTCAAATGGGGCACAACTTCATGTTGTAGCCTATAAGAAAAACTGTGAAAGAGGCCACTTGTGTTAATAAATAACATAAAACTTATTCAAAAGACGCTTGCTGCAGCAGATTTCACACAACCTTCCCTTTTCTGTCTCCTCCTGCTCTCAAACCGTGGATCTTTCACATGTTAGGCAAATATATTAACAACTGCACTGCTAGGACACACCTTAATGCATATGTATATGATACATAATGATCTTAAACTTTCTCCAGGGGAGCGTGCATTCAATTTGTCTCACCAAAGTGAAAACTGATGCAAGCTAGCTCATCTAAGTCATTTTAATGTTATTTTTACCACCGTGTCAAAACTGCAAATCCCACAAGTTCAAACTTGCTGACAGCTGTTTGACGTCAACTTTTGATTCTTTAGAATTAGAATAGAATAGAATTCAACTTTATTGTCATTCCACATGTCACAGGTACATGGCAACGAAATGCAGTTTGCATCCATCCAGAAGTGCTTTAGCCATGATATAGATATATTACAAATATATATTAGCAATAATATAGATATGTAAGTATATTACAGAAATGGGTCTATTATGGTATGTTATAATGTACACGGTATGTTATAAATATGCTATAACTATAAGTATGTACAGGCTATGAACAGGATATAAATATGAAAAACTATACAGAAATATGAAATAAAAAAACTATACAGAAATATGAGATATACAGCTGTACAGAAATGTGAACTATGCAGGTTATAAACAGTTGCAGAATTAAAAATTAGTGCAGTAGTGCAGTTAAGATATGTGAGATATGTGGATAATTTCTACAGAGGCTATATAAAGTGCTAGTGGTTGTGAGTGGTGGTTCAGTCCATGTTATTATTGTGTGTATGTGTTGTCCATTGTGTGTGTGTGTTGTCCATTGTCCATTGTGTGTGTGTGTAGGTGGTTGTATCTCCAGTCCATGTGTCTAATGTGAGTCAGATGTCAGGACATTTAAAACATTCCTTCAGCTTTAAAAAGCACTATTTAGCTTTAGAAAATCAACAGAGACACAAGAAATTCATTACATCAAAGAATTCAAAATATGTAGCTTCCACGGGGCAGCCACAGCATGGAACTGGCACGCTGTATGGTTTGCTTATTTCTTACTAAAATGCACTGACAGCGTTAGTAAAACAATGAGCAGAGCTGAGGAAACTCATTCCAAATTTCTGATTAATTATGAATACTAACCATAAAATGAATATCCACAGTAATTCAGTAAAGGCTGCAGTTTCGCCTCTTTCGGCAACGCCTGTTTGAAATCAGCTGACAGGCGTTACTTATTGCTGTGCTTTGTCTACCGCTGCCTGTCAAGGTCAATAATTGTGATTCAGGCTATTCATGCTCCTCTCCAATGTGGTCGCCTTTCATGTGAGGACAAGGAGTTATTTTGAAGCCTGGGAGAGACAGGGGGTGGGGGGTGGGGGGGTCAATTGATTTGGAAGATACTTTTGCTGATTAGAGCCATCACTCAGTGTCACAATTATCAGTGTCATCAGCTCGTCTGCAACACATTTTTGCTGCATCCTGGGACAGACCAACGCCCTCTGTGTGTGTCTATGTGTGTGTGTAAATGTGTGTGCTCGCAGTCTCCCCACACTATCTCACACACTCCCAATTACTCTACCTGATTGGATATATGCAAATTGGACCAAAATTAAAAGCCACCTGCAAGGGGACCCCTCGTGGGACAGTTTTGTACACACACATACACGCGCACACACATACACATATATATACATCACGCAGTATGATTTCTTCAGCTTTAACCTTCAAATGCCCCAGTGGTAGGTAAACGTGTCCATTTTCATTTCTAATAAACCAATATGTACATGATGCAGATGTAACTATGCTATATGGCTCCCTTCGTACCGATATAAACCAAGAAGAGCTTACTTCTTTCTTCTTCTTCCTGGTTCCTCTCACAGCATTTCTTTTAAGTATATTCATGTTTTTATTCCTTTCATGGTATGCTCTCTCTCCCCATGTATCTCTCTAATCCTATACTGTATCTATGCATCTGCCATCTTCTCTCAGTGGTCAGGGCATCCAGTTGTGCTACAAATGACCGCTCCCCCACTGTGACCAGCAGGCCCTTCTCCTCTCCTTGCCATTCTTTGCCTCTTATCGACTCTCATCTTCCTCAGCATTCATGTTGTCTGTATTTCAAAATCACCTTCTCTTCTCTTCTCTTCTCTTCTCTTCTCTTCTCTTCTCTTCTCTTCTCTTCTCTCATGGCCTCCAGAGAACAGGCAAGTTGAGAAATCTCTTCTCTCATGCAGGTAGCCCCAGTAAATCTCTCTAAGCTCTGCCTCCCCTGCCATACCTTTAGATTGAAGGCCACCTCCAAAGGTCACTGAGCAGAACTGATCCTCTGTATTCTCTTTATCCCAAAAGGCAGGATGAGACTGGAGAAGTGGGGTGGCCTGGGGCAGGGACTAAGATAGGAAAACAGAGAGAGAAGAATGAAGTGAGAAAGGAGATGGGTAAGAAGTAGTTAGGGCATTGGAGGTGATGGCAGCAAGCAGAGAAGGACGTGGGACAGGTAGCTTAGGACATGGCAGGTTCTGGGATATAGCCCGAGGTTAAGAAGAAACCAGACATCAACAGATGTAGGGCGCATGAGTAAATAAAGGCAATACAGCAGGAAATTAAAGTAGAAGCTATTCCAAAGCTATATACCAGACGTGGGAAGACTCTTTCCTTAATTCAATCTTCCAGAAATTAGTGATTACCTGCTAAAATGCATTCTTCTCTCTCTGGTGGGCAACTCAAAGTCAGCACTGAAGTGGAAGAAAAGAGGGCTGAAGAATTAATTCAAAGACAGGCAAGGGGGCAGGGATGCAACACAAGTGCAGCTGTGCTTGCCAAATATTACTCCCCTTACTGCCGTTTTATTTTGACTACCGGCATACTGAGCTCTAGCATGCAAATACAAGCGCACGTGCACACACACTGACACACAGCAGTGCAATGATAGGCTTTCTGCCAGTTAGCATAGGAAACAGCAAGATAAACAATAGCACTGGTTTATGTATGTATAGTATTTAATCTTTAGATGTAGCACACCGCTGTGTAAATGACTGTTTATGCCTTTGTGTTTGTGTCCATTAAACAGAGAGACAAAGGGAGAAGGAGGCGAGGGAGAGAGTAAAGCGATGAAGACAGTTTAATAGCCCCGGCCTAAACAGGGATGAAGAGAATAGTCCTTTATGTGTAGTCTTCTATGAGATATTTTTCTCTCTTGGAAACCCTTAGTCCTTGCTTAATTTCCTGCTGTCATTGGTGCTAATTATGTTTGTTGATCGTTAATTGGTTGTGATGCATTCTTAGCATCTTTACATAAAGGAAATAGTTGTGTTTGTGGGTGTGCGTTGCAACATGTGCGCGCTACTGTGCACACATTCATGACCGTGTGCGTGTTTGTGTGTTCAGGCTACTGGTTGAAGCTAACGATGTCAGCTATTGCATCCATGCTTTCATAAATCTCTGTCCAGTCCCATTCACTGTCTTCCCATTTACGCACCATCTTGCCTCGGTAATTTCTCTCTGTAATGAAAGTTCCTCTGCCCATCAGTGGCTGAAAATGATACTGGAAATATTAATAAGGGGCCCTTTTTAACCAAATTACATTCTATCAGAGCCGAGATTAAATTAGCAACCGCCAAGGTGTGTAGGAACGGGGCTAATGGAATTGGATGACAGCTTCCGTCAATCAACAAACGATTTAGGCCATTGCCTATCCGACCTTGTTCCACCCACCCTTATCGTCCTCAACGCACACACATGGAAATATGATCGGGTCTACGAGTGGACACAGGATGTTTGGTCTGTCCCAGATTACTCACAGAAACATTGTGCACCTTGACTGTTACTTGCAGCAGGTGGAGGGAACCGTGTGGGCCTTCAAATTCCGACCCAGAGTTTAACAATGCAGTCTGTTATTAGATTCAGAGGTCTAAATGGTTTGTTTAATGCCACAGTTGACCCATCGTGCTGCATTTTAATGTAAACCTGAAGATTGCCTCAGATGGTTTAAATACATTTTCCTCCCACACCATATCTCTGAAAACAAACATCCAAGCAACACTGTGACCATTATACTACAGATACTGGCTTCAATGAGGTACATTAAATAGGGTCTGCAATGCATTTGTACAGCAAGAGCCATTCAGAGACAGGCTCATCAGAGATAAAGCAGCAGTGTGTGCATGTGTGCGTCTGTACTCTTACCAAAACAGTCAGGTATACCTAGTGATACTGATAAGAAATGTAGCTTGTAGTAGTATGAAAAATGAATCAGACTGACTGGCTCATCAGGATAACAATTTCTTCTATAAATGCTGTATGATAGTGACTTTTTATCGCCTACTGTGTATTTCTATAAGCTGGATGGATCCCGGTAACCCTTTCTTCCCTTCAATTCCTCATAATTCTGTTTCTTTGCCCCACTAGTATATTCTCTTTATTCTCTTTAACACATTCAGGAGCGCGTGCACACACACACGCACACAAACACACGCATACACTTTCTTTTTGTCTCCCCAGGTGTGCACTGGTCCAGGTGTATGTCTTCACGGGAGCTCATCACTGCTCTAATGAGAATGATCACTGCTCATCTGTCTTCATCCACATCCAACAGAGAGCACCTGCTACTATCTGTGTGAGTGTGTGTATGTGTGTGTATATCAAATAATATATACGGTAGTGTTCAATTCACTGCATATATGGGTAATATTCACTATGCATATTGTTTATGGCTATAATCAAGGTGGACTCACATGACTAAATCACAAACAGCTCTTGTTTTTGCACGTTCAATTTGACTTCAAATCTAACTGCAAGAAGCTAATAATCACTTGTGAACAGAGTTTTTTGAAAAATTGCAAAGGCACTGAGAAGTTCTCCACAGGAGCAAGCTTGTTCTGATTTAACCCTGTACAAGATTCTCCTTTGTTGTTTGTAACTGTCAGCCAAAAGGGTTTGACGTCAAACGTCTTAGTTGAATAAATCAAACTCCCTCAAACCGTGGCAGAATTCAGATTTGCTACAAACTATGAGATGCATCTCTGTGTGAAACATCTTAATACTCTATTAGGACACTGATCACAGTCAGGCTAGCTTTTTTCAGCTGAGATTAGTTAGAGACCTGAATGCTAGGGTTTCTCGCATGAATGAAGTAGGTTTAATTGAAAACAAGACAAAAATAAAGAGTCCATCAGGGACCCAAGTATTTATCAAGTGGAAATCATGCATTTTCTATATCAAGACCTGTCTTTCATAATTCTGCTATGTATGTCTATTGCAAGTTTACTTTGTACAGTGTAGCCCATTCTAACTTACTGTAAGTGCAATACCACAAACCTAACCCTCACACTCCTCTTTGGATCTTGGAGTCCAGTTCTGCATCTGCCAGCTTACCATCACTAAAAAACATGAATAGGATGCCATATGCGACACCATATTCGTCTTCTCTGTGTTATTCCCACATGTAGGGTCTACATGCTTGCAAAACCATCTTCCATTTGGCTTGATCCAGGGTGTCTTAACGGGCATTGTTCGCTTGTCACATGTCTTCTTTGATTCAATCCAGACATTGCTTCTTCAGCCTTCTTTTGCTAAGGCTAAGCTGCATGGCGGTCTTAGCCACAGAATCCTCTCTGCTTCAAATCTCGTGTTCGTGTCATCAAAGTCTAGCTTCGTGCATCTTGTCTACCATGGGCGCTACCCCCATTTAAAGTAGAATGTCCTCATTCATTCATACAGATATAGGCTCAGGTCAAACTTGATGCTGCTATGAACTATTCGATACTCAAGTCAGCATCTCACCCCGTCTGTCACAGGTAAGTTCCAAAAGGTCCACCTTTCCCAGCCACCACCACAAAGAGGAGGTGATGGGCCTTTGACAAGCTTGTGACAGCACCAAAACAGTAAAAAATTAAATAGATAAATAAATACAACTGCAATATTTGTCACCCTAGAATGAGAAATTGCATCAGAGAGACTGCATTATTAACTTCAGCAGTGGAACAGTCCCAAAAGAGCCTGGGACTACTGAAACAACTAAGACTGAAACAGTATATAAAATTGGAATTTGAAATCCTGATACTCACACAAATTTAGTCAGGCAGTTGTGTTCATTGCTTGTTACATTTATATACAATTTGTCGACGGTAGAAGTATCGCGCTTCCACATCTCGTTTTCTCTACTTCAGGTGTCACAAGGTCATGTTTCCTCTTTAGCTTCACTAGGCATCGCTCCCTTTGAAATACAGCATGCTTTGACAGCTTTGAGAGCTACTTGACTTTGTCCAGAGCAATCCTGAGTGTGTGCATGCAATTCACGGGTTAAGAATTTAATGACCACATCTGCTCTAAGCCCATTTCAATCAAGAGGCCTACTGGGACCCCTTCCCTTTTGATTTTTTTAAAGGCCTGCACTTCAAAATATGTTTACTTAAAACTGATCTATGAAAGAAAGCAAAACAACAGAGATTGTATTTACCCCCAAAGGCCACATCAATTGGCTATTGTCAAAGTCTAAGTAGATTTTATGTAAAACTCCCAATCCATGCTGTTAGTATTGACCAAACGACAAAATGCTTGTTCATTTTTTTCTCAATCCAATTAGAATTCTTGCGGCTTTCTGACAGCTCGTTTATATCTGTGAGTGAATGCCCAGTGCTGAATGGGTAATTGTGCAGTTGGTGTGTGCCTGCTATTGTGTGGAGAATCTTGTTACCTGAGTTTGTATAGGAATACAAACCGAATTGATTTAAATCTGAGATTAACAAAGTAACACAAGGATGGGCTATTGATTGCTTTCTATGATCAAATGAAATCAAAGGTGACGTATGAAGCACTCGGAGGCCTTTGTTGTGTCCTCTCGTTTTTGTGGTCAAATGAAAGTGCACCTATCTTCCAGATGTAGATTCATTGACTAATACAAGAGTCTTTCTGCATGCTCTATTGAAAATATATATAGCATCATAAAAACCCATTTTCCTCGAGTTGTCCACCAGAAACTCCCTTTTGTTTTTGTCTGAAATCAACATCAACAATTTCCCAGTAATTGCATGTCTTGCACTTGTCAGTATCCCCAAACAGGGTCCTGATAAATCAACACAGACAACAGAAAATGGCAGTTTGATCTTCATTCAAAAGGTTGTTTCCCCTTGCTTTGTCAACATGCCATCTTCCTGTTCAGTCAGTTGGTCCTCCAGGTGTACAATGCCTGCTTGATTCTGAGACATGAGTGGCAGTGACAGTGATGGAGGGAAAAGGTCAGATATGACACAGTAGTTATGGAGTGGGAACACAAAGAGCACTTTGACATTTCTGGGCAAATTTCATGCGTTGCATTTTAATCATAAGGGATCGGGAGCAAATGACTTGATCAGGGCACTTTAGCATCCCAGGTGGTAGATTTAATGAGCAAACAGCAAAACTTTGGATTTCCTCTTGAGTATGAACCACATTACAGTTTGTGCAAATGCTCCAGTAACACCTGTTGGGAAAAGTTGCTAGTGCTATTAAAAAAGGCACAGAAGGTGCACTGCCTTGGGAGTATTAAGAGCTGTAGATGTAGACAAACAGTTTAATTTTTACCTAAACCAAAATGGTATTTGGTATCACCTAAAGGTCCAGAAATAGAGCCCAACACTGTTATATTTCATTTTGTCTTGTTACACAATACCTGCAGCAATGATCGCATTCCAGTGGGATGTTTAAGCTCATCTTCAGACTAATGACTGCTAAGTAGTGAGCAGAGTATGAAGGAAATCATAATTTGTTTTACTTAATGCATACATTCTGCTTGCTGCCAGACTAAGATGACCCTTAAGGCTGATGATGTTGTTCAGCCTCCAGCTGCCAGGTCAATGGGGTTCAGTGTCCCTGTCCAGCTCCGTGTCTTCCAAGTGGGATGACATGAGCCATCCTTGGCCTCTGTCTCCCACAGTGCCAGTTCTACGTCCAGGCAAAGCCATTAAGGAAGCAATTAACAGGCTCAATTAAAGAATGATGAAGCAGAAGGGAGAGTTTCCACAGTGTAAAGTGACTAAAGGGCTTTAGCTGTGGCCCTTCAGATGTCGGTGACTTTAGAGGGCTAAATCTAACTATAAATCGGCCCCTTGCTTTATATTCATATAGTTGGTTAGTTTGTCGCTCAATGTTTGTCTCTATTTAAAGAAATCATACTCAAAAACACAGTAATAAAGTGGGAAGGAGCTGTAAAGAATGATATACATATTTTCCGATGCAAATCAGTAACCAGTGCCTTTCCAATCAGGACCAGGAAATTGCTTTGTATCATTTTAGTCAGCTGTCAAGGAAAAGAAAACCTCACAGTTTTGATGTTTGGGTTTCATAATTGAGCCAGCAAGTTGGAGTGTGCATAAAGGCTCCTGCCAATAGCCTGATGTGAACAGAATATAGAGGATACCTGAAACGCCTGAGATGAAAGCATTGCTTATAGATCTCTTGATCTTGTTCACCTCATCCTTCTTTTACCTTTTGCCATCTTTTCCTCACTGGCAGATTGCAGACCAGCTAATGGTACCTTTACTGCTTCAAAGGGCCTATTCACTTGATAAGGACAGCGTGAAACACGTACACTGAGCTAAGCTTGTTATGGTAACCCTGCTCTAGACCAGTGTCCTCATTAGATCCAATTCCCTCAGGGTCTTTTGTTAACGTATAGAGTTGGGTCATGTACAGGACCTAGCAGGATCTGTGCACACATCTGTGTGTCAATGTGTGTGCGTGATTGTGAATTTCTAACTTCATCACACCAGCCCCTAGGCAAGCCACTGATCCTCTCTAAGAACGATAACTACAGCTTTGCTGTGATGCTAATGAAGATGGATAGAAACAGAGTGAGAGCAAGAGAAGGACAAAGAGAAAAAGATGAAAGGGGAAATATAAGCACTCTTCCACCGTGCTGCAGGTTAGGATGTAATTGTTCCCCCCTTGACTATCACTATAGGGTATCTAAGGTAGAGCAAACAGACTTACCCCAAGGCCAAACTCCCACTGAGCCTTTGACTTCACTTATGTAATACAATCTCAGGGTGACTGATGGAATTAGTCTGGGACTGTTTTTGTGTGAGACAGGAAGTGAAAGCAAAGAATTAGGGAAGGGGCGCTGGAGGGTGCAGGGAGATTGGGTGGCAGGTGGGGGGCTTCGGCGGGTGGGGTGGAGTGGAGTGGTTGCTACCTCCCTGATGAAAGTGCCAAAGACAGACAGGCGCACACATATGCAGTGAAAGGCAAGGTTGATTGTGCCCCACTGGCAGCCGTCCTCATTACTGTCCACAGGCAGGACTGGAGTCCCCTATTAGACAACCATTACTGCTGCTGATGGGAATCTGTACTGTAACACTGACGCAAACAAGATGGAGAGATCTGGGAAGCATGCCGAAGCCGTAGTGCCAGAGCCTCCAGGGAATGGGTGAGATGAGGCTCTCCGCCCTGATCGCCACACTTCTCAGCTGGGTCAGACTGCCTAAGTAGCGGCCGTGTGTCACCATGCCATCTCTGGTTTCCCTGGAGCTAAGACATGTTCACCTAATTAAAACCTCTCTTTCCTCCTACCCTCCGGGAGATATGGGCTGCAGTGAAAAAGATGCCGAGGGAGGGAGAATAGGGAGGAAATAGGTGAGCACACCAGTGACAAAGACAGAGACCAGGCAGACAGGAAAAGAATGAAAGATCAAGGGGAGATGAGAATTTTGCCGAGGCAAAGCAACAGTAAATGATAAACTGAAATGTGCTGCTCTGCAGAGGAGGGGTCAAGACAGCTCCGCTCATTCAGAAGTTTTCTCAATTTTTCTTGTCAAGGTGGAGAATCAAAAGAGAGCGTGTGGAGTGTATAGGGGAGACAATGAAGGAGGACAGATTCTTCAGGGTTTTGGTTGCTCATTCACTGCAAAAATAGAGAAAACATTTTTGAACTTGCTTTTTTTTTATCAGCTCCAAAGCGTAATCAGAACAAGACTGTGCAAACGCAGACAAAATGTGAATAAAAAGGAAGCAGAAGAAGTAGAAGGGAAGGAGGTTACAGAATTCATTGTGTAAAGATGGGGAGATGTATTGGAAAGAGAACAGAGGGAAGCTGAAAAAAGCTGGAAATATTACTGGTACTTGCTAATTAGCATCACCATCATAATCACAGGTATGGTTCTTCAGAAGTTCTGAATAATAAAAAAATGTATTGAAACGTTCTTGTTCTTTCAGTTTGTTTCCATATAGGTAAAAACAGAGTCGGTAAAATATCAGTATTTAGAGTCAATATTTAGAATGGCCACCTTTATTCTTCAACACAACCTGAACTCTTTTGGTCAGCTTTCTTGTCATTTCCAGTAGTCTTCTTTCAAAGGTTCTTGAAGGACTCTTCTTGTTGGCTGCCTCTTGTTCCATTCTCTGTTGAGATGATCCCACACTGCTTCAGTGTTGTTGAGGTTCGGGCTCTGGGGTCAGTTCATGACTGACAATGTAACATTATTTGTTTATCTATTCTGGAATGCTTCTACTGCTTGGGCAGTGTGTTTGGGATTATTGTCAACATGAAATTACTACCTTTTATAGGTAGTAACTTTTGCATAGTGGATCAAAATCTGTATATTTCTGCATTCATAATGCCATCACTTTTGAAAAGATCTCCAATACCACTGGTTGAAATGCAACTGGTTGAGTCTACTCCATGTTTTGCAGATGGCTGTTGACACTCACTGTTATGTCTCTCTCCTGAACTCCTCCATATAGGCTGACCAACAATTTCAATCCAAATTTTAAAGATTGGATTCATCACTCCATAAGACCCATTGCCACTGATTTTCAGTCTAGGTCTTGTGTAATATATGGCACATAGCCTTTTCTCATTAGGAGAAGGGCTAGATGCATTTCTCAGGTCCTGTGTCAGTTCTTTGCTGGATTTTTTCCCTCATTGTTAAGGATTTTGAGATACTTATCATCTGCTGTCGATATGTTTTTAGGCCTGCCCCTTCTTCTTTTGTTTTTGAGTTTTGGGCTAATAGGTTTTTTGGAATCACCTTGGTGATTTTTAACATGGCATTTTACAGTATGCCTGGCAAATTGTGTTATCTCTGGCATTTTTCAAAGATTCAACTAAAGGAAAGGGAACAAATTATGTGTTTTTACGACAGGCTGCTAGTAACAAAGGGCTTAAAGATACAATTTAAAATGGATTCTTTGCTAAACCTCCCTTCAGTAAGCTGCCTTTTTTGTGTTTGAATGAATCACAGGTCAGTGAATAGATAAAGAAAGAAAGAACATTCTTCTGAAAATGGATTGGAATTAAGTGTAAAAGCAGCCTGTGTCTGAAGAAAAACTTTGAAAGCAGGGGGAAGTATTGCTTAAGACCACTTTAAAAAAGCTTACAAGAAAGCCTGGCTATTTGGGAGTAAGCATGAAGAAATGAGAAAATGACCCCACTATTCAATTGATTTATTATCTCGAAACACTTTCCTAATAGGTTTATGATCTCTTTTAATTCTTCTAAGTCTTATTTAAGGCAACATAATGTCCACTTTGTAAATTATGGTTCCAACGATTGTAAAATACTGTATATGTGTGCAGTGTCCTTGGTTTCTCAGTTCGAAGCACCTTTGCTTCATAATGACTGATTTAAAAGAAAATAAAAATGTTAAACATGAGTAGTCAAAGCAGAAGTCTGGAAACCAATGGATGATGTCACCACAGCTACATTTGTCTTTTTTGCTTTCATTTTCAGCCTATATATCTGCACCATCTGTACACTGCTCAGAAAAGATGGCATTTGACATTGGGACTGCAAATCTTCCCAGCCTGAGTCATTAATGACCTGACCGACGGGGCTGCTGGCTAATGGAGCCACACACCAAAGAACCTCTTCGCCTTCGTGCATTGTTAACTAGGCATACCCACCTAGCTCAACAGCAACAGCTAAGAGCGACGCTGCTTTGCTGTGTACACGTATCGACTTGGTTTATTTTATTGTTGTGATCTGGCTTCATGCTTAGGTTATTAGGTAGTTGGTGCCGCCACAGAGCTAAGATGTTAGTTAGACCCAGAGCCTTGCATGCACACTAGCCATCCTACTTTTTAATCTGGCACCATTCTACATGGATAACAAAGACATGTTTTAAATTGGCCTAAAACATGAGAGGAAGTTCAAAGCATCAAAGCTGAGCATACAAAATCACATTCTGTCTGGCGTGCATCCAGGAATCTCATGATAACCCATATGGAAAAGATATATACAAATCTTATAAAGTTTGTATCTGTCTTGTGTGAAACTTGTATGAAAAGCATACAAGAGTGAAAACAGATATAAGACCCCTTGAAAAATTATATAAATGAAACTTGTATGTTTTGGATACTTCTTAAAACAATATATGAGAGTAATGAGAAAGTGGCCACTTTCATGAGTAAATCATATAAGCCTTATATGATTCACTATATGAAGTAGGCCAAATCTTATGCAAGTCTTTTATAAGTTTTTTCTATTTCTTTTCCATATGGGAATACACACACCCTTTTTTCCTTTGGTAAATACATTTAGATATTATATATTCCGTGTTATGACATTTTTAAGACATATATAATGTTTTAGATTATATATAAGGCACAATGTAGCTGTTCAGAATTGAATTTAACCATGACATGATTTGCTTATAAGACAATCATAACTAAATCATAACTAAAAATTTGAACAGATTGAAAAATACTTACTTCCCATTTATTTTGATAACTGTCATTAATAATGACCCTGCTAAAAACACCTGCAGAGCCACACTGTAGCACAGATGAAGCAGTGGAACTAGGCTATATAATGTGCCTCCTGCAACTTCTGCGCAAACACACTGGTGAGATGACACAAAGAGACACCTGGGATCATTACATCATTAGAAAAAGAATGTATGTAATAAAAAATTAATAGTGAAAGAGAGAGCACCGAATCACAGTTAACCGAACAACTGAAGGTAAAACAGGAAACTGAAGAACATTTGCCTGGTTCTCTTTGGTGTTCACTTCTCTATACTTCAGCCTACTACTATAGCTATATACTACTATACTATATATAACTCTAACTAGCTATATAACTGGCTATATAACTAACTTACTTTTGTCTGTTTTTAAATGTGTCAATTTTATGGTATCAGTAACTTGATATACCTTGATTAGCTAACTTAAGTGTTAGCTTTTACCTTAAAACGTAACAAACGTACATTTTACTAACAAAAAACACCTGCTGTGTAATAACAACAGAAAACGCTCCAAGAATGCAAACTCACTCTCACTCTCTGGACAATATTTTTATATACATATGTGTGTGTGTGTGTGTGTGTGTGTGTGATACAAACAATGCCTAAAGAAATTTAGTTTTAAATAGCTCCATATACCATTATTATTATTTTGACTGTAATATCAAACTACTGCCCTTGAAGGTCAGTGACATGGTATTTTAAAGCTTTTATGTTAACAATACACACCACACTTGTAAAAATCATACTTTTTCAGTTCCAAGGCTTTTTGTCAAATTTTGACCGATAAATCATTAAGTTGATCTTGAAGACCTTGGTGGATGTCAAATTGTAATGTATCGTTAACATGAGCCCAGTCTACATACCTTACATACATTTTGAAGCTCACTAAACCTGCAATACATCTCTTTTGTTCCTATATGCTGGGCCACTGCAGGACAACCTAATACTTAGTGGAATAAAAACGTAAAGTTTCTCTTCAAAGTCTACATTTTAGTGTGTATTTCATTAAAAAAAAAAGCTATTTAATGGCTATAACACAGTATTCAATATTATCCATTTTAATTTTTTAAATAATAAAAGAAAAGGAGCAGGAGAATCTGTGCTCTTGTCTTTAAAAATGTAACATTTTGGAGGGAAAACAATTTCCACATTGATTCATCGTTATTCACACTGGGTTTTTTTGTTTGTTTGTTTGTTTAGAGAGGTTGAAAGCTTTTAAGAAGAAATTGTGTGTTTTGACTTTGTACACAATTTATTTTTGAAGATGCACTAATGTGCAGTTCAAAGATGCTACAGAAAGGATGGATTTAAGACACCTCAGAGCATGGTTCCCAAAATACTGTACAGCTGATCACAGAATACCGGAACAGCACAGGGTGACTTATCTACAGCCTCCTACCTTGTAATTGGAGTTTGTGCTCTGTTTATCTGCCCATAGCTTTGTTGCGGATTATTTCATTTTTGCAGGTGTGACATGACAAGTGGTTTGAAATTCCTGTAACTGTGAAGGATTTGCCTGAAGCTGATGAATGTCCTTTGACATATTGTGTTGATTTAATATCTTCTCGAATTCACATTAATTCATTGTTTACATCAATCTTTGCACCTTTCCCTTTGCTGAAATCTGCTTTAAGTGTGTTTTTCCTTGAAAATGGTAGCAATTTGAGGTGTGCTTTGGTATACAGAAAATACCCCTGGTGGGATTTGTCTGGTTGTCCGGACAGGTTGCCATGGTGAAGGTAGTGATTAAAGCTATTAAAGCTGCAGGCGTAGGGTTAAATGGGAGCTCTGACTGCTCCTGCTGTCACAAATTAAACAGAAAGAGAGAGACAGAGCAGAAAAGAATGGGAAAGACATGAAAAGATGGAATTAGAAGGGAAAAAAATCCACCAAGACAAAAAAAAGTGTGGGTGAGCAAAATGTGATTAGTTGCGCTCAAAGCAAGGCAGGATCCTAATTGATTTCTTTTTACAGCAGATGAAATAAAAGGTTATGGTGTTCCAACAATAACTTTCCTATCTAAGCCCAGACAGGGGGGGTTTATCACACTGTAAAAGACAGAGGTCGTTCATCATCACAGTCTGATGTGTACTACAGGAGCTTAGGGTGTAGCACAGGAAGTGTGTGTGGACGTGCATGCGCGAGGTAGGGCGAAAGAAAAAAAGATGCTTTTTTACAGTACGCAGCATAATCTGGTGTTTTAGCAAAGTGACATGTTAATTTATTCTCCTGCAGGCTCAGCCGTCTGGGAAACGGAAATCCAAGGCAGAACTCTCTTGATCAGGATTATGTCAGTTTTCCTCTCGCTTTAGAATGCCAAAGACAATCAATACAAAAAGGATCACACTGTAATCATCGGCTCTGAGGATACTGGCAAACGTGTCTGGGTGAAAGCAGTACAGAGCTACACAAGATCATGACATAATAATCGCTGAATATCATACACGGTGCCAACTAAACAACTACAGCTAAAGAGCAAAGATAGGTTGCACTACAGAAAATTCAAAAAGAATCCAAAATAATTATGAAACATAAAACAATTCTTTAAAACGGGCAGCTGGCTCAAATTAAATACTGAACTACTGAACCTATACTAATAAATAGAGGGGAAAAAACATCTATTTTTTGATGCATTTTTTGAACACAGTCTAATTATATGTATAATACAATGCAATTACGAACAACACCATATATTTCACAATGCACTAAGAAAAAAAAACCTAAAGAATTTAGTGTGTCTGTAAGTATTCTTGTTTTTCAGGGATGACTGAATGAACAACACTCTTATATAAAGAGGTAATTATGTTGTTGTTCTGTTGATATAAGGTGTATGTTGCCATATGGTACGTGCTTGTAAAATTGTGTTTTTTTTTAAAAATGAGACTCTGCTGAAATGAAAGAACTATTACCTATGACTAAAAATATGAGTATATTTATCCAGTTATACAGTTGTCTTCATACTCATGGAGGGAAAGTAAGAGAGGCGAGGCTGAGACAGTTTGGACATGTGCAGAGGAGGGACAGTGGATATGCTGGACAGAGGATGCTGAAGATGGAGCTGCCAGCGAGGAGAGAGGAAAGACGATGACCACTGAAGAGATTCGTGGATGTCACGCAGAGGGTTGGTGTGACAGCAGAGGATGCTAAGGATAGAGTGAGGTGGAGGCAGATGATCCAATATGGCAAGCCCTGAAGACAGCAGCAGGATAAAGGACAAGTAAAAAGAAGAAGAATATGAAGACCCTTTTGTTTCCATTAATCATCTGGAAATTTATTGTGTCGGTCTTATGCCTGAGCAAGCACCCCAGTGGCTTTTTTGTAAAAGTCACAATGACGAGGTTAAAAGAAAAATCAGCTTAGATGCATTATGTCTTTGTCTGTCTTTCACACAAACAGGCAAAGACACGTGAGAGTACTTACTGATGTTGTTCTGTGTTCTACCAATCACAGCAATCAAGTAAGTGATGCTTAATAAATCTGTGACCTAATCATGAACATTGTTTGGAAGCTGTAGCGTTGACAGGAAAGACATATGGCTATAGATTTGTTTTTTTGTCTTTTGTTTTGGAACAGCACAAGCAGAAACATTTTTTTTCAAAGTGCCTGACATGATGCTCAGAAAGCTGGCATCCTTTTGTAACAAGGACAAGATGGCCAAAAATTGAGGGTATCCTATATGCAATTTTCCGTGCAATTTCCCATACTATCTAGTCCAGTGTCTCATGCATTTTCCACAACAGAATTGGCAATGCCTATATAAACCTCCCCGGCTGTTAAGTGATGACGTATAAACCTTGCTTCTTGGTCCAAACTCCTACAGGCTTCATTAAGGCGGTTTTCTTTTTAATATGTTGTAATGCTTTGTATTTTGTTCTATTCAGTCTCAGCAAGCCTCTAAAAATAGTCACAGTCGGCCTCTCTAGTTTTTTATTTGCACTGTTCATCTGCTGCATGTTTTAAAGCTCAGTTTTAAAACCTCACGGGCTTTTACAGCACATCTACAGCCCATAGGCTCACTGCTTGCCAGACACCAAATATTTGAGCTGGTCAGAAAAGAATCACTCTGAGACTAACAAAGATTTGAAAGGTACATGAAGCTGAGGATCAGGAGTTTTTCATTGCACTCAACCAAACCATGCAACAGTATATAAATGACTAACTTCATGCTGGGGATGGATTCTCTCAGATGCTCTTCTGACTCAAGTTTGGTCTGTTTTCAACATCTTTTTCCTGCAATTCCTATGATTGCATTTGTCTCTGCCCATCTGGGACTCTCACATTAACCTTTAATGAGGGGAAAAATCTTAGCGTTCATCCTCCTTGACTGTGGTAATGTGTTTATAATATGCTAAACATAGATAACACACAATTAAACGCCAACTAGCCCAACTTCAGTAACCCTACTGTTTAGTTTTCTGTCTTCATTTATGTCTCAAATGATAGCAGAGCTCAGTAAGAACATGGTGTATTATCTTTAGATGGAAGCTAGCAAGCTAACTTCCTGCTAACATCTAACTCTGTTAAACTTCATAGACCCTGTTTTTCATGGATGCCTGGATGTTAAACTTAATTGTTACACCTGGTAAAGCAGCCACACTGATCATTTTATTAAAGATGAAAGAATTTAGACAGTTTTTAACTCTCAGTGATGCCACTGTGTTTTCTGATGTGCACTAGCTAGAGTTGTTATGTTTTATACCACTATTTACATTTTAACTCATCTTAGAAAGAACTGATTCTTAGATTCTTAAAATTTAAAAGATTTAATATAAAAACACATATAAAATATAAAATATAAAAACTTACAAAACAATGAGTGGCTTGTAGGGATGACACATATATTGGCCAAACATTGGTTCATTTCAACATTGATTGGCGTAGAATTTCACAGTTTTCTGACCATAGTCATTTATCCCAAAACCTACCCACGTTTACATTACTTACGATGTGTTCAGGTTCACTGGACCTGTGGGTTATAATGGTGTGGAAACTGAAGGTTTCGTGTACCTTCAGTCTGGACCTGCTGTTAGTCTTAATATGTGTGTGTTGTGTGTTTTGTCTTTCTTCCCCTGCTATTCCCGCACAAGATTGCAGCATTGTTACACTTCAAGCACCTACACCTGTCTGAACCCATATTCCTGCACATTTTACCCTCTGTCTTGAGGAAAGCATTCTGTAATTTCTTGAACTCTACCCCGCCTGCAAATAGCAGAGAAACTCTGAGAAATTCGGCTGTCAAAAAAAATGGGGAAACCGAACGGTCCTCTTGCCGAGGAATGAGCCACCCTGCACGGCTGGCTCTGCGGTGCAACCAGGGCCAACAAGAATGGCTGTTACTCATGTGCTAGGCTTTTTATCCCAGATTTCATGCTGGAAAATCATCCTGATGAGGAGATGCATCAGATCAAAATCAAGATAAAAACTTAAAATAAACATTAACAGTGATGAAAACCACCATTTTTATATATTTGTTAATGATAAACATGTAATGCTGTTTACATATGCAGAGTGGATCAGAAGTAATAATCTAATGTACATATCAGCTTAAAACACTGACAGTAGCTGCTCTGCTGCATAACAATGTACAAAAGTACTATTTTCTGTTCATTTTTTTAATGTATTTTTACCTAAGCTACAAGAGTTTTCTTGTAGCCCACTATTTACACAGTATGGGACTGCTGTTCTTACTTACATTAAACATCTGTCAAGTCAAGGTAGATGCTTTCATGAAGCACACTAAAAAACAAAAGATGACCGAAGTGAATTTGATTTTTTTTAAGCATAAGGAAAATACAAGATGATAAACAAACAAACATAATGGTTGGTTTAAAAGACAAAAAAACAAAGTAAAACAAAAGACAACAATACATTTATAGTATAGCCAAAATGATGGTCAGTGGCAAAGACATAGTAGGAACATGCACTTTAGTTCAGAATGACCTCAAATATATTTTTTTATCAAGGGAATGGAGATAAGAACTCTGTTCCCTATGGCAAATGCTCATGAAAACAAGTGAAGTGTTTTGCTGCCCCCATTGTATCAACCTGCACTTCTCCAATCCAAGACAGTCCAGGTGTAAAGAGACCTGCAGTGTTTGTGTGTGTGTGTGCATGTGTGTGTCTGTGTGCACAAAAGACAGAGAGGGAGGGAGATGAGAGGTAGACTACTGAGTACAGGAGCTGTTGATTGTGTGTGAGAGCTTTAAGAAAGGGTGCAGAGAGCATCTATCTGTATCATTCACTCTAAAAGCCTGGAGAGATGGAAAGGATGGATGGGAGGACAAGTAGAAGTCAATAAAGAGATGGTCGGGATGGAGAGAGGAGATGAGAGTAGTTCTATGTGAAGATGACTTGGAGTCATCTCAAGGAAAAAGAAGGGGGGGGGGGGGGGGGGGGTGCAGAGAAAGAAAGAGAGAGAGAAAGGTATAGAAACACAGCAGTGGAGGAGAGAGAGAGAAAAAGAGCCAGGTGCCCAGGGATAGAATAAAGTGTAAAGAGAAGAATTTGGCAGGGCGGGAAGTGATAAACAGGAATGCAGTTCTGAGAAAGACAGAAAGGGGGCAAAGGAAAAGGATCAGGAAACAGATGAAAGAACCACAAGTGAGGAAAGGACAAGGCGCAAAGATGTACAGTAGCACAAAATGAAGGGGGAATCGAAAGCCCAGGATAATAGTACCCTTTAGACACAAAAAAAAGCCTGTTCCTACATCTCCAAAGTATCTTTAGTGTGCCTATTTATGTATGAAATACAGATCCACAGCCAGGAAATATAATATCACCTTTTTCCTCTGACATACCTCAGTGTTGACTTTACAGAGCCTTAGTGTTTGTACAATCCTCAGATAGCCCGAGGTTACACTTTTGAATTATTGCTCAACTAGACTCTTTACCTCTTGCTATCACTTTGCACAGCTCGGCAGAGACGGGGAGGAGAAGTCAGACATCAGCTTCCGCTATCAGCTGGTTTAGAGCGAAAAGCTTCGCTCCTCACACATCTGTGATTGGTGTTTAATGATGAATGATATATGTTCCTCAAAGATAGGAGACAGAGGTTGGAGTGCGTAAAGGAACTCGGGCGCGTCTGAGCAAAGCACACAAAAACCGTCTCTACGTAGCAGTTGTCGGAATTTACAAGCGAGAGCGAGAAGCCGCTGGCTTGTCAAATGTGATGCAAACAGACACACAACAGGCAAACGAAAACATATTTTAGCCACTAAGCCAAGGAAAATCACCACACACATTATCCATCTGTTAAAATGCATTGTAGGTTGATCCATCCAAAAAAGGGCCTACAGATAGGTCAGAGGTCTGAGAGTAAATCCTCAAATTTGTGCTGTGCTAAATGGAGCATTATGCAATGTTTGGCGTCGCTAACTGAGGGCTTTTACTGAACATCTTGTCCTGTCGCTAATCCTGCCAACAGCAACCAGCCAGGGAGAAAATCAAACTCTGACCCTGAAAACATGCGCACTCTCACGGAGATGTGGGAATAAACCCATCTGCGGGCAATCATACATACATACGACATACTTAAATGTATTTCAAGTACAGCAGAAACATGAAACTCGTGCAACACACAAGCACACACACAGAAGAGGACCTCTGATTAATTTGGCGCATGATGCAGAATAAGTGTTTAAAAAACAGTCACGGCCTATTAAATGCTTATACCTGAGAGCATGGATCTTATAGCACCTGTAATCCTTCCAGCTTAATTAGACTTTTAGCTGGATTTCCATGTATATATAGTAGATTGTGACAAAATTACATTGAGTTTCTTTTGCGCATTTACAGTCATTTGCATTTTTTTCTTCTCAAATTCAATAAAGCCTTGGAAAGTAAATTATACATTTTTTCTAATATACAGCACAATTTCTATTCATTTGAATAAATCCCCGTTTCGCAACTAGCTAGAGATATTGGTGTGTTAATGGATAAATCTACATTTAAGGATATAGGAGAGTGGAAATCCAATTTGTGTCAGGGCTCTCCACCCGATCCCCACTTTTATCCCCACACGCGCTTGGCTGGAGGAGTAATCGGCTTTGTGTAATAAAATGATGATGATGACTTTATCTGACATTTGTAAAAGGAGGAGCCCCAGATTTCTGTAGGTCTGTATTATCAGCCTCTATCCAGTGAATTAATCTTCAGACAGAGTGAGACAGACTGAAAATGTTGTTCTTGGGAGTAAACACAAGGGTTATATTGAGGTGAACGGAAGGGATGTGTTTGCAGAGGGTTTTGTGTTTGCCTTGTTTGTGTCTTTTCCTGGCTCTGTGTGTGCGAGTGTGTGTCTCGGCTTACATGCGCTCGACATGTTCTGCGAGATCCTTGCCCCTACCTCCCCTCACCTGCGAAGTGGAGGAGGATGATTACATACCAAGAGGTCAACTTTATCTCCATGGAGATCCCAGAAGGAACACTAATATAAGAAATATGCTTAGAATACCTCCCCATTACCTGCAGTAGCAAGCAAGAGAGGAGGGGGGAGACAGACAGACAGCAGGAGTAGACGCAATGAGATGTAACTAGGTAGCTGTGAAAATTGTTCCATAAAGCTGTGTTTTCAGATAAATCTCAACTGATTCAACCTAATGATCTGAGGAACACACATCACAGTCCTCTGTTTAATTGGCTTCAAAACACATCAAGTCTCTAGCCGTGACATGTATTCTCTCTGTTTCCAAATATGCTGCTTTCTATATCCTGCTGGATTTCATGGTATAGGGTTTCTCTGGTGCTTTCACAAGGGCCAGATTCAATTAATGTGGCTGAGAGTTAAGTGGGCCCTAAGGGGTTAAGGTCTGTCATGTCAGATGGATCTGTTGGTGTAAAGAAACAGGAGCATCCCACAATCCAGTGTGGAGTGTAGAGGGGGAAGAAACGCCTCAGACCCCATCTCAGTATTCCCTTCACACGCCTATATGGTTTGGAGGAATTTGATCTTCAGTCTCATACTAGCAGACATCACCTTTTCCCGTTAGGGTAAAATTCACAACCTGCTCTAACGCCGTGAGTTAGAATTGCACATCCTTATTCTGCTCTTCAGAATGGCATGTTCTCCTAATGGCCAAGAAACTCACTAAGTGCACGCAGAGTGAGGGCTATAAATTATTGCTCCTCTGTAAAGCTTAGTACATGTGTACATATGTCTGACTTGGGTTTAATATTTAAAGATACAGGGTGGTAATACCTAAAATAATACAACACACTGACAGGAGAAATCCATGTTGCTTCATTATACTGTTTCCACAGAGACATTGTGTGCACGCTCGTGTGTGTGTGTGTGTGTGTGTGTGCGTGTGTCTCTAGTAAATTAAATGGAGTGTGATGTAACATCTAGCGAAAACAGCTATGTTATCATCTAAGACCAGGCTAATTGATGAGTGCTTGTCTGCAGGATTTCAAAGATGACTTGTTTGTGAACCCCCTGTATGACATGCCAATCTTCTCGCTCTTATAACAGAGCCAGCAGCAGTTATTTTGAATAAGAAGCCTGTCACACAGCTAGACAGAGACACCAGCAAAATATCAAGGAGCAGACACCCACATGTTTTCTGAAGGATTTTGGTACGGAGAGCAGAGACATCTTTGGGGGGAGAGGGGGGAGCTAAACAATTGCTTCCACCTGCTGCACTGTATATACTGTAGATTTTCCAAACGTCTCTGCACACCTGGCCCATCTGTATTTTATTCAAGGGTAAATTGTTCAGAGACACTTCAACAGTTAGATAGATAGATAGATAGATAGATAGATAGATAGACTTAGTGTAATGTAACTGTCAAAGAGGAATTTTTAGCAAGTCTGACCTTAAAAATGACCTTAAAAAATCGATAACTAATTTTCATGAAGTAGTTTGTAAAAACAAGTGTATCCTCTGTGACTAAGCTAGGTAAGATTTTATATCCTAGTTGTGGCTCTAGTGGTTCTTGCAGGGTGGTTGTGTGATTTCTGGCCATCACTACTGTACATGATGGCACAGGCCTAGCAAATGGTAGCCTCCTTGGATCCGCATATGGCCCAGATGGATAAATGAAGCTACCAAGTCAAGGGTTATGGTTATGACATGGGCGTATGGTTGAGGTTAAGGGTAAGACTAGTGTTTGCCATGAAAATTATGTTATGGCGGGAATCTCTCCTGCACTTGGTATTCCTTTGCTTTTTGTCCAAACAGCTTAATTACAATGGCCTGACAAAACAAACAAGATTAAAAACACTAATTTCGAATTCAATTTTTAAAAGCCATGCTGTGTTTTACAAAACAATACAATGCATTTTGTGACTCTTTCATTGTTTGTTAGGTAACAGGCTGTAGAAATAACATCAACCCATTATTTTTTTCAGAATGGCCAAAGTGTTTATTGGCGTTATATTTCTACAAGTCATGCGTTCACCGTTTTTATCATCCTCTCAGCATGCCCTGGTTGGATCCATATGAATTTTCTCAGTCAGTGAGTAGAAAACATTTTAGTCCAGCTAAACTCCATTTTTGAGTTAGTAAACAAATCTGAGCCTGAATTAGTGCTGCTCAATCCCCACCTGCAATTCTCTTCTTTTGATCCTTCGAATAACAAATCTTGGATGTAAACAATCCTTGACACCATGCTGTATTTGCAGAGACTGGCGCTTAACTTTGCTTCTCTCTTTAAAGTACAGTGAGACAAAACATTGGGGTTTCCAAGCTTGAGGCCCTTTGTGTGTCAAGTAGGCACTTAGTGGATGATAAAAGTATGGAGGGATAATTATATCCTCATCAATACTCCTCTGTGTGTGTGTGTGTGTGTGTGTGTGTGTGTGTGTGTGTGTGTGTGTGTGTGTGTGTGTGTGTGTGTGTGTGTGTGTGTGTGTGTGTGTGTGTGTACAGCTTTACATTCCACACCCACATATGAAACGATATGCTAACATGAATATACGCACAGACTGAGCACATTCTAATTCAATATTTAAGGAATAAAGACAACTAAAGAAATTGCGGTGTGTGTGTGTGTGTGTGTGTGTGTGTGTGTGTGTGTGTGTGTGTGTGTGTGTGTGTGTGTGTGTGTGTGTCAGTGCATGTGGGTGAGGGTTGGATAGCGTGTGAGAGATGGCTGAGTCATAAAGTGACACAGGATACCCTGTCTGGCATTGTGTTTCTCTATCATCTCTGTTTCGCTGCTCTCTACTTTGCATTTTATTCATGTATTTTTCTGTCCATTTACTTTCCCCCCACAAGGGTAAATCTCGGCAAGGCCGCTCAGTTATTGAATTTTCAGCTATCGGGAAGCATTAGGCAGAGAGGTCCCCTGCCTGATTTTCCACTCAATACTGTGGCATTAAGGACAACACACAGAGCCAGAGGCTACGGCTTGTGGTCCACTTGGTTGGTCAATTCAAGCTAGTCAGGAAGCCGGGGTCGGGGCTAGGACTGTAATTAAACAAGTAGACCCCCGTGGAGCGTCGTCTTAGGGCCGTATGCAGCGAGAGAGACGGGGAATGCCTCAGCCCCGTCTCCAACCCTCAAAGAAAGGGCAGAATTCATAGAATCCGAGCCTATCTGCAGACGCAGGAAGGCAGGCTCGGTGTGTCTGCACTAAGGACACACATACAGACACACAAACAGACCGTGGTACAGGGCAAGGCCTCTTCTTTGGTAGAGTCTCATAAAGCCTTGTCTCCATGGCAACTACTGCCTCATTAGAAAGTCACTGGTGGTGGCCAGTACCCATGCACTTTCCTTCTTTGTGTCTTTTATTCTGCCTTTATGTCTTTTGTTTCTTTCTCCTTCCCTTTCCATAATTACAGCTTAAATTGTATTTTACTCCAAATAGGTTTGTTACAAGGAGAGACAGATAATAACTATTGAGGACGCTAAACTGAAAGTGAGAAATGACAAAGGTTAGACACGCGTTCTCTCTGTTATCATCCTCTGCATTATTAAAACCTTGTTTTACCTTACCTGACCTAACATGTTTAATTATGAATTTGGCTGATTGTGAAATACGCAAAAAATCTTTCTGCCTACCCTGTAATTTCAAATGGACACGATGAATAAAAATTTTTAATTTAGTGTGGGCTTCGCTCCGAAAAATGCGCGACGTGCAAGGGCTGGGATAATAAGGTCATTTCTGTTCACGTATTAGAAAAAGTCAGAAAATCTGACCTCGTAACCTTTAAATGCATTTTTCCGTTTTCCAGCCGCGTTGTCATTGTGTGCCCTACAACCAGCTCAATTGGCAGTGGTGGGAAGCCGGCAAGGGATAATGTCCTTTTCACCACGGTAGAATCGGTGCACTAGATGACAAGGACATGCAAAGGAAAAATCTGATCTGTTGTGGATCAGTATTGTTGTCTGCCACATTATTTATTCTGGCTAAGAGTTGCCAGAATCAGAGATTTTCAAATCCGACGCAGGGGGGGTATTAAGTAACCACAGCACAAAGCCCACTAATAATTTTTCACTGGCACAGCCACAGCTTCGCACTGGAAAAGTGTCATGATTGCTTCTTTCAAAGTCAAACATCTCAGAAAATGAAGTGAAAGAAGAGAGCTGTAAGAGAACATGGCACATGCTGAAATTTCAAACAGGAATCACACGGGTCATATTATGATCTGTTAAAGCATTACACAGAGCCGGTAATTCTGCCTGGTGCTCAGATCCTTGATAAAAATCAACTTGATACAACAGCTATTACATACTGTAACTTCAAACCGAATCAAGAGAACACACCACTTTAAGCGCGCGGTCTGTCTATTCAGATCTTGTTCGCTCTTTAGAAAGTGTTCCATGAATAGTATTTAGTGAAATACTCTGTTTTTTTTTTTCCTGTGACTTCCCCAGATATGCAGACAAAAAAAAAGACTAAGAACTATGTAATATTCACTGATTTTACATGAAAAAAAAACCACTCTCTGCACTGACGCGTAGTATTTTAACATTTTATTTCTACCCTCCGCACTACGTTTGCACTATAATTGTGACGAAAAGCTTTGTTGCTGTAGTTTGCATAGAGCATAAATGAAATTTCATAAAGCCTTCTTTTGTCTCCCAAGGTATGGATGTTTCACTTAGTTCTTGGTCTTTTATCTATTTATGCATCAAATCAAAAGGGACAGTGAACCACATTTAGGGAGTGGAAAGTGTATCCTGAAGAATTTAATAAGAAAAGAGATTTTGATGGATTACAGACCTTCTCCACATCTGAGACATTTTCAGAATGATAAATCACAAAGGCCTTTTATACTCCCTCTTTCTTTCACTTTTCCTGTCTCTCTCTCTCCCTTCTCTTCCTCTGCCTCCTCTCCTTCTCATCTCATGAGCCTTGGCTTTCAATTGTAAGAGATTACAGGAGCATAGCCGGACTACGGCCCGTCGAGGATCTTTTATTAATATTTATATGCATATGAAACAAGCCAATTCTAAGCTGTCGGGGAACAGCTGAACCCCATGGCCCCATAGTGTATCTATATATACCTATAAGTATAAAGGTATATGCATATATACAGGAATCGGTGTGTGTGCAATATCTGTGTTTGTGTGCTTGTGTTTCACACTGGCACCGACCGCTTAACCCCGTGCTGTCCCAGACCACCTGAGCCACCAGTTACGTATCCGAGACTCACGAGCTGGTGTCTCCCAGCAGGATTCGATAAGCAGGATTTGATTAGATGAATTAGCAGGACTTCTAGCTCTCCGTCTTCAAGGTTAAACAGGACTCCAAGGGTGGAGGTGTTGCAGCAGTGGGGCCTCTAAATCTGCAAACAAGTGTGGAGCCTGGCAGTCAAGGCTATCGAGGAGCTGATATCCCACCGGTGGAAGGAGCAGAAGGAGACTAATCCTTCATACATAATAGATAACCAAATCCTCTAAAACACAGAGACGCTAGCTGCCTGCACCACAGAGGGCCTGCCACTGCTAACAGATCAGACATTAGGTCCACCCCCCCCCTCCCCCCCCCACGCACACACACACACACCCCTCGCCACCTTCATTAATACTCAATTACAACAGAACTCCTTCAGGCTGACACCATTGTCTCCAACTGAAAAGCTGGCCTTTGTCAAGAGTACAGGTGTAGCTGGCCCCCTGCACACTGTACACAGAGATAAAAACCGTATAATATCTCTGTCACCAGAGTTAAGTGGAGAAGGAAGCCAGCCCTCAGAATAGCATCTCCTCACATTGCAGCCACTTTGCATTTGTCTGTCATACTGATCAAAACAGGAAGGCAATGACTAGATCTGAGAGAACTTTGTGTCTATGCTCGCAGCTCGCCAGAGTGCCCGTATTATAGGAAGGAAAACATAAACAGCATTTAATTTTACTCCTTGGCCACTCTGGAGCCTTTGTGTGCCACAGCTACACAACACAGCCATTTCGAGCTGAGTCGATGCCACGCACTTTCTGCGTCCTCGTCGGGCAATATTGCGATATGAGAGCTGGGACGTCAGGGGCCTCCTGATCAAATGGCACTTTAGCTCTTGTGTCTTTGTGGTATTTATTTATAAGACACTTTTACATGACGTGGTATTAGCGATTCTATTTCACGCTCCTTTTTTTCATTCTACACGATTCTTTCAAGTTGCCTCTCCTTGCCTTATGTTGCTTTTCTGAAAATACAACTGCGCTGCTGTGCAAAAAAGTCTTGACAAAAATAGACTGGGTCTTAAAACCCGAGATGCTCTCACATTTGCAAACCCAATTACTTCCTTTTGATACATAATCAAGAAGACTGGAGCGTTTTTATGTTCACATGTAACTAAACAGCTTTTTTGTGTGTGGGGGTTTTTTTTTTTTTTTACTTTTTCATTTACAAAATCTACATTCCCCTTTTCCACTGAGTGCACATTCTATTGAGCCATTATAAAGTAATGAAATGCCTCTCCTCCTGGGTTTTTGTCACCATTCCTAACATTCGTAGCTGGAAAGCACTACACCGACTGGAAGATGTCACTAACAATACTTCCTAGTGTAGAATTAGTCACTTAGGAATAGAGTACTGCTGCTGTTGTTCCAATTAGTGAGTCCCTGCATGACTTGCTTGCTTCTCCTCACCTCCCTTCTCCTCACCACTTTACATTACCCCATCTATCCCCATTATACTCGATTTCCTCATCTCTCCGTTTCCTTTCTTTTTTCTCCCTTCGCATTCAAAACTCCTTTCAGCCTTTGGGGCTCCAAGATTTCAGACAGAAATAACTAAGCAGGTATAGTCCTCTCTGTGCTTTGGAGAATAAGAAACCAAATGCCTTCTTCCAAATCTTCCCTTCTTCTTTTTCTCTGCACTTCTGTCTGTCTGTTTGTCTGGCCACTGTTCCCCTGGCAGCAGGGTCCCTATGGACTCCTGGTGTGAACTGTGGGTGTTTAGCTGTTAATCTGTCAGACTAACTCTATAGACAAACACTGCTGCAATGCATAATTCTCAGTCCACAAGGAGAAAGGACGTGGAGGCCATAGGGCAGCCAGGAGACTGATGAGCCACACTAGCATAATTAAGGCCAGCACCTCCCTTGGGATGAGCTTGCACATCCTTCTCTCTATCTCTCTATCTCTACACTATCTACCTGTGTCCCTTCTATCTCTCTTCTCCTTGTTTTTCTTTATCTTTCTTTATTTTCTCTCTCCACTGGTGGCGAGATAAAAAAAAAAAAACAGTATTTCATCTGTCTCTCTGCTGCTTATATTGCAAATAACTGCAGGGAAACCAAAAAGCGATATATAGCAGAGAGTGAAGTGTTGAATCCGTTAAGTGTGCAGAAGTATTTGTGTTGATTTATTTAAAATGCATCAAAGCATTAAGGGGTATTTGTTGCTCCCCACCTCAGCACAAGACTAATTGCATGTTTAATTGTTGTTTTTACACCATAATGGATATTTTCATAGAGACTCTGAGCTGGTTAAGACCACTTCTTTCCACATAATGGATGTCAATTCCCTGTTTAATTTTGAGCCAGTTAAGGATTACCTCAAAAATGGGGACTTAGAAACATAAGTACATGCAGCAAACTAAAATAATTTCACTTTTGCTTCAAATTGAATACAAATCACTGCTAATAATTTCTAACTGAGCCCAGATGTATTTGATAAGTTCCAGAGTTTGATCCTTTCTTCCGCAAACTAGTGCAATGCTGGACATGTTATCTTCAGCAGAGGCAGGTGTCACAATCAGTGGTTAAGCTCTTAGGTCTTTGACTAAAGATCGTTTCATGTTTGCTTTTAGAAGTCTGGTTGGTAGACAACATGTTGTCTGAACTGGTAACACCGTGATGAGGTCGCAGAGGAGTGTGACATCATCTGTGAGGCCACGCATCAAGCATAAAAGCCGATCTGAACCGCACCGTAATGCGTGTGGTCACAGAAGAGGGATAGAAAGCATGATGGCTGCTCATCCAAATGGCTTCAACCTCAACACTGTACTTTCTTTGGTTTCCAGCAGTGCACCTACAGCCCCGTGGCACTCATGGCCTGATGGGCAGTGCTTCTGAAAGAAAGAGAAGCCTGTGTGGAAGTTTATCAAACCTGCATTCCTTCCAGTGACCAGATGATGGTGACTGCTTTGGTTGCTAAAAGAAGTCAGACTGTAAATGGGTCCATGAGAAAATTACTCTCCTGCTCCTCGATGAATGACCCCAGTAAACACCTTGTGAATGAGAGAATGTATTATCAAATAAAGTGTGATGTTTATATTTTAATTTACAGTCTCATTAAGAATAAAATCATTGTATTTATAAAAAAGAATTACTATGACTATGACTATGAAGAACATGTCTGCAGACAAGGCAGCTGGTTCAAACTATAGGCAATCTTGGTGATCTATGGTGAATTACCTATAGAGGGTCAAACTGAGCATTTTAATACAAAAATCAATGGGGAATAAGCTCTTTTTCGGACGCTGCAGCTTAACTAGTTAAATCTGGGTATGTTTTAGCTGCCCTAGCCTGTGACCGACAAGTCCTTACAGCAGAAGTTATCTCAGTCATGTCTTTAGTGACATAAGTTTTTTTTGTTTGTTTTTTTAACTCAATGGCATTGGCCAAAATGCTACCTCAGTGATTCAAAATGGGAGTACACAAAAAAACCAACAGTCTGTGGTCTCGTTGCAATATATTTAATCACTTCATTGGTCAGCATAACTTATTTTACAATAACGGCTGTAAAATTTGTATTTCTTGGGCATATTGTAGAGGTATGGCTCATCACCCTGTAAACATAGGGTCTAACATTTGGTTAACATTGAACTTTTAAAACAAGCTAAACTTTCCAGCCAAACTTAAAGACCAAAAATTGAAACTTGACAGTAATGAAAGCATAAAAATTGTAACAAAAAATGATGGGACCATGCACAAAAGTCAGAAATCCCAACCTCCGGGGGACTTATTCTGCCACCACTTCTACATTGCCCCATTGTAGTTGGCAGGGTCGATTTATCTGCAAAAGGACATAGCAGTCACGTAACATTAGCAGAAGCCTAAGAATAGGTCAAAACAAACCAACTACTGTGCAATGGATCAAGATCAAATGTATGGTTGTAAATAAAAGACAGAAACAGTTGCCCAGACGCACAGACAGAGATTCCTTTATTTATTAGCGAAAGGCTGAAATACTGCCACTGAAAGGTGCGACACAAAAGTGTTTTAATTTGAAAGCAAAAACGCACAAACATGTTACACACAAACATTATCTAGTCACACACGAACATCATTTATTTGGAATTAGATATAGAGTTTTGATGTGAAAAAAGCATTAGGCACAGTATGGGTACAATCCATGCTGTTATCCTTGTTAAATGTGACCTGTGTTAGCAGTGGGAGCTGTAGCTTTGTTAGCAGCAGCATGTGACAGCTCTGGTAGTGGAAGTGGTTGTTACTGCTGATCTAGCTGTGAAACACAGTGCCATGTCTCCAGGCAAGCTGGAAGATACCATCACACACACACACGCAGACACACACGCCCCACTAAATAGTTTGGATGGAATGGAGAGATGGGTTTCAACAGGAATGAGATTGGAAAATAGACAGTTGTCCTTTCCTCCCTTACACCTGAGAGTCCCGTAGGCTGCATATCAGAGCACTTCTCTTTAACTCTCCCTATCAAACTCTTCTCCTGCTCTCTTCCCTCCTTCTCTGCTTTCTCCTCTCACTGCAGGCAATTGGTTTGATCTGTGATCCTTCTAGTCTCGTCTCTTTCCTTCAAACTTTTAAACTAAACACTGTTGTTTTCTCAACTTACAGCACTCTGCACATTCAAAGCTGAAGTACACTAATCGGCACCTGGCACGTAAGCAGACTTGATATATTGGCATTTTGTCTAGCGTCAGCCCTCTGCAAATCTCAAATGAGAAGTATATGTATATAAAGTGTGTTACTTCCATCTGTGCTGAGATCTCCCTAATCATTTTACTCCAGGGTACTCTTTCAAGCAACAGACTGTACTTTCTTGTCTTTTTGTTGGCACACATACAGAAAAGCCAGCGTCAATCTTATTCAATAACATCATCCTGAAGAATAGAATTGAAATAAAATGGTCGCAAAGTATGCTGGTTGTTTTGCATCATGGGGATTTCCCCTCTTCCAGTAACCCTCTTTTTTTTCTTTCTTCACAGACCAATAATTTCAAGAAATATTTGCATCTAGTTTGATGACAGAGCTGTGTTTTGAACTCTTAAATTCTTCTTTAAGCCCGTATCCCTTTTTAAAGCTTCACGCTTTATAAAGGGATACACTGTGTAGACCATTTCCTTTATTAGCAGGGTTCTGCAGAACTAGTAATTCCCAGGTGAGATGTAAGAGAAAGGCAAATGAAAAACAATAAAGCCATGTAAAGATGTGCTTAAATATGTCACATACAAATGGCCTTGCACTGCATCAGTGCTCTGTTGAATACTTATACTTCTTCTTTCACAAATAACCCATTGTAGTCAAAGGTCTAAATAACTAATTTTAAAAAAATCTATTTATCTGAACAGCCTCTGGTCTATATATACTGGAAAAGAACAGAGATCATTTTAAAGATGAAATAACCTGGTATATTATTTCATTTTCCAGCATGTACCATTCATCTGGTTCCCATGGGACTTGTTTTCTTTGAGAACCTTTGCACGCAGCATGGTAAAAAGATGTTTCTCCAATCCATTTCATTTCAGCATTTATGTCTTTCCTGACACAAATAAGTATGCTTCTGTGTAAAATTGCTATTAGTCATTTGGTTAAGCCCTTCCATCTTGAATCGGGGTAGCATTATGCTGTAAAAACAGCAGCGTGTTCCCAGCCTCATTCCAGGTTCTCAAGGGGGAAGAGCAGCAGTTGTTGTTGTTTGAGCTCCATTCATTCTAAGCTGGTGAAAACACACCAAGGCATATGGCTGCTTGATTTAGTTAGCTTGTAAAATGATTTCAGAAACTACATTTGGATGAAGATAACAAAGTAACCAAGCAATTAAATCGAGTATGGTCAATTTGAAGCACCTGATAGCGTAGACCCAGCTGTGGTGCAACATCTGGTGAAGGCTCCACAGATCAGTAAGGCAAAAAGCCGTGGATTCCACTCGCCTTTGCAGATTCGCTTGCAGAAGCATGCATAAGTAAAATGATGTTCTTTTGTGTTTGTGTGTTACGCTTGAAATGTAATGTTACATTCCCATTCAAAGGCACATTTAGAGGTAGATTCAAATAGTGGTGGCATTCAACAGTAAAAAAAGAAAAAAGAAAGAAAGAAAGAAAGAATAAAAGAAAGAAAGTGTTTCCTGCCACCTGGCAAATGAAAAGGGCATTTGCTTCCTCTGATCCCACCAGCATGGCAACAGCAAGAAATGCTGGCATATAGCCCTGCTGCCTAACCTGTATTGAAAACTCAGCTGCCGCAAGATCTCAAGCTGGACTGGAGCTGACCCTCGGCGCACATGCTTGTTATTTTTTGAGCTTATTTTACCTGAATGAGTCACCTGCCTCACCTTCAGTAACCTTTCTCTTCTTATGATATGTACTGGACTTGCTTTTTTTAAAAAAAAGACATATCTTCATCTGCTAAGCGCATAAAAACAGATCCTCGCCGCTGCACAGTAGCAATGTTTGAGCAGAGATGAATGCAATCAATAGATGAAAGACTAAGTGAAACAAATGGGAGTTAGCGAAACAAATGGGTTTGATTTGAGGTTGTAATCTGTGTGAGTGCTGCATGGGGGCCTAAGAGACAGTAACAACTAATATTAATGGTAAACAGTGAATAAAAAGACCATAATAAGGCATGCATGATTAGATAAAGAGGAAAAGGTCACAGCAGGTTGATGCATCTGTCTCATTAGCTGCTTTATTTGTGTCCCTTCGTTTACCCTTCATTAGCTTGCCTGTTTTATCCCTTTTCCTTCTCCTCTTCTCTAAGTCTCGCCATTCATTAGGCCTGCTGCTCTCCACCGCTTCCTCTCTATGTGTTGTTTCTGAGTGTAATGGCTTCCCACAGTGTGTCTGTCTTTCGAAAATGTCACCCCACTCTCCAAACAGCGTACTACTTTTGACATGAGCGCAATGTGCGGCAGACAGGGCACAGGGATTAATTTACCATGTGTGTATACCTCTGTGCCAGACAGGGGTAGAGACTGTGACTGAGGTCTGTCTGACAGCAGAGACAGAGCTTTACTCATTGGATCCTTCAATTCTCCTACTGCACTTGATGTCGCAGGCAGTAAGGGAAAACGGGGAGGTGCGTGATAGAGCAGGAGGTGTGAACGTAGCCCTGTGAGAAAGATAGAAAGAGGGTGAAAGCGAGAGGGTGGCAGGAGGAGATATAGGGTGGGAATATGCATGGCGTCGGGGTGAAAATAAGTAAAAGATGGATCCCAGCAAGGAGAAATGTGAAAGTCCAGCTTGCAGGGAGTTATCACTGTAATGCAACTCGGTGCCAAAAGAGGTCATGTGTGTGCTGCAGATTCATTAGTTTCAGAAGACATTAATATCCTATAATCATTACCAGTTATAGCAAAGAACATTTTGTATGTGTGAGGCTTTATTAAGCACCATTCCATAAACCTTGGGTAAAGTCGGAGATTAATGAAACTGTCTCTACAGTGTCCTGATCTGCAGTTCATTAGTCAGTGCTCTGGGAAGAAAAACTGTTTCATCAGATGTGACTGCATTCATTTTAAATATAAGACACTCATATGTCTTTTTATTCCCTTCTTTTCAAGTTCATTTCTTCTCTGCATTTCTTCTCTGAATACATTTGGCTGGTTACATTTTTAAATCACCTAGATAGATGTGAACTAAGTGCAATGTTCTTTTTTCTTAGAAGAATCTCGTGGCCTTTAAAAGAAACAAAAAAGGGAAATAGCAAGGTCACTGACACAGAAGCAGCAAAGTCTCTTTCATATATCAGCTATGGCAAAGGTGGAAAATCTGAAGCTGTAATAAAGTTAAGATGCTTAGATATATATATTTATTTTTTTATGTTTATCAAATAGATCAAAACTGTAAGCAGCAAACAAAAAAATGATGTTCATATGCTTATGTCAGTCAGAGATCTGATGCTACACGACTGTGCGTTGCTGTGAGTTTTGACAGTCTGGCCATTTGTCATCACCATCTCAGGACACGAAACAAAAAAAAAAGAAATGTTAATGCTACCTACACAGGCTCCTTTTACAGCAAGTGCAGAACAAAGTGCATGACTGTGCAGGAGCTGCCAATGACTCAGCAAGTGTTTAAATAATGTGGATAAAAGTAAGCAGTGAAAACTAGTGCTGAAGTTACATAGCAAGTGAGATTTACTGGCTGCCACTTCTGTTCAGACATGTCATGTAATGTAAAGCATTCCATCATAGATGACTTTTACTTTAATGCTCTTTACAGCTTCAGACGTAAACGGGGCAAAATAGCAAGTAGCGCTCAGGCACAGTCAGTTCATTTCGATATCAAGGGCAAAAAAAAAAGAGACAGAGGTTTTTCAGCACAATTGGCAGTAAATTGTGTGTTGCAAACATTAGCACATCATTTTGTGTGCTTGATTTAAATATTCTCATGTGCAACAGGGTCAGTCACAAAAAGTCCCCAGGTTCCCAAACCCAGTTTCTACCTTAAAGAAGATAAACTGGAGAAGAAGGTGCGATCCGTTAATTCGAATTATTTCAGCTAGCCTGGAAAAGTCTTGATTTGCTATTAACAACTGCTATTAAAAACAAGAACAACTTCAGGTTTCTTATCAGAACTGTAGCCAGGTGGACAAAGAGTCACAGCTCTGTTGAGCCTTGTATTCCTCTCAGCACTAATGACATCATGAATTTATCTACAAATATGGTTTTAAACATCAGAGGAAAAAAAATTAACAAGTGCCTTTCCACTGATGTCACAGATTAAAGCTGCTCTACTTCAAGTAGAGCAGCTTTAAAAACTTCAACAGTTCCTTTAGCTTAGTCATCAACATGTCTGTTAGACTGCATTCCTATACATCTGCAATTATTGATACTTCAGAAACTGTAAATCATTTCTATAACAGCATACACACGATCCAGATGTTTCAGTCAATAATATACGATCCAGATGTTTGAGTCAATAATATACTGGTTTTCAGACTTTTTTTCTGTACAAAGTTTCTTTTTTAGTTTAAATGGATGATGTGATCATCTGTCGAAGATTAATTTAGTGATAGAGTTTCAGTCAGGATTTAAAGTACATCATTGCATGGAAATGTCACCAATGCAGGTTACTAATGATCTCCTCACAGCCTCATACAACAAACTCTGTTTGTCCTGACAGATCGTCATTTGATACCACTGATCAAAACGTTTTACCATTAAGACTACAATACCCCACTGGGATTAAAGAGCACATTTTTGTGCTCATTTTGTGAATCCCAATTATCTGATAGATTCCAACATGTTAATTAAGGAATGAATTTTCCTCACACACAAAAGTCAGGTGTGGAGTTCCACAGGGTTCTGTGCCAAGAACAAGTAATTTTTAAGGAGTGAGTTGCTTTTGTTCCTGGCTGCCCAATCACTGCTAGTTCCCCTTTTTGCTAATCTAAGTGTCCTCTTGAGTTGTAAATTGCTGGTTTATAATTACTCACCTGCCTTTTTTTTAATCATTTTTAATCAAATTTGTATCTGTGTAAAGCTTTAGTCTCAGGTTTGCAACTCTTGAGTACCAGTAGCTGAACTAGGTTTGTTTTTAGCCTAGTTGCTATTTTAAAAGTATGGCAATGCAGAGCTTTCTTCAGCTTTGAGAGTACAAAAAAGACTACTACTCCCAGAAAATCTGATCTGATCTATCCTCTTTTTTAGTCATCTATTGTCAAGATGGGGAAAAAGATTTTACTTTACTATTCATATCAGATGGGGATAAAAATCTTCACTCTCAACCTCTCTTGCCCCATTTGAAGAGCTGATGGGGGTAGCGACTGCATGTTCACTGGTGTTCACTTCAGAACATTCCAGCTTGGTTTATCGTTCACACATGGCCAGAAAGCTGCAATTACTCCTGACACCTCCGGTGTCCAGTGGAAAGTGACACCATAGTCATTCCCCTCCTGCAATTCCAGGCTTTGAGTGCATTCCTGCCAGGCTCCAACCGCTGACCAGCCTACACAGTGGTGTACTGCTGTGGCTACCAATGCCATCCCATGCAGTGACAGTCTGCCTCTGGCCTCCCACCGAGGTGAAACTGCTTAAATAATCTTGGCTGAATTTGATTCTGCCCCAGCTGATATGGTAGATCACAATCAGCGTCTTTCATTAAAACGTTGTGTTTACGATAGAGGAATGTAAGGTGTTGTGGAAAGAGGACAAACATCCTAAAATCATCATTATTGGGGATTTTATTGCTAGATCTGATGGACTTCCTTTTATTATCTCATATTATCCTTCTGGCAGCAAACTCGCAGTCATTACTGATATTTCCCGAGTCTTCCCCTCCATCCCTCAGCTCACACACCAATTGTTCACTTGGGTACCAATGACATCATAGATAAACAATCAATTAAACTCAAGTCTGTGGTAATCATGATTCAGAACATTTCATTTACAGTCTGCATGAATGGCTAAAATCCACCAGATGTAACCTTCACAAATATGATGGTTTATACCCAATCACAAAAGGTGCTAAACAACTTAATAAAAACCTAATTTTGCAAATTAGCTTTAATTCTGACTCAGCATGACCCTGCCCTAGAAATCACTCCTGTTCAAATTAATGAGCATCTCAACCAGGGTCCCGCTGAACACTTCCCCACATATTCTCCATCTGTGAGGGTCACATTATACCGTCCTGTATACAGACTGTGATCACTGCTGAGCCCTGTTTCTAAATTTTCAGCTGTGTTTTGTTTACTTAATGTGAGATCTTTAATGTGCCAGCTCACAATATTGATTTCTTTTTTATTACCAAGTCCTGGCTCAGTTCAGGAAATCATGTCCAAGTGACTGAGATATGTCCCCCCCTATCTACTCCTGCTTTAATCAACCTAGGCACTCAAGCCATGTAGGTGGCATAGCTATCATTTTTAATAGCATCCATAAATGTTCACCTGTCTCTCTTGCCACATTTTCTTCTTTAGAAACTCTGGGTTTTCATTTATATGGCTAGCACCCATCTTGTGTGTTTGAATTTACACGCCACCTAAGGCTTAGTCTTTCTGCTAATTTTATTGACCTTTTCTGGGTCCTTTAATCTGAAACAGTGAGGAAAAAAACTAAACATAACAGGGGACAAACACTTGACCTTGTGCCGTCCCATGCCACGTCTCTAAATAATGTTTAACTACTTCTTTTTATTGCCTGTCATCTACTATTTTCCGTACAGAAACAATCGAGCTGCATTTGCCCTCACTGTCTTCATTCCAAGTCATCCAGAAATTTGTGTGAAAACGTCTTTTACTCCTTTACCCTTGCATCCCTGATCAAATGGATCTGTTGGTCAAGGAATTGTTATACAATTTCAATAGAAAATGTAAATCTGTCTTTCATGACATGGCCTTTTAAGGCTAAACATCCAAAACACAATGCTCTCCCATGACGCTGTGATCATATGACATATATAAAGAGGAAATGCAGAAGAGCTGAGAGTAAATGGAAGAAAAAGAAATGTATTTTGTCTTTGTATAATCTAAAAAAAAATACAGATGTCAGCCCATTATCATAGAGTGAAACAAGCAAGGAGTACGTATTTTCTCTCTTATTTTTAAAATTTAATCTTTAGTATATGCTACAACCCGAGGATCTTCTTTCAGACAATACCCCCATTACCAGGCTTACCAGACCTGCTCCTACACAGCAAAGAGAAGCACCCATAGACATATGAACAGTTTCTTTATCATTTCTTTAACAAATGAGAAGACGTCCAGTTTTACATCAAACTTGGAACCAAAAATTATCTGTCTTTTTTAATGGGATCTCAGAGCAAGAATTAGGAATATCCCACCTTCATTTCTCCACCTTTCAGCTTGACAGTATTCCCCCTAGATTTGAACTGACCACTGGTCCTCATATTTTCATTATGACCAATTTTTCTCTGTCTACTGTCTCTATTTAATCTGGGGGGTTTTGATTTGTTTTGTTTTTTGAAGCCGTTGTTAGTTTTATCTCCAAATTAAACTAACACTCGATGCTCTCAATTAATATTGCATATGAATAACAATAATGTTTTTCTAACATTATCAATCAGGTTTCTGTGCCCGGCACGACACAGAAACAGTTCTTATCAAGGTGACAAGTGATTTATTTAATTGTTGCTGATCCTGGTGTCTGCTCAATTCTGATTCTTCTGGAACTGCGTTCTGCCTTTGATGCACTTGACCTTGACATCATTATAAACCACCTTGAATGCAGTGTTGTAATCAAGGACATCCTTGCCTGGTTTCAAGGGGGGATTTCTCCTCACCCTTACTCTCACCCTGACTCTACACCCTGACAGTCTTCCTTGGGAGTCAGTTCTTGTTCCTATTTTATGCTCTATTTATGTCATATACAATTATAATCTTCGCTGTTTTGCAGATGATACACCACTATATGTAGCACTGACGGGTAGTAAGATAAATAAAACTTATGACCTCACTCTCTGATCTTAAATGCTGGAAGTCAGTAAACTTCTTGAAGGTCAGTGATTTCAAATCTGAGGTCCTCTTGTTCGCTGCCCCCAAACCTGACCTGAACTTGGCAAATAAAACCTGGGAAACCTGATCTTCAAAACCACTCCACCCACAAGCTGAGTGACTCAGACCTTTGTCTATACAAACAAATCACCAGCACACTACATCCATTTTTTCTGCAGCTAAGAATTACTGCAAAAGTTAAACTTTTTTTAAATTTTTGCTTTTTGCTTTTGTTTCTATCTCAAGCAGACCCTGAAAAAGTCACCACAGGCTTTCATCTCATCACAACTGGACCTCTGAATAATTTAATAGTTGCTTTCATCATTACAGAAGCCACATCCTATTTGTGGGAAGACATCCATACTCAGATTAGTAAACAAATCAGACAAAAATTAAACTTAAGCTTCAGAACTGTGACCATGTGACAGTTCACCTGGCTAGATTAAGGATCAAATTATGGCAATTAATAAACTTATTGCTCCTGTGGTGCACGCATAAATGTATGCAACTCTCTTGCTTTATAGAAGCTTGTGGAAGAATTTTTTTTTTTTATGCTGCAGGTATGAAGAAAGACTTCTAGAAATAGCTGAAAACAACATCTTCAATCTAAATTGAGCTGCCGTGAACATTTTTGTCAAAATTCACTTTCTTGATCAAGGTAAAGACCTTATCATCTTAAATATCATGGTAAAGGTCAATGTTCAACCAGTCAGCATTTGACAATGAGGCAAAAGTGTAACACAAGTAGAAGAGTGGATAAAACCTCAATTCTCAGTTTGACATGAACATTTGTGTGTATACATTTTTAGTGTTGGGCAGGTTACTTTTAAAATGTATTCCACTAGAGATTACAGAATACAGGCCCCCAAATGTAGTTTGTAACGTATTCCGTTAAGTTACTCAATGTGAGTAACGTAACGGATTCTGAATACTTTGGATTACTTAATATATTGTCATGCTTTTAACAACTACATAAATGTACTATTGCTGTGTGATTTATTACTATTACTGAAGGCTACTTGCCACAGAGCTAACCATGTTAGCTGGCGTTAGCTGAGGTTAGTTCATAGACTGCTTTAAGAACTGCACATGATTATTTGCAGCTAGCAGGTTGTTAATGCTAGCCATCAAGTCTAACAGTCTACAGTCCATGGACTAACCTCAGCTAACGCCAGCTAAAAATGTTAGCTCAGTAGGGTAGCCTTCAGTAATAGTAATAAATCACACAGCAGTAGTACATCAAAGATACTTAAGTGGCACATAACCCAGGTAGCTACCACAGTTAAAACAAGGTAGTAGCACTAGGCTAACGTTAGTTTTTAAAAAAAGAATGTACTTCCAGATGTTTCTTTAAGTTGGAGGTGGAGTCTTTTGACGCTGAGTAGCACTGAACGGTCATATTTCGTCCATCCCTTTCTTCTTTTTTAAATGTGAAGTGGTGTCAGAATTTCCAAGTAAGAAATGCATTCCTACCCGTGCACTGCTGGCTCTGTTGTGCTGGCTTCGGTCCATTGTGTAACTTACAGAAACTGGGACCATGGCATCATTTGAATTTGAACCTGTGGTGACATGAGCAAGACATTGGGGTAGGAGAAGAGGCTTCAACAGAAGAAAGAGAGGACATTAAGGGTCAGAGATCAAACTGATTCCCAAAACTGAGAGAACAGAATCAAGCAGCACAGATAACAAAGGCGCTGGTACATATATATATATATAATATAATATATTTTATTTGTCCCAGAGCATATAATGCACTAAAGGCAGAAATCTGGAAAGCCATGTTATTAATATAGATGTTTCCCTTGTTTTCACAAGCCTAAATGAAAGCCTTGTCCTCACACATGGGCAAGTTCCTTGTAAAGATTGCTAAAAGGACATGCGAGTCAGTGTTCTGTTTCCTGGCACTTTCTGATGTAAGCCCTGGACAGCGGGATTTAATATTAATGCAGGATTTCCTGCAGAAGAAGAAAATAGCAGATATATTTTAAATACATCGGGAATCATCACAGAAAGTAAAACAAAACTACAAAAGCGTTTTAAAGTGTAATACTGTATCATAGATCAATACATGTGGCTTAAATTTTTTTTCTGAAAAACACACAAATGGGAAAAAATGTAGAATCCAAAAGATGCTGAGAATCTGTGACTCTTTTTATCCTTCCTCATAACATCCATTAATCAGCCCAACAATACTCAGGCATGATTATTTCACACAGCTGAATCTATCTCTCATTCTTTAGCCATTAGAGGACTGTTAGAGCCGTGTGTGCAGCAGAAGCACAGTTAGGCTATAATAGTGATCTTAAGTTCTTCATGTTTTCACATGCTGCTCTCACCATCCACACTAGAAGAGCTCAAACGCTCAGCTCATCACAGGTCCTATCGTGTAGGGGGTCATGGTCACAGCTACTGACAGCCCACTGGTGTGACCAATATGACGTTTCAGCCTGCATCCCACACTTCAGCACAGTCTGAAAGAGCTGTGATGACACGGAATAAATGCATAAAATAGGCAAGGTCAGCTAACTGTGAAAATTCACCCGTATCTATGAGGAAAAATCACCAGCTCTATCCGCTTACGAAAGTACTTCTTCTCTGGCACAAATCAAATCTGTCTTAGCATGAGAAAATTCTTGCCCGGTGTCAGGGAGTGAAAATAAGGTTTACAGGCAACCAAACTGTACGCAAATGCATAGATTCCAATGTAAAACCACATTTATGATGAAAGTTTAATGAAAGTTTTAAGCTCACACAACTTTATGAGTTATCAGGATGAGTGGATCCTTTTTGGACTTTTTTTTTTGCCCACCATTGCCTATTCAGCTTGTGACAGTTTTCTTGGCAGGTCCCTTTCACTCACTTTACTAAACTTTAGAAGGGAACATCCAATTGCTGTGACATTTAAGTTCAGCACAGTGTCCTCATCTGCTGGCTCATACACGGAGTGCCCATTGATCCTGAGACTCTCTGTGATCCAAGCTATTCTGCATGCTCAAAATGTAAAGGTTTTGAAAAACGTCTTCAGGAAACTAAAGTTTTTTTGATCGGATCAATATGCCCAAATTATTATGCAGAATCCATTCACATCAATGATGTTTCTCCATTTCACAGCCATAAGCTAGTTTTAGGAGTGTTAATATATGATGATATGAGAAAATTGTTTTGACACAGCTCAGCTGGTATTAAAATGTGGGTAAAAACACTTTTCACATGCTATAACTTGTTTTGACCGACGACCTGTCCCACAGTGATAAGACCTTTCAAAGTTTACCCAAAATGTCATCTTTAAAGTTTTTCCCAGTAATCACCAGTACCGGTGCTTCTCTGTGTCACTCCATGTCACAGATATTAAAATGTTGCAGTATTGCTGATAAAACTATGATAGATACCAAGAAATCTTTTTTATAGAAGAAATCAGTCTGAACAGAAATGACATTTTGGCTATGGATTGTGATCATGGGCTTGGAATGGGTGTAAAATTGATTTGGTTGCAGAACTTAAATGTGTTTTTAGCTCTGAAACTTTAATGTGGCACCAAATCTGCTGTATTTATGAAGTTACGAAGGATTAACATTGCCAGAAAATAGCACGGAGGTAAACATTCATAATTGGGAAAATATTTATAGAGTATTTATTATGTAGAACTAAAAATTTATATCCCTTTTTAAATCCATTCATACATCAATCCACTTCCTTCTATTCAGAGCCACAGGGAGAGAAGCAGTGCACACCCAGATTGCCAGCCTGTCGCAGGGCTGACACAGAGAGACAGGCAGCCATTCACACTCACATTCAGACCTATGGACAATGTTGTATCACCAGTTAACCTAATCCAACTAACTGCATGTCTCTGGACGGGGAAAGGCCCCCTTATATGTATATGCTAAAATTATTTTTTATACAAAAGTTGAGTTGATTTTGTTGTCCTTGTTTCACTGAATTAATATAAAAAATTTCAATCTCTAAAAAATGTTGAACTATATATCTTAAATTGAATGAGGACCAACTGACCAGATATGAAAGGGGTTTTATGATTTTAGAGATGTGTTAATTGTGCACCCTCATCAAGTAAACCGTATTGTCTGCGTGCTTGGTAATGCTTATTGATTAGAGAATGTGCTGAAATGTTAAAATCACCTCATATTCAGATGTGAAATTGTTCAAAAAAAAATGTGTATTGAAACAGAAACTGAAATCAGCAGTCTCCTGGCAATCTTGTTTTCCTCAGGTTATTGTTGTTTCATGTCATGCGGTGAATTGAGCAACTCAAGTTTCAGAAGACATGTGCGCAGCTGTTGTTTGGTCTGTTGACAGTGACACATAAATTCTATTAAGGTCTGACCTCGAGAAACTGGCCCTGCATCTTTAAGAGTGCACATTCCCACATGAAGCTAACATGTTCAGATGCTGTCAGATTGACCGAAAGGCGTGCACGTCTGAAGGTGACTGATTCTAACTAGCTATTTTCCTTTTTTTTCAGAGGAATGCTAACTAGACAACATTAGAGGTCCTCTAAAGTGCTACAAGCTCTAAAGATCAGACAGCCTATAATGTTTAAGAAACCATTTAAAAAAGAAGAAATATACAATGTGCATTGCACTAATGGTTCATCGTTCTTGACTTGTTGTCATTGCCTTTGTAACACTATTCACTTTGAGCATATTTCTGAATAATAGGCTCTACGGTTGCTATAAGTTCCACTCCCAGCTCTTTGCAGTACAGAGTTAAAGAAACTGTAAGAGTGGTAACATTATGTAGTTGAACTGCTGTCCTGACCTTTTTCTAGTCTGCAGGGAACATGGCAATTTACAACAGAAAACAACAGTGAAAGCCATCCCGCTCTATTCTCCAGTGATGAACTTAACCAATGCATGCACCACACCTGCATTATTACAGCACTGTTCATGCCAGCCCACTGCAGCCTCGCCCTCTTAATAAAGTAATGTCTGGAGTGGCTGTGAGAGCCTTGTCTGGGAGGGTATGCAATGGGCTGGGGAGTAATGAGCAAGTCTGAGATAAATAATGGATCGCCGTCATTCACATTACAGAGGAAATGACTGTAATGGTGCTTGCAGGGTGAAAGACCTCCATCTAACACATTAACACTCGGGACAAAGACAGAGAGGAAAGGGGGGACCAAGGGAAGGAAGAGGATGAGTGGATGGCATCAATGTGTGGGAGGAGAAAGAGATCATCACCCACAAAACACGCTGCCACTTGAGACTGGCACAAAATGAAGTGAGAAAGGAAAGAAAGGAAACGAGCGCACGACTATTTTGAGGTTAAGATCGATTTAAACACCTGAAAGCTTCATTACCAATATGACTTATATCTGAAGGAAGTTCTCTTTCATATTCTGATACCTTCCTTCTCCAGCCCCCCTCCCACATGTTCACCCTACCCTCCCACCGCCGTGCTCTCTCACTCTCTCTATCCACTATGCTCTCCCAGGGCATTAGAAACAGAATGGTCTGAATGTGAGCCTACAATAGTGGAGATAAATGGGATTTGAAGCACAGGCTATAAGGAGTGGCAGTCATTAGACAGTAAGTGAGCCAAGCGAGTTGTTAGGACATGAGCTGTTCTAGTCGTTAGGAAGGGATGGAGGGAGAGGGAGAGATGGAGCAATGGAGGGAAGGAAGGAGGCCACTGGCTGTTTGTTCTAGGACTAAGTGCTGGATAATGAGATCAGACTGACATGACCCCCAGAGCTGAGAGAGACAGCTTTGGCATTACACCTCTCTCTCTCTCTATCCCTCTGTTTCTCAATCTTATTCTCTTTGTCTTACACATACTTTCTCTCTCTTTGTGTGCTTATCTTTCTTTGTCTTGTGCAAACTACATCTTCATCAACCAGTGGTCTGTGAGCTCTAAAGCTAATAAACCACTGGCATTGTATAAATCTAAACAATAAAAAAAAGACTACACTTAGGTTAAACCTTTAATTCGCTGAATCGAGGTGAGCACAGAGAAGACGTTAGTAAAAACTGTAAAGGCTCGAGAGAGCAGGCAGGGAATGTGCTATTTTCAGAAATTTTCAGAGGCAACAGAAGGAACTAAAATTACGGCTGCGTTATATTTTATTTCACAAGCTCGAGGCCCTCACTATACACTAAAACACTTGTCAGATGATCAAACAGTGTCTGAAATCCATCTCCCTCAGCTTATAATTTCTATGCAATCTGACAAGCACACCCACTTCATACAATAATGGGCCAGGTGTGAAGTGAAGCTTCTATGCAATAGTGAGATTTCTTCCTGTGTTTCCCCCTCGTACAGCTCGGCAACAATGAGGAGCATGAGGCAGAGGATAACTGGCTCCTCTAAACTTCCACGGGAGCTCTCAGAAGCAAAGTCATGTAGTCATATAAAACAGGAATGAGTACTTTTGAAGTCTGCAGCAACTTTTTTTCCTTATTTTTTCAATCACACATTAAATTTTACAATTTACAAAAACTGTTAAAAATGGTTTATGTACTGGCAGAAAATTACTGGGACATTTCCCTTTTTTTACAGTGTTGTTCACTTCGTAAAGTGATCAAAAGGTTACTTTCAGTAGACAGATCACCATTCAACAAGGTATTAGTGTTTGGAAAGATGAGGTACTTGGATCATAATGTCATCTCTGGACAAAGAGACACCAGCGTCTTTGCACGTTTAGCTAAAAACGTAAAGTCATATCAAAGCCATGTTAGCACAACCTAAAAAATCTAAATGTAAGCCGAACATACTGAAAGCGTCCTCAAAGTGTGAAAAGTGAACATAGTTGAAAAAGAAAGTCACTTTATATAAATAGTAGGTTCTGAATATTCCTTATGAATGCCCACTGTGACTATCTGCAACACTGATCTTAAGGTCTAACATTGCTAAGATGTCCTGTTTTTACAAAAAGCATTAAAAATACACTCTGTTAAATAGGATTGGTTGAGAGATTTTGATTCAGTTCAGTCATCTGAATCCTCTAAACCAATTGAGTTTTTAAGTATAGGGTGATGCTCTCCCTGTAGGCTGCAAAATTGCAGGGCACACTAATCATATGCAGTTATCCAGTGGAAGTAAATCAATATCCTCCCAAAGAGAAATCTCCAGGCTTTTTTTTTTTACCAAACTCACTCTATAAACTTTTTCGCCCCACATGGATACACAGGGAGTAAAAATTCCACCAAGTCTTACATATGTTGTCTCATGACAATAAAAGAAAAATTACGGGGGCAATTTTCGCTTTTACTAAAACTTGTCTATCAACCAAACTGTAGCAGCATATCTCAGTAAAGTCATCAGGCAGCTAGAAATACTATCCACAGGCAAAGAAATGACTCTAATGTAACTGTAGTACATGAAGGAATCGGGCGTGCCCCAAAGCCCCAAGCAATCTCTTCAGCCTGCAGACAGCAGTTCACCATAAGGGAGCTGTTCGGGGGGTACCGCAGATGTATGAGAGTTGGTATCAGCATCAGCCAAAGCTAGTACAGTCAGGCCCATTTAATTATACAGGTTTGTGTGGGTACATCATACAGGAAGTCTTAGGGAGAAGAAATGCTCCTTAAAGCAGGCCACACGTTGTTCCACAATCCTCTAGTGAGCTTGTAGGACTATTCAACATTTGATATGCTCCTATGGTATTTATATGGCTGGTAGTTAGTTTGGTAATATATTGCATAAAAGCCAATACGCAGCCTCAGACTTCAGAGCACGAGCATATGGCTGTTTCCTGGAGGCAGCACTTACCCTTGCTGAACCGACCGATGTCTAACCTGCAAAGTACCATTAAGAATGGTTCATTTTTGGCTAGAACTACCTGAGCTAGGCCTAACTGTAATTTTAAACAGCATACAATTTTCATAGAGACTTTCTAAATGAGGAGGAAAAACACAGAAAAAGTTAAGATGTTATTTGTGAAAGAGGGACTGATAGCTCATCACAGACTGTTTTTATGTTTTTCTATGTTGAATTTTAAAAAAAAAAATCCAATAGTTTTACACAGGGTTTTTTCCCCTCTCTGTGTGTGTGCACTAAAAAAGGTTATGTTGGAAAAGGTGGCAGCTGCAGGCCATTTATCCAGAAGATGATTTTTTTTTATTTTTTTTTTTTTACAGTTCTGCAGCCACTTTTGTGCAAAATGAATCCAGGTGGCCATTGTTTTTGCCAAAGAACAGATAGGCAAGCTTTAGAACAGTGAATGTCTATTAATGACTGTTTGACTGACAGTTGTTTGAATGCAGCCATCATTTCTTATTTGGCAGCTGATTGATTGAGTTCTTGGATGACTAGGATGAACGCCTTTAGATTTGTGAAGTTGCTAGTGTATAATTTGTGGGCTTTGATGTCCCAGAGTAAGTAACTAAATTGCATTATATTACCTCTTTTCTAAAATCTCAAGAATTAGTTAGTTGTTAGCCTCTATTTCCACCTCTTTCGTTTTTGTGATGGGGATGCTGCTACAAGTCTTAAGTATATTATTCAGTTAGACTTGAATCATACACTTTAGACTTGTAGCAAGTCTAAACTCCAGCATGATTGCCTCAAACCAAAAAGACTTGGTTTGAAGGTTGGAAAAACATGGTTCAGACCTTGTACATTTGTAAAACCTTCATTTTTTTTCTTTTAGTTTTAGTTTGGTTTTAGTTTAATAATTGCACACCACTGCTTCTCTCTTTTCACAAATTTCTCTGCCTTTTCAGATGAGCAACCACAGGGACAGTCGCCAGAGGATTGAGATGACCAGGTCATTAAAGCTGCCAGAGGACAGAAGAATTAATTACTCAAACTTTTTACTACTGATTTCATAAATGTGTCTTTTTTTAGAGAAAGCATATGGTAGGGTACCAAGAAAATAACTGTTTTACTGCATTAGGAAGTCAGGAGTGGCAGGACATATATGAGGACAACAAGACAGAGCAGACCGAGGGGTTTAAGGTGGGGGTGGGATTAAATCAAAGATCAGCTATGAGCCCCTTCTTTCTTGCATTGGTGATGGACAAGCTGAAAGATGGGGTCAAGCAGGAGTCTCCATCTGCAGTAATGTTCGCAAGTGTCATTGTGATGTGTAGTGAGAGCAGGAAGCAGTTTAAAGAGAGATTAGAGAGGTGACGGTATGCTCTGGAGAGAAGAGGAATGAAAGTAAGTAGAAGCAAGAGAGAATGTGCTTGAATGAGAGCGAGACAGGTGAAACAGTGAAGATGCAAAGAGCAGAGGTAGTGAAGGTGGATGAGTCTAAATACTCTGGGTCTAAACCATCTAAAGCAACGGAAACTGCGCAAGAGAGGTGAAAAAGCATCTCAGAGGTGATTTGTGACTGAAGGATAGCACTGAAGAGCAAAATCTTTAAAAGACTGTAGTGAGATCTGGGCTCATGTATAGTTTGGAGACGATGGCACTAACAAAAAGACAAGAGGCTGAGCTGGAGGTAGCAGAGTTAAGGATGTTAAGATTTTCATTGGAAATGACCAGAATGACCAGGATTGGAAGTGAATATATGAGTGGGCCAGCTTAAGTTGAGCTGTTCCAAGCAGTTTGGACATGTGCAGAGGAGGAATCCTATGTTGAACAAAGGATGTTGAAGAATAAGCTGCCAGGCAGGAGGAAAACTGGAAGACCAAAAAAAGTTAAAGTTAATGGATGTAGTAAAGAATGACATGCAGAGGTGTGGTTTTGCAGAGGATTCCAGGGATAGGGGAGAGCATGTGATATATTGTTACATAAATTTTAATATTGACAAAACATAACCCCAGCAAATACAAAATGCAGGAAATTTAAATTTATTTCATTGAAAAAGGAATCTGTGCTCTCGTTAAATCATGAATTAACAGTGATTAATAAAGATAAAGATAAATGTTAATGTTAGTTTGTTCCTTGATTTTTAGTGCCCACTTGTAATATAAGTTGGATTGTAGATAGGGGGCAGGGTTTAATAAGAATTTTCTTCTTCCTGCTCCTTTTCACACATGGTTGTAGTGCTTTTTGATAGAAAGTGTGGTTGGTTTGTTTGAACTGTTGTACCAAGTGTGAAATAAATAAATAAATGAAATGAAATGAAATGAAATTAACCGCATTTTTTTGAAAGTTTAGTTGCCTTTTACTATCCACACCCAGGCCTGATTACTACTAGGCCTGTTGACTCAACAAAACACTGAACTAGAACCTGTCTGACAAAATGAAGTAGGATAAAAGATTTCCAGAAGCAATGTGTCATGCACTGAAACTGCTGCTGACATCTGTCAGTCTGAAAGGGTTACAGAGTCAAGTCTTTGGTACTCCAACCAGTCACAGTGAGAGTCATTTTCCACAAACAGAGTAAACTTGAAACAGTAGTAAACCCTACCAGGTGCAGTGTTGGTCAAGTTACTTGAAAAAAGTAATCAGTAACTAATTACTGATTACTTCCCAAAAAAAGTAATCCCGTTACTTTACTGATTACTTATTTTCAAAGTAATTAGTTACTTAGTAACTAAGTAACTAACTTAATTACTTAGTTACTTTTTCATTTGATTACATCATATAAAATGTAATCAAATGAAAAAGTCTCTTTTTAAAACTTGTTTTATTAGTATTAATCTTTTAACTTTATGCATCAAGCAAACATTAAATTATATGCAACATTCTCTGACTGGAAGAAATTTGTTTAACATTTAAACCTATTTTCTGCATATTCCAGCATATAAAATAAAATAGTTTTTTGTGTTTACACTCACTCTTTCAAATAGATGCACGTAAAACACAGCAGAAGACTCAAAGACTCAGAGGTCCTGTTGCTCTATTTTCACCTGTATAGCAGTCAGTGGAAGGATACGGTGTTCTGGCAGTTTCTCTGTGAATTTCACATTCCAGCGGCAGCATACTCGGTGCTTGCTTGGACGTTTAGGGGGTTTTTTGCTGTAAAAAGAAGTTTTCTTCCCACTCAGTGAGCAGCTGACGCTAATGTTTTTGTCACTTTTTACGGAATCAAACTCAAAGTAAGGTCAGTACTTCCACGCGTTAAACGCTGCACGGTCATATGCTCTCCTGCACTCGTTATATTATCCATTGTTGATCTGCACACAGCTGTTGCCACGAACGTCGCACTCGCTTACGTCATTGTCATGAGAAACTCTCGCAAAAAAAATCACGGTTTTAGAAACACAGTAACGCAGCGTGCTTACGGGAAAGTAACAGTAATCTAATTACCTTTTTTGCAATAGTAATCCCTTACTTTACTCGTTACTCGAAAAAAGTAATCAGATTACAGTAACGCGTCTGACCAGGTGTGGCCAAAATTACTCCATCGCACATCGACGACTTATCAAGGAGGTCACATAAGAACTGAAAACAAAATCTAAAGAACTGCAGGACTCAATTGGTTCTGTTAAGGCCAGTGTTCATGATTTAACAATAAGAAAGAGACTGGGCTATCATGGTTTTGCAATTACCAGACTGAAGGAGCAGACTCAGACAACTGTAGAAAGGTTTAAAAGATTTATTTACAAACTGGACTGAATAATGCAACAGCAGTAGATTTATTGAGCAGGAGCTAACTTCAACACTGATGACCAGAGAGAGTCTGCGGAGAGGGAGAGAGGCTATTAGCAAAGACCAACAGTGAAAGGGAAGCAGTAATTGCACTGTGAGTTTTTACTTTGAGTCCTTACTTGAGAGCTGACAGAGCTGCACTGCGAGAGGGATTGCTGTGGAGCAGGTTTGAATCCAAAGGCGATGGAAAGAGTTAAGCAGAAAGTAGGTAGGCAGGTGAGTTTCAGGTAAGTCCTTTTTTTCAAGGATCAACAGGGCTAGTGTGCTGATGAGTATTCTGACTGTGAGCTTTGGACTCCATGAGAGAAAACAGGTAAGTACTTCTGTTGGTGAGGCAGGAAATATAGGTGAGGAACAAGATGGCAGATGAGAAACAAGTGTTACAGAGCAAAACATACAAAGGCAAGAGTCAAACAAAGGGTGCCAATTTACTGTCATGGTGCAGGCAACGATTTGGCAGAGGATCACTGCCACAGCCGGTCATTTAATACTCAGCACTTGATGGAGCAATGAATTGCAGGTGTGTGAGAGCAAACCCAGGAAAGGCAGCACTGCCCAGAGGCAGAGGCAGAAATGATCGGCCCACCTGAGAGAAAAAAGAAAGAAAGGGGGGCAGAGAGAGAGTAGAGAAACAACATCTTGATTATTTCCAAGACCTTTGGGAAAATCTTCACTGGACTGACGAGACAAAAGTTTGAGTGATTTGGCAAAACACTAATACAGAATTTCATAAAAAGAATATCATACCATCAGTCAAACATGATGGTTGTGGTGTGATGGTGTGTGGCTGCTTTGCTGCTTCAGGACCTGGTAGACTTTTTAATTGGAGAGTTTTACTCTAGTGGACAGATACGTGAAAATGATGCTCTTTAATATGAATTGACGTCTTCCTCTATTATTTGCATAGACATCGTCTCACATACAGCGATTCCTGACATCTGTATATTTAAATTTCCCAATTCCAATCCCAAATCCCAATTCTTTTGATTTTCATATTCATCATCATCCCGCAAGTTCAGTATTATGTTCTTTATTTGCATTTGTTTCACATTCAGCATATGCTGCCTGCACATAACTTTACGGTCACTGAAAATTTGATACTGCAACAGTTTTTCTGGGAGAAACCCGCAAATATGGAATAAAGAAATCAAAACAGTGCCACAAGCTTGGCAGAAAATGCTTGTATGGTTGTGCACCTTTGAACTAAAGCTCAGGGCCATGACATTATATATAAAGTCTACATCTAATTTCATAAACATTCTGACTGCTTTCAATTCAGCAGCATACAGCAAACACTGGAAAAACACATTAAGGACCTGAAAGAAGAACAGAAAGTTGACTTCCTTGAAGTTCAAGCATTCAAACACCCTCCTCCAAAACCAAGGAAATCGTAGAGTTCTTGGAATCACGAGGTAATATAATGGAGTAGCGTCTATGTCACTGACAAGCCTTCCAAGATCAGCAAAATGACTTTTTTTATAAGGATGCATTAATATAATTACCACACTCTTTTATGAGAAATATGCGTTTATGTTTGCGCACCATTAAAATGCTGCATAGAGATCTGCTCTTTGCACAGGACATTTTAATGGGTGGAATCAAATGGTCCAGGATTATGGTGCCAGCTGTGGTATGGGGGTAAAAGCCTCAGGGGTCAAGGAAAAAGGCTTCTATTTTCAAAGAGCACTTTAGTCTAGCAGACCTAACTATGTGCAGCACCAAGGAAAGTGTCGCATGCAGGCATTCTCACACTAAAGTACCAGGCTCCCTACATGTGAAGTTGTCTCTTACACATGAATTTAACTTGCTGTACTGTAGTAAATCATGTGATATGATTTATGCACGCAAACACCTTTTTTACAGTGTTGCTAGTTGTGCATGTTTTGTGTTCATATTCCAGCTATTTCAAATGTACAACTGAGAGAGAGCACACTAGCAAATAACGTTTTATGGGATTTTACAACTGCCATACCCAAGACTAAAAATATCTTATGTTTTTACATTGCATTGTTAATGCTGTTCTTTCCCTCCTTACCTGACGCTGTGATAACAGTGTTTTTCCATAGTGGAACTATGGAAAAACAACAGGACTTCAAAGTAATGTCGAACAGGTTTGCTGAGACAATCTTTGTCAAGTTTTTCTTTACTTTTTCTGTGCTTTGCTGACACACACACACACACACACACACACACACACACACACACACACACACACACACACACACACACACATAAGGCTAGAAAAGAGTGATTTGTGTAAAGAGGCTTTAACAGAAACAGGAGGGGAGCTGCTGAAACATTTCTCTCTTTCTTTTTTCTCTATCCAACTGACGAGGGATATTTGGAGAAACTGCAACTATATTAATTTTCAAATACATGTCTGTGGAGAATTCCGCTGGAATTTTCAGCTACATGATAACCAGTGCGTGTTTCCCCACACATAGGTGCATAATAATAGGCTTCACAGAAATGTAAGCATGTTCTTTTGAATACTTCAGACTATTTTTCTGTACAATTCGGAATCATGGTTCTGTCATGACTCATTCCATTATCTTCAGTGCTAGCTATTCTCTCAAGCCACAGTCAGTTTTACTGTTTTTTTACACGTACCAACAGTATTTCTCTCTGTGGACCCATCCTCCATTTCGCCTTTATCTTCAGGCCTGTCTTCTTACCAACCATGCTCACCTTCAGCTGCACTTACTAGCTAGACAATTTTGCCTTTTTACAATAAAGCTTTTAAATCTTCTCTCTGTGTCTGTGTGCTGTGTGTGTTTGGGTCCACCATGTTGTTTTAAAGAACAAAGACATGTGTTAAACTTCAAGATTAACACAAGTCTTTGTGAGTTTGCCCTTGTGAGTGAGGTCCGAGCTGTGATTGATGAGTCAGTCAAAGTCTGTGTGTTGATGAGACGACTGTTTAACACGCACCAGCCTGAATACAGGCTGCTGTGTTTTGAATGGTATCGACTCATTCTGAATCATCTTTGGAAAAAAATGAAGCTATACATCATTTGAAAGCACAAAGCCTCACAATTTAAAAAAAAAAACTACACTATTCTAGGATACCAAGACCACAGCAGAAGCAGTTCACCATTTTGTAATCAAATGTACATTAGCTGAACAAAATGCTCCTAAGCTTTTAGTCCATGTAAGTATGTGGATATGGATCTGTTATTTTGAGGTTGCATCTACAGTTGTTTTGTCCTGCTCATCTATCTCATAACTTCTATTCCTCTTTTTAGGCATGTGTCCGTTTAGCAGTTAATTCCTAAGGTGAGCTCCAAGATGAGTTAAAACTGCATGACAAAGGAGAGATGGGCTCTGCAGGCGAATCAACAAAGTGCCACAGTGAAGCAAAATGTGATGCGTGCTGCTGGGTTTGTGGAATCGCAGGATGGGGAAATTGAAATCAGCTGGCTTTTCTATTTGATAAAATGCATGTGAGCAATTTAGGGGAAATCTTTTGATAAAGCAGCATGGGCCTCTCCTTTTTTTCACTTAGAGGTTTTATTTCAATCACATTTTTAGCAGAATAACCCACCTCTGCCAATGAAAGGATTCACACCTAGATCAGTGTTAATGAACTGGGAAAATAGAGGGGAGTGGATGTGAAAAAACTGGGCTTTAATGTTGCAGTGATTAAAATTAGACAAAAATAGATAATGGCACTTTTGTGGACAGTATTTCTGGCCCAAAGTGAATGACTGAATAGTTTCTATGGGCATATCAGATGGTTTGATACTAAGCGAGTTTGCACTTATATGTTCTGTCTCCTGGAGCTAGCAACTCGAGCACGACAAAAGAGCTTTCTTTCTCTCTGTTATTCAGTTCTAATATGTTACACAATAAAATGGCAGTCAAATAAATAGCAGAGTGGCAGAATGGCTTGCTTTAAGCTTCCAGGTGGTGAGTGAGTGCATATTCTTCCTCTTCTTCTTTCTTATAGCTGTATACTTTTGCTACGGTGATCGTTGGGTATTTCAAACTGATACAAAGGAACTCAACCGAATGGGAGCTTGAGGGCTTGTCGGATTCCTTCATGTACCGCAGTCAGTTGGTAGACTTACTGCTTGTTAGCCTGTTGGCCTATTAGCCTGTGCATATTACTTTCTGATTTCTGCTGCCTGACAACTTTGGAGAGACTTGGTGCAGCAGCTGCAGTTTGTTAAAGTTACAGAACTTTTAGATCCTTGAGAATCCTTTCTGGTATCCCTGTTCTGGTCTTTGCAGGATCCAATTAATAAGTTGGTTGCACAGCTTAGTGTGTGCTGTTACTACTTGCTGCTTTGCCCTGAAGTCTGAGGCATCTTCACTGTCCTACAAATGACCTCTTGTTTCAGTTCTTTTATTAAGTCCAGTCTTTATCAGCTCTTTCTCAGATATTTTAATATTACTTACCCTTTTGAATCAACCAATCTTTCCATTGAACTGCTTCTTTTTCCTCTCCATTTACAAATTCACCTGCTGCAGCAAGATATTCTCATGGCAGGTTATTGTGCTTTGGTTTCAGTAAGGACCATCCAGAAATAGGCTTACATGTTTAATCTCTTAGCCACGGTCCCACTTTTTTCCCAGCAGATGTGTTCGGTTAATCTTTTTGTATGACTGACTGGTTGGAATCCTTAAATCATTAAGATTCTTGGTGTCAGCAACTTTCATGTCCCAGCTTGGCACTTTAAAACACTATATCTGAAGGCTGGAAGGGTGCATGTGTTTCTTGAGCTTCAGAGCCTCAGTTTGAGCTTAATCACCTGTCTGATTATGTCAAGATACTGCACACATAGCACACTTGAATAATCAGTGTATATAGTGTATGTATAGTATATGTGTGTGTGTGTGTGTGTGTGTGTGTGTGTGTGTGTGTGTGTGTGTGTGTGTGTGTGTGTGTGTGTGTGTGTGTGTGTGTGTGTGTGTGCTGTTCTTTTTATTATTATTTGGAATGGGCTTCTCTATTTTGGGAAGGTTAAGTTCTGTTGATTTCTTCTGGAACTGTTTTGTTTCTGTGGAAGCTTCAAAATCAGCTTTTAGGTTTGTTTTCTAGTTTGGGAGATAGTACAGAACCTCATTGTGTTTCTTCATCTGAAAAGAAGATTAGACATAGAAGGAAGCATGAAGAAAATTCTCTGTTTGGAAGAATACGCTTTAGAACTGAATTAGATTGTGCCTGTATTAACATATATCATCTTCTCGCTTTTCCTTGACAAGCTTGTTTTTTCTTGTCTATATTTTATACTATGCATCTCTTGAACAACTATTTGTCAGTGGTATTAGTCAATGAGTCTCTACAAGGTTTCCATGACACATCCCTCAGTTTGACTGTTCCATTTCTAATTGGTTCTTGACTATGAAATTATGCTTTTTCTACCAGAAAGAAATGGCACACATGGGTTCACAGATGAGCAGTGAATATTGTAGGAAAGATTCTACAACAAACTGTGTGCGCTGTATCCTGTGTCAGCATTAAAAAAAAGCTGAGTTGAGTTTTCAGGAAACAGATACAGCAGTACTATCTAGTCTGAGCACAGTACACATAAGTATTCATGGGTGGCTCCCACTTGAGCTCATCAGCTGTATCCTATATCACCAGCACGTGAGTCAGGTTTCCAGTAGGCAGGCTCAGTAGTCCCAACACATATTGATTAGAAGCACCTGAATGAGGACAGTCTGCAGCTTTCAGTACCATCTGTTCACTAAGAGTTTGCAAATAGTAGTGAAATGTGCAAGAAAAAAAAAATTTTTTTCAGTAATATACCATTCATACTAAATTATACTAGATTGAGATATGTGAATATGCTTGTGTAGCTTACAGAGCTCCTTTGCCAACACCTTAATAAGCATATACTTTGTAACAAATAAATAACAGACTAAAATTATTAGCTCTCTCTCCACTCAGTTTCTCATTTCATAGCTGGACTCCAAGTCCACAAGTTTTGAGTCCCACGGATGGACTCCAAAATCCACAAATTTGGGCTGCTGCAGGCAACATTAGTCCATGTTCTGCTCAATGAGCTCAGTTTTCCTTCTGCAGTTCTCCTTCTGCTTAGAATGGCCATCCAGCTTGCAGTGGATCTAAAGAGAACAAGGACTACAGTCAAAAGCTGTAGTCTAAGACGCTAGAGTTGGAGTCCATCTGGTGCCAATCTAGAGACTCACTGAAGAGGCAGCTAAATGATACAAAGGACCACAATAACAGCAACCTGCCCACCCAAGGTGAACATGTAAAGGAAAGGGCCTGGGCTAGATGCTTAGCAATGACTTAACTGTCAAAATAAGAGCAAGCAGATTATCCAATAATAAGTCAGTTGCAGATGGTGTCATTCTCTCAGAGGGCTTTAAAAAATAAAAAAAAAATCCAAATTTAGTTGCCAAATGTACTTGGGTGGCCGTTGATAAACCTGGGTGGCTGCCCAAGTGCAGACTGTGTGTGGGAAACTATTGGGCTCATGATGGACAGTAAAAAAGATCCAATTTGATGCAGCAGTATTTAATGTGTCATTTATTTTTCCTTTCCTCTTCTTCTTCTTCTTCTTCTTCAGTGTCAAAACCTGCTGTTACCCACAATGCAACTTGACTGCTGACTGTCTGTTCAGAGATTTGTTTGTGCTATGCTTGTGTCAGCTAATGTAGCCTTAAGCTGCTAGCCTCAAGCGGAGATGAGGAACGGGTTACAGATGGTAAACTCACATTTTTTTGTCTTTGTCAAACTTCTAGTCTTTACGCTCAACCAACATAACTTAAGGCAATTGAGAAGACTTCATGAAGCTCCCTCTGGGGCCACAAAAGGCTTTAAACAAGTTTTTTTTTTCTCCCCACATTTGCAGTAGCATTCACTGAGACCTGTAAACAGCCTTTGATGTACAAAATTGTCGAATTTTCCCTTTAAACCCTGGGATGAAAACATGCGTCACCGCCCACACCGCTAAGAGGAAGCAACACTGTGTCAAAGTAACTGTTTCACCATGGAGTCACTTTGTAACATTAAATTAATATTACGACCACTGGCAATGTGGAAGCGTGGTGATGTTTATACTGCAAGTCATGGGAATAAGGGGCAAATCAACCTTCTTTGATTAGACGCCACCCACAAAAACACCCCACAAAAAAACAAAAAAAAGCTTCCATAAATGACTGCTACTAATGAGCACATGAAATCAATTTATTTCGTATTTGAACTGTAATGAAAAGATCATACTGGTGATGCGGAAAATATCTGGCAAAACAACAGATGTGAGTGAGCAGAGAGTATTAAATTCAGCCTTTTAGTTTCCCCTCACTAAGATCTGCAGGTGCTCTTGGAGGAACCGCAGAGACCACGGCAAATCGCAGAGTATCTTGCCTGGATACAGCTGAGCTCTAGGCTGGGGTCAAAACCTGGCAGGTGGTGTTCCACAGCTGCCCCAAAACATCACTCTCAGTTGAGCCATAACAGAGACCAGCAGATGGACTGTTGATTTGTATTGTTGATTTTTATCTACCACACTTTTGCATTTACCCACCTAACCCAACTGTTCAATAATTACAAAAGGTTGTATTTAAAGTGTTTAAGTGCAGTGATCTCTTCATGGGTCTAGATGAAAATTGCATGAAGAGTACTGCATAGTAAAAAACACCATTGAATTACCAGAAACCTATTTCAAAACTCTGCTTATAGGACTTATAGGTTATCCCAATTCTATACTGTGTGCCTCGCGGTAACACTGAGGCTTGTTAATGTTTGCCAGTCTAGACAATGATTGTCTGTCTATAACCTTTGGCAAGCAGTTCTTACAATGCTTCACATTGTGATTAGGCCCTGTTTCTTCACTGGAGACGTGCTCCAAGTGGAGTGAAGATACTTTGTGACAAAGGCATTTGAGGAAGAGGTGAAGACCCCAGAAAACAGCATTTATCTTGTTGATAAACCTGTTGCCCTCCAGTACAGCCAGGATGCCCTTCAGAAACTGTTATCTAGAATAAAAACCCTTGCTGAGATTTCAGGCTTTTTGGGTCCCTCACTCTCTTGTTTTACCATTGATTGAGGAACTGGACTGAAGTAAAAGGAACTCTGTGATTTTGAAAATTGGTCTGTCAAGGTACCCATTTAAGACCCCACTTAATGCCCCTGCATTTGAGGTTTGAATTTTTTCCCTTCACTTCCATCAAAACATATTGTAACAGGAAGCTCTGGGCAACAGCTATTTCCTAGCTTATTCATTAATGGGTGGAGTCAAAACTCTCTTTGTCAGCAGCAGCACCTAAACTGTAATTGTGAGAAATAGTTGGCTGTAAAAGCTGCCAGTGGAAGCCAAGAAAAGAAGAACAACAAGTGACATTAAAAAGCAATCTGCAAACTCACCAACCTCCACCCGCCAAAAAAAAAAAAGACATCTTCCTCAGCAAAAGTTGTCCCAGCACCTACTGGCAGCAATAAACCACTCACCACCTAAAATCTTAAAAGACAACCAGGGTTTGACAGAAAAGCCGTTGTCCGCCTTGACACGTGGAGATTACACTTTAAGCATATTCATTGCAGTCACAAGGTGCGTTAGGTGTAAAGCACTTACTCATTAGGTGTCAGCAGCCACACAGGCAGGAAGTGCAACTGAGAGTCGCTGTAACTTTAGAGGCATGCTGTTTAAGAAAATTGAGATGTTTCTTTGAGACCTCTGTCCATTAGGTCTTTGAGAGTGTCGTATTTTTATGTACCCCGCCAAACTGAGACGGTGTAATGATTTACAATACCAATGTAATGTATTTTAATAGAATACACGTTCCCTGCTAGTTTAGTATTTCAGTCTTACTCAAAATAAAAGTACAAAGACCATAAGCAAATGCAAATATATGCCCAGTTGGATGTAAGTTAATTATATTTCTATGGTTTACATATCCATTTGTTTAACAGTTTAGCCAGCATTGGTCCTTTGTGCATAGCAGCTCTTTTGGGTCAGTTACTTCCAGAGGTTAATAGTTTCCTGTGAAGTTAAATATAATTTTCGTTGCACTATAGCAGGGTATGTCAGGATTTGCAGTGCCAAGGGCCAACTGTTACTGAATGTTATTATGGCTAAATGCTGTGCATTTAATCTTCAGTGTTCCTGTTAATTATTCCCATATTAGTTAATTAGTTTTTTTTTTTAAAACTATGAAATGAAGCAAACAACTAATATTTTGTCAACATCAACAATTACAGTTTTATAATCACTACTACTTTTTAAGAGTTAAAAACAGGTATAAAAGCTATAAAAAGGCAAACAAGTACAAATATAAACCAAATATCTGATCTTTAACAACCAAAGAAACTGTTAAAGCTTCCTCAAGACATGTAATAAAATTCCAGAGTCCATCAAGCCCATCAGGCTTATCTCCGCCTTGGACAATTAGAGCAGCATGTTCCACTGATAGCGAGTCAATAAAGTCTTTATGCCTGTTCTCCATACTGAAACAGTTTGGTTTTCATCGTTTTCAGGTCAATAAAATGATCCATTTGGCTGATAAAATAGCCAGTGCTCTATGCACACTTTTTGATTTTGCCTCTGTCATTTTCACATCGAGGTCTGACAAATTTTCTGTAATATTTATTCTGAACAGCTCAGCAGGAGGGCAAGGCTGTACCCTCTACTTCACAGCCATGCCAACACAATTGGGATGATGTATAAGCAGTTTTTGTCAAAAGGAAGGTTGTGATGTAGTGATGTAGGCCGTGTGTACTACATTTAGTTGAAAGCTCTTGAAATCGTTCCATATTTTGTAGTATTTCCGAGTGCTGTGTCCCGCTCTGTGATTATTATGGATATACCCGAGTCACATTGCCATTGCAATTCAGCTGTTCTCTGAAGTTAAATATAATTTTCATGCACTGTGTACTGTAAGGACTATTACTGAGTGTTATTAAGACTAATGAACAAGGTCGCTCCTAATTCTTGTCACTAGCATCAGATGATTTGAAACTATAAAATTAAAAACAAGCAGGGGACATTTTCTCAGAGTTCACGACCACCATCAATGTCAACATCATCATCATCATCAAGCAGCTAATGTACAGTCATGTAATGGCTTTTGAGGTCATTGCGTTATTAAAAGCCTACATCTGAGCATATTTCATCAACACCAAATAATTAGTGAAAAATGAATATTGACTCTAATATTTCTTGTAGATTGAAATGGTAACGTGTTTCAAATGAATGTTACAGTTCCCATGCCTCAGCTGCTCTACTGTGGGCCAACATAATGGAAAGACAATTTACCAGTTTATATCAAAAAGAACTGCTATATCAGTGTCTAGATTATAAATGAATAACAAAACTGATTTCCCCTCCCCTTCTCAGAGTTTGTAGTCTACACATACTCCCCGACCCCTGGACTGGTTAAGAATGAGTTTCTGTCTCTTTTCCACCCTCGTTTTGGTTTTTTTTTCTTGAAATCCTGATTCATTCGCACCTTTTTAACTTTCTTCGTGTTTCTGTCTAGACTGTTGCATCCTAATTTTCTGTGTCTTATCCCTGCATGCACCCTCTGCAAATATAAAGAGCTCCGGTTTTAAGGAAAAAAGTAAAAATGTGCCAGTGAATCAGGCAATGCTAAAACTTTCACAATGTTAATTACATTAAGTTGCTGATTGATGAATGTTATTAGAAAGCACTCTCATGAGCTACTTTTAAGCTAAGTGTTTTAAAAAGAAAACTGTAGGTTTTCCCACTAGCCCAGCCCGGTACAGTTACCAAAACATCACAGGACCTTCCAGTGGTTTCTTCTCCCTGACAGTCTGTGTATTGATTCAATTACCTGAAAGTCATGTCAGTGTTTGTTACTGCCACTCTCCCTCCTTCATTTCACAATGTTAGCTTTGTCCACGTTACCCACACGCGGTCTCCCATGCTCCCTGGTTGTCAGTCTCGTTTTCTGTCCATCCAGGTCTCTGTGCGTTGAGAGCCTCTCTTCCTTTCCTCTCATGTCGACATCTTACATTCATTACCACATGGCCTTGGCTCAGTCTGCTCTCTCCCCTTCTGTGGTGCTCAATTACTCTGTCTTCCTGGGGCAAGCACTGGTGTCAAGCTACTGTAATGACTTTCTGATTATCTGTCTTTATGTGATGAATGAGATGGAAATGTACCACCGCGGCCAAACGGGGGCTGGCACCGGGCCAAGCTGCCACACCACAGTACGGGTGGATGCGAGCGGGGGGGGGAAACAAAGAAAATAAACATTAAATTATAATGATGCAACTCTTGTTGTGTTTGCCACTCGAACCAAAGGGGCCTCGCTCGATTTTGGGATTTCAGTCGCTCTGATCAGACTTATTGTTTAGGAGTGAATTTGCGAAACCGCGGCTCGCGCCCATCCAGTGATTAAATAATCAGCTGGCTTGTGAGGAAGAGATAAAGACAGGATGCAGGATGCCGGTGAGACATGGCCATAACCTCTGCCTGAGTGGGCGTGCTCTGTGAGAAGATGCAACTGTGCAGAATTCACCAAAAGACATTAACACACACCCATCAAGGGCAAAATCATTCTCCGTTTTAACATCTAAAACTGGGTGGCTTCTGTGATGTAAAGCGATTGTTGATGCTTGACTTGACCTTCTAAAACTCTCCTATTGATTTTCTCCTTTTTCCCCCAGATGAGTGTTGATGCCTGCTCAGCCTCTAATGTGCTGGAGGTGAAAAATGAGGTTGACGTAGACATGGTTAACCATAATGCCAAGGTGGATGCCACCCGATAGCAGCCAGACACCTGAGATAGCAGGCCTAAGTCCAGCTCGCCACTCACCCCCCTCTCCGGTTCTATTATTCATCCCTCTTTCAAATGCCTTTTATGCTGCTCAATTACCCCTCCAGCGGCCCAGTGTGGACACTGTAATGACATTCTGATTATCAGTCTGTAAATGAGAAATGAAATGAGTGTGTGATGCCGTGCCAGGGGAAGAATGGAACGGCGAGGAGCCTTTCAAAAATGGAGGCTGTGGAGGAGAGAAAGGGGCGGGGGGGTGAACAGAGGGAGGGATGAGTGCGGCACTCTGGTGATCATCGACAAGACGATAAAAAGAGGAAACATTTTGTAACACGCTGCAAATGTATGAAATTACACTTTAGAATTTAATTGCCCCCTTATTCAAGGCTTCACTGTGCTCGCCAACAATGCAAGGAGAACCTTTATGTTTCCAAACAATCAGTCGAGTAGAAAGGAGTCGTGTTGCAATTGAAAACGCATCCAATCGTTTCAGGGCGAGCTTAAATACCAGATATCCTCTTCACATGGTGAATTGGGTTGAATGGAGAAGTAAAATTTGGCGCTTGCACCGTTTACAACCTCGATATGATATGAAGGTAGTATAGCTAAAATGCTGAACGCCTCGGAAGAAAAACACTGCCATCGCCTCAAGATAAAACACTGTCTAGGCAAATTTAACACTCCAACTAAAAAAGCCCATGTCAGAGTTTACTCTGGGAATTTGTAAATGAGGATTACAGGCACACCTTGCTGTACTCCAACGGTGAATGGCGGCGAGTTTAATGAAAAATAAATGTTGATTCAAGTCGGCTGAAGTGAAGGATCCTTTGAGAATTATTATACTGTGTGATACCATGTTAAAAGTGTGAATTTTAAAAGCCCCTGTTCTTGTACTTTGAAAAACAGCATAAATACCTGTCTGGTTCTGGCTCACATGACTAGAAAGTTGTCTGTCCACTTGGCGTTTTATTGCTCCATGAAATGCCTTTCAGTAGCAATTACCCAAAGTTGTTCTTGTCCAGGTTTATCTGGCAATAAAATGCAACTCTGGGCCATCTCTGTGTTCATTAGATCAGCAATCTAACTGGCCCACTAAACTACAGTCACTTCATGCTGGAGAGTCTCTCTCATTGCAGCCCAATCAACAGAAATGCTCTGCAGCCCCAGACTGCTGTTTAATAGGATATTAACATCCTGATCAATCACCTTAATTGATATTTTTTAGGCATTAACGCTCTCAAACTCTAACAGATGTAATTGTCAGATAGGGAGTGGGATCCCCATTGGCAGTAATTGGGCCATTATGGATGCAGGCATGACTGAGAGATTTAGAATGCCAATGACATAGGAGATAGATAGAGCCTGGGCCTTTGTGGGTGGATCTGTATATCACTCATGCCTGGGCACCAGAGGATTGTCTGCTAAAAGGCTGGTCTAAATTAGCCAGGGATGCACTTAGATGTGATTTTAACAATCCTGCGCAAGTGTGCACAAACGCGTGTGCAAACAAATCTGCAATGGCTGTATTTTCTCTCAAGTGCACTGGGGTTTCAGCTCAAAAAGTTCCCCGTGTGTGAGCGGCAATGATGCCATATGGCGTCCTGTGTTGACTGCATTAAGGTTGTGTGTTGTGCCATTAGAGCCAGGAGCCGAGGGGTGACTTTGGCATCTTCATTAATCCTGGCTAAATTCCGTGTGCCGGAGGAGCCCGCTTCCTTGAGCGCCTGCTGACGCTAGCACAATGTCACAGCTCACTCAGTCACTGCTTCTTCTCCCTTTGGTGCAAAGTAGGAGTAGAGGGACCAATTGTTTGCAAAATACCTTTCATTACTCCATTGGCTGAGAGCATTTGAAGTGAATTTGTGTGAATTATTGCCCATAGCTGAGTTTATGATGAGAAATTTCTGTAAGTGCACTTCGAAGACGGCTTTTATCCAAGCGTGGAAGAAAGCGCTGAGAAAGGATTGCGCAGGCTAAGTGGGAAAATCACACAATGTAACATTTTCCCTCTTCTTAAATATTATCTGTGTTTCTCCTAAGGAATAAAATCTGTGAAAGCAGCCTTGTGCACATACAGGTGACTAATTAACAATATTCCCTCAGTCTCATTCAGTTGGAGAACGCTGATCGGGATGATTGGGAAGACCATAGCATACAATATATATTTGTCAAACAACTATAAAGTGACGCACTCATGGCTTATACATATGTGCAACAGCTTCCTTGACCATCCGGTTAGGACAGAAGTGTTTCATCATGCGATAAATCTGATCATTAAGGTCACCTTTGTATTGATTTGAAGTCACACGTCTCCTCAAGACAACAAAACTTCAGATCCCATCGTGATTAAGCATCAAACCATCTGCACATGTCTGTAAAGAAGAAACAAAATGTATGAAAACAGAACTGATCAAACTCTCCTTTTCACATATCTGAAAAATATATACACACAAGGTCCATGAGCAGTACGAGTGTTTCATTGATGTCCAGAAATGTTCTATTTGTGTTAGAAAAGATCTAGTAAGCATTGAGCATCTTGGCTGGCCATGAAAAGCCCTCACACTTTGTGGCATAAGACCCTCATAATAGGTAACATGCTTAATATGTGGAAGGGAAAAAAAAATACGACCTGGAGATTTTTTGTGTGTGTGACAAGTAATAATAGGTGCAACACACATCTTGTTTCCATAACAACAGGCTGCTAATTTCTTTTACCTGTTGCCTTGTTACAGGCATGTTAGATTTTTTTGACGATGTTTAATTATTACAACAACAAGTTTCTCCGCTGGCACTTTTCTCCACGTTTATTATTCTTAGGGGGAAAATGAAACCCAGCTTGTCCATTGTTAAGATTGATTGGTTGCCAAAAAGCATTTAGCGGCACTCACATTTGTTACAGAGGCCACATTCTCAGCATTACCATATGCTGCTGCTACCTGTAGGTTTTTGTGAGGCAGCAGCAGTTAAACATAGCCTGAAGCAACTGCTGTATGTATTTGATATTTACAGAGCAGCACCTGCTGAAAATCCTTATTTTTTTCTGACCTCAACCAGCTAATCCTACCTTTCTGCAGTGATGTAGAAGTACTCCAGGGTTTGCCAGTACATTATAGCAAAGCTGGTGGGTGTGGTCAAAGGGACAGGAGTCTTGCACTCTTGTACTATGAATCATTTAAAAGTGTACCCACTCAGTTATTAGGTTTTTGTAAAAAAGAATCATGCATACCACTTGCAGTGGGTGAAGTCAGACTAGGCCCTATTAGGGAGATCTGGTCCCTCCTATGTCACTGCAAACTTTGCACATCGCCACTGCTGTAGTCTAAATTTTGTCAGCCCTCAGGGCCCCCCACTGGCCTGGGTCCCAGAGCAGTCGCCTGCCTTGTCTAGTGGCAAGCAGCAAAACACTGCTGGGTGCAGGGTTAATTCAACTGACACCTGACAATTCACACTCACATACATATACACATTTTTTTTAAATCACCAATTAATCTAACACAGATGTCTTTGGAAAGTGGGAGAAAACTGGAACCCAAATAGAAAATCCATGCAAGCACAAGGAGGACATGCAAATTCCACAGAGAGCGGCCCCAGCTAACGAGCAGGTTCAAACCTACAGCCTTCATGCTGTGAGGCAAAAACTACAAATAACAGATACAAATAGTTTTTTATCCCCTAATTATTTTTACTATAAATTCATTTCATATCACTTCGGTAAATGTAATTTTCATATCAAATAGATAGATAGATAGATAGATAGACAGATAGATAGATAGATAGATAGATAGATAGTAGGGGTGCAACGATACTCGTATCGATATTGAACCGTTCGATACAGTGCTTTCGGTTCGGTACGCATATGTATCGAACAATACAAAATTTTTAATTTATTTCATCAACTTTTCTTCTGACGATGCTGTCTGTGCTGAGAGCTCAGTGGATCTGCGTTCGACTTATCCGCCTAGGCTGCACTGTCGAGCGCAGATCCACTGAGCGCAGCGCAAGCTAGCAAGACAGAAGCTAAGCTCGTTGCAACAAAGCAAATTGAAACTCCCCCACCCTCATTCAGATCTGGCCTTTGGAACTATTTTGGTCTTCATGTGAAGTATGACCCTGAAGGTAAGCGCGTCATGGACAAAAGTAAAACAGTATGTCGGATGTGCCACGCAATGCTCAATTACATGGGTGGGAACTACTGCATTAGCGCAGTTTGCTCGTTAATGTGTTGACGCTGTCCAGCTCCACGCACTGGGCGATCCGCGGTAGCTCGTTAACGGAGATTTGCCGTGTTGTGGCGTTAACGTCATTTCAGATTAACGCTGACAGCACTAGTGGGAACACAATGAATATGACTGCACATTTACTCCGACATCATCCTAGTGCAAAGACAAGTGGAAGCAGACAAAAACAACAAGCACGCATGCTACAAACTTTACCCGAGTCATTTAGACAGCCGTTAGCACATGATTCTCCTTATGGGGACCTGATATGTTTAATATGCTGCTGAGAATATAGCCCAGAAGAAGCTATAGTATAGCTTTTATTTTGGAAAGAGCCATTTCTCTGTAATAAACTCTCTTTTCCAAAGATGAGGGATTTCTCCATCAGATAGATTAATTTTTTTTATTACTTTGTTGTTTCAGCAACATTAAATTTAAAAACTGTACTTTTGAGTTAAAATATATATTTATAATTTTAATAAATGACAAATTCAAAAAAAGCACGAACATTTTTTTGTATCGAAAAAATATCGAACCGTGACACCAAAGTATCGAACCGAACCGAACCGTGAATTTTGTGTATCGTTGCACCCCTAATAGATAGATAGATAGATAGATAGATAGATAGATGAGAGCAGTTTTCTGTGTCCATTAGTAAAAGTTACTTCCTGAGTTGTGGAATGTAAGACATGCTGTTGTGTTCTGCAAAAATAATAATAATAATAATAATTTCATTAAAAAACATAGCACACATAACCTGCAAACTTCAAGTTGTACACTTTTTTTAATTTATAGTTACTCATTTGCTCTTATCGTTGTATTAGCTCTTATCGTGATTGACACAAGCCATTTTTAATTTCGTCATATTATATCTGTTACTATGTTATACTGATTACACACAACAGTATTTTACTTTCAGTCCTGCTGGTGTATTTCTTTTTTGTCTCCGTTTTTTTTTTTTTTTTAACTAAGCCCACTATGCTATGGCCCTTTTGACTGAGCAGGAAAGCTGCTCCAAACAGAGCCATTACACCAAGGTCAATTGTATTTGTCAGAATGCATCTGACGGAACCTATCACATTATCTCATTGTTTCTGCTTTAGGGCTTGTGCATCTGTTCAAGTAGCAAATGAGCCCAGAAAAGAAGACAGTGCTGACAGTTTTCCTCTCGCCGTATTCAGGTCACACTGTCTGGTAGTTAGATAGGCAGATCAGACTGCTTCAGCGCCAGAGGAGATTCCTCTGTCTGGAACATTATTTCTTAGCATATTATCAGTTGATGCTAGACTATATTCAAAGTATTCTATGTATAATGTGTTTCCTGAATTTCAAATCTGTATGTATTTTGTGTCACGGCAGATAAAACAAGAATTGTGACTGTAGAGGGTGGACTTTATATAGCCTGCGTTGTTTTCACGACATTGTTTTGAGCACATGAGACCTTTTCGGCATTTTACTTCACCGTTTTTGATTTAGATGTTCTGCAGCTGCAACTGCCAAATATATTCCTCATGCTGGTGATTTCTAGAAAACCACTAATGACTGAGGAGGAAAGTCAAGAAACTCAAAATCCAATTTTTTAATATTTTTAAAATTTATTTATTAATGAAGGTTTTTCAGGGAAAAAAATGACCTGATGGTGAAGCCGGAGGTCGGGGGAAGATGTCAAGTCAAACTTATTACAAATTTATCAAGTGGAAAACATGAATGTTTATACCAAGTTTCGTGTCAGTAGGTCAAAAGTTTTTCACACTTTTCTCTTGAAATCATGAGCGTGAACCATGCAGTGGCACTGGTGGAAAGTCGGACTGACTTGATGTTTGGGTACCACAAATCCCTGTAAAAATGTTTGTGTCAATCCATCACATAGGCGGGAAAAAAAACTGGAGTACTACCAAAGTCAGTGGGATTTATCCACTGGGGAGTGTTCCAAATTTCATGGCAATCCATCCAGACTTAGTGTGGACCAAATTGGTGGACTGACCATCTGACAGCCTGACATTGCCTAAAAAGTTGAAAAAGGAACTCTGATAGAGACAAGAAAGAGACGAGAGCCACGATCGATGAATCAAACAGATACTCTGCCCACATTACCTACAATCTGGTGCTTTTGAGAAAGTTTTAATATGGAGAATACTGACGCACGCTAATCCCTCGTTGATTGAATAAAGAATTTTCCAGATATTACAGTGTGGACAAAGACCCCAAAATCTGAGTAGAATTAAATAAAGTGACTTTTAATTCTTACCTTTAACATAAACGTAATAACAGGTCTCACTATTGGGCCATGTCAAAAATGGCGCTGTGTCTCTGTAGTGTTTTGGATACGCTTTGAGCAAAACTCCAGTGTGAAGTTGCACTTCTTTGTCAGCACAGAGAACTTTGTGAGAATACATCTGAGATAAGCGCATTTGTCTGACTGAGGGCATTCTTTTGGAGATGGGCAGAGTGCTGTCTGACTTTGCACATTTGTCTTCTGCGCTGAGGCACATCAGCAGTTCATCTTGATAACGGAAAGGGCTATGTGAGCGGATTTGGCGAAATAACCTTTTGTGAATATAAAATGAAAAACAGAGCGTGGGTGAGTGTAGGGGTGAAAATAAAAAGAAGAAGCGGAAGTAGTTGCATCATTTTATCAGATTTCCATCATATATAACATTTTACCGGAAAGCCTTTTGTAGCATTAACCTGCGTAATGGTTTACCAGTTTAGTAGCAATTAGCTTGCTGGTAGGCTGCACTTTTCTTTTGTTTGTTTTGGGGGGAGGGGTTTAATCTATTTAAATTTTTCTGGATAGTAAACATCCCTTTTATATCTGTTTATGTTTAAGTTGTTTATGCCATTAGAAAATTCCAGATTTTAGCTCTATTCTAAATTGTCTGTTTCAACGTCTGTAGCATTAAATCGAGCTGCTGGAGCACACATACCTTTTAAGAAGAGTTGGTGAACAGCAAAATACTATCTCAAAATGGAATGTCAAAATGTTGAGATTACACATGACTCGTATGAAAATTAAATTTATTAATAAAGAAAACAAAAGTGAAACATCCTGCTCCTGCCCGCCTACAGGCAGAAGCTGAAACAGGAAGCTCCAACCCTGAGGGCGGTGCACCGTTGGTCGGACCAATCGGAGTCTACGCTGCGGGACTGTTTTGATCACGCGGACTGGGAAATGTTTCACGTGGCTGCTAAAGACATTGATGAGTACACAGACTCAGTCTGCGGATTTATCAGAAAATGCGTGGAAGATGTCGTCCCATCCAGAACAGTTAAATCCTTCCCAAATCAAAAACCCTGGATTAACAGAGATGTTCGCACAGCACTGGCGGCACGGAGCACCGCTTTTGCCTCCGCGAACACATCGAACTACAAACACGCACATTACCAACTCCGGAAGACGATCAAAGCAGCCAAACGTGAGTACAGGGACAAGGTGGAGCAACAGTTTGACAACCCTCGGAGTATGTGGCAGGGACTAAACACGATCACAGACTTTAGAGGGAAAACCAGCACACCGCAGACCACGGCCTCTCTGTGTGAGGATCTAAACGTATTCTACGCTAGATTCGACACAGCGAACACCACGAGACCGGACAGTGTGCGCACCGCGGATGACATCAGTGCGCACACTGTGTCTGAGGAGATGTGCGGAAGTGCTTCAGGAGGGTGAACGCACGCAAAGCTACTGGTCCGGACGGGATTCCCGGCCGCGTCCTCAAGTCATGCGCGGCTCAGCTGGCTGGAGTGTTTACACACATCTTCAACCTTTCCCTCTCTCTGTCTGTAGTCCCAGCCTGCTTCAAAATGGCCACCATCGTCCCTGTACCCAAATCCTCCACCATCTCCTCATTGAACGACTGGCGACCCGTAGCCCTGACCCCCATCGTGAGCAAATGCTTCGAGAAGCTGGTCAGGGACTTCATCTGCTCTGCACTACCCGACTCACTGGACCCTCTACAGTTCGCATACCGCCACAACAGGTCCACTGATGATGCCATAGCCCTGACACTCCATGCTGCCCTGTCACACCTGGAGAAGAGAGACACGTATGTGAGAATGCTGTTTGTAGATTACAGCTCAGCATTCAACACCATCGTTCCCTCGAAGCTGGACAGGAAACTACAGGATCTAGGACTGAGCAGCTCCCTCGGCAGCTGGATCCTTAACTTCCTGTCTGACAGACGCCAAGTGGTCAGACTGGGCAGCACCACCTCATCCCCCATCACACTGAACACTGGTGCTCCACAGGGGTGTGTACTGAGCCCTCTCCTGTACTCACTCTACACCTACGACTGCACGGCCACTAGAAACTCCAACATCATTGTGAAGTTTGCGGACGACACTACAGTGGTGGGTCTTATTACCAACGGTGATGAGACGGCCTACAGGGAGGAGGTCAGCGCCCTGACCCACTGGTGTCAAGACAACCATCTCACCCTCATTGTCGCAAAGACAAAGGAGTTGATAGTGGACTTCCGGAGGTGCAGAGGAGTACACACCCCCATCACCATCAACGGCGCCGCTGTGGAGAGAGTGAGCAGCTTCCGCTTCCTTGGTGTACATCTGGCTGAGGATCTTACGTGGTCAGTACACATAAACAAAACAGTGAAGAAGGCGCAGCAGCGCCTCTTCTTTCTCAGGAGACTGAAAAGATTCGGCATGAGCCCCCGCATCCTCAGGACCTTCTATCGCTGTGCCATTGAGAGCATCCTCACTGGATGCATCACCACCTGGTACGGCAACAGCACCGCTCACAACCGCAAAGCTCTCCAGAGAGTAGTGCGGTGTGCTGAACGGATAATTGGAGGTGAGCTTCCCTCCCTCCAAGACATCTACAGGAAGCGGTGCCTGAGGAAAGCGGGGAGGATCATCAAGGACTCCAGTCACCCCAGCCATAAACTGTTCAGACTACTACCATCAGGAAGGAGGTTCTGCAGTATCCGGTCCCGTACCAGCAGACTGAGAGACAGCTTTTTCCATCAGGCCATCAGACTGCTGAACACTTCATAGACACCTCACCCTCACTACTGGAACTTCAACATTATGCACTCCATACTGTATATAAATACCACTGTTTTGCACATACCAACCTCTGTATATTTTATATATCTTATTTTATTGTTTACTTTATTTCATTTGTAAAACATGTATATACATACTATATACACACTCAAACACACACACGTAGAAAAACATATTTAGTATACACATTCAGTAATGTATATACCTTTACATATTGTACATATATTTATTACTTTTTAGATTAGCCATTTTTATATTTTGCTTGTTTTACATTATTGTATTTTGCACAACTCTGTTTCTTGTGAAGCTCGCACACAAGAATTTCACTCACATGTACTGTACCAGTGTACCTGCACATGTGATGTGACAATAAAAGTGATTTGATTTGATTTGATTTGACATAACATTAGTTCATCAGTAGTATGCGTGACAGCAAAGCAAATAAGGTTTAAATAAACCCATATGACCCCAAAGAGAAAGAAAACAGTTCAGTTTGGGGGGGGACAAAACACAAGAAAATTGTGATAAAGCCTGTGATCATATCGGCTTATATTCCTAGGAAACACACCAATTCCTACTTGTTGGAAAGAACTGGGAATGCCTATGTTGTTAAAACATTTACACTGATGGGTTGAACGTCTTCTTGTCCTACAACCATGCCCACGTAGGTTAGGGTAACTTAAACAAACTTAAACAGACACAGTCAACTGTGCCCAGAACTACCTGACAAATATTGCCTGCACTCTCTCAGAGATGTTCTTCCCATGTGTCACAGTACACAACCACATCATCTAAATAAACTGCAAAACCCTCCAATTTATGCACCATTTTGTTCATTCGAATGTGCTTGCTGCATTAAGCAGTCCAAATGGCATGGTGGTGTAAGAATATAGGCTTGATGGTGTTACAAAAAGCACAGATTTCTCTGGCTCTTTCAGAAATGAAAACCAGACAATAACCCTTAAGAATGTCAAAAATACTGATACATTTCACACCCCCACTGCAGACACAGATGTGAGTGAGAAATTCTGTTGTTCTTTCTGAGAAATCCTTTTACAGGTAAATACAGTGTAAGTTGCAGCTGTGATAGTCATAGTTTTCTGCCATGTGACCAACTCACTAACGTGGCGACTCTCCCAGAGCTCCAATTTGTTGACATCTTGTAAAGAATTGCTCACTTTACGCTGCTGCCAGTTGCCAGACAGCTGCATGTATTTTTGATCTGGATGGGTAAAAAATGCCCCCGTGTGGGAGGTGAAGAACAAAAAATTGTTAATTGTTAAAGCAAAGGTAAGCACTGCTATAAATCTTACGTTTTGTTGACTTGGACGTTTAAGCTGTAGGGTTGCAAAAGTTCAAGTAGCATTTATTTGTCTTATTATTGTAGTGCTGTAACAATGAAGTTGATGAATGTCAGGTAAATCTTTCCTACAGTTTAAATGAGTCGCCACTCTCTTCTTCACAACCTGGGTCACTGTGGAGAAGCAGGAATATTTGTGATTTCACCTGTGAGGCAGGGTTAAGAGAAGTGTGATCACATGTTGGTGCCATACCATCCTTCAGGCAGCTGTAAATAAACACTGATCAGTGCATCTGATAGCACAACTATCTGCTATTTTAATTAAGCTAAAGTCGGAAACGTTCAAAGGAAGACTTTTTTTAAACCTTCACATTCATCTCCCAGGGCCTCACTGTCAGTGTGATGTGCTAGATGTCTTTTGTGCCATCTACCATGGTACCAACAGTTTTCCTGAAACTTCACCCACCCATCCATCCATGTTCTGCTGCTTGTAGTGGTCTGTGTCCTGGAGGAAGCAGTCTAATCTGAGAGGTAAAGAACCCCTGGCCACCTTCTCCAGCTCATCTAGAGGATACTGAAGTGTTCCCAAGCCAGTCTTGAGACATTATCTCTTTACCGTGTCCTTAATCTAGCCTGGGTCCTTCTCCCATTATGACATGCCTGTAACACTTCATTCATGAGGCATCCTTGTCAGATACACAAACCCCATCAACTGGCCCCTTTTGATGTGGAGGAATAGCTGCTCTACTCGGAGCCCCTCTCAAACGACAGAGCTCCTCACCCTATCTCTAAGAGGGAGCGCCTTGTACCTTGTATCCACAATTTCGTTCTTTTGGTCAGAACCCACAGCTCGTGGCCATTGGTGAGGGTAAGAACATAAGTCTTCACCACAACAGATTGGTGATTTCATCACTGCTGAGGCTCCGTCTGTCAACTTCCCACTCTGCTCTGCTCTCACTCTTGAAAAAGACCCTAAGACACTATTCTATGCCCCTAAAGCCAGTCTTAGCAACCAGGGATCAGACAACTAGGGCCTCTGCCCCTGATTGCCACCCAATCCAAAAGGCACCCTGCAACTTTAAGTTAGAGTCACCATTTTTGACACAATGGAAGAGATTCCTGCATGCATTACAAATGAGCAAATACAAGCTGTCAGATTGAGACTTCCAAGAAGCATTTTAAAAGTAGCTGTAAGGAGATGGCATCAAGAGAATAGAAGCCTGATTTAAATCTTTTTTTTATTTGTATGAATGTTTGTTGATTTCTGCAGAAGTTTTTGAGTTTAACTTTTCCACAATTTTAGATTTCTGTCTTTCAGCATTATCACGCTGACATGGCTCAGAGCAGTGGACATATGATAATAGCTAATGGTAACGTTTTGTTTTTGTGAGAATTTTGACATCAGAACAAGATGCTGGGTTTACATTAAAATCACTCTTGCTTTTTTTTAGTTTATTCAACCACTGGCCATTTAAACTTTAAGAGGTTTTTGCTGCTCAGGCGAATCTGATCCGATATGCCCGTGTCGGTTTTACACCACAATTCACTGTAAGCAAAACGCCACATTCAGAGATGCGCATTATGATCGCTGAGGAAAAGGACAAAATAAGGGGATTGTGTTTTATATTTTGTGATTCTACAGACATACTGGGATTAAATATTGAAGTTTGGAAATATTTTCCATAGCATGTTCTCTTTAAAAATTCTGGCAAAGATGCAGTGCAGTGTATGATTGACAAAAGAGTGGGAAAAAACTGAAATTGTCCTCTAAGTGTTTTATCAGTGCATCCAAGATCTCTATTTTTCATGTGAATAGGACAGTGAAGTGGCTAGATGGAATATGCAATGGAAAGAACCTGTGAGTGGGACTCTAAGAGGCCAAATGGAACCCTCTTCAGCCAATTAGAGTCCTGGAGGGTGCAGTACAGTTAATCCCCATGGTAACGCGGATGAAGGGCACAGTACTCTGTACATCCTCCTGCTCCTTTTCTGTCCCCAGCTTTTCATGTGAAAATGTATTCCATTGTCTCGAGCTCCTCCTGCAGAAATAGGCTTGTGGGGGGTAAAAAAAAATCATCTTCATTGACAGGAAGAAATGCTTTCCAGGAAAGAAATACAAGTGGGAAAAAAAACAACTTAAAAAACCCCCGAAATACAATTTCAGATGAGATGATGGAGAGACTCGCTAGCACACGGACTTTGTTTACCTGTTTACTAATTTAACATGTTTTCAAGAAGTTGTAAAATGTACTTTGTCTGTTGTGGAGGAAAGAAATGATTCACGGATACATTAGCACATGAATTAAAATGAGACAGTTCCATTAGCATGATTGTCTCAACATCCTGCCATACAAGACCTGCATGGTAGATGGGCTTTGGAACCCAAAAAAAACAAAAAAAAACAAGAATGAGTCATGGGTTATTTATACCTAGTTTCAGGCACAGTAAAGAGGTTAAACTCACAGTGGTGGCAAGCTACAAAAGGATCTATGTGGACCATCAACCCTCATTTGACCACAAGTTAGAGCTTGGCATTGAGTGATAGAAACTGTACATAGTAGGGGGATGGGAGTGGGGATTATCTCAGTCAACATTTATGAACACTGAAAAGTGCATATAAAGGAGTTATCATCATTATTAATGATTAATTGTAATTTGGAGTGATAATGGCCATGGCAAAAACTGTCTTTTTGACATCACAAGAAAGCATAATATGTGAAGAATGCACATTTGCAGGGGTTTTTTTCCCTTCTAACTATTTTAATATTAACAGTGCCTCATATGGTTTGCTGGTATTTTGCAGTTTTGAGTTTTGGAAACGAACAATTTTAACATTATGGATTATAAATTATTTCTCACCTGGTTTTCTCAACTCACTCAGTCCAACTTTCTATATATAAATTCAAAATAGGTGAGGGGAAAATGTTAAATATATCAGTTTTAACAAATTAATCAGCTTTTTAGCTACATTTACTCTATCTTTGTGTTTGTCACATAGCAAGTGTGACAAAGCATCTCTTCCCCATGCACTTGCTTACAGTGTATTTGCCTCTTCACCACACTCCTCACCAGCCACCAAAGCATTTTTTTTGCCTCACCTTGTCTCTACAGACATGTTTTTTTGCCACATATGGCAGATACTTTTCACACTTGGTAGACACTTATTGCTCGAGTGTGAGATATTTTCAGTTGTGATGGCAACCACTTCCTACTACTATGGATTGCACCTGTCGCCAGCAGTACTTAAGTTGAGCCGATTCATATCTGTATGTAGGCTATATAATGCCGGGGCTGGGGGAAAAGGGTGGCCCTTACAAGTATGATACTTTTTGAATTCAAGCCAGTACTGTATTGGTGTACATATTTTACAAGCATGGCCATGTTTTGTGTGAGACACACTTTAAAACTTTATTATTATCCCTCATTGTGCAAAATTACATGAGCATAAGACTCAGAATGAGACCCCTTTCATCATCCCGGCTTTCATGAGATGAGAAAAATCTAGTATTCATAGTAGTATTCATATTGCCTAGCCTAATCATATTTGAACTCCTCAGTTTGTTATCAAAGTAAAATGTAGCCTACACATTTTTTGGTTGTTTAATTTTAGAAAAAATACATCTAACTCCACCTTTGCAACCTATAGGCTACAGATGACTTTTTTATCCAGCCTATTTGAGGTGAGGGCATACTTAAAAAATCCACAAGGAATTAAAGGTGAGTGGTCTATTCATCACTTGCTATTAGTGCAGACACCCCTTTCTGCTTGTGTCTGGCACAGCAGGGAAAAAGGCAGTTAAGGCCTAAGCAAAATAATGACAACCTTTTTCTATAATGGTATTTGTGTGTGTGCCCCGATTTCAGTGCGTGTATCTGAGAGAGTAAATGTAAGCCTGTTCATGTGCGCTTATTTATGTCTGTGTGCACGCATGTGCTAACCAGTGGTACAAGATGACCACGCCAAAGTACAAGAAGCAATTATACCCCGGGCTCCCGCTTAGCGGAATTTAGCTGTTGTGAATGTGGACTTTTAGGAGAGCCTGGGGTGATCCAGCAATTGGAGCAAGAGACGGAAATGGTGTGAGACGGATGAAAAACAGGAGCGCAAAGATAGGTGTGTAAGTGAAAACACTCAATCTGGAAGAGCGAGGAAGTGCTATAATAGCTGAAGAGTGAGACAATCTTATGGAGTTGAATTGTGCTGAAAGTGCCAAGACGGAACGGTAAAAACGGTGGTTAGCCTGGGATGAATGCTATAGTGAGGCAGAGGTCACATGCAGGAAGACGGAAGCATCTAACTAACGTGGTTAGTCTGCTCACATCTGCCCCGAGCGTGAGCTGATGGCGAATTTGTGAGGGCTGCTGATTTCCTCTATCTCACCTACCTTCCTCTATTTGTGCTCCTCAGGTGCGGTCAGAATGGGTCATTGACACCTGAACACCAAAAAGAGTCTACAAAGGTCACACCAAACTTCCCAACGGCAGCTGCAGCACAAACGTAGGTGTGTGAGGGCAGAACATTGGAAGAACAGAAGGTCCAAAATTCAAAATGTCAGATCAAAGCTTGCTTGCAGCAGGGCAGAGGATAAAAAGATTGTAGCCTTGATCTTGGAGGCACACAAGCCAAACCACATGCTTGCACATGCACACTGCAACAGGAAGCCAAATGGATGTATTGCTGCCAAACTGTTCATCCAGATGGTTTGAAACAGGGGCACTAAATTAAAAGTTTTCTTTATAAAATCACACTTTATGGAATCTGAGGGGACAGGATGAGTGGGTATCGTACTTAAGGTTTTCTTTTTGTTAGAACAAATCTGCCTTAAAGCTATGAAGCATCTCTATCCAGGTCATAAAAAACTTAGACTTCACCAGTGTGGATCTGCGCACCCAATAAAAGAGCAAATAAAGTAGGAATAGGTAGATGTCCTTTTTTTCACTCAGAAGCAAAATAACGCCTATATTGTTAACTCTAGATCGGAAATACGTAAATACCTTTACCTCTGGTGCCCGACCATTAGTCGGCCAAGCTCACAATTAACTGAGTGACAAGAAAAAACAAATAAAGGTGACATCTGAAAATCTATAGCATCCCATACAGGTATCCAGTCTTCCACTATTAAAGCTGTTCCTAGGAGACAGGCAAATGCCCCACTAGTTGCTCCTCAGAGATAATGAGCTGCTTAGTGCTGAGTGAGATGTTTGCAGGGCCAGAGGGCTGGGATTGGAGCTGCTTCAGTGGCTCTGTATGGAGAGGGCCGGGGCTCGGCTCTAAATTAGTGAGCCTTCTGGATCAATGTGGGTTGTAATTAGCTGGTATTGATCCCAGACAGATCAGCCACTACAGTAGGCCACAGCCAAGCACCTCTCAACGTCCATCAAGTTCCATCCCCACAGCACAACAGCACAGCCTCAGATCACTCTGAGAGCAAACAAATAATATCAGCCAGCACACTCAGCTCCTGGTAAGTGCACTAAAGATACTGTTGGACATTTCAGGATTCACTTACATATTCCATTAGTGCACTGCACAATGCATCTTTTTGATTCAGTGTTTTATCTTGCTTTCCATTAAATCTTATAGATTACATTATGTGCTTGCGTAAGATGTGGAGGGGGGAAAAACGGGCCAAATCTTGGATTCTTATCCTGATGCATCACCCATAAATCAGCTGTCATTAGTTGCCAGAACTGTGGACAACACCAGAGATGATGACATGCAATCTGGCATTTGGAAAAAGAGATATCATCTTCTCGAAAACGATCACAATCAAGGGGTTTTTTAAAGATATCTCATCAAACCGAAGCAAGCGATTTTGCTAATTTCACAAATGCTAATGGTCTAGGCCCCTCATTAGAAATGTGATGTGTGGGGGTTTTTTTCCTCTCTTTTTTTTCCCCCGTGCTCAAACGAAGCTTCACAGGGTGGCCCTGAAGTGATTGGCAACAACAAGCCTTCATCTAAATAGGAATCTTTTCAGATTACCCCTCATTTTTACCCATTTTAAGAAATTGTCACCGACACTTGTAGAAACTTTCCTATTCTCTTTCTCTCTTGCCTGAATTTGTAATCACAATAAAATATATTGCCTGTAATTAGAATGGGCCTGCCTGTCAGAGATATGAAGCAGAATTCAAAGCCTGAATTATTTAAGTCTATTAAACAAATGCAATTCAAACAAAGGCAAGAGAACTGTGAAATGTGGTCAAAATTACACTCTTCACGTTCTAATTTCTCTTCAAGAGCCACTGTCTAAGGACCTCGTACTTTCACGCCTAATAGACTTGAAATTTCTCCCCGTGTAAGTTAGAAATGATCATGCTTAAATCGTTTCATTGAGCATGCTTCAAAGAACAGTAATGGCAGCATTAAAGATTCAAACCTGTCCACTCTGTTAAGGGAGGGTTTATGAAAAACCGGCTTCAATCTCACAGGGACATTCATCCTTGTGAGGTGTATAATTAACAGTGTTGACCTTTTCAAACAAACAATTTCTCTATTTAGAAATGCTGCTGAGTAAAGATGGTCCTCACCCGAGGGAGGAAATAAAGTCAGGCCCCAGCAGGAAAACAGCGGGATAGAAATAATGTGGCAGAATATTCTCAGTCATCCAGGTCATAGGATATGAGGAAGTTCAAGTAGAAAACAGGATGACTTGTTTGTTCTTGAGGGCCTTTCACCTCTCATATAAGAGTAACCATCAGCTCCAGTGATAGCAGTAATGATGCCATTTGGATGTGTTGTTTTATTTAAAAGCAGTTCAGACTTTGGCCAACTTCGGTGTCGAACATGAATAATTGCCTTTGCCTCCATCCAGTTCTGGCCTCAAGCTTATTGAACTACTAGAATATCCAATTTCATCCAGTCCAAATGTCCTTTTTGCTGCAGTCTGGCTTGGTTAGATTCAATATTGCGGTGATGTGAGCAATTCCAAGCCCAAATGAATCTCCCAGCACAAGCCCATCTCAGAAAAGATGTTTCCAGAGATTGAAGCACGGGGGATACCAGGTGGAAGAGTACTGGTGCAAAGTGAGTGAGAGTAATTTGCACTCTGTAGGTTAAACCAAACTTTTCTCTGATATATAAAAATAGAATCTCGAATCAGCAAGAAAAAAAGGTGAGGGATTTTCTCAGATGTTTTAGGTGTTTGGAGTCGTTGTGTGTGTTTTCCTTTGGTTGTTTTTCTTCTGCTTAGACTGGATTAAAAGGGACATTATTTCAAAACCATCTACCAACAAGTGTAGCTACAGCTCTTTGCAGGGTTGATGAACCTTGGCTTAAACTTTTACAAGAAACAAAGAACATGTAAACAAAAACCCACATAAAACTATTACCGTGGGAAAACACACAAGAGTGACTACAATCATTGCTATGCTTAGCCAAACTTTAACTGACCAAAACACTGCAAAAGCGTACTACACAGAGGTCCCCAGGATCAGCTTCAAAGCTATTTGTTGTTTATATGTATGTTCGGCATAAAAAAAAAAGATTCTCAGCCCTCATAAACACGAGGATATAACTTTGAGTGAAATGCAACTGAAATATATAAAATAAGTTTTATTTATTCAAATAATTGATCATTAAATTATAATTAAAAAAGAACATATATTTGGTATAAACTGCACACATATGAGTCAAGTACATAACAGTTGACTAGATTTCTACTAAAATTTAGTGTTTTACATTAAACTTACCAAAAATACATGGAAATTTCACATTTGGTCAAATGACTCAAAGTCAGATTTTGGGCTTTTTTTTAGTGCAGATTGCTAGCATTCTGAAATATGTGAAATATTACTGATCATACGGTATATATTTTTGTTCAGTACACTATCTGGTTAATTAACCAATTAACTGATTTGCAGTTGAAATGTTTAAAACTAGACTCCAAAAGGATTTGTTTTTCCGCCTACATTGTTTAAATAAAGTTTCTGTGTACTTTAATATGATTATGTTTATTTTACATAAAAAGTCAAAATGAAAATAGCCAACAAAATACTGCTTTATATAAAAAAATGTTGTTTTTTTATCTTGCCATGATATGTTAGTGTCATTCAGATGGCCCTGCCTGGATGACTGTGTTTGAGATTCTAGCTGTGTTGCGTCCTGTAGTGTCCACTTGAGTCAGTGCTCAGACTCAGAGATGTGTCAGTGGCTCCGATGCGGCTTGTCAGGCATGCTCTAGCTTCTGGCCAGCCTGGTCCAGCCAGGCCCAACCCTTCTCACACTCCTGGGACCATCTACAGACAGCCATCACAACCCTGGTCTCTCTCTGTCTCTCATCCTCTCATCACCCTTCTCCTTGTCCCTCAATTCACACCACTGGAGTGTGAACATCAGGATTAGGTAAATGACAGGAGGAATCCAAAGTTGACTAGGCAAATGTCCTTTGGGTCTGTCTTTTATCCTGATATGTGGACTTTGGAAAGAATGCCAATCTTTCATTTTTTTGCCCCCGGAGTTAAAAACTGAGTAATTTGTTATTGCTCTGTGTTTGCATTAGATTAATCAATTTCCATCAATTTTACCATCAGCCGCATCAATAAACTTTAAAGATTTTTCTTACACTCTGAGGCCAATCAGGGAGCTTCTCCTCATAGAGACCAGGAAATAGAGACACGCTAGATTTACCCACATCACTTAATGTCATTACCACCGGAGGGGAAGCTGTCAAAATGAAGATGAGCTTCACTGCATTACACCTTCATTGCTCAGGGTGCTCTCATGTGTAAGGTATACACTCCAAAACAAAGCAGCCACTATTCACACATTCACAGCATTCCATTTTCACAAGCCGCCTTTCACTCGCTTCTATTCAGTTCACTAATTTCAGGAAATGAGTGAAAGCCGAATGACGAAAATGAAAAGTGTTGGACCTGTCACGTTAGATCGACTCCAAGTTTTGCAAGTCTCACTGCATTCCTCCTGCATTTGGTCTCGTGTTGAAACCGTCTGTACAGTAAACCTTTACTCATCTGCCCTGTCTGTATGTGTGCTCTAGAGTCCCAGGAGACACTTATTACCCAGTCATTAGTTTAGTTTCATCTACAGAGCAAGACTGTTGAAAGCCTGATAAACCTTTGACCCTTTTATACTCCTGTATAGAATTTGGCTGCTCTGTGCTACTTTGTGTCTTTGCCAGAATGGCTATTTCAGCCATTATAACAATAGTAAATTGCAGCAAGGGAACCAGTGCATGGATTGGAGTTTATTCATTAGCACTCAATATGTGTTATGGAGGGCTACTGAAAATGGAGAACCTGTCAGGCATAAAAAAGGGCATGTGGCTGTTCTTTTCTTGCTCAAAACTGCATTTGTGCCTTCAGCAAAACAAAATGGCAAAAAGATGTGATTTGTTGGGCCATTTGTCCCTTTATTGCAAATGGTTACTGCAACAATTTAGCTGGAGACATTGCAACCGTAAGCTGTAATATCATCAGCTAAATGGTTATAAATAATTTTTCAAACTTTGGAGTTATAATGTGCTATCGTGTAGACTTTTGTCTGGTAGACAGAGACCTCATTTATGCCAGGGTTTGAAATGACTTTATTCTGTTTTTTCCCAAATACTGTCCAAAAGTCTTCAATACTTCAGATGTTTCCATTCTTATGCATCACACATTACCATCATAAAACTGTCTGACCCATCCCAGATGACCGCAAATATACATCTTAAACAACAAGAATAAGAAGTCCTGCAACAGATGGTAGGATCCCACAGAGCCCAGGGGCTTGTTCTCCGTATGTGGATTAGCATTTTAGGTGGATTAAATTGTTGACAACTTGTTGTGATCCTGGATTTTATTTTTATTTTTTTTAGGAGGGGGACAGGGTCTTCAAAACTGTTGCTGGATTGGTTGTCACAGCAACATATCTATTAGGTCAGCCCAACACAGGAGCAGTTTATTGAATGTAACAAAAATAAATACATGATTACCTCAGCCTTACATATCCTTGATGTCCTACAGTAATACTTGTTTACTAAGGAATAAATAATCAAACTATATACTGTATAAATGACTACAGACTATGAATGCGGTGAACGAACACACAGATCAGTTAACATATAATATGTTTGTCTCTTGTGGGATCTACTGACATATCCTCTCTCTTCAGTCAAAGGGCACTCCATTTTTCTGAGTCAGTTTCCTGGTCAGTGAACAACAAGCTTAAACTTTAACTATGTTAGTCATGATCGACTAAAATAAAGACTTCCCTCATGTTACTGAGTTCTCTTATGACTATCACATACACAGTTTTAAATCAGTGGCTGCCTTACATGCTCCTAGTCTCTGCTAGTTGCCCTGGCTCCCTTTTCTGAGTCAGGGACAGAGACAACATGTGAGTCCAGGACAGGAAAAATGTCAGCTGAGTCTGCCAGCATCACCCCTGTTCCTGTGTCAGCAGATATTTTCCCCTCTCTTTGAGTCAAAAACAGCTAACATGCCCCCTGTTACAGAGTTGACTCTTGACTCAGCAGATATTTCCTCTATCCCTGAATGTGACTACAAGTCAGTTGACACAATTGCTCTAGCCCTGAGTCAGCTGATGTCCCGGTCATCGCCCAGAGTTTTTCTCCCTAATTCATCTACACTTACTACCAAAAGAAATCCCATTCCGATTCTGAACCTGTTCAAGAGTTGTTTATTGTAAATTTGTATGGTGACAAATATGGATCCCGAACCACAGCAGTTATAGCCGAGGCTGATTTGCAATGCCTATCCCAAGATGGACCTTTAGATACAGCTGTTAAAGTTAACCTTTAGTCCAAGGAACATCTGTCTGCCCTGCCAACTGCTCTGGTTTTCTGCCTTCTGGCTCTCCCTCATCGAGCACAGCCCTCCAGTATCCTTTTTGCTTGACTCTGAGGGCCCAACTCAACCACCATCCACTTGCTGGACCTGCCCGAGATGTCCCAAGTTGACCACTATTTCCCTGACTCTTAGCTATCTCCAGCCCCCAAAACGGTCATGCCTGTCGGGCTCGCCTCTGGGCTGTCTTGCTGATGTAAAAAAGAAGAAATGTGACGTTCCACTCAGCTAGAAATTATGCCCACATCACACCAGTTTTAGCCAACCTACACTGGCTCCCTGTTGATTATAGTATCAATTTCAAAATTCTTTTGCTTACCTTTAAAATTTTAAATAATTTGACTCCCAGCTATCTATGAGAACTCCTTCATTTGTATATCCCTAATAAGGCACTTAGATCTTCCAATCAAATGCTCCTGACGCAACCAAGGTCTTGTCTGAAGTCCAGAGGTGATCGGGCCTTTGCTGTCGTAGCTCCCAGACTCTGGAATAACCTCCCTCCTTATATTCGTTCCTCCGAGTCCATCCAGTCTTTTAAATTGCACCTTAAAACTTATTATTGCAGTCTGGGTTTTGATTCTAACTAGTATGTTATTTTGTTGCTAGTTTTTGTTTCAAACAATTGTCATATTGTTTCCTACCCTCCTTTTAACTGTTTCTTTTTTATTCTGTCTTATGCTGTTGCTCTGACCGACTGTGAAGCACTTTGGTCAACTTTGTTGTATTATTATGTGCTATAGAAATAAATTTTCATTTGATTTGAGCTAAGGTCAAAAATAAGTATACAAAGGATGATGATGAATGCCAGTTTCATTCTAAGACCAACAAATACTTTACTGAAACAAATTATAGATTCTTGTTGGTTCAATGCATACTTGACCAGCAAGAATCCATTGAACCCAACCTGTCTTGACTCAATATTTGTTGGTTGTGGTGCAAAGGTCAACTGTCTCTTCACTTTTCAAATCTGAATCCAAAAGAACACAGATGAGTTGCAGTATACATGCAGCATGATCCCGGAGCTGTCAGATGTACCAAAATGATATGATGTATTCATTTTAATATTTACCGATGTCTCACAGTGAGTTTCTCAGATCTAGTGGAATCTATGCCATGAAGAACTGAAGTTATGTTAAAAGCAAAGGAAGGCCCCACTTAGAAATACTATGTTGTCAAGTGCTTGGCGTGTGAATATGCATATACAGTATTTTTTCTGAAGGCACAAAACAGTAAAAATAATATGTCCCGAACATCTGTCTCTTTATCACAAGATGGCAACACTGTTGACGTGTAATGTAATTAAGATTTAAAGAATACTCTGGCAATTACCTGTCTAATGGGGCGTTTATCAGCCCTCATTCTCCAAGCTGTCTGTCTTACAGGCTGGCTCACTGAGAGGCACGCAGATGGGTATGAAAGCACTTTCAATATACAAAGGAGAGAAAGGAGAGGCTTTAGCAGGACAGTCGTCTTACCGCAAGAAGTCCTCGGCCCAGCTGACGCTGACTCTACACTCTACGCTTCTTGTTGTCATGGAGGAGAAAGAGCAAGCATTTCCCAAAGTAGGAGAATCTGTTGATCGCCTCGCCAACTCCTCGCCAACAAACTACCTGTTTCTGGCACTCAAGCATAAACAGTAAAAAGAGGGCACCACCAGCAGTAGGAGCGTAACCACATGGAACAATCCATATTCAGTGATGCAGTGAGGTGGGTGGTGGGTGGTGGGATTGGGGCCTTTACCTTTTCCATCTCCGGTGACACCTGAAAGACACCCTGCAGTGTTGCCCTGACAACAGTTATGAACCTGCTTGCCCCCCTGGGTATGAGGTCAGGGTTGAGTGACATCTTGTCTTTCTGTCTTTTTGCTCCAGTAGGTGGTGCAGACTGATTGTGGCACAGCGGGTGTGTGTGTGTGTGTGTGTGTGTGTGTGTGTGTGTGTGTGTGTGTGTGTGTGTGTGTGGCAGGAAGAGAGAAAGAGTTGTGCTGTGTCTCTAGGGTCAAGAGGTTGAAGGTAATATTCAAATGATCATTGGGCACTTAAAAAAATAGAAAAGGACAGGAAAGGTGAAGGAGACGAGGCCTCCGCACGCTGAATTGGTTTTCGCAACATAACATGATGTACTGACTGGGAACGCTGCCTGTTTCAAATGGCGTTAATGTGTGGTTGAATATTAACATGTGTTGTATTATATGACATTGAATGTACCTTAAACACTTGCAAGAGGTCAGTGAACAACGTTGGTGGATTAGAGCAATGCTGTATAATTTTAAGAAGAAATAATGACACCTGCAGAAGTCCTATGATGCTAAAATATTAGCATGTGTGCGTCTTTTTCCCTCCCTTGCTCATAAAACATCAACGAAAAAGAAAAAGTAAATAAGTATTAAGAATTTACAGTCTACTGTTGTTCAATTCATTCTCAGTGTCCTGAGACTTTTTTGCCTGTGATAATGAGCCTAGCTGTGTTTTATAGCTGTCTGTGGGCGTCTGTGTATGCTGAAAATACAGCTTTGTCCATTTGGATTGATCAGTGGGTGGTGGTTGATTAATTTAATTGGGCTCTGTGGTGCATCAGGTTAGTGGTTGTCAAATTATAGCTCTTAATTGATTGATTCATTTTTATTTCTCATGTAATGAAATTACCCATTGACAAGCCAGGCAGACTGGTTCTAATCAATACATGCTGGTAGAGGATAAGGTTTCAACAACCATCTGTGTTTTCGACAGTTATTTATGCTTTTACGTTTAGCAGTGTCTAATATATGCACGTAGAGATCATAGTGAGTTGGTAATGATGTTAAAGAAGCAGCGTTTAGTGTGAAAATAGTTTTGATAACATACAGAAAAGATAGTAAAGCAATAATTTACTGATGGTAGGAAAAATGTGCAATGACAGTCCCATCAGATTAACATGAGAAACCTTTTACCAAATCCTATTTTTTAAATGAAGGAGGTGTCTTGATATAGGCAAAGCGCACCGCAAATGAGATGTTAATACCATTTTGTTAAAGTATGATTAAAGAGCATTGAAATTTTGTTGAATTTCTTTCTCTTTTTTGTCATTTAAATTTCAAAGAATGCAGTACGTGTTTGAAATAAAAGGTTTTTCTCTAACTCTATAATTTCACATGAATTGTAAGCACCCATATTTCATACTTTTGACAGAGACTCCATTGTCATTCTCTCAGGTTTTTTTGATTCAGTCAGAGATGATTACAATACATTTCATTTTACTCAGCATTCAATAATAACTTTCAACACCCTCATCATTTCATCACAATGAGACCAATTACATAACCTGACAATTCAGGTAGGTTTGTCTTTTCAGTACAAAGTGCAAAGTGAAACTCATATTGACACAATATATTATAACTCCCTATTATCCCCCAATCAGCCACCAGTGCTCACTAGTGCTGATACTTTGGTGTTTTGCGACACTGTGTTGGTCGCCCTTTTTGCCTTCAGAACTGACGTCTTTCTTCATAGAACAGATTCAGTGAGGCGCTGGAAACATTCCTCAGACATTTTAGTCAATGTTGACATGAGAGCATCACACAGTTGCTGCAGATTTGTTGGCTTCTCATCCATGATGTAATGTTCCACCACATCCCCAAGGTGCTCTATTTGATTGAAATCTGGTGACTGTGGAGCCTATTTGAGTACACTCCACTCAGTCTTCTCAAATAGCCTCAAGAAACCAGTTTGAGATGATATGAGCTTTGTGACATCTCGCTAAAATCAGAAGATGTACACTGTGGTCATAAAGGATGAACATGGTCAACTTTAATATTCAGGTAGGCTGTGGTGTTTAAAACGATACACACCACACCAGCAGCAAATAAAAGGCAGGATGAGTCCATGCTTTCATGTCATTTACACCAAATTCTGGCCTACCATCCAAATGTTGCTGCAATGGTCCGACCAGGCAACGTTTCTCTAGTTGTCTTTTTTCCAATTTTGGTGAGCCTGCACAAACTGTACCCTCAGTTTTCTTGTAGGTGGTTGACAGGAGTGGCACCCTGTGTGGTCTTCTGCTGCTGTAACCCATCACCTTCAAGATCAAAAATCTTGAACATCCACAGATGCTATTCTAAACCAAAAGTTACAGGGTGGGGCAGTTTTTTAAGTTACTGTTGCCTTCCTGTCAATCATTTTTCTCTGACCTCTGGAATCATCAAGGCATTTTAAGCCAGAGAACTGCTGGTCACTGGATATTTTCTCTTTTTCAGACTTTTCTCTGCAAACCCCAGAGATGATGGTGCATCAAACCCCCAGAAGATCAGCAGTTTCTGAAACAGAACCAACGACAACAACCATGCCACATTCAGTGTCACTTAAATCACCTTTCTGGTAGTTTGAGGCTGTAAAAAACATTAATTTAATTCTAAAGCCAGGCTGCTGGTTCAGTAGATTGGTGAATGTACTGTGACACCTCATAAGGAAGGGATTGAATTTTTTTTACCATCTTCCATTCATGCTACTCTCTTCACAGAGAACAACGTGTGAATGCTCGTGCAACAACACGTGTATATGTTGTAGTCTAAGCAGAAACTATCTTAATACTAAAACATACTCCCCTGTCATTCACCACTTCATTTCTACACTTGGCTCTCTTTTTTTGCTGCAGGCATTTGCTAATAGGAACCTTGCCCGAGGCGCCGTACCTCACACTAAGAGTATCGCTGTATGAACACTGGGCCACTATATGAACAACACATGAACTTTCTCATTAGTTCTGCTTCATTTTCTCAGGACTTTCTCAGCTTTTGGTGATATGGAATCTTGTCATATGGAAAACAAAAAGGTTATTAATGATGAGAGACGAGATGAATGAATGCGTTCTCCTCTGTAGGCCATACAGAGAACATTATCAGCAGCAGCATGCTGGGTCCATGTCTTTTCCAATTGTCTGACCTAGTTACAAAATCACTCTAAGACACACAGACCCACACAGCTCTCTAGCGGGTATTGCTGGGGATAACTAGTGTCATTTCCTCAGCAGTGTCTCGTGATTCAGTGTGTAAGCATAGTGACAGTTCAAGGAGACTGAAGCAAAGGAGGAAACATTGGCTATGAGGACCTCATTCAGTGTGTTTTTCTATTGTGTCTCTGTGTGTAGTGTGTGTATGATGCACATGCTGGCTGACTCTTCTCTCTGTGGCAAAGCTGCTCTATAGCACACAGACCTCACAGTTTCTCCCAGTTCAGCCTCCACTCAATCAGCTGGCGATCTTTCCCCATTATTCTCAGATTCGACATAAACGCTTTCTCTCACTCCTCCCTTGTACTATATTTGTCTTTTTTTTTTCATTTTACCTTTTCCAATGTTTTTCTTCCCTCAGTCTGCACGTGCTAAAGTTAAATGCAAATCGCACATACGGAGAAAATAAATCAAGCCAGTAAAACCAAGACATTGCTTATTTTATATGTGATTACTATTGCACTTCACCAGCGTGTGCCAGTGGTCAGCTTTCACAGAAATAAGAAATTGTGTCACGAAGGAGCCAAAGGCAATTTTTTTTTTTCCCCCTCTAAAATGTTGGCACACAGAAGATAAGTGCACCATATCCAACACAGACAGGGGGGAAAGCAGTGAATATATTTGTGTTTCGCACTGTACATAGCTAAAATAGCAGGATACGTTTTTTTCCTTTTTTTTAATCGTGCGTGGGATGTGGAAGTATATACATTTCTTAAAGATGGTCTAAAGGATATATTGTTAGAGCAATCTGCCCACATCCTGTCAGATGTGAGTGTGTAGTATGTCATGGGAATAAATGGCCTGTTTATAGGTTCGTCAGTATGCATGCAGAGGGTCTGTACCCTCGAGGCTGGGGTCTGCCTGATACATTGACGGCGAGTGTCTGAAACAAGGGGATGGAGGCCCAATGACAGACTTGAAGCCCAAGGTGGGAAAACCTGCATCCAGCTGCATTTAATTTTCAGTGTTTCTCATTCATCTCACTCACTCCTTAAAACCCAGTACAACATTGCAGTAGGTGTTTTTCGTCATCCAGGATATGTTGTCTTATTCTCAGGGTAGAAGGTGTTTTTGTGTAAGCGTTAAGTACGGGGCCTCGTTCCATAATTGAAGCGGGCTCTGAAAGTGTTCGGCTGGAGTGAATAACTTAGGCAGAGGTCTGGAGCAAGGGCACACAGCCATCATCTTTGGCCGGGGCTTATGTCAGGGTTGTGGCAGTGATTGCGATGCCACACAGCCCAGGGATATAGTAGCTGTGGCTCTTGCCCCTGTTTGCTTCCTCGTCCTCCATGTTGTGAGGCACACTACTGCCCTGGAGCCGGGAGCTGTGGCACAGAGCCTAGCTGGCCTACCTGCTTCTGCCCTTATCCCATCAGCCAGCTGTGGCAGCTCTGGGTGTAAAGAGACAAAGTGTGTGTTTGTGTGTCTCTTTGTATTTTAAGAAAGCTGCAAAAAACAGTGGCTGATGGCAAAGCGTGTAGGTGCATCAAAGCTTGCACTTTAGCTTTTTGGGAGAAAATCCAGGGGGAGTTCATTTATTTTGAGATTTGTTGAGGGTTCCACCTCTTATTGGACCAAGTGTACTCTGCAGCCACACCGCAATGTTACAAATGACAGAGTCTAAAGGACGTCAATGATGGTTCAAAAACTGCCATTTTGCTATTCAAAGGCAATTTCTTCAAGTGTGAGACACGCGGGCTAGTCCATTTCACAAAAGGCATGTCATCCATCAACAAATTGATTTGAAAGCGACTTGAAGAGACAACACTGCCCTTTTCACTACCACTTCATGATATGGACTGTATCTCCTTTGATCTGCCAATATTATCAGCTTTGTTGTCTTTTCAATATCTCAGTTTCCAGAGGTCATCAAAATCCCTCGGGGGTTAAACGAATTAACTCCAACAATAAAACATTGTAACAAACTGTAATGTTTTATCAATTAAATTCTTTTCAAGTACTTACAGTAATACATAGTCTTCTTTTGTTTACACAATTATATCTCGGCATTGCCTTATGGAACCACAATGGGTCATAGTAAGGAAGTTATTCTTGATGTTATGTGATTACACGATGAGATTGGCACCTATATTTTTCCAGCTGTTATTTTATCTCATTGGAGTTCAAATCCAACATTACTTTGTGTTAGTGCTTTCTGACTTCCCCATGGAGTGTTTGTAGCCCTCACCCCTAATGCCATTTGTCGTTGAGTACATTTATTTAAATTCACGTATGTATGGATCCTTTAAAAAACAGGAGGTAATTATTGTTTTTAGTATATGTTTGCCAGACAGGAGCACTGACTGAAGTCCATTTTCTGCTATTGATTTTTACAGAAGTACAAAGGGTAATATCGGACTAACAGAGATTAAGCTACAGTGCCTATTTTCAACATGATGAAAGAGCATGTAACCCAGTGCAAAGGTCTTGTTCACTTACATGCTTTTAAGAGCTTCTGAACAACAATGCTTGTACTCTACACTGTAAAAAAATCAACATTAAACAAATCTGTTATATCTCCTGGTAATTTTCTGACAGTAAATGATCTGTTTTGGGGGGTTTTTTAGTGTTTGTTTGCATTGTTTACAGATATTTGTGGACATGTCTGTAAATAATAAACAACAAAATCCAAAGTAGACAAATATCCATGAAAAATATCCGTTAAAAAGATCTTATATTTTAAAATGGTCCATTATACTGTATATTTACGGAATATTTTTTCAGCTTATATCATGGATGATTAAAATTACATTTAGCAGGAGCTACATGGGTGATAATTATTTATAGGTCCCGTGATTTTTTTTTTTGTTTGTTTTTTTGTTCCCATGAACAAAAAAATAGAATATGACCAGACCTGTATGCAAGTCAATATTTTATGAGCCAGTATGTTGTGCACTTAAGCTTAACCAGTACTTTAACAAAAGAGAGTGCATCATAACTATATCCATGACATGTTATGAATGCTTGTTACTGAAGACAGTAAAATAAATAAGTAACAAAATAAATGGCAAAGGTGGAGTAGATTTAATTAGCTTAACGATTTAATGAAATTGAAAGTAAAAATTGAAACATGTGTTAGTGATAGCAGAAGTATAAATTTAGTCATGTTGCAATATTTTTTATAAGATTCTCCCTGGAAACCCACAAGCACACAGGGATGTCTTTTTCTTCTTCTTCTTCTTCTTCTTCTTCTTCTTCTGCTTCTTCAGAATAATAATAATAATAATAATAATATTCTTAGCCATTTTTTGGAAAGACTAACTATATACAGATACCTAATAACATAAATTGATAAAACAGAGTGTGAACGTGTGGCTCAAAATAGAGCACAACAGCTTTGCAGTTATTTCATGGCTGATCTTCTGTATTTTATACACACACTTTAACATTTGCTCATTTTAAAAGCTCACTACTGTTCAAGACTGACTGCTGTTCAATAATTGTTTGTAATACTCAAAGTGAATAACAGCATTGCCAGCTACAGGTCCTGTGTGGATATAGTTATTGGATAAACATGAAGCTTATGCGTAGGTTCAATAAGGAAGCTCTGTAATCACTCATCTTCCTGCTTTCCTGCCTGTTTAGCTTCTAGTCTGTTCTTTACATTACTACGACTTTCCCACACTGTCATACTCAATGCTGTTAGTACAATCATCTTCTTGCTCGTTGTCTTTGAGCCAATCAGCCTCAACTATGCATGGTTTAAATCTGCGGTCTCTGTCATTCTCCCTTTCAGGCGTTCATTCATGCAACCCCCATCTCCACCTCACCTGAGTCACTCCATCCAAGCCTCCATCTTCATCTTCACCACCACCAGTGACTAGACTCTAGGTGGTCCTGTCCTAAATCCTGTCACTAGTGATGTTTCCCAGACAGGAGCACTGACTGAAGTACATTTTAAGTAGTAATCACCAAATACATTAACTTCTCTATCTCAATAAATCATGTTCAGCTCATCCAAATTATCCATCCTTATTAAAGTGATATTAGAGCTATATATCTATAAATCTTTCTTCTCCATGATTTATGCATATTGTGATATATTTGCTGCTTTTACTTGTTTGTTTGTTTTTGTTTATTAAGTGAGTATATGGCCTAAACTTTGTGCCTCTCTTTACTGAGAATTTGTCCTCAATAGACCAAACAGTGCCTTATATACCAGATACAATCCTTTATTTCCAATGTCCTGAATACATCCATGACCCCAGCCACTCACCCCAGAGTATGCACTTATCCTCCATGTTTCCCAGAGTCACCCCTCACTTCCTCTGCCCAAGGCTATCTATCATTTGTCCCAGATCCTTCTCAGTGGGATGCAGCAACATTCTCCCTAACAACTACAGGGTCCATTTGGACTTGCTCCAGTTACCACAAAAAACAAAACAAAAAAAAAACAACAAGTAGAGCTGTGGCACGAACAAACAGTAACAAACAGTCTTTAGACACAAAATAACTGCAGATATACTTTACTATGCATGAAAAAAACAACAACAAAAAAACACTTAGACAAATGAGGACTTCATCCTGGTTCACTTTTGTTCTACATGAAAACTGATATCTTCAAACTAAAAGGACTGCTATGGCTTTCTGCTCTGTCTATCATTTATTTAACACTCCAAGACCGGAGTGGGGGGGGTGGGATTTGGGGGCAGTGCATAAAGAAAAGCCCCCTGGTAAAATGCAGTGTACACATGTAAACTGGCACAAAATCATGACCCAAGACATTCATTTCTTTCTTTCTGCCATTCTTTGTTTTCTCTTCCACACTCACACCGACTGACTTAACCACTAAGAGAAAAATACACAACATCATTCAAGCAACCTAACACATTCACACACAATGACTCTTAGTGAGACCAATTAATTGTGCATGGCCCCACACAGACACACACACGTGCGCGCGCGCGCACACACACACACACACACACACACATGCCCTCTACACCAACACAAATAAACTCGTGGAAGTGTGCCCCTGGGGCAAAACAGTGCACCCAAACACATTCCTAGGAGGGAAAAAGCTCAAACACTTCTTACAGTCCCTTTTTATCTCAGTCGTTCTGTTTGACATCGGCTGCATCCCATCTCATTTCTATCGATCTGCGATCTGAGGTTAAAGTGTCCAAAGTCAAAGTTACACGGGAAGGAGGGGGGAGTTTAAAAAGCATTCAGCCTTTTTTTTAATTCAAAGCTATAAAAACTTGTCTGTGCTAGGGATGTCACAAAAGGATGTGTGTCTTGCTAGTAGACTTGCATGCAAACACACACAAACAGACACACAACAGGCTCCTGCAGCTTTCCAATGCTGTAGTTTCTGCTTTTTGAGAGCAGACTTCCTTCGCGGTGCTGTCCAAGGTCCTGACCAGCTGACGTGATACAGGAGCTGTCCAAGGTCCTGAAACCTGTTTTGGCTCTTGCATACTAGGTGGTGGCAAGAAGCTTGTTTACATGTTATGAATTCAATGGACTCTGTTAAGGTGTTTGGGGGGGTTTGCTCAACAAAAGTGTGACAAACAATCAAATCCACTTTTTTTTTCCATCTTATTTTATTATCAATTCCCCAAGCAGTTTAAGATCAGCTGTTATCTGAGTCGTCTTAATGACATTTTTCACCATTTAAGTAAGCAAAGTTAAAGTAAATATAGCCTGTGAGTGGCAGAGGGATGCTATAGATTCTATACAGCTAGGTCTGGGGCAGAATTTCCAAGGTACAGTGAGTCATGATGCTGTGGCAGACCTACCGTTTAATGTGATTTCTCAGACTTCTCCGTACTTAGCAATGTGGGACACAGTTCAAACGAACAGCTCAGACAGAATATATCGGGGATGCTGTGTCTATGTGTTACCATGTGTATGAGAAAGCTGATGAAGTTTGCGTGTGCGTGGAGGCGATGCATTTGTACGTGCCCGGATGCATGCGGCAGTGTGTGCGTGCACGCACGCGCACACACTAAGTTGGGCGTAACGATGGATTCAAAAAGAAGCCTTTGAAGTATTTTGATGTTCCCTGGCTGCTCTCTTGCCAGTTTCCTAAATAGGTCAGAGACTCTGCTCTCTGCCTTCTGCACTGTGCTAGCTCTCCTGCAGCCTGCTTGAGTCAGAAATGGCAAGAAAAGGAAAACAATCTACTTAGCTTGACATCGCCTCGCATGAACTAAAAATCGTGCCGTCCTAGTGGATAGAATCATTTTTGTTTTCATGCCAGTGTTTGTATTTCTACCTTGAAGACTAAAAGTCAGTTCCGTTTAATTAGAGATGGGAAAGAGAAAAGCAGACAACTGCAGCAGAAGAAAAGAAAAAGGATGTAAAATGGATCCGGACATTTAAAAAACAAGAAGACTGACATAGAATGAGGTGCTGATGAGAGGGATGGCACAGAGGTAGCTTATGTGAGGGCTGGTGTGGTCCTGCAGGCCATCTGTCTATGGTGCTGTGTGGGTTCTGGCTTCGTGCTGCTGGTTCCATGTAGGCCAGTCATTTGCATCTTCCAGCCTGCTGATTAATTTGGTATCTGGAGGAAGCCTTTTCTCAGACATATCAACTCAGTCATGCCCATTTCAGGGCTGGCGTGTGTGTGTACACATGCACATGCGCTCATGCCGGCATGTGTGGCTCTTAATTCTGAGCTTGGAGGTGGTCTTGTTCCAGTCTCCGCAGGTGCCAGGGTGAGTTCAGCACAGAGCCAGACTCAAACCTTAAATGCCAAACTTAGATAGCAGGTGTCTTGTGGGGCAATAAAAAAAAGATATCAGGGTGGTCTAAACTCAGAAGAGCATAGCTGTCCATTTGTCCTCCTTTTCTCGTTCTTGCTTCTCGTTTACACGCGGTTTAAGGAGGCATCCTTGAGCATGTGAACAGGCACACATGAAAGCAAGCAAGCTCCTTCTGCTCACCATTCCCTGGGACCCTGTTAGCACCTCCTTTTCTCCTCCTTGCGATGGGAGGAATAAATCAGAATGAGTGAAGTGCTTGTTTTAGTTGCCAGTGGTGGCATGTCCAACCCTTCTGGGTGGGGGGGTGGGTGGAGTGGCGTGATTTATTGTCGAGTGGCACAAAGTGTAAAAAATCTGCAATGGGAACAGGAGACACCCCCACAGAATGTGATTTGCCTTCTGTTGGGCTGGATCATATTAGCAAATAAGGCAGAACCCATCCCCTGCCCAGCTCCAACACACACACAAACACCCCTTTTTTCTTGCCTGAAATACTGTGGATAAGCCAGTGGAAATCAGAGAGAGAGAGGCTGGTGTATGAGGGAGGGAAGTATTTCTATGTTCCGAAAAGCCATATCCCTGCTTCCTTCTGCTCCACCCTGCTCATTGGTGGCCCACAGCCCTACAAAAAGAGTCCCAAACCTCTCTCTGATCCTCCCCCTCCCTTTTCTTTCCTTGCCCCCCCCCCCCCCCCCCTCCCCCACACACACACACACACCAGCAGGAGGTCTGGACTCAACCAGAAACCCTCAGCCCCCCCCTGGGCTTTTATGATCTCCTCCATGTCCCCGCCATGGATAAAAGTTGTCTTACATCCTCACAGATGTTAGGCCAATTTTCCAACACTCAAGGCCCCCACACAGATGCACAGGTTTGTGTCACAGTCAAAGGCACGATCAGCCCCACACAGCCACCGCATTCACACAAACGCACACATAGCACATGCAAATGTGTGCACACATAACTAATGTGTGTCACGGCTGCATATCAAAGTCTTTATGCCTCCCTACAGACTCCAAAAAACATCAGATACACTTGCCCTCTCCCTCTGACAGACGTGCTTGATGCACATTTTATAGCATGCAGTGCTCCCTTGCAATACGCTTTTTTGTTCATTTGTTGTTGTTTTTGTTTTCCTGTTTTCGTTATGCAGCATGTTTCCGCGGAATAACCACGAGATTAAATGCAACTAAGTCAAAACTAGACAGATGCCCTATCACATTTGAAGTATAGCCACCTGCTGTGCTTTGAAAAATGAGTGGCTATATTTGAAGCATGAGCGTCGGGTCTGCTACCCTCCACTGTTTATCTTAGTTGACTTCCCATGGGGGATTGTAATGCCTGTGTCAGTGGGCACACTAATAGAGATGTGTGAGGTTAACACTATTGTATACATCAATGCTGGGGATCTGTGCTCTGCCATTATAGGCCTGTCACCTTCCTCCGGGGATTAAACAGGTTTAGAATAGAAGATGGGATTCTTACAGTACAATACTGAGGGGCTTTAATCTAGACAAACAACACCTTCATATGAGGTATTATAACAGACTGTCATCCGTAGATCTCACTTCTTGTAGAACAGGACAAGGAAATGCTTGCAGAAGACCTGCCACAGACCATATTATGAGGATTAGTCAAAGTGAATCTACCTGTAAAATGTTAATGTGCTAAACCAAATGAAACTGTCTGAGCCCACAATAAGAAGCATGAATTGGTAAAGGTTGAGAAGGTTACTTTCAAAATGTCATCTGTATCAGAATAGAGATTTTCCGCTGCAGATTGCATGGGTAGCATGACATTTTGTGTCTTCTGAAGTGCAGTTCTGATCCTTACAATATCCCAGCTATAAATTTTCTGCCATGCTAGTGATGCGACTCGAGAGAGGGCAAAGTTGGGCTATTGGTTGTGATTTTTAGCGGAAATTTGTTGGCAAGTAGCGTGTGGAATCAAATGGATTTAATGTGCTGTTTACAGTTGATTAGGCAATGTAAGCATGCAAAATGCAAGATGTAAGACATGAGCATTATAATTGCTAAACATCAATATGTTAGCGCTGACAGTAGGAGCATGTTGGCATGGTGATGTTAGCAGCTGGCTCAAAGTTCAGCTGTTCAGCTGTTAAACTCTTGTGGTTATTCCACCTGCTTTTTAATCTCACTTTACACAAAAACTAGAAACATTTTTTTCTCCCTTTTCATAATATATTTTTAATAAAATTATATTTTAATTGCAAAAGTGACGGAAATTAACTTGACTGCTTCAAGATTTCAAGAGTCTGTTGTAACTGGGCCATTGTGGAGGACCTGCAGACATGGATAACTCTTAAATGTAATTTTTCCCCGATAACAATATCCTCAAACGTGTGATAGAACCTTTTTATTTTGTCACATCAACAGCATGGATACACATCGAATGAGCATGAACATTTAGCATTTTCTCTAAAAATAAAATGGTACACAGCCGTATGGCTCAGACATTTAACCACTCCAAACAGGTTCCTTGGATTTAAAGTTTTTCATTACTAGCTCAAAGCCATTTCTGACAACTGGAGTGGCTGTACAGAGGTGAAGAACAGTTTGCCTTAACCCTGAGGCAAGGTGATTGTGTTTGTTTTCTTTTGTGTCTATGTAGATGTTTGTGTGCCGGTGGAAGTTTGCGTGGCAGATACATGTTTTTTTTCTTCTTTTTTTCCCATTTCTGAAATAGCTTTCTGACCTTTCTGTGAAGTTTTTCCTCCTCTTTTGTGCTGTCAGCCATATCCTCCTCTCCTAAATCGATGGCTGCTACTTGTGCTCTCTTCCTAGCAGCAGCACAGGACTGGCATTGCTTAATGTTTAATAATGATAACAATCTTGATCTGACCCCCTACCTTCAGTTTGACCTCTCCTCTTTCTACCTTTATGTGAATTTATTCATAAAGGCACACAGTGATTTAACCAAAAACCAAATAGCTATGGCAAAGGCCTGAAAGAAGGGTAACAAGTTGAGGGAGAAAACACATCAAACACAGCAGTCTTCATTTACATTTTCATTTAATTTTCCTTTGGCCTGTAGCGCTGTGTACAGAATCAATCTTTCTAACTCCATTTCCAATATATTACTGAGAGACAGCAGGAAGAGAGGGGAAGTATTGATTGACTGAGTGTTCATTGTGTCTTCTCACAAAGTGCGCACTTCATAAGCACTGCAATGAAATTGCTGTTTGTTTCCTTTTTCTGTGTCTTTATTTTATGTGAAATAGTAATAATGGTTGTTTGATATGGCTGAGGTGTGACAGTCAATATACATCTCTTTCTCTTTCTGCATCTGACCGTTCACTCACTGAGCAGCCTTTCAGTCCTATCTTAGCAACTGTAACTAGGCACAATATCTCTGTCAAGGTCTGGAATTCTCCACATGTGGAGATGATGTGCATGAGAGCATCTTAAACATACATAATTTCTACCACAAGGGCTATCGCAATCAAACCAATTGAAGCAGTGGTTTGAGGATGTCTTTAATTAACTGCAGCTACTGTAGCTAACAGAGATGAGCGGTGCTGTTTTTGTTTTTATTTTTAGTCATGCTTTTTACTGATACTTTCAACACCATAGAAAATTATTTGTGTACAAAATGATAAGCTATGTAAGATGATCCACCACAGTGTGCCCGTCTCTTAAAGCAATGTGACAAGCGCGGGCTGGGTCATGTGACAAAGGGCTATTTTGATCCAAATAAGGCACAAGTCTACTGAGAACCTTTAAAAGAGATGCAGCCCCACACATACAGCATATTGTATTTATAAAACAAAATTACTGATATTGTTTTGATGACTTAATACCAAATGAGTTGCGTGGGAGTATCGATCCAGCTGCGTGGATCCAACAGGTCTTTGTATCTGTGTGGGGTAACAAGCATATTAATTAAGCTTTATGAGCATGTTTTACTTTGTGTGTTTTGTTGTGTGTACAAATAACACAGTAACAGCACACATCATTATGCAGTATTTATTCAGTTTCCCCAGAGGTACATCTTTACATCGAATACAATTTCAGATTAATTTGTTTTGAAAACTAATGAATAATGTGGGATATTGTAAGTAGCAAATTAGCAAAATATTTAAGATTAGACACTTTAATGGGGAAATTTTACATTGAATACATTTTTGGGGGTTTATTTTTCTATAAATGATGTAATACTGAAAGCACACAAACACCAGAGGGTGGTTAAGTGTGTGTTTAAAGCAAGCTAGAAATCTTAACAAGTCCAGCTTGCCCAGTAACGCCAAATGCATCCTATTTCATACAAGAGTTTTGAGACCACATCATCATCAGCGTGACCCTAATGCTAACTAATTTTCTAACAGTAGCTACAAATAATAAAATGTAGAGTTGTAAAATCCATAGTTGCTGAGCGGAAATGAAGAGCCTACAATAAAAATAAAAACTACTAATAATAGCCTTATTTTAAAAAAATAAATGATTAAGAAGAAAAAAACTACTAATTACGGAGGGGGCAGGGATTTAGGGTCTCTAAAACTAATACTAAGCCATTGTACTACATTGTGGAGGTAAACAGCAAGGTGTCGTGTCACAGTTTAGTTTAGCCTTTCATGTGCATACCATAGTGTACATGATTAAAAGCACATAAGTATTAAGTTACGCAAAGCAAGAGTAAATAGTGGATAAGTCAGTAAAACTGCAGTGAGTATTCTGTGGCTTGTTGCAAACATAGATTTTTGTCTCTAGAGATTTTGACATTAAAATAAAAATTCAGGCTGTCGGGTTCATTTGTCTTCAACCATCATTGGCAGCTGTGTATGCGATTCGCTGCTGCCACTGATGTTAGTTGCCAGTGTTTGTGTTAACTGAAAGCCTGACACTCATTCACACCTTCAGCTGGAAAGGTAGGCCAATGCGCCTCAGGACAAGTGCTCCATATACTTGCAGTATCTACTGAGATTCCAGTGATTTTCAGTGAGGAGGAGATACTCCTAATGGAGGTGTATATTAGGCAGCCAGCTGTCTGTTAGTGCAGCTCTGTGATTGATGGGAGGAGACACGCGCCATTTACTGGCCAAGCTGGAACTAGAAGGAATCTCCATCTTCTCCTTCAAAGCAGTCACAAGATACCTCACAAAGAAAATTGGCCTATTTCCATGAAGGTAAGACCTGCTAAATTCAGCACCAGTCACGCAGCAATATAAGCATGCACAAAGTGTGTGTGTGTGTGTGTGTGTGTGTGTGTGTGTGTGCGTGCGTGTGTGTGTGTGTGTGTGTGTGTGTGTGTGTGTGTGTGTGTGTGTGTGTGTGTGTGTGTGTGTGTTTTCTTCTTTTTCTCAGTCGTGCACACAAGCATGGGCAGTAATGAGAACCCAAACAAGGGCAATTGTTCAGGTACATAAATTGGTATTATTGCCAAGGTTCATAAATTGGCTTGCAAAAGAGTTTACAGTGACTAGTTATACGATGCATCCATAACTGTGAGCACATTCACACATACAAAAATATGAACACAAACACTTTTTTGTAATTCCATCTGTCTCAGCTTACAGTTCAACTTCAGATAAATGTGCTGGAGATGCCTGTCAGTCACCGTGGCTGAAAAGCCACCCACTTAAGCGTTCAGATTTTTGTACTTGAATTTCCATAGTTTGTCAGCTTGGGTATGCTCCAGACATCCTACCCCCAAGTAGGTTGATGGATGTATGGATGGAAGCGAGTTTAATATGAAAACCATCGTTCTATATGAGAATAAAATGATCGTGCCAGATTTCTAAATTGGAATAAACAGAACAAGTCTATAAAGATAAAGTTTGTTCTCAAATAACAATAGCGCTCTTTGCCTGTGGGATCTTTTGTGTCTTATTTGCCAAATTGCTCTCTTTCAGAGAAAAAAAATAGGATCAGACTCTTACTCTTGCATTACCACAAGTACTTTCATAACTGACAGTGTGGCAGTTAATTAAATCACCATCTCATTCTCTCATATGTATGCTGTCCTGTGTTTAAACAGAGTAAGTTTGTCTCTGTGACTGACATACAGCATTCTGTCACCCACCCATTCATCAAGCTCTTGTGAAAACAATGGGCTGTTTGGAGCCGGTCCTGCCATCCTTTCCAGTCCAGAGGGACATGGGAGCCAAAGACAGATGCTGTCTCATCTCTGCTAATTTGATTTCTGGTGTGTGCCTGTTGCAGCTACATGGACTGCACATTAATTGAGATCATGCAAATAAGAGGGGTTTAATTTACTTAATTATAGCTTTTGTCCCTCACAGTATTTTTTCTTGTCCCTCTCTCCTTTCTTGGGTCAGTCAAATGAATGTGTCATCTTGGTTTTCCATTAATCAACATCCTACTTGAGAATGCTTTAATCACTTGAGACTGTGTTTAGTATTGTTTGTTTTTATAATAATATAACAATGATAATAATAATTATTATTATTATTATTAGATAAGTGGAAGAAAATGCATGGATTAGTGGTTTTGCTTTGGCACAACTGTCAAAAATATACAAAAGAGTAGAGATAAAGTTATATTATAGACAGCCTTCTATATAAGGAATGCGTGATTCTGCTGAATAAACTATTGAACTGTGATGTGATTAAAACTAGTTTGTGATCCTGAGCAGCAACCTTAGTGGCTCATCAAGTTGTTACTAATGTGTTCAGTACTGGTTAATGCGACTTTACGTGTTATTAGTCCTTCACTCGTCAGTAATGATGAGTGTGGTTGCTTGGGAAACCTTTATATCTTTTTTCGAGAGGGTCCTTTTTCCTAATGGTTTTACTTTCCTGTGGAAGGTGCAAACCATCATGATAAGAAAAAAAAAAGAAACACACACACCAAATTATTCATTTATCCACTTTAACCATTCTGTGTGCATTCATTTGACTGACTGAAGTGGCACAAGTTCAGTTTGCTCAAGGTTTTGGAGGTGAAGGGAAACTGTCTTCAGGTAACTTCAAAGCTGATTTAGTTATATGTTGCAGACTCACCGGGAATTCAGGAATGGGTCGGTTTAGTTAAGAGCTTGAGGGTGTTTGAACTGCAAGAATCCCGGAGTGCATCATCCAGTCTCCGAGGTTAATGCTGAGCTAGCTGGTGATGGTCAGTAAATATTTCCAAGACACTGGCTGATGCCTTTTGAACCCCGGTGTCATGTTTTATGTTTGTTTGCATGCCTCGGGAGTCTGAGGGTATTTTCAGACAGTCTGAGCATGCTGACGTGCTCGGATGTTTTCAGTTTGAACAAATGGAAGCAGCAGTTTGAAAGTGATATGACTTATTTTACATTTAGCACAAATAGAACATATTTCATTTGGTACTTATAAATGTTAAAAAATGTTTTAGAACTGTCTGGAATTCATGGAAAAAATATAATGTTAATCATTGTGATGGGCTCCTTTAATTGCTTAAGGTGATTTTGTTTAGCCAGTGTTATGTTTTCAGAACTATGTAAGGATGTGCTTGGTCCTGAGCAGAGGCAAGTACCAATACTTCGTTACTGTACTTAAGTACAATTTTCAGTTATTTATACTTTACTTGAGTGGTTTTTCTTCTGACCACTTTTTCCTTTTACTCCCTACATTTTTAAACAAATATCTCTACTTTCTACTCCTTACATTTTCAAAACAGACTCGTTACTCTTGTGTTTGGGTCGAGTTATTATTTCGTCACTGGGAGCCTCCAAACATCAAAGCGATATGAAACACATGGAAGGCAGCCCTGTTCGCACATTAGTCACCAGAGGATGTCGCATAAAAAGAGATGACGATTGTCAAAGTCGGGGGTTAAAAGTGGGACGGCGTTTTTTGTTTTTGTTGTTTGTTTTGTTTTGTTTTTGCCACAACGACTACATACATAGTTGTGGTTGCGGTACTTCCGCATCTAGCTACCCCTACAGAAGAGGAGCATAAAGGGAGTGACTGTTTCAGTAGCAGGTAATTTCAAATGCAACGTTTCTATCAGTTCAACAAACATCAGCAAACACAGAGACTGTTTGTGAGCAGTTTTGTGGCACAGTGTGTTGCTAGCTAAAGGTCCAGCTGCTGTATTTCACAGGGGGAGAGAAACGAAGGAGAGCTAACTTCACTCAGAGATGGAGAAAGATAAGAAAGAAGAAGAGAGGGTAAATTTAAAGGTAAGGACTGCTGTTTGATAAACTGTAATTGTAAAGCTTATGTAAGTCCTCAATATCTCATTTTAAATCCGATATTGTGCATCTGACATTATGTTTTATCATATTGTGAAACATGCTGCAAAACAAACTGAGGTAGACTAACTGTTATTTAAAAGTTGCATGTTAGTGCAGGATGAACTGGTTAGTTTGCTGTACTGTGATGGATTTAAAGCAAAGAACAGTGTGTGACTGGTGCCCAGTTGCTGTGGTTGCATGGTCAGATTAGGTCACATCAATTGTAGCAGAGACTCATGAATTCTAGCTGAAAATGCTGAGATCCATTCACTAACTTTATACCGTTTAGAAAAAAGACAGGATAAAGAGTGTACTGTCAGTGTAGAGGATGGATGTCAGCCAGGACAACCAGTGAAACATCTGCTGACATCTGGTTTAATTAAGTTGTCTACAGCCACAAAGAGCAGCAGGTCAACTGATCACAGCCTGTACATTAAGAAAATCTACTGGAGCTCTCAAAAGAAATTATTGTGAGTTATGATTCTTTTCCCCACACTGAGCCATTGCAACCAATTTTAGGGTTCCTCCACCTGCTGAATCCACTTTAACCCCTGACTGTACAAATTTTCCTGTTTAGAGGCGGGGTGCGTATCAAGGACAAACACTTTCAACTGTTCCCCTAATTTTTACGGTCAAGTGAATATCTACAAATACCTGTCCTTATTATATTTAAAGATCAATATTTGGCAGTGGGAGGGGTCTCCTGGGACTCCTCCCACATTACACAGTGTAAATTGAGTTTGAAATATGCTGTCCTGAAGGGAGATTTGACTGAATGTACACAAATTGTAACTTAGCTTAATTTGCAAACACCCAGTGCAGTGGTTTAGTGCAGTTATGTGGTGATTAGTACTGTTGATTCATAACAAAAAAGCTCCGGGTTTGAATCCACTGGCTGGAAGGGCATTGTCTCCCTATGCCACTCTTGGTTCCCTCCGGGTCCCACAGATTCCTCCCACAATCCAAAAAAAAATGCATGGGTTAGGTTAATTGGTGATTCTAAATTGGCAGTGGGTGTGAAGGTGAGTGTGAATGGTTGTCTCTATGTGTTAGCCCTGCGATAGATTGGCAACCCTTCCAGGGTATATCCCACCTCTCACCATATGACAGCTGGGACAGGCTCCAACAGCCCTGTGACACAGATCTGGATGGATAGATGGATGGATGATGGAACCAAGCATTTTCATTAAGGTCTGATTTTAAAAGAAATTCTAATATGATGTTTATATAGCTGACGTGCATTTACGTTAGATGGAACTGGAGTTGAACTAAAAACTGTAGTGTTGATGCTTTGGAAGAGTTGCAAGAAAACTGACACAGAGCAGCCTATATATCAGATGACTAAAGATTTGCTTAAAAAAGAGCATTTTGTTTAATTGTAATTAGTTTAATTCTGTCAGGCCTATCTTTAACCCTGCACTAATCAACATTGCAACATTGTGAGCTGTCTTTGAAGCCAGTTCCGTACAATAAGAGAATGAAGGCAGCATATGCTCCTGGAGTTTTTGCTGTTGTTTTGAAATCTCACCTTGGCAGAGTGAGAATAGTGTTTTACCCCGTTTGTTGCAGAATGTGCCAGGAAATGGTAATATGGCAGACAAAAGTGTCAAAATAAATTATACATCTCTCCAAGACACACATATCATATCTGAATACATTATCACAACACAACCTGACTATGATTCAGTGTGTATTTTTATACCGATGTACTGATTTTAGGAGCTGCGCGGTATCTGTGTCGAGGAGGCACCTGCAGATAACTGCTATCCATTCCAGACATAATAACATGAAATAGCAGAGGCTGAACTCTGATCCAGGTGAAAGTTGAGGAGTATCAAAAGCAATATCTCACAGATGGCCACAGCTTCCCTTTAGAAACATCTGTTTATTGCCGCTCCAGCCCCCCTCCCTCCTGTGCAGTCGCTTCAGTGTACCTCGAAACAAGTCTTGAGCAAACATCAGCTGTCTCATGGGGCTAAAGGGGTCCTCTGCATGCCACGTCTCTGCGACTTTGTCGAAGCATTACCACAGGTGAAACTATCACCAACTGTTGCTAGCAAGTAATATCAGTCGCATCAGCAGCATCGTCAGGCATTAACGATTTTTATTCAAAAGCAGGTTAACTATTGTTATTTGGCAGCAATTATACAGCCTGTCATCAGGCCAAGTGTGTAGAATAAACACATCATTTCCCACCTATAGAGCAAGTGTGTTGTGGCTGAAACCCCATCCCCCCTCCAACAAACACACACACACACACGCATGCACACCACCACCAGCACCCACCCCCGCCTCCTCCACTTCTTTCCCCTTGAGTGAATCTGATAAAATTAATTGAAAAGAAAAGCAAGTAGCATCCTAAGGCAGTGTTATTGTTATTATTATAATTAGCAAACGTGGCGTGGCCCTCTGTCTCTGTGGCCTGTTAGCTCAGGGCCTAAAGCCTCTAATGAGGTGGCAGTCATGTGGCGTCAGCTCCACTTTGAAAGAGCAGTGCAGACAAAGCAGAAGGAGCTCATCACCATATCTTTGTGGGCCTGTGCGTGTGTGCATTTGCGTGTATATGCAGACAGAGTGCAAAACGGGGGCCCTGATAGCATTCGCTTGTGGTCAAGAATAAAGCGGACACCATCGACAAAAAGCATTCTAGTCCGTTAATGCACCGTTTGGATTTTTGTTTTTAGTTCCGCTGCCTTGTTTACCCATATACTGCTAAAAGCATGGTCATTCATTATTTCAAAATGAACCTATAAAAAGCATAAAATTGGATTTATTTTAATAGGAAGTCAACAATTACTGTCTAGACATGAGTGAAAAATGAACAGTGTAGTCACTGGAAGCAGAGATAATTGTCTAGATCATCACATCATTACATCATCCAGGCATAAACATCTAAACATGAGTGAGCTTTAACTATACAGTAAGTTGGGAAAGATTTGTATCATTAATCTTGCTTTATGCTTGTTTCTGGGATTGGAACAGAAAATATGTTATCACTCTGTTGATACAATCTAGAGGAAAGCTCTGTTCTAGTTAGTGCTCCAATCCCTTTCCCTTGTACATCCCACATATTTTCTCACAACTCATCAAAACAAAGAGACGTTCTCGCTGTTTGTTTGTTCTTGTGTTGCATCATGGAAATACAAATTTGCACAGAGAGCAGAAAAGACTTTTATTTTTGCGGGGTAACATTTACTGCCATTTATGGCTGTTTCACAGTGTTTGTAGTAGCTCCACTGTGGATTTGAACCATGGACCTTGATATCACTATGTGATTCTTCACACAGTGTGTGAGCTAAGATCAAACTTTGTCTTTTATATGAAATAATAGTGGCTGAAAATGTTTCATTATGGTGTTTCTTGGGTGTCAGATGTGCAGTCTATTCATGCAGACATAACAAAGCGCAACGTGCCAACGCTTTGGTATACAATCGCAACCCCCAAAAGAGTTAGCAATGTAGATAAAAACTGAATGTAATGATTTGCAAATCTAAGAAAGACAAAACAGTAAAAAACAGCATTTTATTTACAATAGAACATAAAAAGATATCATATCATTACATGAGACCATAAAATGTATTTTATACCATCCCCTCTTCTTTTAACAGCAATTATCCTGCTGAAATATCCAATGTCTTCCCTGAAAAAAGATGCTATCTGGATGGGAGTGTGTAAACCTGTATATACCTTTCAGCATTGATGGTGCCTTTCCAGATGTGCAAGCTGCCAATTCCATAGGTACAGATGCACCACTATTCAATCAGAGATGCAGGCTTTTGAACCGAGCAGTGATAACAAGCCAAACGGTCCCACTTTTCTTAATCTTTAACCTGGAGGATGAGGCATTGATGATTTTCAAATAAGAATTTAAAATTTCAGAACAGAAGAGTTTTTGACTTTATCTCAGTCCATTATAAATGAGCTGTGTCCCAGAGAAGACGGTAGATCATGTTCTCATATGGCTTCTTTTTTACGTGATTGAGCTTTAATCTGCATTTGGGGGTGCCACAGTGATCTGTGTTCTCAGACACTGATTTCTGAATGTTCCTGAGCCCGTGCAGTCATTTCATGACAGAACCATGCCTGTTTTTAATGAAGTGTCGTAATACGTCCAGTATTGATTTCCAGCCTTTTCCTTTGTGCACAGAAATTTATACAGATTCTCACAATCTTTTTACAATATCATGTCATGATGAGATTTCCAAACTCTTAAGAAACATTAGATTCATATTGTAGACACTTTTTTTTTTTTTGCAGATTTCTGTTTTTACTTCTGAGAAACTCTAGCTCTCTAAGATGCTCTTTTTTTATACCCAATCATGTCACCGACCTGTTGCCAATTAACCTAATTAGATGCACATACTTTTCCAACCTTTTGTTTGCCCCTGTCCCAACTTTTTTCAGATGTGGTGTTGTCATCAAATTCAAAATGAGCTGCTAATGAAACAGTAAACATGTCTAAACATTTGACCAATGTTCTACGCTTTATTGTAAATAAAATTGGGTCTGTTTTTTTTTTTTTTTTTTAAATTGGGTTTTAGATTGCCAGGTATTATTCATGTGGCCTGACAGCAGACAACAGCAAAAAGCAATGTTTTTTGATGTTTTTATGAAATAAGTTTCTTTCTGTTTTTTTTATCAGTAGTGATTGAAAAAAATGAAAAAAAAATGCTCAGCTGTATTTATGACAAGTTGAAAACATATATTTTGAATATACAAAGAAAATCAAACAGACACGGTGAAGAAAACAATGTATGAGGTTTCCAGGGTGACTAAGCAACAGAGTGCAAACTGTAGAGATAATAATGTTTTATTTTATCCTGTATCTCAGCTCATGTTGAGATATTGATTTAGCAGTTTAGCTAGTTTTCTTAGGACTGGATTAAGCTGCTGCCTCTAACTATAACTATAGTTATGAATCCAAGATCTGGATTCATAAAAACTGCAAACTGTTTTCATGGAGATTATATATATATATATATATATATTAATGGCATTGTTTTAAAACAGATTTCAGTCTTAACAACATTTAAATTCAATGTTAGAAGATAATGACTGTGTTTCTTCTTAAGGCAATAGACCTCACTGTTTCATATCGTCAAAACATTTCGTTAAGCAGCATATTTTTCTTATGTATGTAATAGAAAAGGAAATGAATGTATTTATTATATGCGAAAGTGCAATAATGTTAAATTGTTTATCGAGCAAGCTTAGAAATGAAATCAAATGAGCAAATAACTGGCCGAGAGCGAATCTTTGTTAAACTGGTCCAGCTCATAATTAGTCATTAACACTGGAAAAAGAAAAAGGTTGAACTTGGGTGTAACCCCAGGTCCTCCCAGCTGAGATCACAGGCTGATGTTCGGCAGGAGGCAGGCTGTTTCGCCTTGAGCTGAGACTTAGCACTAAAATTCAGGGGCGCACACAGCTGTCAGAGGCCTTGATTGGTGGAAAAATGTACCAGTCATATGACCGAAAGTGAGCCCTTGCGGAGGTCTTTGAATGCAGTTTGCTGCCACACAGAAGTGTTTAGTTTCTCTGAGCCATCATGGGAAATTGCTGAGTAAAAATAAGTGGGTGTGTGTTCATGCGCACATATATACACATGGTGAAGTAGAGGGGGAGACTCAATTAAAAACCAGCTGTGCCCTATTCCTCTGTAAGCCCTCCAGCATTCCTCACCCTCCTCCTCTCATGTCTTACCCGCCATCCCCTCCTTCTCCAGTACCCCCTGCCACAAACCCCCCCGCTGCACTGTAAGCTGCCTGTAAGCTTCTTGACTCATGCTGATGGATCTAATGCTTCCCCCGAAAACACGCCGGCACGCATTTGAATGTGCAGACATGTGTGCACACATGGACATAATGAAACATGCAAACATAAAACAGCATAGCCTGTCCCTCAAATACACAGTATATGCTCATTTGCACCCCCCCGCTACTCGACGTAATTACAGCAGACTTGTGTGCCAATCCGAACGGGCTCCTTTCCACTCTCTCCAAGTCCCCGATGTACCTGTTACTGCCTCACATCAGCCAGCTCCCAGTGGCACTTGCGGTATTGAGGGTGAGATGAGAGAAAAAGAGAAATGGTTGGGAGCAGAAATACAAAGTCACAGCCTTTTGTTACTAAAGAGACAAACAAATAGACAGGCGCTGGAGAAACAGACTGAAAGGAATGCCCAAAAGCCTGTTAATATGGACTTTAATAACCAGCTTTATTTTGTGCAGCAAAGGTTATTCTGAGCACAAATTGGATAAAGAAACTGTGTGTCTAACACCCATTACTGCTGCTTTTTTCTCATATTTGTTAACTCAGAGCCCATCAGGTTTTCTTCATCCTTTTCATGCTGTTTTGAATAGTTATAACTTACGAGCTATATTACCGCTGTATCGAGAAAGGCACAGTTAATATAGCTTAATAAGGGTCTATCCAGAGGGCAGCAATAGTGCTTAGCCAGCTAATCAGTGGTAATTCTATAAGTTCAGGTCCTTTAATTAGCTCATTTGCATTTTGAAAATTAATCAAATTGATTATATAATTAACAGTGCAATGCATCTTCTTCATTGTGTTTGTAAGGCACACGTTTTCACCCGGCGCATGCACAGATGCAGTCCGTATTGAGAGTTAACCCTTGTGGATGCAGATGTGACTGATGGTGATATATGTATGGGACAGAACTCATTGCACAAGGTTAAATAGAACCCCTGACACTATGCAGTCTGTAATAGCAGAGATAGCACTAGGAACACAATTCACAGTCAGAGCGCTGTAAGGCTCATGGACCCTGGGCATTGGCTATAAGCATTAAGTTTTGATAGGTTGTAATAGCCTTTGCTAATATTGGCTCATGATAGGGAAAGGTCAACTAACTCATCTACATGTATAGCATGTGACAACTGGCCTCGGGATTATTTTTTTCCTCATTTGAGCAAGTCTCAAGCAACACATTCATCCACGGGTCAGATTGTGTGCCTCACTGTTTCTAATTACGGGGTAAGGCAGAAGGATGGGACAGAAGGCTAGGTACAGAAAAGGCTAGGAAATGCAGTGCAACCCCCTTTTGAGATTAAGGATGGCAGTTTGCAGCAAGCGTGCAAGGCATTAACTAGTCTTACGTTAAAGAAGGAGTTTCTGGGTGGCTGAGGCCTTTCTCAGTGTCTGCATGCACTACACACTGTTGCTTTGTGCGCGTTCTAGGATTGATCACCAACCTTCCTGAGAAGGACCCACACATCTCGTCCCACTTAATCTCAGATAGTCTACATTAGAATAACATTAGAATAAACATTTTTAAACATTTTTTAATTAAATAATGGATGGAAAGTCTGGCCTCTTGTCTGCTGCTAATGTGAGACTCTTAATAATTTTCATAATCATGGCCAATTAAACACAGATGTTAGATACAATTAGCATTTATTTTTAGGTCGTTCGTGACAATTTGCTAAAATTAGCATTTCTGCGGGCTTAATTCATGCTTCATCAACAGGTGTTTGATTAATTGCCCGTTGTTTTGTTGCCAAGTGTAGCCTGTGTTTGTTTGTGTCTGTGTCAATCTATGCGAGGCTCACGCTTGTGTTTTAGAGCGCAGGAGTGAGGTCCTTTTGGCAGAAGTTGTGACATTATCAGCAAAGCATTAACACTGAATGTGGGTCAAGGTTAGGAGTGAGATGAAGGCTTAGGGTTAGTCACTTTGAGGTTAAGGTTGAGTATATATGCAAAGGAACTGCACAAACTTGTCTGTGTTTATGTCTCTGTATGCATACATGCACGTGTGAGAGCGGCCAGATGAGGGAAGATGTTTAAGTGGCGAGAGTTAGGCAAGACAACCACTGAGAATTGGGTTTTCACTAGGGATGGGTATTGATAAGATTTTCACGATTCCGATTCCATTTTCGATTCTGTTTAACGATTCGATTCTTTATCGATTCTCTTATCGATTCTTTTTAAAAAAGGAGAACACTAAGGTCGATTAGCTTAGAACTTTGTTTTATATCTTCTCTTTGAACAAGATAGAAATTTAGGAGTAACATGGCCTTACAAACCCAACAGTGAGATCTTAAGAGATCCACAGCCTATGGCTCTTCAATGGGGTGTCACAGGGTCCCCGGGAAAAAAAATTGTAAATGTAAAATAAATATTCTTCTTTAGCAATAACAAAGTATAACATAAATTATTCTGTAGCAATTACACAAGAATATCCAGTAATGTCCCTGCCTACAATTAAACACATTCACTTACCGAAAATCGGGGGCATCTGCTGTGGCAAATGGGTGCAAGCCTTTGACCACAAACTTAGTCACTGCTCGGTGACATTCGTCTATCCTGGCCTGAAAGGAGACGCTACCGGTAGACTGCAGCGAGGACTGCCAGCATCTGAGCCAGCCAGACTCTGTCTGTCTCATCATGGTCACCTAAATGCACAGTAATGGCAGGTTTTGTAATAAGGCAGATCGCGCTAACATAATATGCACTGTTAGTTGATTATTTACCTGCCGCATTAACGGGAGAGGACGTGCAAACGTTACCGCTGCTGCTGCGTTGAGATTCACGAGTCCGGAGCGGAATTAAAAACACGACATTCATTTAAGGTCATCGCGTGTTTTGTGAGCAAATGCTTTTGCATATTCGTAGTGTTTCCTCCCTTAAATGAAATATCTACAACAGTTGCCCTGTTGTCATCCGTTCTCGTAAAGTATAACCAAACTTTTGAGCGTTTGAGCCGCTTAGGCGCCATGTTTCCTGCCAGGTAAATGACGCTCCGCAACGTGGTGACGTCATTAGGGGCGACTGGAATCGATAAGGGAATCGTTTGCAAAAATGGCAAGCAATTCCAAGGAATTGAAACAGTGGGAACCGGTTCTCAACAAGAACCGGTTTTCGATACCCATCCCTAGTTTTCACACTAACTTATTTTGTGCAACTTTAAATACTATCTAAAAAAAACAACAATACTTAAAAACTAGCTTGCTCAGTAGCAACAATATCTCTTCATTGTTTGGATTTGTAGGGGAAGACCAATTTGCTTAATACTGACAGAAAATTGGAAGCGAGTAAAGACAAAAGGATGGAGGATTTCTACAACTGATCCTGCTTTGTGGCAGAGCCGTAAGCAGAAGCTCGAATTAAAAAGAAAAAACATGAGCAAAATGCTCGTGAGCAAGTGTGTGGTTTTAGCTTCTGGCTGATCTAATCTGGGGTTTGCTCGCTGGCCAGTCTCTGCATCTCCCTGGCTAAGTGTTGGCCTATTATAGGACATATTAAGGCTAATCTCTAGGTGTGTCCATATGCAAGGACTTAAGTGCAGATGGATAGAAAGGACTGATTTAATACTGCTGACATCACTGCTTTTAAGTCCACACTAACACCCTGCAAAATCAGAAGGAAAGGTGGAGGTGTGCCTATAACTGTGTTTTTGGTTTTGGTTTTTTTTACCATTATGATAATCGGTGGTCTTCTGGTTTGTGTCTTTTAGTTTAAAGAAACAAAGATGTGGATGCAACCATAAGAAGCAATCATACGCTGTTGTCAACAAACTAGTGCTACCTTGCTATATCTTAATGTAGCTAAGCTCATTAGCCTCAAGAAAACAAAACTCCACATTGGACAGTATGAGACAACTAAAAATCCCTGGACAAAGCTGCACCTGCATGATTAAGAATGGGTACCATGAGCCCAAGTCAAAGCTTTCTATTTTTTTTTAGGTTATCACTTGGGGACTTTAAAATGGTTCAGTACGCCATCCTATCCTCATCTGCATTTTTCATCTTGTACTGCACCTGTGTTACCCACTAGAGATCCAGTGATTCCTTCCTCGTTCCTTTTACCCTTCGCTCTGAATTCAACCATGCCATCTGTGAATTCAAACCCATTTGCAGTTTTGTTAAATTTTACTTACGCTATAAGTGGACACCTTTGTCCCAATCAATATGCCAATTGTGTGCAGGTTGATGGATTGCCAAAGCCAAAGAAGAAGAAGAAGAAAATGAAAGAGTAAAATAAATAAATAAAGCAGAAAGTGGGAGGTTTATGTCCCCTGCCAATCCCCAGTTATGCATAAAAATGCCTCTGAAATGAAATCTTTATCAAAAGAGCCACAAGGTTCTCCTTACAAGGTGTTTTCAAATAAGCAGGCGTTATTATCATACCTCCATTGGGAAATATGCATTTACAGCTCGGAGAGTGAGAGGCAATAGGGTAACTGTTAACAATGTTTTCCCTAGTTATGGTGCATAATTGCATGCTTCTATTATTGCACCTTTCTATTGCTGCTAATACAGAGAAAGCCCATTAGGCAGTGTGCTAATGTGAACAGTAGCCTGCAGTGCAGTGGGTGCACTGTTTAAAAAGAGATGCTTGAGGACCACTGTAATGAGCACCAGGCCCTGGAAAGAAGGCACTAACACCAAAAGCGGGCATCTGTAAGTTTCCTGAAAAATGCACTGAGATTCAATTTTTGCTTGTTAGGCTGTAAATACATGTGGCAATGTAGCTGCTGCTGCTGCCGCTGCCTCTCGTGAAATTGTCCCATTATGTCCTCAAGTAATCATATATTAATACTGAGTGGAATATGCATTTTTCGAATAAATCCTACACCATGTTAAATATGTTTTAAAGTGACAATAATATGTAAATAGATTTAAATTAAGAGAGGAAGTGCCCTCAATAGTGATCACGGCATAGTTCAACATTTGGGATTCAGATGGTTTAATCGCTGTCACTGCTGATCCCCTGCATCTCATCTCGTAGTGCTGCAGCTGTGGCTGTAACAGCCTACTGTGGATTACTCTTCGGCATGCGCTGATAATGACCACTGACTTTGGCTGGGCCGTGAACGCGCGCTCCGCGAGCCACGGTCATTTCTCTATACCGTGTGTGTGAATGGTCGCTCCCTGGGTGCCGCTGCGCGCAGCCTTTACCGATCGGCCGTGGTTCAGTGTTCAGAGCATGCCCGCTCGCCCCGCCGTTTCTCCGGTCCGAAGAGAAGCAACGGAAGACGTGCCGTTTGCGCACAGCCGTGTTCATCCGGTTTTGGTCCATTTTGGGGGTTTGCTTTTTTCATTTTCTTTTTTTGTCTTTTTTTTTTTTTTTGCCAGTCAGCACTGTTTGCCTGTAACGACCACCAGCGCAGAACGGACGGTTCCGTTTGATTCCACGATTTTGGTGAGATGCTGAACTGGAGGCTCCTTGCCTGCCCTCTCTATCAGCTCACCCCCTCGTGCTGTCATCTCACTTCGCGTTCAATAGCGGCTTGACAGGATAGTCAGGGCAAAAACAAACAACAACAACAACAACAAAAAACACCAAGAAAAAAGAGCGAGAGAGAAGCATGCAATAAACAAGTGTCAAGTAGCTTCGGGCTGGTTCGGTTGGAGGGAAGGAAAAGTTCAAGTTGAAGAAGGAGGATGATGCAGTGAGTGCCGCACGTAACTATAAACAGGTACGTGATATTTTGCAATGTATTCCTGTGGAAACGATGCTGCTGATTAACCCGCCAGCTTCTGTGACCGAGCAGCACATGTGTGTGTGTGACATGCACAGTCAGATCTTGTGGCAAGTAGGAAGGGGAGGAGGGCAGCGCAGAGCGATGACATTGAGGTGCCTTTTATCCGAATATCATTCTGTAGTCCTCATGCGAGCCCTTGGCGCTTGGCTGACATTGGTGATCGGGGTCATCTCCCCGCATCTGCAGTGTCGTTTACGTGCCATGCGTAGAGACGTCCAAATAAATAGTCCCGTCAAAAATGACCCTATTAATTGCGGTGGACTTTTTTGTGGCGTGAGAGGTTTCCACATGGCGATTCTGCGCTGCATATTTTTTTTTAAGAAATGTAGTAACCCTAAAAGAGTCAGAGTGGACTGTGAGACCCTGTCGTGACTCGTGATGAAGAGCTCCTGTCCCTGCCCGACGCGTTTATGGCTGCCGCAGCGCAGCATCCTCATTTCAGCGCTCCCCGTAACGTGCATGAGAAAGTAACCTAAGTGAGTGCCCTTCGAAAAGAAACCAAAATCACGCTTTCAGTTCATAATAACAAACATGGAGCTGCTGGAGGGCTTTAATTGGCTGCTTGACTTGTCATTACCTCTTGCCTCCCCTCCTCGGGACAGCAGCAGCGATGCATTCCTGTCTCTTCTTTCTTGTGCACTGCACTTTATTCAGCTTTTTTTTTCATTCATATTTATTCTGCTTGCTTGGTATTATATCAGAGCAGTGGAAGTGTGAGCTTTCTTCTTCTGCTGCTGTTTTTGGTGATGTGCTCATGCACAGGATAGCTGCCCCCCCTTCAAGCTGCAACAGAACATAACAGTGTAGGACACACAAGAATGAATATTGATTGAGCATGAGTGAGACTTTTAGTTAAAGATTTCAGGCACAAAGTTTAAGGATGAATAAGGAAAACTTTTAAAGTCAGTTGTGTATCAAGCAGGGTGGCGAGGGATATGAGGCCCACACACCAGCTGTATATCCCAGAGCCTGGCAGTCATCGCACCTCATGACATGAAACACACACGCAGACACACACACAGACATACACACATGCCACGAAGATCTTGGTGATGAGACGCACTGTTGAGATTCACACTTCAATCTAACTGGTACAGTTTCTCTCTGCGGCCCTGCTATCTCCTCCTCCACCTTTTTAGCTCTCTTCAAGCCCGCCTGCGTCTGTGTGATTTCTGACGCTCTTTGATCTCTCTCCCGCTTTCCATTCCTCCATCTTGAGCTTTTGACAGGGGCGTAGAAATCAAAAAGGAAGCAAAGCCCTCAGATTTGCGTGGGATCACTTCTGACACACTTTTAAGCGCATGCATATGGAAACAAGTGCATATGTTGCTCTCTCTCGCCATTTGTCTGGTTCACTCGCAAGGACGAGTACACAGGCTCAGCTGTTTGCCACAGTGTTTGACCTGCCAGGTGTAATCACGGCCAGTTTGCCGTGTTTGTGTGTGCATATAGTGAGACTCGGTCTTAAGTGCTAATAGGCGCTCACGCCGGAGAGCAGCAGGCTGTGTCAGCCGCAATCTCCAGACTAGCCTTCACGGTGTCCTATTTGGCATGATGACACACACACATGCACAAATGGGCCTGAGATGCATAGAGTTGACTTAAGGGTCTGAGCACTACAGGTTCCCTGAGTCCATGTCCTTGCCGTCCCTTCACAACTAATCATCAAGATTAAGTCAGTGCTGTTACCATGCAGATATTCTGCAGGTTGACTTCTACATAAATATGGCTTCTTTTTTTTTTGTTAAATCGCACATAGATGTTGTTGGGGACAATCTTTCTGTTAATCTCTCTTCCTTTTCCCAGTGCTCTATATGGGTTATATATTTATACATACATTTCACCGAAACACCTGTGAGTCCTGGAAAGAGGAGCATCAATCTTCATTAGCCTGCAATGAGGCTGGCCTTGTTGAATAAATGACTAGCATAGAGAAAGTGTGTATGTGTCTATTTGTGTACGTGTGTGTTTGGCTGTGTGTACGCGTGCACTCGTGTGCGAATCTGTTGAGTCCTGTGGCCCACTCCGACCTGGCTGACAGATGACTGCAAGTGATTTCCAGGGTTCAGGAGATTAGGGGATTAAAAGACTGAAGGCTTCACACAATAACCCTAATGCATGTGCACGTCAGCAGGCACACGCGCATTTTGGGGGCTGTGGGGCTGTTTGGAGGTCAGCGATATCCAGTCTGACCCCTGTGCTGTGTGTTATCCCACACTGTGCAGGACTGTCCACAGTCACAGATGGAAAGCGGCATAAGAATCTCAAGGGTTTGATTTCACTTTACAGGTGTGAACCCGTAGAGGTACTGGAAGCCCGGTTGATACATTTTGTCCTCCCCAACCAATTCAGAGCCTACTTAGTGTTGGAAAATGAACCAGCATAGTAGCTGAATAGTTGTGACTAGGCCAGTGCAATTTTGTTGCCGATTTAGAGCCAAAAATCCCTTTTAAACACAAACCAGTTACCATTGTTTCATTGTTTTAATTCCTATCAACTAGAACTACATTGCACCATGTTAATTGATGTCACAGGAAAAAAGCTGCTTATATGTCTCTCAGGTATAATTACCTGAGAGCAGTAAAGTGCCTCTTATTTGAAGGCTTTCGCATGATTTCATGTGTTGACTGGCTTGGTTTTGGAAACAGCCATTTGCTGCTTGGTGCTAACATTTTTTCCCTTTACCTGGCCATTTCGACAGGGTGTGAACTGCTAAGCACTGTTGTTTCTGACAGCGCAGCCATAGCAACATCGGCAAGTTTTTAAATAACTTAAATCCACAGGGTTCAATTTGGGATTCCAAGTTTAGATCTTAATTTATTTTTAAGATGCTGGGAAGAATGAATTGAGCAATCGCACCCACATAATCTACACACAGTTGCATCTTGAAGCATCCACTTCTTTTGCTGTTATAACAATCAGGTCGTATAAGGTTTGGAACAATTTATGATGTTAATATATATATATATATATAAATAGCAATTATTGCTGCTCTACAGTACATTAGACTATAGTACTTTATAATTTGGGAAAGAACAAGATAAGTAGTAACAGAGGACAAATAGCCTCTTGTCACTGCTGATTAACTAAGAACACTGACCTTTAGAGAGAGTAGAGGTAGGTGAAAAGGATGTTCCTTCTGTCAGAATATGCAGAGAGGGTGATTATGTTTACACTGTTGCTGTAATTGTCAGGACGTGCTAGTAAATAGAAAATACTAAGCTTGGTGGCACAGCTCTATTAGAGGCAGGTCCGTCCATCCTACTACCCTCCCAGTTATTTCACAAGCTCAGGGCTTTTTTTGCTTTTTTTTTTTTTTAGAGCCAAATATACAATCATCTCAGTGTCATAAATCCACATCCAGATAGAGAAACTACTGCGGGAATGGGCTCATTCCTATGATACTGCCCTGTTTGGCCTCCTACACAGTAGAGTTTGGGCAGCATGACATACAACCATGTCGGAAAGGCTTTTATAAGGACAGACCGACTCAGTTAACCAGTTATGCTTCCGTACTATCCCCCCTTCCTTTTCCCTGCCTCGTCTGGTGAGGCCTCACTTTGATCCATTCATGCTCCATTGTCCTCTTTGTGTTATATTTCAACATTTCAACTTTCAACATTAATTGTCCTCCTTTCGAGAGCTTGCCAGGGCATAGGTAGGAATAGCATGCTGTGGGTTTTTGAGAGGCTAAAATTACAAAGGCTTGCTGATGAAGGAGAAAATTATATTAATTGCAGTAATTGATTAATTGGTGGGTAGATGAGTAAGAAACCACAGAGTGTGGAAAAAAAATAGTAGATGACATATCCAGTGGCTTTCTGTTGAGATATGTTAAGGCTGGAGTTCATAAAAGGAAAGCTAAAATTATTATTATTATTATTGTTAACTTCCTGATGTGATTACAAGACTGAATTCAATTACGTTTTGGTACCAGTTTATGTGTGACGAATCTGCCTGTGCAGTTAAATTTTTTATGTTGAAGCACTTTTTACAAGAGCGCCTCAATTAACAGTTCTCCTTAATGTCTGTGCTTCTAGTAGTCCCATCAAATTGAACTAAAACACTGACTCAACATATCATCTTAGCATCTCTCTAAAAGGCCATGACGCACATGGCTGTTGCTCCCTATTATCGAGTATTTTTCAGTGGAAAAAGAGAGATCACATTAACGTAGAGCATTGGATAGCTCTTTATCCGAACAAGGATTCTTAAAATAGCCGTGAAAAAAACATATAATAGGAGAAGATGACGCAGCAACCAATACTTAGACCCCAACGGAACAGGAATAAAATTTTAAAATGCATAATAGTCTGAGATTTGTGTTGTGTTGATCTTCTGTGATTTTTCCTAAACTTACAAGAAATTTGAAAACCATAAACTCATCGCTCATCTGTGATTTGGACACTCCTCAGAAGCCTTTGCGGCCTGTGTTTTTATTTGACGGGTTTTGTATGTGTGCGTGTTGCTCAGACTATACTGCTAAGCATTACATGATGAGAGTGTATGCATGTGTGTTTGCATGTGTGTGGTGTGTGACACCCAGCATTAGCTGTGCTTTGGAGAAAGTGACGCTCGTAGAGAGCAGCCTTCATCTTGGATTACCATGCTCATGGATCCTGTGGGTTTTTGTGTTGGAAGTGATGGCAGAGTGGGATGATATTTACTACATCTGTCTGACAGCTGACCGACTGGTTTTAACTCATCCCTCTCATGGACTCATGGTGCTTTGCGATGAGCTTCCTCCCTGCATTGAAGTGCAGCCAAGCACATGCGCCTGCTTGCATGTGGACAACGGCTGGTACCGAGCCTTTCATCATAACAAGGCTGTGTAAGACCATCAGTTTCAGCGGATGATGTGGGTGAAATTTGGAACACACAGAAACAAAGGCCGCTGACCAGTGAGTGATGTGTTCACTCATTTAGGTGCTCAGCGTTCATGTTGATGTTTCAGCGAAGGCAAGCACTGTCAGTCATCTGTCAGTGAAAATGACACCTACAGCACCGTGTATGAAACGGGCTGAAGGCTGATCTTTTTGCAAAGAAGTCATGGTACAGCTGAACATGCACCTTATTGGAAACGAATGAAACTGAATTTCTTGGCTAACTTTCGCAGAGGAAACTTAATTGAAGTCACCAAAAAATAACATCTTTTGTCTGTTGGTCTTTGTTTAACAGGTCAGGGTTTTCTTTCTCAGTGTAGACAGTCTTTTTTTGTAACAAGTTACAAAAATTATTTTCTTCTGTTCCCGAGGAGTAGAGTTAATAGTGGGAAAGTCCTTATCTGCCTTTAAGAAGACATTGTGACCGGTTGAGTCATGCTCAAATATACTGCCTTTATTACTTAGACTTACAGAGTCATTAAGGCCTGACCCCGTTGCTCCTTAGATCAGGAAGTGTATTAACAGCATTCATTGATGATACTTAAGGATCTTTTGTAAGAGTGAACTTTCGTAAAGCCCTCTGACCCAGGAACTATTGAATATTGTGGGGATTAGACAGGTATCCGCTTTAACCTTGACTGGTCGAACATGTAGAGACTGAGGACAACTTCAAGAGGAAAATCAGCATAAAGGCAGTAAAGGGTAAGGTGCTCGGCCACCATGTGCCATTAGAACAGCTTCAGTATGCTTTGGAATTTATCCTCCAAGTCTCTGGAATTCTAATGGAGGGATGGGAAATTATCCTGCCCAAAAATATTCCCTTATTTTGTGTGTTAATTCCACTGGTGGAGATTACCATTTAATGTGTCAGTCCAAAACAGTTCCACAAGTGTTTAAGTGGACTGGGATATAAAGACTTTACTCACCAACTCATTCTGGGACCCCCTGGCATCCGTGCATGGGATCATTGCCATCCTGAATAAGATCACTTCCATGAGCATTCCCATACTCCACGATAGGATAAAAGTGGTCAATCAGAAGAACTTTTTATTGTATTGGTTTGCAGTGACCATTTCCTGTCAGGGCACAAGTGGAATGAGTGAATAGCCTTACTATAGGAATCAAGCATTCAGGTTTTATCTTTAACATGTCATCTATGTTATCTAATAACTGCATGATAGCACTGATATAGCTAGGCAACACACATGCACACAGTTTCAGACCAGTCAGTTGACAATAATCCCTTCCCTTAATACGTGGGATCATTCAATTCCATGCCTTTCCTCGGCCAGTGAAATAACTACAAACTCTCTGTGGCAGCCAATGGAATCTGTATATTTAGTATACCATCTATTCATGTTCTCTCTGCCTCTCTCTGTCTCTCTTTCTAAGCAGACATGTCTAGTTACAGTCTAAAATGGCCTTGTGAAGGAGGATGGGAGTTAAGATGGCATCCCCAGAGACTTTTCAGAGAAGTAATTTAATAAACTGTTATATTTTCCCACTCCACAAGGGAAAGGGGATAGACTCAGAAAAGTAATGAAACTCAGCTGTTGAATTTTTAATATTAAAGAATCAATTTCCTATTGCTGAACACAACTAAGTAAAAGGTCCTTTCTTCCACATGCATTGCAGCTCGCACAGAATAGCATTGACTTATGGCTGGCCTCCTGTTCTTACTGTGGGAAGATGTAAAGGTTTGATGAGAACATTTGTTTAGCAGCATCTTCTACCTCCTGTCCACCCTTGAATGTTTAAGCACCAGCTGGAAGCACACATTGTCCTCACCTAAGTCCCTACTCCAAAAAAAAGAAAAAATGGAGTAGCTATCGCTAGCATAAATGCACTTTTAAAAAATGTTAAAAGCACCAAAAGCATTTTCGGAATTAAGCTGCAATCCATCTGAAGGTCAAGATTTCACAGTGTGTAGGTACATTTGCAGAATTATGAAGTCATACATGCTTTACACTGCTTTCATGCAGTGCTGTAAAAAAAAAAAGAAGAAGTCATCTGGATACAATTACTGGAAAGCATTTCTTCAGATGTCTTGGCTGTCTTAACAAATAACCAGTCAGCCATTCAGTCTGAGATTCCTTAAAAAAGGGTCTTCCAGGAAAACTTTTCACTTATGCATAGGCCAAGGCAGGGTATGCTGAAAATATATGCAAAAATAATGCCTTTCAAAGAAGTGGTCATTCAGACCTTGTGCTATATATATCTATATTTTTGGGATGCAGGATTAGCAATAAAAACACACACACACAATGTGTTACAGTTTCTGTGGTTTAGGAATTTGTGGAAGTATTTAAAGGCATTTATTAATGCTTCCCAGCATAGACTGTATATATTGCACGACTATACAGCCAAGTCAAACCCAAATTAGTCCGCAGTAGTGATGCTCTTGTGGTTACTTATGAGATGAGGCTGGCATCTTTAGCATTTTTGTTGGAGTTAGCTAAAGTGGCTCTGATTCTGTTTAAAATAAAGACTTTTAGAGCATCCATCTGCTTCTGCGTGTCTCCAGCAGAGGCAGCTGAAGGCCAGCATTTTCCCTTTTTTTTTCTTTTTTTTTTTGCTAGTTTCTTCTCCCATTTGTAGCTCGCATTGTCTTCTTTTTAGCTCTCTCTTTTTTAAATGGTTCTGACCTTAACAGGTTTCTGTAACATCTGATTGAGGCTGAACGCTGGTATTTGATAATTAGTGCAGTTTCCTACCTTTCACGCTTCTGTCAAAGCATTCGGCTGTTTGTTTACTGCAGATATGCAATGACACTCCTTTTACCCTGACTCCACTGCTACGTGTGGCAGTGAGAGAGGGAGACAGAGAGAGAGAGAGAGAGAGGTCAGGTGATGATATATGACCGCGATGCTGCATTCCAGCACAGGATGATTAATCTCTTCTGGGAACACTTCACGAATACAAGTTTAACCTAGCTCGGCCTTGCACATGCCTGCACGCACACATGTGCGGGCGTGCGCATGGCACAGCAAACACACACAGGTGTAAACACGCGCACACTCTGCATGCTTAACAAGCTGGACATAAACGCTGGGCCAGAGTGCATGTAGTTGTGTTTGTATGCAATTCATGTGCAACTACCCTTCTCCGACCCTCTCCACCTAGCATCCAGACGGATGCATTCACACAAAATCACACTCCCATGTACACCCATATCCTCTTTTTTTGTCTCTGCCTGCCTTGTTCATTCTGTCTTTTCCCCCTCTATTCTCACTGGCCTCAGTGGTGCAATGTCTCACATTCACCCCTCTCCTCTTTTGCCTTGTCCATTCATCACAAACAGTCACAGATGCTCACAGTCACACAGGGAGAAAGAGAGTCAGAAAAGGGAGGGAGAGAAAGAGTGTGAGCTGCTCTGTATAAGGCCATTTGGCTCCACTACCAGTGAGCATAGGCTATAGGATTAGTGCTGCTAGGTGCTAACAGCTTCAGTGTCTTAATAAGCACAGAGAAAGGCAGGATCTGGCCCTCTTTGTGCGATACAGCTGTGTCTATGTACATAAGTGTGCATATTCAGGTGCTCTGCACAGGTACAAATACTTTTTGGCAGTCCTGGGCCAGCACATTGAGAGGATAAGTGTAAATACCACGGGCTGCATCCGAAGCTCCATTACTTGAGCGCACTTCAACAAATTGTTCCGCAGTTGTACTCATTGAAACACAGAGGGTGGTTGAACACATCTTTATTTTAATGAAGTCATTTATTGTAATGGAGAGCATTTACAGACAACTGTAGCTTAGATTCCTATGCTTTTGTCATTTCTGCTTCTCTGCCTCTTTACATAGTAACAAAGACACAGAGCTGGCTATGTCTCTGTATCACTGATAGAGTATAGCTGCGAATGCAGTCCATCTTCTTTCCTGGGACTGGATGGGAGGGTGGGCATTGGTGGGGGTGGGGATATGAGTTTTGTAGAAACACACTGTCATGTAATCATGTAATTAAATGTTTCTAGCAAGACAGGAAGACTTGAACAAATTCAGGATAAAATGAGCATTTAACACCGAAGCTTTTGACCATTAGCTTTGTAAATTGTGGTTAGCTTTTTATCCAAGACTACACCGATGGAGCAGACAGGGACTGGAATCTGCCCATTTTTAGCGTTATCATCCCTTACCAGTGAGCAGCCATTCATAATGTTCAATTATGAGTGGATCTATTTCATGCATGCGCAAGCAAATAGTCACAGCCTCACGCTAAAGTGTCATTAGCTAAGTCCACCAGAGTAAGCTATGAAAACGTTCATAGCAAAAAACTAGTCAGACACTTAAATCAAAAGAAGACAAAGTGGCTAAAGCTAAAAGCTATCTGGAAAGGATCGAAGCAGTTACGAGGGAAATTATGGAGACGAATGAAAAAGAGAAAACGGTCAGTGTCCTGTTATCTGGTGAATTTACATATATATACATACTGATGAAAATGATGTAAGTCCCTGACATTTGTTTTGTTACATAAGTCTATTTCTCCTGCTTTTGTTAAGGTGGTAAGGTAAAATAGATCAAGGTCGGTGTACAGCAGCTCATTTTCAGTTCAGTTTCGGTTAAAGCACTTTATTTGAAGTTGTTTAAGTGAGAGAAGATTGTGGAACAGGCTGCAGTTTGGGGGAAATTTCCAGTTAGAAAAAGCTGATATATGTTTGCATGTGCTGTCAGGTACAGTTTTTAAAAGAAAATCAGAATCAGGAGAAATTTTTCTCTCTAAGTGTGGGAATGTAATCGATGTCTACCCACATAGATGTACTTTATGTATGGCAAGTCTCGATTTATAAGCTATTGTTGTTGCACTATAATCAGTGTAATGGAGACCAGGGGTTCCATTACCTTGTTGGCATTGTTAGTGATTAATTGATGGATTGGGAATTTAAAATAGTATAATAAAGAAAAACACATTAGTTCTTATGAATTCTTTATTAGGTTTATTTGACATAAGATTAAAATGACAGCTTGTAAAGGTGAAGAGACAGGGGACTGGCCATCCTACCTGTGTCAGAGAAGAGCCAAAGTTAGAGCTGCTTGCAGTTAATCATTTATCAATAACCTAAACATATGTGAAATGAGAACTTATAAAGGTACTCACCTGTCCTGGTTGCTTCTTGCAGGATGTGGAGCAAAAGGGTGAAAGCAGCTCAATCACCTGCTTAAGAGCTCCTGGAGCAGACCAGTGTGCCGGGTTAGGGAGTATGGTTAAAGAGGGTTTTAATTTATATAGTAATGGGTGAAGCTTATGTTATTGGTTTGTTTATAGTACCATGTTGGAAATATGTATATGTTTATGATGTGCTTTAATGTTATTGTATGTTTGTTTGTGTGGAGGGTTATGTTTTCATTTTGATTAGTTAACCCCCATACTTGGGCTATTCCGGATGCTCACCTGAAAAGGTAGAGTATAAAAGGAAGCCATTTTGTTTAGTTAGAGGGGTTTTTGTTAGTGTTTTGTGCTGTTATCATGTTCCTTCTTTAATAAAGTGCCAATCCATGGATGGATTTTACTCCAGTCTCGCATCATATTATTGGACAGAACCTATGACCGCCGGCTAAAACTGACAATCAGTAAAAATGTTCTATATTTTTATCATTAATCTTAGTCTTATCCACCATGGTGAGACTCGTGGTTAGCGGTGGTGAGAAGCAGTCTTTTTAGTAAAGCTTCTTGCTTTGCTAAAATACAAACCATGAAGCCATTATTAGTATAGCAGTTTACAGAGCTATTAAACCAACTTTCATTATTTAAATTAAAAAGTCAGTAAAGACTAATTGGTTCAATCTGAACTGCATTCTGTCCTCTTGGTGTCGACTTTAAGGAGTTTGGAGTCAGTTGCATAGCTCGAGAAGTTGAAGATTGGAAGCATTTAACTTGCAACCTGAGTTTAAATGAGGTTATTACTTTTTTTTATTACTCCCAGCTATAATTAAAACTGATCTGCCACCGAAAATGCAACAGCAGCCCTGTTTGCATTACGTCGCATGGATCCTGTGTGCATGCGAAGGCAATTTGGAGTGGTGGATTAATGCAAGTTGGCAAAAGAGAAGCATACGTATCTAACGTGAACATATACTCGCACACGATTGTGTGTTTTATCTCTTTGGGTGTTAATCCTTTATATAGCACCAGCTCAATTCATAACATAAGGAGTGTCCATTATCAAATGCAAAGATTTGGGAGAGCAAAATAGTACTGCATGAAGGGGATGAAAGAGAGTAATGTAATCCTTTGTGAAAGTGCCATCATATCACCCAGCCCCACTCAATCGCCTCACCAGAAACAGAATAGATGAATGTCCTGGATGATTCTAATCTCATAACCCGCATACACACATTATACACACGCGCACTCACACACAGATGACTTGTCTACACCATATTCATATTTGATGTTATTACTATTCACTCATGTGAATAGTAATAACACGAATGGATGTAATGATGTTATTGGACTTGAAAATGCCCTCTGAGACTTTTGTGTGTGTGAATGTGTCTTCTAAAAATGTGAGCTTGGCGTGTTCGACTTTGCCAGTTATATTTGCAACTCCTGCACAGAACATTCGCACTTAAGGTTAATGCCTCGACTTTTTATTATTACCACATGTTGTCGCGTCTCGAGAGTTCTTTTGTTTCTATAAGTGTCAAGCCCTGATGGAGCTCGCGGTGCGGTGTGACACTGTGCATAATAAGGGCACTTCACGTTCACCGTGTTTGTGCGGTTGTATCTAGGCAGAGCGGTCTAATCTTTAAGTCCACTTCTCTGTTTTCTTTACCCTGCTGTCGCTCAACATTGATTTAAGAATATAGCCCTATTTGCACGGAACGCCACGTAATAACTGTTGAGCCTCTTGAAAGACAGCAAAATGTTCCTTATCGCATGCTGCACTGCGTGTTATCCATCTCATCATCCCGATGTCGCTCTTCTGATAGAGTTGAACCTGCTTTCTGTTACTTGGTCTGCATACCGTGTGAAGACATGAGCCTCTTGATAATTTCCAGCAGAGCCTCTTTAACTCTGTTGTAGGAAACAGACAGAAGAAAGAGGTGGAGGACAGCAAAAAAAACTTTGAAAAACAAAAAAGAGACACCAAAATCACCAAAATGTACAGGACTAATAATATTACTGGACCTCTGTGTTTGGTGAAATGTAGTAGGTCATTTGTGGTGGAATATTTTACTTATCAGCTACAAAAATCACACAAAAAACCTAAACAAACCTGACATTTTTTAACAAATAATTAAAGGTTCCTGAGTCATACTTATCCTGTGCAAATATGGCATATGTGAACAGCTGCCAAGAGTGGTTTGGGAAAGACTGCTCACAGGAGGAGGATTTGACTCATAATGTAAGGTTTTCTGGATGTTTCAAGTTTTTAATTGTTTGTTTTGAGTGAACTTTGAATGTTGTCAGTGATGATAAAATTCTAGTACTTCCTGGAAACAACCAGTCGATAGGAAATAATATGTATTCCCCGAATGGTTGACAGTTGGTTGCAGGAGGTTGCTTGTGGGAAATTTGCTTTGCCATGGTCATCCATAGTTTGTATGGAAGGCACAGACTTGTCTCATTCACCTTACCAACTGCTCACTGGGAGGTATTCAAACTGTGAGGACTGCGATGCAAACTGGAAACAGAGACCATTAAAAATAAAAGTTTGCACCTTTTCAAATGTCTTAATATCAGTCTTTACTTTGAAGGCTAATGTTCTCCAGTTGGGGATCTCTGTGCAAAATATGGGTGACTGTAGCAATCTGCTTGCAACCAAAGCAATTACAAGGAGGGTTTTTTGTCAGCTGATCTCTAAACTATCCAATTGATGTGTGATTTATAGTTACACAAACCATCTGCTGAACTCTAAAGGTTGTGAGGCCAGTGAAACAGTGTTATATGTAAATATATTATCTGCTTAAATGGCCAGAAACTGACCAATTGTGACACGGTATCCAAAAAAGCCAGCATAGAACAAGAAAACGCCTGTGGCAATAACGCTGTGTGAATTGTGATCAATTGATGGTTTCTCATAAACTTGGTGAAGTTTTTATCAAAAGTTTAGTCGTTTACAAACACACTACAGGTGAGTATTTATCTACTTGCATCATGACTAAACCACAATAATTCAAAGAATGGACACAATTTAACATATTAAAGTAAAAGACTGAAAATAAACCAAACTAATATGGATATCATAGATGCACAAAATAGATATATACTCAACTGATTGTTATTTGATTGAAAGTAATTTATGTTAGAGCTAAACTGGGCTCCTAATAAACAATTATTCTTCCTGCTGCAACCTGCAAGACAGGCGTTAATAGCTTCTTTAAAACTATCCCTGTGCAATATATTAAATACATTAAAGTCATATAGTATTTTTTTCTCTCTTTTTTTTACTAATCCTTCACACCAAAAGCAGAAAATATGTGAAAGAAGAAATTTTCAGTGATATAAAAGGAAAAGGAAGTGTAACATAGCATTAACATACATAACATAATGTCTAGTAAAATGACTTCAGCTCTAACTGAGTCGTATCCACAAAGTTTGGTGGCAGCAGAGCTCGGGTCTGTGATTAGACTCTAAATTAGAAATTTGCCTCGAACTGAATCACCTCAAATATCATCTGCTATAAGGTCAGCATAAGATATGTGAGAAGGCTCAAGTTCAATTTAGAGGAGTGTGTGTGCTTTGCTTTTAACTGCTCAGACTATATCTTAGAGCAAACACTTGCATCCTGTGCTATTTTCATGGATTTAGTTTTGTGGATTTTCATGGATTTAGTTGGTGAAGGCGCACTGACATAATCACTTAAACTGCCTTCATGTTTATTATGTCTGCCAGTATAATATTTTCCTCAACATGGATTTTATAACCCCAGAAAGGAGCTAAACCCAAAGAGAGTTTGAAGCAGAATGTGAATACTCATTAAATCAGAGGTGCAAGAGCATGAATGTATTATGTGTTTTCATGGACAAGATCACAGTCCATCAAAAACCTCAAGGACGTTTTGAATTCTCTCTTTTTTTCCTACCTGAAGCCAGCAATTTTATTTTATTTTATTTTTTTGTCTGCTCCCTTATGTTCCTTTTACATTTGTGTAAAAGGATAAAAACAAACTGTGTGCCAGGATTTGCACTCGTGTAAGAGTTTAACAATATTAGGGTCGCAGCTACTGTCAATTAAATGATGGCAACAATTGTTGCCACCAGCCCCTCTCGCGTCTTGATACCTTGATCGCTTCTGACAGAATGTTTTATTTCCTGCCAACCGCAAATCTGTGGCTGATGTTTGTAAGGCGAAGCTTGGAAATACAATAAAGTCGTATATCTGTACGTTTTCATTCTTATGAACCACATTACATTTGTCTCCTGAGGTTTTATTATTAAATCTGCCTCAGTACTGCCACTGTATAACCAGATGCTTTTATATTTCTGGCACAAAATAATGCCTTCCATTCATTTGAGTCATGTTTACTTGGGAAAAGGAATAAAAATGGAGTTAAGAATACATACGTTTTATATACCACCAGCAGGGTTTGTGTGGATGCTCAGCTGAGTAGCTTATCACCTTTGTTGCCTTGCATCTTCTCTTTGAAAATTCCTTCTCTAATAATAATAAAAAAACATGTACTATAAAATATGAATACTAAACAATAACCGTAAAAAAAGAAGAAAGAATCAGCGGAAAAATAATTTGACTGCATTCAGACATGTTTTTGTTCCACAGCAAGGATTACGACAGAGCTTTTAAACTGTTAGATTCCTGCTGCTTTTTAATATCTTGTGTGATCTATTTGTGTCCTAAGCTGCTAATAGCTAGAAGGAATCAGGGGAACACAGCAGGGGTGGCGCTCAGATAATGGATTGGTTATTTTATGTTTCTCCCCCAAAAAAGAGATTTTGTGAATTTGTCTCCCCCCCTCTTCTCTTCCTTTATTTATCACTTGTCTCAGTTTTGTTTTACTACAAAAAAACAACAACAAGATTTTCTTCTGCGTTGGAGTGCTATAAAAATTCAGCATCACAGTTGTTTAGAGGAGTACTGGAGTTGGCACTACTTAGCTCGAGCAAAGACACAGCATAATGTTTTTTGGTAAATCAGTGTAGGATGGAATTTCAGGACCCTGCACTTACCCTCGGCAAGAGGATATCACTCTGGGTGAGCTGAACTAGAGGAACACTGGCCCAGTGGGCGAGAGCGATTTTCGAGAGCGCTGAAACTCTATTCTCCATTTCACAGTCACAGCACTGGCATAGCTGTGATAACAATGTGCCCTAAACCTGACTTATGTTCTTATTTATTCTGTGTGCCCCTCAATTCCCTGACGATTATTCAGGGGAAAAAAAAAATTAAAAAGTAATTGCCGGCATTGTACGTGCGCTCCAACTTGTCGGCGGTGCAGCAAGGCAGAGCTGCAGCCAGTGTGCTTAATCACACAATTTAGAAACACGTGAGAGAGAATTACTTTCAAAACCTGCTCCTGACGACTTCAAAGTTTTAAGGATGGCCAGCGTGCTAATTCTCCATTAATTAGTGATATAGAATAAAAAAGTCAAAACAAGTTAATGGATTTTTTTTTGGAGTGCGAATCGGGGGGGGAGGGTGTAAACTGCGCCTCTTCACGCAGTTCCACATGACTAGAGAAGACAGAAGTAACTGGCAGAGGACTGGTTTATGAATTTGCGAGACACTTGATCATCTATAGGGACCAAAGAATTCTCTGAAGTAAACACTAAAAGCTGTAATGTTGGGCGATGTTGCATAAATGTTTCAGAAACGCCGCGCTTGTTATGGGCTAGCCCAAACCTCAGTGGACCAATTTAGACAGCCTTATAATGGCATCTCTAATGCTCCAGTCTACATGAAAATAAACAAGTCTGTAAAAAAGAATATTACATTCACCGTATTATTGTTTATTCCCAAAGAAACAAATTGATCTTTTTATGACATTGAATCTATAAAGCAGGGCGTTTGCTATTTTACAGCAGTTACCAAAGACAAACTAGTGAGCTGGGCTTTATCACTTGCAGTGTGGATAGAATTTTTAAAGCCGCCCGATTTGTTACACCTGCTGTGAATGGGAGGGTTGTGTGCAGGTAGAGTCTGTGTCGCCATGCGTTTGAGTGTTTTTCTATGTGGGGGACTGTGTGTGTGTTGCCTTTCAGTCGTGAAGCATGGCTGATTCCCTGATCCAGCAGGTTAAGGAGGGCTTTGGCTCTGTGCTGCTGACCCATCTGGACTGTTTGCTGGTTTTCAACTTCATCCCCGGACTACAGGCGGAGTGCTCATCTCTGCTGCCTTTACTCAAATCAGACCTCCGGCATTACAGCTGTGGCGAAGTTTTGTCGGTTATCGACCTAAAATACCTCCGACAATTTTTATATGAATCACAATATGCGATATGTGAGTAATCCCACGGCAGATGCAGCTCTTGACTCAGACATAGCGGCACGCTGACACACGTCGAGACGTAAACAATAAATATGGATAACTCAAATTATTTTTCCATATTTTTTTCTGTTTTGTGATAACGCTGATCCTTCTCAAGCTGTCATTGGTGACTTTACCCCCTGTCCAAATACCGTATCTCCGCTGCTTTCCTACCCGTCTTATCCCAGAGCTCAAGCTTGATGTGACCCCCGTACACACGCTATGAGAGCCAAAGAGGATCAGTGCTCGGATCCACTCAGATTACGACCTTCTTTGTTATTCTCTCTATCTCTCTTTCTGGCCCTCCCTCCTTTTCTCTTGTCCACCTAGCCGCAAATGGCAACTCCATCCAGAAGTTTGGACAAGGACAAATAGTACAGGAGGTACACACACACACGCACACAGAGGCAGACACCGCTGCAGGGCTGGGTAATGTTTGAGGGCCAGAATAATGTCAGCTGACCAAGGCCTTGGTGGCTCCCAGTCATCCATGGCTGCCAACTTCAGTAACATCAGCTCCACTACTCAGTAATAGGACAAAGGCGGCCCTCTTTTTTCTGAAGCTTTTAATAGGGCAACTCTGTGTGTGTGTGTGTGTGTGTGTGGGTGTGTGTGTGTGTGTGTGTGTGTGTGTGTGTGTGTGTGTGTGTGTGTGTGTGTGTCTGAATCAAAGACTGACAGAAAGAGAAGAGGAGGAGCAAAGCATCAGTGGGACTTTGTGTCTTTTTTTGTGACTTGAAGGGAAACACTAGCAGGTATCTTTGCAGCAGAAGATGACAGAAACACGGTGGTGGGTGACATAGCATAAACTTTTACCACAATGAACTGGAACGATCTGGAGTGGCGGAAAATGTCCTGCCTGTAAAAGTAAAAATCTACTGGAGCTCAAAAATTATTATATGACTTATTTCTAAGTGACCCTTTTTCTCCATGCTCCGCCACTACAGCCGATCTCTGGGTTCCCCCATCCTGCCAAATCCCACTTTAACCCATGGTGGATATCAATAAAAAATAATAAACGGCTAGTGCCTGGAGGCTATAGACCAGCTGTGTGGCATAACTCACCCAGAGATTCTGCCCATAATGTCATAAGTTGAGTTGGATTTGGGGTACTGCAGTTGCCGAGTGTTGCCAAGGAAGAAGATATTGTGTAAGGTGATAAGAGTATTTCTAATTCTCCTGTGCCAACTCTGAGCCATTTTTTCCCCATTAGGAGTAAGTAGAGTTTTATGAGTGAAATACTAATACTGTGCAGTAGTCTTACAATCTTATCAAAAAATTAGGAACTGAAAAATGAATTAAGAATTGTGTTCCCTTATTTTGAAAGAAAACTATCGTGGCTTGTTCTTCGCCATTACCAAGCAGCTAGATTTGTGGCGAGACCAAGTTGGGTGGAGGGTGAAGCACTTAGGATTCGTATGATTTGTTGCAGGATGGTTTCTCTTAAAGCCTTGCTGCAGTTACTGGGAATGGGGTCTAATTGCAACCCTGTGGTACCTATTTTGGGGGTTCTAATTTTCCCTAAAAGACTATGATTAGTTAAAAACAGCTTTATTTCTGTGTAAGAACTGACTAATGTTCAAGTTATAGCTATAGGGTGTCTCTATAGCTCACCTGGTGAAGCTGGTGGCCTGTACACTGCAAGCGAGAGTCCTTGCTGCAAGGGTCTGTGTTTGAGTCTACCCCAGACAATATCATGTAGGTCATTCCCCCACACTGTCGCCTTACTTTCCTGTATACTCTCCACTCTCCTGTTGAATAAAGGTTAAATGGGAAAAAAAAACTTACCATGATCTTTAACTTCTAGCTTATTACTTCTGTTTATCACTCTTTGCAGTGTGCTTTTTTCAGCATCTCAGAGTGAATGCTGCACATATTTTACCTTTTTCTAACCTCTAGGTATTCCCTGGTCAGTGTAAAAAAATGCAATCCATTATATAGTCATACTTATCTTCACTGACCAACAATTTGTGTAGAAATAGTCATGCTATGTACTGGAATCTGACGTTCAGGTTGAACTGTTGCTCAGGAGATGTGGCATTGAAAAAAAAAAAAGCTGTGATAGACACATGTACTGATGCACACATAAAAAAAGGAAAAAAATCACGCTGTGTTCACTTGGCCATTGTTACTTAACTCCCAGTCATCCTCCCACACAGCAGGGCAGCCAGCCTCTTGACACCATTCCATTTAGCCCACACTCCTGCCGGAGGATTCAGCTAATAACTCACATAGCCCGAATACAGCCATAGCACGAAACAATTACTTTTAAGAAGAAACAGAGGAGTCAGGGGAAATGAGAGAATGCGTAACCTTGAGAGAGGATAACGTTGTATAACATCAACCAAAACCCCCGTACTCAGTGATGTGGCAGAAATAAAAAAGAAAAAGGAAAAGAAATCATCAGAGTTTGTTAATGAATCTCTCAACTGAACTGAAGTTGCATTACAGCACACACTCATCATTATTCAAGGCCTTTCTCGTACTCTCTCCGCAGGCTGAAAAAAAAAATACAGGCAAGGAAAAGAAAAGAGAAAAAAATAAACACTCCCAATGTGTCAAAAATCGAATGTCTCTCCCAGTAGAGAATAAATTACCTGAAGCGACTAGGAGTATGTCAGAAACACGCAGCTGGTCTATATTTTCCCATCAAACACATAATTTGCTTGTAATAGTTAAAAAACAAAAACAAGTTGGTGGCTATTGATTGCATGTTAAAATTAGCCGTACAGCAAAGAGGGCTCCGTCTGATCAATGGGTGTTAAACTGATAGAAAAGATGTTTAGAGATGAATGACAAGGCAGCGGGAGAGAGATTGCATCATAGATTGGTGTGTCATTGTTATTGTTGTTTTCTCTTTACATTGCAAAGACATAACAATATGTGGTTTACATGTTATATATTTTGCATTCCTCTGCCATCACGGTTTCTCTTCAGTAACTGAAAAACAGGCTGAGATCAGGTGATTGTCTAGGCCATTAAAGAATATCCCATTTCTTTGCCTTGAGAAACTGTCGGGTTCCTTCTGTAGCATGCTTTGGGTCATTATCTATGCTGTCATATGCGCTGTCTGATCGGGTTTGAAGCATTTGTCTGAATCGGAGCAGAGACTACAGCCCTGTACCCTTCACAGTTCATCCTGCTGCTTCTATCAGCAGTCACATCATCAATAAACACTAGTGACCTGGTTCCACTGGCATGCATATATGTCCACGCCATAACATTTCTTTCATCTTGTTTGACAGATAATGTGGTATGCTTCGGATCACGGTCTGGGTTTTTTTTTTCTTCTCTTTCTCTTTCCATCATTCAGGTTAATCTTGTATTCATCTGTCAAATGAATTTTCTCTTCCAGGGCTGTGCAGGCTCTTTTAGATGTTTTCTGGCGAAGTCTAATCGGTTCTTGAGTGTTTGCACTGTGTGATAAACCCTTTCCATTTACGTTTATTTTTGAGTGTAGGCTTTAAAAATCATGCAGAATTGTCGCAACTATGTCATTGAGAGTGTTCTTGACTTAGCTGGAGATTAAAGAATTTTTCTACAGTCTTTAGCTGTCTTTTGTGGTCTTTCAGGTGTTTTGGTGTTGCTGAGCTGGTTGTTGCATTCCTTATAATAAAGAATGTACCAGATAGTTGATTTGCACACTCCCGAAGTTTGTGTTATCTCTCCAATTGGTTTATTTTGGTTTTTAAGTCTAATGATGGTTCTCCATTACATACTTTGGACCCCACATTCAGAATTCTACTGAGTTCAGCTCAAGACCTTGTATCTGCTTAATGTGTCATGAAATAACAAGGAAAAAGGCCTCACCTGGTTTGTCTGTCAATTGTTAAATTTCAGCTTCTAAAACCGGGCTGCCATGTATGAATAGGTAAAACTGGAGGTCTGCACATCAATTACATTTTAATTTTTTCATTTCAGATTCATTGTGGTGTTATACTGAGAATGTGTGTTTGCTGGGGCTCTATTGACTGAAGCATGAAAAACAGAAAGGGAATATGAGGAAAAGACAGCAGGGGAATGAGCCAAGATCGAAACAGGGGACTCGCTGCTCGGGGCATCAGTGCCAAAGCAGACTGACAATGTAATTTGATACAATTATGTTACCAGTGATTCATTTGAGAAAGATAGACATGTAAATTATCAATAATACAACCTAATAATCAAGAGTAAACAGACATAACCTACTTTTGGGAAATACAGAAAATCAATGAAGCACACTTAGATCAAAGATGGTTAAGAGAAGGTTGATACAACAGAAGGGTAATTTCTGCAATTTGTTTAACCAGTAGACCCAAATATCACATGTTAAAAGTAGCTAACATTGAGATTAAAGCATTTTTTATTTATTTATTTTCTGTGATTGTGTTGTTCCTGCTCCAATTAGTGTACATGTCTTCTCACTTTAGCTCACTCCCTTACTACCCCAATTAGACTTATTCTTTGAGTCTAGATGACAGTGCTATACATGGTAATAGAAAAACATACATACTGTGGTTCACAATATAAACAAAGCCAACGCTGTGTGGAGGAGCTGCATTTTCTGCTTTGCTGATAAGCAGGCAGAATCTCAAGAAAATTCCTACATTACTGTAAATATTACCTAATGTAATAAGCCACAGTGAGACAGAGGGAGAACCATTTATATAGAGCTACTTTAGTCACCTATATAAAACTACAAATTTTCATAAACAAGATTCTGCATTGAAATAACAACAATTAAAACATTGGCATAAACTGTTAATTTTCTTGTAAGCCCATATTACTGATAACAGGAACTTGAGCTTGGTGCTTTAAACATAACAGACATTGACCAAAGTAGGTTAGATTTTAGGTGTCTGGTTTGTGGAAGACATTATGTAAAGAGTAGCAATTTCAGTGTACTGCTAGTGCCAGTGTCAAGCCCTGATAAATGGAAAGGGTTGTGTCAGGGTGAGTATCCTACGGTGGCCCTCAGAGACCAATTGGACTGCAACTTAAGAAAACACCAGTAACAAGAAAAACGCTGCAAAAGCACACGAAACACAATGGAAATAGGAAAAATGAAAACAGAAATAAGAAGAAAGAAAACAGAAATAGGAAAAATGAAAACAGAAATGGGAAGAAACAGATTTCCAAAAAGCACAAGGGAAGTGCTTCTGGGGAGGCAATAACCCGACGGACCAGTTGCAGGAACCAAAATATGCTAAGAATTGCGCTGGGAGACACTTAAAAGAAGTGGAGGATCTATCAGTTTTGAGAGGAAAGAAAAGATGAGAGGTAAGTGTGTTAGCCTAACTATTAGCCTAACAATCCTTCATCAGTATTATATGAACCATGAGATTAAAACACACTTACCTAGCATGTTTTGGTTCCTGCAACTGGTCCGTCGGGTTATTGTCTCCCCAGAAACACTTCCCTTGTGCTTTTTGGAAATCTGTTTTTTCCTATTTCCGTTTTTGTTTTTCCTATTTCCGTTGTGTTTTGTGTGCTTTTGCAGCGTTTTTCTTATTGCTGGTGTTTTCTTAAGTTGCAGTCCGTTTGGCCTCTCAGGGCCACCGTAGTATCCTGTAGAAAATCTTTCCAAATCAAATATGCATATCACCGAGAATGAGTTTGACATAATGGATTAGTCGTGCAACCAGGTTAACAGTGACCACCAGGAAGCTGTCCTACTGTAGACTATGACTAAAGGGAGAGAGCTGGCTGCCATGATGGAGAGATGGAAGGTAGATATATTGTGTGTGCAGGAAATTAGGTGGAAGGGAAGCAAAGGCAGGTGGATTTAAGCTGTTCTACCATGGTGTAGAAGAATAAGACAGGAGTACTGGGAGGCTAGGTGTATGGGAAAGAGGTGGTAAAGGAAAAAGAAAAGGCTTGTAGTGAGAAAGGGACTTGTATCGATTGGGTAGGCAGAGAAATCGAGCTGGAAATGATGTGCAGCAGGTTAGGGTGATTAAGGATGGAGATGGAAATGTACTAACACTTGAAGACAGTGTGCTGAAAAGATAGAAGGAGTACTTTGTGGAGCTGATGAATGAAGATAATAAGAAAGAGAGGAGGACATGTGGAGGAAAGTTAGTGAATCAGGAAGAGCAGCGCATTAGTACGGAGGAAATTAGGGCAGCTATGAAGAGGATGAAGTGTAGAAAGACAGTTGGTCCAGATAACATACCTGCAAAGGTACAAAGATGTACAATAGGAGAGACGCCAGTGGACTTTATAACCAGATTGTTTAACACAATCCTGGAGAGTGCCCAAAGAATGTATAAGAAGAAGTGTACTGATACCGATTTTCGAGAACAAGGGTGATTAGTCATACTGTGAAGCTATGGGGAAGAGTTGTTGAAGCTAGATTAAGACGAGAAGTGACAATTAGTGAGTAGCAGTAAGCCCTCATGCTGAGAAAGAGCACTACAGATTGAGAGTGTTGATGGAGAAGTACAGAAAAGGTCAGGAGTTTCACTGTGTCTGTGGATCTAGAGAAACATATGATAGGGTGCTGCGTGAGGAAGTATGTGAGGATCTTGCAGGACATGTATGAGGACAGTGAGACAGAGGTGAGGTGAGCAGTAGGAGTGACGGATGGGTTCAAAGTGGTGGTAGGATTATATCGGGGATAGGTTTTGAGCCCCTTCTTCTTCCCAGTGATGGATGGGTTGAGAGATGAGGTCCCGAAGGAGTCTTTGTGGACTATAATGTTTGCAGATGGCATTGTGATCTGTAGTGAGAGTAAGGAACAGGTGGAAGAGAGCCTGGAGAGGTGGAGGTATGTTCTGGAGAGAAAAGGGTTGAAAGTAGGTAGAAGCAAAACAGGATTCATGTCTGTGAACAAGAGGGAGACAGATGTTACAGTGAAGATGCAAGGACCAGAGACAGTGAAGGTGAAGAAGTTTAAATACCTGGAGCCAACCATCCAAAGCAACAGACAGTGCACAAGAGAAGGGAAAAAGATGGAGACAAGTATAAGAGGGGATTTGTGACAGAAGGATAGCAGCAAGAGTGAAAAGGAAGGTTTACAAGAAGATAGTGAGATGTGCTGTGATGTATGGTTTGGAGATGGTGGCACTGACAAAAAGACAGGAGGATGAACTGAAGATGTTAATATTTTCATTGGGAGCGACCAGACTGTAAAGGATTAGAAATGAGTACATCAGAGGACCAGCTTAGGTTGAGCGGTTTGGAGACAAAGTTAGAGACGCAAGGCTGAGATGATCTGGACATGTACAAAGGAGGTATAGTTAATATATTGGACAAAGGATGATGAATATTGAGCTGCCAGGCAGGAGGAAAAGAACTCAGATAAGATTCGTGGATATAGTGAAGGAGGACATGCAGAGGGTTGGTGTGACAGTGGATTCTAGGGATAGGGTGAGATGGAGAAAGATGATCTGAAGTTGGTAAGCTTTAGATTTTACAGGTAAATGTAAACCGAACAGAAGAAGTAGGAGCAAAAGCATTTTTTTACCAACCCGATTGTGATCCCGTAAAGTCCAAAAAATATCAAGGTAATCAAGTCTGAGGCTTTGTGTGGAATTGACATTTTCACCGAGTGACTCCGAAATATAAGGGCACCGAATCACTGGCAAAATCTGAGCTACTTCTCAGCTGTGCAGATGTAAGGTGATATGTGTAAAGATAAATATATATATATATATGTGTGTGTGTGTGTGCGTGCGTGCGTGCGTGCGTGCGTGCGTGTCTTGGGGTGACTTTCTTTTGCAGCTGACTGTGGTTGAATGGCGGGAGCTCGTTTGAGAAGATGCGATTTGAGGAGTGATCAGGGAATTCCTCCGACATCGTGTGCCTATAAATCATCTCTTTAATCAGCCTGAAACTCCCTCCCAGCACACAGCTGACAAACACATACACAGACACACAACAATGCAAAGCAAAAAAACAAATAAATAAGCGCCCGCTGCAGGCTGACAGAGCGTGACTACGTCACATAATGAATAAAAGGAGAGATAGAAGATAAAAGTAGAGTGAATGAATGAAGGCAAAGTAAGGGAGGTGGAGCTGAAAAGACATAGCTCACGCAGGTTGGCAGAGTCAGTGCTGAGCCAAGCAGTGCCAGGTTGGTAATTGGATCGGGGAGTCTTTGGGGAAAGGAGGATAGACACTAGGGAAGTAACGTGGGCTAAAACCTTTTCTCCTGAGCCTATCAGCCAAGAGGGGCTATGGAGCATATTACACACTCATTTACTTGATAGAATTCAACACCAAGCCTAAACAAGACCCAAACCTAATCATGAACCAAGCAGCTTTTTTTCTATGGAAATATATAAGGTCTTTGCTGTAAGGCATTTTAATCTGATATACATAGAAATGAAATGTCTTCGCACTATAGCAGAATCTATATTAATAACATCACTCTCGCTGATGTTCAGCCTGAATGAGAGAGACAGAGGGAGATAGAAAGAGATAGAGTTGTCCGATAGTTGTATTACAGTAATACCTTGGTTTAATGGATGTCTGGTTTGGAATAAGGCTGTACTCAGTCCAATTGAGATTGTGTTGTGTTGAAGGGATGAGGTGCGCCCCCTCATAAATCCTCTCCTAGATGAGATTGGGGTTCAGACTGAGGGAATGAGCGGACAGTAAGAAAGACAGACTGATGCTCGCAAATCCAGCTGAGGATTTTGCTGTTGTGACGGTGTGTGTGTGCTTGTGTGTGCGTGTATGTGAGGATGTGTGTGTGTGTGGTTGGGTGAATCCCACATATGGGCTGTGTTAATCCTCCAGTCAGGCCTGGTGCTGTCTATGTGACACACACACTTACCCATACCTACGTAGAGGAAGTGCCAGTGTTTCTCAGACAGAGCTCTTTGGAGGACGACATTAGCTCTATTACTCACACTTTTTTCTTTTTTTTTGCAGTCAGACAGACAAACACACACTATGTAACACATTGTCCCTCTATGGCCCCTATCCTCTGAATGTAAATGGGTTAAAGGAGAGAGAGAGAGAGAGAGAGAGTATGTAAGAGTGAAGCCAGAGGGAGGAGGAAACAGCTGGAGGTGCAAAAGGTCAGTCAGCCAGTGGTTCTGCTAAAGCTGCTGTTGGATGCTTAGGATTGTCTTATAGGAGAATACATCGAATGTAGACACAAAGGAGGCAAAGGGGGTGCTGGGAAATGACAGAACACGAGGAAGAGAAGGGGGTAAAGAGCCGCGAGTAGGCGGTGCAGAGACAAAAGAGCAGAGATGAGATGACAGCAAGGAGGGCAGCAAAAAAAAAACAAGCTCAGAAATGCTTTGGGAGGCAAAGGCAGTCATCTTGAGCAGAGGCTGATGATTTTATTGGGTTCTTCGGGGGCCTGCAGCGGAGGGGAAGGGTCAGGTTGCCCATGTGTAAACAGCAGATGTGGAAAAGGCGCCTGCACACGCCACCACCCCGGGCTCCAGCGAGCTGCACAGTCAAGGACTCGCCGTGTGTTGCTGCTCGCGAAGCCGTCGCCCATCTGCTGTTTGCTTCAGCCCCATAAGCTCAAGTCCTGTAAAGACATTGACACTGACAGCTACCTCGAGCCTGTAGGATTCAGGTGCGATTAAAACAAGCGTCGCCTCCATTAGGTTTTACACACTAGTCAGCAGTACAGCAAGCAGGCCCAGGCACGCTCTCGCTCATTAGTAGTATGGACTCTGTACTGGCAGGGCACTAATTGTTTTTCTCTTTAACTGAACAACTTCATCAATAATCATTAAAAAGGTGCTCAAGCAGGTGGGGCACTCCTTAACTTTGTCAGAGGTGGCACAAAACAAAATGCGCAGCAAACACACAAACAAAGGAGCTCGAACGCGCAACATATGAGTCATACCAGGCGTGCTTTCTTAGCTTTTATTAAATTCCTGTGAAATCAGTCTCATGATGCTAATTTTATTAGGTTTTTTTGAGACTTCTGATTGAAACCTTGAATCAATATCGGTTCCAAATGGGACTGAATGAAGACCATTACTCATCGGCTAAAGTGGCGGAGGCTGAAAAGAAAGAAAGTCGAAAGCGAGACTTCTTCTGGTAAAACAGACGAAGACATGCCTCTCGGAATTGAGACGTGGATTTTATTTAGCCACAGAATTGATCACATTTTCAGTCCTCCTGATGTAAGATTTGCTTCTGTCAGCTGTGCTGCCTGTTCCGCGCAGATATGTCTTTCTCTGTGTGCAGCTCTTCGCTTGCTTACTGTCGGTGACATTTCAGCTGCACATTTGGGAGCATGCTGAGTTCTGTAAAGGTTGTCATAGCAAAGTCTAAGGCAATGTCTCTCTCCCTCTTCCTCAGTCACTCACTGTCTCTTCCCCTCTTTTTTTCCCAGTCTTCTTCCCACTTTATCTCCGTCTCTGTCAAATTCTGTCAGTCATTTAATTTGTTTGTTTATCTCTTTTGCCTTCGTTTCTCTGTGTTTTCCCCCCTCTGTCTTAGACGCGCTTTCGCTTGCCTTTCTGTCTCAGTTATAACGTATCATTATTTTATACACCCACACTTATCTTCTCAGCAACCTATAATGCTCAGAGTCATTACATGTGACCTGCATGGTAAACATTCTGCCTCGCCAGTCCTCACCTATACAGCAGTATTCAGCTCCATTTATTTAAGATCAGATTTTACTTGTAACACTCTTTTGCTTGTTTGGGACAATCAGATCTTTTCCCGTTCGCGTGTCGGCCGGTCCTTCTTACGTTACACTCACTGTACCCTGAGCCAGCCTCGTGTCTCCCTCTGTTAGTGGTGATCTAGCTTTTGTTTCCTTCTCTGTGTTTCTCCCCTCCCCTGTTCTGTCATCTGTTGCTGATAGTTGTGGCATATTAGAGGAAGCCAGCCCTGGGGCAGCCTATTTGTATGGGCCGTGTGCTCTCGGAGCCTGCAGAGCTGACAGAAAAGCTTTACAGCAAAACACATTGTGTGTTTGGTTCCACACTTACACACAAATCACTCTCGTTCATTTACTTTTTCTGTCCTGAGGAGATGTCGCAGCGCTGGGGGAAAAGTTTGCCTGCCCTCCCCCGCCAAGTTCTGTCTGTGTGTGTGTGTGTGTGTGTGTGTGTATACACACACATATATATATGTGGGTGTCTGTGTGTGTGTGTTTGTATACTAAAGCCAACAAGTGCGCATGTTAAGAATAGCTGAGGGAATGAATGCTTTTAGTCCCAGAGGGCATGCGTGAGTTGGAAACAGAGAGGAGATGAAAGCTGTTTCAGGGAGTAAGCTGACTGAGAACTTCAGTCGTAAACACAGAAATTAGAGATTTAACCAAAGAGCCATATGTTAGACAAACAAAAAAAGACAAAAAAAATGCATGGACAAAATTACATGTCTGTTCATTCATTTTTTTATTAGTAATTAATTTTCATTTTCATTTTTTTTTTTTCAGTAAAAATTCAGAGATTTTTACTGAATTTTCTCGTGTTGTTTGTGAAAGGCATGTTGGTCTTGCACGAAACAAAGAATTTGGCCTTTTCAAAGCACCACCTCTAAAAAAAAACCAAACATCTCCTCCATCACTCTAATCATGTTTTCGTTGTCTCTTTGGCATTTGTGTTATGGTGTGTGAGTGACAGAGAATAGATGTGGATCTTGAGTAGTAATTAAATCAAGGTCTGCTGCCGTTAAACATGGGGTTTCCAGGGGTGACAATGCCTATTGACAAAATCTACATAAAATGTCAACTGCTCCTTTCTGTTCCAATTTTATGTTATGTACCATTGTTGTCAAGGTAAATTGCTCATTTGTTGGGGTGGGAGGGGCTATAAAGTCAAAGGAGGGAAAAAAAGGCATTCAGTGAGAGGCATTCTGGCAGTAAGATTATAAAAGAGTGAACACCTTGGTTCTTTTTAGCGATGTCTCTCTTTTTTTCCATCTCCTTCCCAGTGGCAATCTCTGTTTCTCGCTTTCTCCCTTTTTTTTCTTTCTCTTTTTTTTGGCGCCTGTCTGTTCAGTACAGTTGGTGAGATTGCTCTCCTCTGGCTACTCACAGTTAAGAGAGGGAAAGAGAAGCAGCCACAGGAGGCTGACGATGCCTTGAGACAGACAAGGCATCAAAAATGTTTGGCGAATTTTGTCCCTGTTTGATTGCAGATGTACAGGACCAAAGTTACGAAGACGTGTGTAAGTGTGTGCGTGTGTGTGTGGTGACTAAGAGTCAACGTTAATTGGCAACATTGTCAGCTGTGCATCAGAAATATGAATGTGGCAACAAAATGTCTTCGGCTGATCAAAGCCGAGCGTTGATGCGCCATGTTTGCTGTTGTAAAAGTTGCCCTGTGAGAATTGTAAGGTATTCGAAGAGGGAGTTGGTTTTACTTGGTGTGCCCTAATTCTGGGATGTCAAGCATAAGGCTTGGGGACCACTTTCGGCCTTACAAAGAATCCAAACCGGCCCACTGAATTGCTTTGGAAAATATGAATGAGTGCATAGATTTTTTACTGCATTTTCCTAAGTTTTATTACTTTTCCTATTCACCATTCACACCACACCAAAGTAATGAAGTAATAGATAAACATTCCTGCTTTCTGCTCTAGAAATACCTGTTTTTTTACTGTGAGTCCACAGGTTGTTTTCTTAAAAAAGGACATTTTTGTGAATTTTTATAATTTATAATTAAAAGACAGAACTTTTACTGTGATCTTACACATTTATTGTGTCATTTTATTGGTTCGACCCACTTGAGATCAAAGCGGGATGTATGTGGCCAACAATGTAAAATGAGCTTGACACCCCTGCCCTAAAAGTGATATACAGTCACGGTGGCAAGCACGGTCGTGTTCATTCAAGCACACACACAAACACGCACACAGGTAACGCTATTCCCTCAGCTACATTCATGATACATTTGAAAAGAAGCACGTTACTGCTCGGCTATGCAGGGTGAAATTAACATTTAATTTGGTATAAAATCAGCTTTTAACACCATTCAACATGAAAAGTGTATCAATGGTAGCAGGGTTAAAACTCTGTTTTTATGCTCCTAACTCGCTGAGCCATCGTGATTAAATGAGCAGAGTAAAGCGCAGAGAGGGGAAGAGGAGCCGGAGAGACGAAAATAGAGAAAAGAGCACTTATTGGTGTGATCCTTATGAGTTGGTCTTAATTAGCATAATGAGGAAAAGAAAGGATTAAACGAGAATAGAGTACATGCTGCCAGTTACCATGGAAATGAAAAATGAGTTGGAAAGAAAGCAAAGTTGGGCCATAGGTTGTCCTTCACTGTATCTCAGGTTTTTTTAAGGGCACAGGAGCGATCATTATGCATTGTGTCATTCCAGAGCCCCGTGGAAATAATGTCACAATGCAGCATGCGATAAATGGATATATAAATGCACCACCAGCCACTGAGCCAGTCAATAACAGAAATTAGAATACACGATAATATGAAGTGATTAATAGTAGCAAAGACAAATAGCATTTTCTGCCACCTTATAAACAAGGTTATTCAACCACACCCCCAGAATTGGCATTTAAGAATGGCAGCCTTTAACCCTCAGATAAATGTTTTTGGTAGTTTCAGACAAGCTTCTGATATCACTCATTTGAATATTTTACCCCATTTCTCAAACACAAAGCTTCCAAGTCTACTAGTTTGCCTTCATTTCTTCGCAGCCATCTCTTTTCTTTGAATTTCACCAAAGATTTTCAATTAGATTAAAATTTGGCGACAGAGATGGCCAGTCAAGGACATCCCAGGGACAATTCGTGAATTAAATCTTAATGGCTGAATTGAAAGAAAGATGTGGAGAAAAAAGTGTTTAATTCTTCGACAGTAAAATTATATTTATAGACCAGAATGCCTTCCACAGTTATCCCCTTATTCAATATTCTCCTAAGGAAATTGTACATACAGGGTACATATATTCTTTATCTCTACCATTTTTCTGGGGTTTTTTTTTTTGTTTTTATTCTAGCAGAGATGATAGCAGTCTGTCCACAGGTCTGTGGAGAGATGTTTATTCTTTCTTCCCAGATGCTTCTTTTCAGCTCTTTGTTGGATGGATTTTGTTCCTCAGCCTTCAACTTTGAAAATGCACTAAAGGTGTTCTATTGGACAAAGTCAGGGGACATGTTTGGCCAGGTTCTACTTTCTACTTCTTTTAAAAGTCTTTTGCAGTTGCTGTAAAGGGTTTAGAGTCACTATCATCTCAGAAAATGTTTTTCTCTTCAACCAATATAATTGTTACTCAGTATTTGGGTATACGTATTTATACTTTAAAACTCTCACAGCAAGGTACTTGCTTTGCCATATTCCGACTTGCACTGATTGGAAGTTGCACCACCTACCATTATTCAGCTGGAGTTACTAATGACTCTTGAAATCTACAGTGGAACAGAGACCTCAGTGGCTGAGGAGGTTCGATATCTTGCCAGCCAGGTGCCCCCCTTTTTTTCCTGGTTGTCTGCTATCAAAAGTTTGGTCCAACTTGGGAAAAAAAGTGCTGTTTGGGGTTTTTTTCTGTGCCCAAAAGTTTTGCTGCAGGGTCATGAGATTTAAACTTTGATGCTTTGATGCTGCCAACGTGGAAGTCTCCTGAAAATCGAAGCAGAAATAAATTAATAGTTGTTCTGTCACATTTTACAATAACATAGTGTCCTTAAATGCAAATAATTGTATTAAAAACTGGCAAAAATAACCGTAAATAAAAGTAAATCCCTAATGAAAGCCTGGTTGTGCTCTAGGTTTCTTCCTGTTAAAAGGGAGTTTTTCCTTCCCACTGTCACCAAGTGCCTACTCATAGTGTACTGTCTGAATTTGTATTATTGTAAGGTTTTTACTTTACAATATAAAGCACCCTGGGGCAACAGTTGTTGTGAATTGACGCTGTATAAATGTTGTCAGTGTGTATAATTGTGTGTTAAATAATTAATGACATGTGTGACTAAAGGAGGTCAGAACGTCAATATTTCACTTGGATTTTTCAATATCATAAAAATAAAACACAAAGTCACAAATTTAACATTGTAGCTGTTGACTGCCTGCTGCAGCTAACAGTCAAAATAAGTCTACATATCCAAAAAAGCTTTGTAATAAATCAAAATATTATCACTGCTCATCTCTTTGCTGCTGAAATGGCTTTACCCCTCAAAGAGAAAACTGTAACTGAAAGGAAAAAGGTAGAGACCACAAAAAAAGACTCCGCTTATATTATACAGAAGTCAAAGAATGGAAAAAAAGGAGGGGTTGAATGAAAATGAGCTGTTTGTTGCAAAGAACTGTTGCATTACAAAAGAGACTGTCCTTGGAAGAAAGACTTGTGAGGCAGAGTCTCTTTCCAAGTGTTTGTATGGTGCCAGAAATATGGAAGAACTGGCATGAATGAGATTCACAGTGAGTGAAAGTTATCTCATCCCCCTGGTTGGTAAACTGGAAGGTCAGCACAGATGCTGCTCATAGGTATAAATTTAAAGGTATAAAATTTTTTCTGTAGTGTCTGACCTTGTTGTGCTTTTCCACTGCTACTGTTTATGGTGTCCATTACCGCCCAAAAAAATCAACCTTATCACAGGAAAGGCTTAAAACGGGACAGGAAAGAAGCCTGTTTGCTCGATCCCTGTGGAAATGTTGTAGCTGGTTTTCTTGTGTGACTTTAGTTAGTAAGGTGCGACTTGTTTTCAGGCCCCAACATGAACCCTCGGTAACTTCTAATGTTTTGAACTTGCAGCCATACAAGCGTACAAACACACACACACACTGCTGTGGCCACTCATTTGCATGACAAAGGCTTGGTTAATTATTTAAGGAGCCTTATTTGATCAATACAGGAGAGCTGTATCCGACTGCAGGGACAATCTGAGCCACTGGATTCTTAGGCCTTCATTATTCATGAGAACCACAGAGAGGGACCAGGAAAGAGGGAGGAAGGGAGCAAAGAGATAGAGAGCAACAACAAAGGTAGCGGGGTCTTGTTTCATGTGTATTAAAAGTTTTCCTTTTTTAGTGCTGATGAATATTTTAGAGGATTTGAAACTTAGATGGGACCTCTCTATCTGTAGAGGTGAGAGCGTAGGGGAAGGGTTAGGTGGCGACACTGCTGCTGTGGCAAGTGCGGTTTGTCTCGGGGTAAGGAGGTCACGGAACTAAAAGCTCCGACACACAGGCTGCGTGTTAAGTGTTATATTTAAAAGAGTTATTCCATGTTTTCCCTCCTATTCGACCACCAGAATCCGTAATGGCTGCAGAATTGCTAAAATCATAAATGAAGTAATATCTTTCACATTTGCATGCATGGGCTGATCTTTGTGCATGTGTTCCAGCAGAGTTTGTGTGTCTGTGTGTGTTTGCATGTGTTGTGGATTAGTCACAGGTACATGTCTGCACTCCATCCCGGCCAGGGGGGCGCTTATCTAAAAATAGTCATAATCCCACAGGAGCAGGAGCGTGTGAGTGAGTTCTGTCTACCGTCGTCGCTCCCCTGCGGACAGGCCTAGAAGGGTTGGAGGTGTTACGCAAAGGCCGTGCATGGCTCAAGAGGTTATTTCATCGGGGTGTGTATGTACACGTTAGCACACGGGTTCAAGATGTGTAGATGTTTACTTTTTTTCTTTTCTGGGGGGTCTGGATAGCCCCACTATCTCCAAAAAATGAAGGGGGGAAAAAGCATCGAAACACTTACATGTATACAAAAAGATACACATACAAAGAGAAGCAAATACTGAGGTAAACATCAACCCACAACAAAAACACATAATTGTTCCCCAGTTGAAAATCCATCCACTTTTATTGACTTCTCCTCCACTGCAACGCGCAGCTCATTTGGTTCTTGCTTCATCAGGGAATTTTTATGCGGCCCTGATGCGGCTCAGCCTTTTGAAGAGTAGGCGAGTTATGTCTCTGTATAGTGTAAAGAAAGCAGGAAGAGAACAGTAAAGCCAGGGCCCCCACAAGCAACTGCTGCAGAAAGATTTAAGTGAAACCAAAAGTAGCACAAGTTTTAGGTTTTTGCTTTTTTTCTAAATCCCATGTAACCTTTTTTTCCTGTTTTTTGTTGGAGGCAGAAAACTTTGTTTCACTAAGCGAGTTTTTGCAGTAAGTGCAAAAAAAGAGAGAAAAAAAGTACTTGGATGTTGCATTGTAGCAGGTCAAGGCCAGACAAAGGGTCCTTTGTGGGGTCATCTTCAGACTGAAATACCAGATGGTGTTCATGAGGTGAGATGCTTTCTGGTACTGGAGGAATGGTGAAGGGAAAACCTGGGACAGTGTGAAAAGGAGGCTAATATTCAGAGAGACTTCCTTTTGCTCACCTTTATGACATCTGAGGGGAAGTTACGGTATCCAATCAGCATGTGTATATGTGTGTGTGGGTGTGTGCTTACGTGCACGTTTGACCAAACATTCATAATTGGGCCCGGCAGCTCGTTAGACTTTGACTCAACGCCGTCGTCATGCCAACCGACCACTTTGCTTTTGTGCAGGTCCTCTTTTTTGAAGAGATGGCAACCGCATGGAGATGCTTTGCACAACATAGCAAAATGCACCATCATTAGTTGTTTGTATGCTACCTTACCTTTTCCGGGCAGTGGGTGGGGGGGGTGATTCCTTTGTGTCCATAGGTTAACTCAGTGTGTTCCCATTTCTTAGCGTCTCTCTGTTGTAGGTTACTGACTCCGAGCCAATCCACCAGTGGCACGTGCTTATCTCACATGTGTGTGCGCATGTCTTTTCTTGAGTGTGCGCAAACTATGTCAGTATGCTAGTCTCATTAAGGGATTGCTCCCGTTCACCTGGACACCTCTCTGGGCATCTGATTGAGCTGAGACGAGCTGATCCCAACCGATCACAACACCTGCTGTGTCGACATCTGGACAGTCGGAATCACCACTTATCAGTGCTTAAAATAAAAAGGAAGGAAGGAGGGGAGGAAAAGCAGTGAAGGAAAGAGAAAAGAAACAGCCAAGACAGAGTTGGGGTTGCAGTCAGCTTATGAATTATATATAAAAACTATTAGACATAAAGAGAATGACAGAGGAAAGGCTTGGATGAGTAGAACTTCCTCAGTCACACTCGGCACGTCAAAGTGTGGTTTTTTCCCTCTCTCTTGAAACTGACTGTCACAAGCAGCCCCGTTTCTGAGTCAGACCCTCTCTGTTCTTAAATAACTTCTTTCTCATCTCTGTCAGCCTCCCTCAAGCTCTCTCCCTCTGACTTTCTTTCTGCCAATTAAAGGGACGCCGCCAAAATCTCGTCTAATTTGATCTGTATTATATTTAATTTGTTCGCAACTATATGTTAGCTCTTAAAGTGTGTTCAGCCAATCATCTAATTGGATTAAAACACTTTTTTATCGCGGCAACCTGTTGCACTAACAGGAAGATTATACCTTTAGTGCACCCAGCTGAGCATCAGGACAGTTTTTAGCTATGGCATTATATTGCATATTCCCTATGAAAAAAGAAAAGCAAACACAGACTTGATAATGTAGTAACAATCCTTTTAGATGAAATAAATGCATCTGAGCTGTTTGATTGATAATTACTTGGAGCTATTATTCTAAAATTCATCCAATGAACAGATTTTCTGTGGGCTAAGGAAGCCAGGCTCCCGCCCAGTACAAAATCTGAGCTCAACTTGAGCCTGATTGGTTTACTTCAGCTCAAGTGTTGCATTTGTGAGTGCAGCTCTGTCAGCTCCACTAATGGACTAACGGTCGGTGTGGAAATGCTGCCGCAATGGCCGCGGCTCTCGTAATTGTTAACTATGAAGTTCACATCAAAACCGATAGCCAGTCTAATGCCATTACCCCCAAGCTTCTGTTGCCACTGGCTACCAATACAGTCTGCCTCTTTTTTTTTTCTAGAGAGCATGCCGCCCGTTTGAATTGAATGTGAGCGAGAGAGGTGATAGACCAAGCAAAACAGCCTGAATAAAGAGGGAATCAAAAGAGATATACTGGATTCTGATCATTCAAGGAGAAGAAAAAGGACACACACTGGGTCTTGACAGATGTAAATGTCAGCTGGATTGTTTGCTTTGAAGGGCTCGGAACGAAGAATACCTATACCTGAATTCTCGTCTTTTGCTAAAATGTTTTGCTAAAATGTGTGTGCTTTTCTAATAGGCTGTGGGGGCTGAGATCCGCAGCAGAGCTATAACAGACATGAAGAGCCTCAAGGAATGTCTCGTCCTTTACTGCGCTTTTATTTTAACACTACACCATATGTGTCACAGTCCTCTATGCGTCTTACCTGAACTTGTTTGCTCATTCCTTTAAGCATGCAAGTGGCTGGGTTTTTTTTTCTCGAAGGTGAAGTAAAGGAGAGGAGGCACTTGATGCAACTCATCACTGAGCTCACTGCTACTGTCTCCTGCCTTGTCTGCTCAAAGCGCTCTGGCACCCCGCTGGGAAAGATGAGAGGCTTGATTACAGTCAAATTAGCAAATGAGCAGGTTAATTACAGAACCAAATTCCAGTATAAGGACTGTCATTTTTCTGAGAGATGCTCCTGCTCTTCCTCAAAGAGCCTAAAGAAAAAGAGAGGAAGGAGGGAGGAGGAGGAGGAGGAGGAGGAGAAAAGGCTGAGGATGGATGTTTTTTTTCTCCTTTCTTTTTCAAGAAAAAAACTCCCTGGTTTCTGCCCTTCTTAGCTCTGAAGCTCGCCGTTTGAGGTTAAGGGGAAATGGTTGCATCAATGAACTATTATTTTTTTTAAGAGGACACTTTTTCCCCGTGCATTCTCCCTTTTCTCTCACTCCCTTCCCCTCACTCAGGAGACTGCATCAAACCCCTCACTCCAAGCTTTTCTACCCACTCTCCCGCTCGCTGGCTTTCATCCTTCACTTCACAGGAGCCTTTGGGAGACTTCAGATTTTTTATTTGCTACAACCACGTAGAAAAGGAATTTCTGAGACATCGCCTAAAGTTTGCAAGGACGTTCCATTTCACACAGAGAAAGAATGTGCGGCGAACTCACTGAAGAAAAGGCAAAAGTAATTAGGGAGAAAAGGTAGAATTTCTCTGCTGACCTTGGTCAGCTGTGCCACTCTTGTCGAGTTTGTTCATGTGACAAGCTGAAGATAAGTGTTTAGGAGCTATGTGATGCATCAGAGTGAATGCTCTGCTTTGCCTCGGTCAATGGCCTTTGGGCATATTTATGACTGCAGATAGTGTGCATGTGTGTACGTGTGTGTGGGTAACTGAGACATGGATGGATTTTTGCGAGCAGATGTGTATGAAGTCTGGAGCAAATGGAGTGAGAAGCTGAGCAGCTGGCAGAGGACAAGGAGTAGGCTAGTGAAGAAGATGGGAGATTTACGCACGCTCACAAACATGCACACAAACACACACACAGGCACGTAGACGCGAGCGATGATGATTCAAGCTGGTGGCGCACACGCGAAGTGACATGACTCACACCAGTTCACTTTCCAGATGCCGTCATTTGTGTGTCATCTCAGCGACAACCTACTGCAACACCGCTAAATTAATTTCTCCTGCCTTGTCACCCGCGTGTCATCATCTGTCATCAGTTCAGTGAATTATATTTTCACTCCGGCAAGTGTTTCCAGGGAATTTGTCTTGGATGTACTCAAATCTCTTAATGGACCCAAAGTTGTGAAAGTTGGCTCTCGCATTTTCTGGGTGCTGCCGCCGCTGCAGCCAGAGGAATTCACGGCGGAGAGCTGTGCAACACGGCGAGGGATGCCTAAGTAACTGCAAGCACTCAGAGGGCATCTATATTTCATTTGTCAGTTAGATTTGAGCGAGGGAGAAGATCTGCGCTTTGCTTTCCGTTGATCGCTTTCTTGACAGAAACGTATCAGCGCGTGTCCCTCTTCGTGCTCAGCATCAGTCCCACTGACCCCTCCCCTGTCTTTCTTCTTTATTCCTCCATTTTTCTCTATCCATACTTCTCTTCTCCTCTCCCTTTCCCTCCCCCCACTTAGACAACTCTATTGGATTTTTAGTCCATTCCAAATGAATTGAGCTGCGGCACTCATGTCGAAACGAGCCCAGTCGATTGCCTAAATGTAACTATGCACAGTTATTGGTACTGCAGCGCAAGCCATTTGCGGGAAGCCTAAACATTATAAACAAATAAAGCAGCCGTATTGCCTCCAGGCCTTTGGTAGGAATGCACTGCAGTGTCTGGTGAATGGGCAGCCAGCGTGAAATCCAATATAGGCCCGTGCGTTAAGGAGGAGGGAGAACACTCCACTCCAATCTTCATCAATATAGCACTATACAAGACTGGTGTGGCTACTGCCACCATAATACGACCACTTTTTTTTTTTTTTTGACCACTCCATGCCACATGATACTACTAACACCAATACTACCTGCTATTTCCTTTACTACAAAGACAAAAAAAGGGAACAATCTGCAAGGGTTTTTGGTTACAAGAGTTCCCCGCAGAGCTGTAATGAATCTTTGTGGCTAAGAGCAGGTCAGAGCAGGTGATTCAGGTGGTTCTTAAAAATGTCTTCAGATCTTTTGTGGATCTAAAAAATGCCCCCAGACATGGGTGATTTCAAATATTTCATGCACTTGTACTTGTGAGTTTCATTTTGCAGCACAGTTGTGGCCTTTTTGAGCACTTTTCATAAACATGGTATTTTAAAGTCCAGGTGTAGGCGTGGGATAAAAAAAGGCAACTTTTCCAAGTCCTGCCTTTGCCTATTATTTCCACTGCAATCACAATGGCCACCACAGAATAAGTGATTGGCAGTATAGTTACAGGAGCTGCAGCAGCAGGTGTTATAAATGTCTCAAAATTGTGATTAATGTATGTGTGTACGTTCGACACTCCAGCCTTTCTAAAGGGAAAAAAAATAATAATGATTTTACAGCACAGCCAGAGACGGGTTCACATGGCAGTGAGCAGGCTGTGTTCTACCCTATCTACCCCACAGACTCTGTCCTAGACTTTGTTTATCTCTTATCACTGTGCCCTAATGGTTTAGCGTGGTACAAGAGCAGAGAGGGATAAATCACCAGAGGTCTTCTGGTTGCTACAAGACATGCACACCCAGAGGAGTCCTTTCTCCCTCTCTCTGATTTGCTGAAAACCCTCCGGTTACCTTGGAAACCCCTTCATCATGAGCAGTTATTGTGACACTGACCTAGAGCAAGGGCCAGGGCTAAGTGTGATGACCTCACACCATTAGTTGCAGGGTGTCTTTCGGTGACCTGTGCGGTGTTTCTAAGGGACATGTTCTTCCACGAGACCGCACGCACACAGTCTCTGTGTGAGGTCACGTGGCTTCATGCATATTTGAATGTGCAGAGATTAGGGAGGAGGTTAAAGGGTAACATGTACATGTACCAATCCTCACGGAGGATGATCCTGTCTCCTTCCTTTCCTCGGTATGCTGTTCGAAATGACAGATTTTTAACCCAGCGACAATCCCGCATCTGTCCCCAGTCCTAGCTAACCTCTCAAACAGCAACACATTAATCGCCTCAACTTCTCTTTTTCCCCGTCACTGCGAGCAGTATCCATCTTGACAAGTCATTTATTCTTATTTTCAATTTTGCAGACTTATTTTCCTTAATAGAAGAGAAACAAATCTGCCAATTGGATGCGATAGCTCATTTGTATCTGTCATGCCAAAGTGGGACATTTCTTGAATTAAGATGGGGTTTTAAAGCTTCAGCAGGCAGAACACTTGTTGCATAAGAAATTATGTAATACCTTTACCCTACCGGGTAGATTGTTGGATTGTTTGTGCTTGAAATGTGGTGAACACATTTTCAGGAAGACTGAATAAAATAAAACATTATTATTATTTGTGGTCTGTAATTGGTTTTCATTATTTCTTCTTTATTGTTAAATACAGTTTTCACATACTTTGTTTTGCAAGTTACAGCAAACTTTTGTAAGAGCTGCTTGCCAGGCCGTAATGTAGCCCAGTGTGGGGTGCTTTTTAATTCAAGTCTAACTGCTGCATTGATTTCCTTCATTCATCCATTTCTCTCTATTGCGTTGCCATTATGGATATGGCTGCTTTATAAAGTATCTTTATGAGACAGCTTAAGCTTTTTGTCCACCTCTTCTGCAAAGTGGGCCCTTGCAAAAGCTGAGCAGTCATTCTCCCATCCCATCCCATCCCCCACCCCACCACCCCACCTCTCATTTCATTTCTTCTGTGTGCCTTCCCAGCCATATCCTCTCTAATGAAGCTAAATCTAGCATGCTAAATGGGACCAGTCAGCTATGTCATTGGTGCTGGAGCAGCCTGGGCTGTCTTCTATTGGCCCCAAAGGCACAAACACTTCAAGACGGTAAGTCGGTGGCATTAGAAGCATTCACAGTACAGTAGGCACAAACAATATAGTCCCAAGTAGTGGGCACTTATCAGTGGTAGCTCTGAAATATTGGTACCATGCATGTAGCCGAAGACAGAGGCACCCATGTGTGGGCTGTAGAGAACAGATAAAAGTAACAGAGTCAAAATGTGCATGTGAAAGTGCAACTGTAGCTCCAGCTGAGATCGCTACTGTACCAGAGATCAAGAGTAGCGAGACGTGCTCGGTGGGAGACCGGCTTGTCGATTGCACCACTCTCAGCTTTAAAGTTCTCAGCTTCAGGATTTTGTATAGAATCTAATGGCTTTGGAGTGTGAGTGCACACAGTAACACAAGTGGAAAAGCACCGTACTATAGGACCCTACATGACAATCCAAAAGGCGCACACACTTACAGGTACGCACAAGCACACGCACACACACAGTGTGCCAAATCTCCTACTGAAGTCCAATATATCCCTCACAAACCCATTAAAGGTGCTTCATACAACAGCCTCTCAGCGAGAATACAGAGAGGGAAGTGAGAAAAGAACAGACTGAGAGGGAAACAGAGCACAAGAGCGTTTTTTAGGTGCTAAAAGTTCAAACACATTCTGGTGTACATGTGTACACCGCTTTATACGCAGATTCATTTTTATGACGCTTTGAATAGTAAAACATGCGGTAGCAACAGTTTTCTGCTCATTAAGTTGTTTAAAACTGTACATTTGTAAGCACAGATACATTTTATTATGAAGTGTCCTTGTGTCATTGTAGTGCATAAAATGTTTTTATCGCTAGCAAATGCCTCTTTATCTAAAATAAACCAGGGCTTTTCAGTTGGGCGTAGGATTAGCTCAGGCATGCCAGAAAGTCGAGTTCAGCTGCAGTCCTGGTAGATCAACTGACCTCAGTGCCAGCAAACATCACGTGATGGCTGAGCTGATACAGTCCTGCGTGTTCACTTGATAAATCTCACAGCCTTCTGCATATCTGCAAGCTTGGTGGCCAACCTCCATCGCAGCCTCCCCTTTTCATGCTGCATCTGACTTAATTACTGTCACATCTGTTATCTGAGCTGGGGTCTTGCTGTTGCTCTACCTTCCTCCCTTTCCACGTATGCACAAGGTCCCAGAACAGAACCATGGCACCAAATATAAATGACCGCAGATAGAAATGTTGCAGAGAGAGTGCTGACGGGGGCTAGAAAGAGAGAGCATATTTTGCCCATATTGGCTTCTCTTTACTGTTAAATCTAGACTAATTTAAATTCATCTCCTCACATACAAGGTCCTAAATAATCAGGCCCCATCTTATCTTAAAGACCTCATAGTACCATATTACCCCAACAGAGCACTTCGCTCTCTGACCGCTGGCCTACTTGTGGTTCCTAGGATATTTAAAAGTAGAATGGGAGGCAGAGCCATCAGCTTTCAGGCCTCTCTTCTGTGGAGCCAGCTCCCAGTTTGACTTTGGGAGAAAGATACGCTATCTAATTTCAAGAATAGACTTAGAACTTTCCTTTTTGATAAAGCTTATAGTTAGGGCTGGATCAGGTGACTCTCTCGTTGCAATAGGCCTAGGCTCCTGGGGGCTTCCCATGATGAACTGTTGGGGCTGTTGGGGTTCTCGCTCATATTATTGTAGCATCTTTACCTTGCAAAATAAAGCGCCTTGAGGCAATTGTTGTGATTTGGCACTATATAAATAAAACTGAATTGAATTGAACAGAAATAACTTTCTCCTTTTCATGGTTTGCTTGCGAAGTACCTTACTTCACAAGCAAACCATGATATCACTGGAGGATACATTATACTGAATATGAGCATGCTGCAATGTGTTTTGGCAAGCAAAAATATACATTTTGGACACATCCCTGGCCTTCACATTTTTCTTTTTAACTGTCACATGTTCGCCGTTGCATTTTTGTTAGAGCCACTCAAGTTTGAAAGCGCACGCAGACTTCGCTGTTAGGATAAGTAGAAGACATCATTTCTTATTTACCCAATAAATAAAGTATCTTTTAGATCTTCTTTCTGGGAATTCCCTCAGCTTTTAGTGTGTGTATGGGAGGGGTTACTTTGTTTCACTTTAAGTTAAGGAATGAATCACTGCAGCTTATGTTTGACCTACATACATCTACCTGAGCTGAGGTAAGACACCCATATATGGCTGACGGTGTGTCTCCTCACCGCTCTCCGACTAGTTGACATTTCAGCCTGAAGAAATGAATCTTCTTTGGCATTTATTCACCGCTCCAGGGTTGCTCAGCCCTATAGCTGCTGTCATTTACACTTTTTAATATGTGTGTTAGTGCTACACTTTTCTGTTAACTTAAACAATAGCTGACTACCCTCTAAAGAGACAGGATGGCAGTATAATCGCTACAGTGTCCCTCAACATTTCACCTCCGCACAGAGTTATGGCATGCACACGTACACACACACAGACGATGCATGTTGTACAGTAAAAGCCAGCCAAAGTCTTCAGTGTGTCACCTCTGTCATAGTGTTAATTAGACAGTGTCACCGGCTGTCCCCAGTGACATTTATTGCACATTTGAATATTTTACCCAGACAGATGGTAAGAATGTCAAGGCGTGACACTGAGTTATTAAGCCCTAGCCCTCTCCCTCTGCGACAGAATGCAGGGCTTGTCAGCACTCGATTGTTTTAATAACTCAGTGGCAGTGCCGCAGCGAAGTTTGCCCTCACTCTCCGTGCTGCAGCTAGTTCCTAGGGCACAGGTGAAAAAAAAAAAAGCCCCACACACTACCAAGGGTGTGATTCTGCTGAATGAGGATGAGCAGGAATTCCCTCAATGAATAAAAGAACAGGGTAGCGTAGCTCTGTGACCCAACTGCTGACATTATCCATCTGCAGATTGCCAAGCTTTCTATATCTCACATGACCTTCACCTGCATTATAACACTCTTGTCAGACGCACAGCCCAGCATGGATGTGCACCATAACCTCAGAATAAGACACTACTGTAAAGTGGCTGGAAATATCCAGCCCTCATATCACTGCAAAGATGCCGAGATGGATGGTACTCCAAAATAGACTGAAGTTTCTTTTTTTAAAAATATAGCAGCACTTTCCAACTCGAAAAATCTAGAATTAGGAGATTTTGAGAGGATGTCCGCACACTGGATGCCTGTGGAGGAATAGGTCTGCTCAAATTTAGTTTGGCTGGCAGGTGTTGGGTTGGATCCTTATCAGCTGATGATCACACAATGGCAGATTGTGTGGCAGAAGCTGTGGCAACAATCCCTGTCGCAGAGGATTCACACTAACACTAAAGAGAGGTAAATAACTGTGAAAAGACCATGTTAAACTGTCTTTGTAAATGTAGACATCATTCAGGCTCTACAACTTTGAGTACTTGAATAAGATCATTCAAAAATCTTTCCAATAATGTTAGCAATATGTCAGCGTGCCCACATACTGGCACCGTTTGCCTGTATTTGTGCTCGCTTGTTTTTTATATCTCGTTGAAAGAAAAGTTTCTTTTGAAAAGTTTCCCCATGAAGAGATGAACCAGAAAATAAACCGAGCCCACTTGTCAGAATTATTACATGTTGTATTTCCAAAATGGAACTTCAGTTATTAAGATTATAGTGTAAAATTAGGATTAACAGCTGGGTGAACACAATTTAAACAGTGACTACTTTTTTTTGCATTATTCATTTGCCATATTGAGGGGAAACTGGATGGAATTGTGTGAAAAACACAAAGAGACTTGGAGAGCAAATTCTAGCTAGCAAATGGGTTTCGTGGAGAGACTGAAGTGCGATGTAAATTTGTAGCAGGTTCTGACTTGTTGCACTGTTTGGGTGTAAAGGCCCTTTAATACAGATAAATACTCAACAAATATTGATTTGTTGGCTCTATGCTGTGTGTATACTAAAACAAGCCAGTACACCCAAGGTGGACCTCTGGCATTTGATGCTTGTGAGTAAAAAAAAAAACAATCCACACACATAAAAAACCTTTTCTCATTTGTTTTCGTAACAGTGTAAGTCTATAATATAAGCCTGGTGTGTTTAGTTAGCCAAGTATATCCTCCCTGCTGTCACCGCGTCCCATTCCCACAGCTCATTCTCATCTTGTCCGTCATTTCTCCCATGAGTTTTTGAGCTATGTGTAATTACCCAGTTTGTTTGCACCTTGGCTCTAACTGGCTGTCTTGTCACAGCCAGCTTGTGTTCACAGGAAGCATGTGTGTGTGTGTGCGCGTGTGCATGAGGGTTTGCATGTGCCAATCAGTCTTTAGCAAATATGGGCGTGACAGGCAAGAGTATGCAACAGTTCTTGTGTGTTTCTCAGCACATGTGTGCGCCACCCCAAGCCTGCTCTGGCAGACACGGAGAGACAGAGAGAGGGACCTTGTCGTTCCTAATCCCTTTGTTTTGAGTCAGATTAGAGCTTTGCGAGGCGTTTGCGAGGCCTGCAGAATGTGGATTTAAGGATTAGTCTAATAAACAGAGGCTCTGTGGCACTCTGCAGCCCAGTGTGGAGATTACACAGGCACCAAGTGCAAGAAAGAGAGAGGGATGGATGCCCCCCCATCCACCCACCACCTCCTCACATCCTTCCTCATTTGTTTTCCATCCTGGCAAATGAGAGGAGAGAGCGAGAAAATGGAAGGTGGATGGGACCTTTCCTCCTCCCAGCAACTGTGAGTCACATATGCAGACTCTGGGGTTGGTAGGCCTAAATCTTATCCTGTACCCATGTACAATCCCAACAATACTTCATAAATACTGGCTGATCAAAGGGGATGTTGCCTCACTCAAACCCAATACTCAGCAGAGCACAAACTAGGCACAGAACAAGGCTCTGCATTGGCTTGAAAGCCTAACACAACTATTAGCTCACTAAGAATCCCATCTTGTCTGTCTGCATTTCTGATTAGCATTTTCCAAAGCCTGTACTACTGGAGATAAATGAATGTGTTCTTGCTTTCCTTTCTATTTCAGTACAGTATGAAAATCAGCTTGCAGGGACATGAAACACGATAGAACTAGGCTCAATTACGGAGAATATATCTTGCTTTATTTTTCTAGGTGACCTTATTGTTGCATAGCAGTGCAGATGAAAGGCAGCCTAATTTGTAAACTCTACTACAGACTCATTATGTGTACACTTGCTAATGATTGTTTCAAAATCTGAAATATGGAAGTTTGCCGCACATCACTGCACTCAGATGCTGCATTGTAAAGTAGTTAAACCCAGAATGTACACAGTAATCAAACACGGGTACCATTACAATTATCATGTAAATCTGACAGCTTCATGCATCTCCAACCTGATATTATTCTTAAAATGTAATTTATTTTCTTGTGTGTGAAAATCAGCAATGCTTTGAAGAAAATGTGTTTCAGCAGAAAGTTTTTTTTTTTCCAAGATTGCCCTTTAAGCGAACTCAGAAACAAACCTTTGTGTGCTAAACAAGTGAACTGAAAGGCTTGTAGCGTGCGCTGCAGCTAAGCCATTAGCTTAGCAAAGTACCAGGTGAAATAGCTAATAGCGCTTAGGCCTAAAACGATCTGAAGATCTGGATATAACAGTCATGTCATGTACCTTACTTGACCAGCGTGGAAGTAGATGAAGCAGTAGCATTTTATTTTGAAGAAAGATACACTGAAGGGTGATAGATCAATGTGTTAGCCTGCTAACACTAGCAAACAAGTGTTCTCTTCCTTAACTAGTCTGGCTAACTGGAATTCAGTACCGGCTAGTCAACAGACTGACAGTCTGCCAAGCTATGTAGTTATTATAGAGTTGTCTCTGTAGATGAAAATCCTATGATGCCACTACCTAACGCTGCTCTTTAAAACTGAAAGCACTTGAGTATAATTCACCTCCATTAATGCTGATGAACAGCTAAAATTTGGTCACTATGTTTTGAACTGCCATAAGACGTGCAACGTCTTGGTATTTTAGCAGCAATACCTTTTTTGTTTGTTGTTAGTAAATAAAATTAAAAAGAGAAAAAAAAATTCTTGCCCTTGAACACAACCGAATATGTTGTGCTTTTGAACTGCAATGAGACTGTGTTGGCATTTCAGTGTCAATATCTTATTTATTATTATTGTATTTTTTGCATCTGTGTTGCAATTTTCTACAATGGAAGCAATTTTCTTTTTCACTAAGACAACTTTATTGAATCGGTTTGTCAACAACACAAACAAATAATGACAGAACCAGTGAATACAATGACTGATCACTCTTAATAAGCAAGTGATTTTTACCTATTTGGCTCAAAGAGGTGTTGGAGGTAATGATGCAAGGTTTGTGGAAGAGAGAGAGCGAGAGATGAGATGTTTCCTGTCCTGCACCCCTCAGCTGCTGGCTCGCAAAGCACCTTGGATCCAAACTGGAGTTGTAGTTTCCAGTTGAACTGGAGCCATCCAAGCATGCGTCCATCCGTTTGCCTTGTGTGTATACTGTACGTGTGAGTCTACACACGTTTTTGTGTGAATTTTCAAAGCCACCCGAGATCGAAGACATGATTAATGGCTGTTCGTGGTGAGGAGCCTCTCCGTCGGGGCGCAGTGCAGAGCTCATAGACGGAGCGCTTGAGTGTGAGTTGCATGGCGAATAATGGAGGTCGCAGTGCACTGATAAAATTGTATAAATACAGGAATATTTATCTGCTGAAGCTCCTATTAGCCTTTGACACAGAAGCACGCGTTTATTTTTACAACTTTAACTTGTTATCTGTAAATGAAACTCGAATTCTGATATATAAAATAAGAAATGAAGTGATTGTTTTTTTTTACTACACATTCTAAAAATTAATTACTATGATTCACCTTTACTTGTATTCAGCACAGAAAAGAAAAGATTTCACAGTGAAAAGAACAAATTATATGTTAGGATAATAAGGATTTACACCTACACATCGGATGTCAAGTACACGCTGCTTTTAGGGGAAATCTGAACATGTAATTGAATGCTTTGATGAACTGTGCATATAGTATTTCCATTTAAAGCATATTTGGACTTTGACTTGGATGTTCATTCCTGAAGTCAAGATGCACAGAGGCTTTGTGGCGATGTATAATTGAGTATGAGTTTCATTCAAGGATTTGTTTTCCGTCTTTATTCTCTCGCAACCTTTCTGTACTCAGCTCTCTTCTTTTCTCCTCTTTTGTTTTTTTCTCAGTCACTCCGTGTCTTCCTCTCTTTGTCTTTGTGAACAAACTGCGTAAACAACTTAATTTGAGCAGCGGCACAAAAACAGCAGAAAATTGAAGCCAAACGCTTTATAGCCACAATTTTGTCTTTTGTGATAACAGGGCCAGGTTTTCAATAGGCCATCTTTTGCTATACAAATTCCATTCAAATTTTAAAAAACCCACAAAAAATCCCCCACAAAAAAACAAAAGAGCGAGCGATAGAGAGAGAGAGAGATCGTGAGAGGGAGAGAGAGACTGAGAAAGAAAAAGACACCAAATGAACAACTTCATCTCCTGTTGACAAAGAGTGCTGGAAGAGTGGATAAATTTTCTGATGGAAAGGCTCCATGCTGTGTTTTATCAGGCTTTTAGCTGCCAGTCTTGTTGGCTGATTGCTGCTTTTGGTGTGGTTACAATTGAATTAAATGAGCCAGGTAATGGCTGTGTTACAGGCTCCTCTAATGCAATGATAAGAAGCTAAAATAAAGATAAGACTAGATAAGATCAGATGAGATGCTTATAGGATATAAAAGATTAAAAAGTACATTGAAGGAGTAACAAAAAACAGTAATAATTATTCTTATGTTTAATGCTTTAAAGAAGCATAAAAAATATTAAACCTACTTCACAGAACAAAAAGAAAAGCTATATAACAGAATCAAATCCTCATGCATAAAATTGGATGTGATGTAATTACATGGTTGTAGTTAAACGAAAAATGGAGTAAATGAAGTTTTACTATGGATAAAACAGCTGTAAATACATTTAACAGGTCTACAGGTACCATACTATATAGAAGTGTAAGTTACAGGTAATATTATAATGTAGCACTTTTAGTGTTCTATTTCTTGAAAACCCGTTTAAGCATCTCATCTAACAAAACAAAAATAGGACATGTACTTTTCTGTATTTTCTGATATGAACAATTATTGAGACTTAAAATATTCTCAGTAATACAAGTGCACAACTCTTAGAGCTAAGACAACAACAGCTATTTCTGGTGTCTAGTAAGAAGAAGTCAGCAGAGTGAACATGCCCTATTTGTAACCTCCTGGTTGGCTGCAGTAGGAGTCATCTGGTCAGGAAGCCTCCCACAGTGTGATGGCCCTAAACAGCATCTATACTAGCGCTCACACATCGCCTCCGTGCTTATTTGTATGATAAATGTGAGCAGTGGCTGGATGGAAGATTTGCAGCAAATTGTTTTCGGCGATCGTGCCAGTCTACATGTAATCATCAGAAAACGGAGCAAAGGATTGAGGTCCGAGTCCGGTCGAATGTATTCAGCACGTTCCCAGAGCTGGATATCTCGACAATGGTTTCCTGAGGCAGCTTTGTGTCACGATGGAACAATACACAAAATACCTGTGGCAATTTCAAGGCAGAAATGCACCAATTTGCCCACTGATTAGTAGGTCTTATTCACTTTAACCTCCCACCCCCACATTCTGCTAGTTTGGTAGAATAGTTTGTGAGAAAACAGGAAGGCAGAATTGGGATTTGTTCATGACTTAATCTGTCACGTGTGTTTCGATTGTGCCAGGTGAAGAAAATGAAGCCTCATTTTGATCCATAAGAACTGAATCTTCATTGTCTGTTACTTTGCTTTCCTTGATATTTGGATTTTGTTCTTTAGGAGGTTGATTAGGTTGAACACAAAACCGTCTTGTTTGATACTTGCTAATCCACTGATGTCATTAACATCCTATTAACTGGGTGTGATTTCTAGTTACAGTGGATTTACATTGTGCACTCCATATTTCTTTTTTTCCTCCTTCAAAGCTGTTATTTGCAGAGAAAAGGCCATTATCTGCACCAAACTTCACCTCTGTAATTTCCAAAATGAATTCCCCGCCCTCCCTGTCATCTTCCAATTACATTTCTCATTCTGCCTGGATTTCATGGTCACTTCACGGTTGCGTGCATGTCTCTTTTCTCCTTCATCTAACCACGCTTTCTTGCCTGTCAAGGAGACGCGGCTGCTTTGCAGGCTCACGCACGTCTTTCTATAGTTTTGCATTTATGCGTGTGTTTGTCTGTCTGCTGAGTCTGTGTGGGTGTCTGCACATAAATATGCATGCACCTACGTGCTAGCGTACCATGGAGTTGTGGTATGTGAACAGTCAGAATGACAGTAAGTCATTGTACTTCTGATAAATGAGATGATCTGCCTCGTTGTGACGATCTGGGGGGTTGGACTGTTGTCGCTGGAGTAATTAACTAAGAAAAGTTTGCCTGTATGTGCTTCAGTGACCTTGAGGAAACACCTGGCTGGATGGGATGTGATTGATAATGTGTTCCAGATCTCAAGGTTGTTTCCCTTAGCTTCCTCCAGTCTATCCATCAGCCCGCTATTGTGTGTCTTCTCTTCTGCTTCTAGCATTTTTTTCCATTAAAAAGTAAAATCACAAAATTAGAATTTCAGGAGAAAAAAAATATCCAGTTTATGACATCACAACTCAGTCTGTAAGGCTCACGCCTAAAAATGGTAAATGGCCTGTATTTGTATAGCGCTTTTACTTAGTCCCTAAGGACCCCAAAGCGCTTTACACTACATTCAGTCATTCACCCATTCATACACTGGTGATGGCAAGCTACATTGTAGCCACAGCTGCCCGGGGCGCACTGACAGAGGCGAGGCTGTCGGACACTGGTGCCACTGGGCCCTCTGACCACCACCAGTAGGCAACAGGTGAAGTGTCTTGCCCAAGGACACAACGACCAAGACTGTCGGAGCTGGGGCTCGAACCGGCAACCTTCCGATTACAAGACGAACTGCCAACTCTTGAGCCACGATCGCCCCTTTAGTCATCCACAAATCTAAAGCTTAGATTTTCCACTTAATTTTCCACTTACGACAGATGAGTGTTCATATTCGCAGTTTATTCTGTACAGTGAAGCACAACCTCCAAGGAAAGTTGGTGGCTCTGCATTTATCCCATCAAAAATCTTTGGAAAGAAGTAAATTTAATTTCAGTACGTGCAAGCCATACAAAGATAGATTAATATTAGCCACAACATACGCTTTAGGAGTTGACACTTTCTTTGTATTAACACACAAAAAACAGCTCCCATTAAGACATTAAACACGACTGCATCATCAGTGTAATTCTGTTTTCTCAGCCGATTTGACATCCAAGTTTTCATCTAATGTAAATTGACCAACTTTGCCTACATTTTTGGCTCAATATATGCTGGTAGAACAGCTTTAATGTGCCATGGCACAGGCTCAGAAACTCTACAGTACACCACAGATATTCCCTCATTTGACGTTTTTAACGATGGCAGCGGACAGAGCTGTCAGTCCAGAATCTACCATACTCGATCAAGTTGAGAGCTGTGCGACTGCAAAGGCCATGGCATATGATTCACATCCGTTTTATACTTTTCAAACCATTCAGTGACCCGTCATGCCCTATAGATGGTGGCATTGTCACCCTGGAAGAGACCACTCCCGTGAGGATAGAAATGTGAGGGGGTAGGATAAATCTGATCACACAGAGTACCGCTGTATTCGTTTGTGGTCACACGTCTCTCAAGTAGACCTAAACCATTCCAGCAGAATGCCCAGGAGCATACACAAGAGCTCTTCACTGTAAAGATCAATGGGGTCCTTTTCTGGTTTTGTTTTTTCCTTTAATTTGTCACCCACCTGTGCACACCCACAGCTCCACACGGAGACTCGTTTGGCCATTATTTCTTTAACCCCAGTCTGAATGTCCCCACATTTTCTGAGCCAGTATCGCTCTCTATTTCCTCGCCCTCCATTCAAGGTACAAACACATTAAGGTCGAACTCCTAATAGCCTGTGTGATGGATGCCCAAGCATAATGAGCTCTTTATGAGACTTAATACCTACTGTTAATCAATGGACATAGCAGGGCACTTTTCAATACTACCTTCTAAGCATTTTAAAATGAGCCCTCATTGAATAGATTGACTCACATTCTGTATACTTGTCTCTCCTTCTCCTCTCTCTTCTAATTCTTCCTCTGCTCCTGCATGTAATTAATTACATCACATATTCAAAAAAGAAATGATGCCTGTCCTTTAGAGATGCCCTTGTCTGCTCTCATATTGATAAAAACTATTAAGACTGAGCAGTATTTTTGGTGCAAATGCAATGCAACGCTGTAATTCTGTGGGTGGATCGGACTTTTTTCAGCCACAAGTAATGGAACCATGGGTTCCATTACCTGTTTATTACCATAAATATCCCATAGTAGCTATAGCTGGAGGAAGTGTGCCTGTCAATTACAGCTGGCTGTTTGGTTGTTGTCATATCGTTGTACTTTGATCCTTGGACGCCAGCGTAATGCATTCCTCAAGGCTGCAAAACTTGCATCAAGCTTTATTAGCGTCATTATCGTGTATCATAGACGCAGTGTCATAATACAAATGTTTAGTTGCCTTACAGGCTGTTTTACAGTTTATGTCAAGTTTAGGAGACTCCGTTGTCTCAGGTATCGCTGGACTGAATATGTGTGTTAGTGATGTTCTGTTTGCGTGTATCTGTGTTTGGGTGTGTTTGATTATCCCTCAAAGCCTCTAAGGGAGCCGGATTCATTCCCACTCTGATAATGAGGGAGAGACTAGCAATGCCCTCAAGTCATTTCTCCTCTTCTTCCATCCTTCCTGTTGCTTTTCTTTCTTTCTTTCTTTCTTTCTTGCCTTTTGCATCTTTTTTTATTATTATTATTTCTTTTTAGTCTCGATAATGCACCTGCACTTGTCCACTTTCGTTGTGTGCATACCTCCGCCGGCATTGGTTTAGGATGACCGCATTTGAGTCCCTCTCTGTTCTAATAGATTTAAATGCCATCTGACCATTTTTCATCAGCGCGGTCAATGGCTGACTGTCTCTGTGGACCACAGTGCTAACAGCTCTGTTTCGCCCCGCAAAGCGTAAGCGCAACAGGGAGCTCTGAAAAAAGGAAGGAAACCAAATTAGAGGAGCCACCTTAGACTGAAGGAAAACATCTGCACCAAATAATTCTCTTTAGTGATGGATTGCACATTTTGTCATTCAGTTAATATTTAAGTTTAATAAAAAAGACTGGAAATTTATATTGTCTGATTCATCGCTTTCCTAAAGTGCAATAAACTATATATTTAAGGATTTGGGAGTTTTTAATAGCAGAGGTTGGCAGCATTCACTCCTGTGCAGTAATAAAGGAATTAGAGTGTATTTGAACACATTTATTTATAAAGGTAATTACAGTTTTACTAAATGTACCCACCTAAAGAACTAAAAGGGAGCTTTGTGTATGTGAGCGAGGGCAAGCATGCACCAGGAAGATTATGTGATATGCCTCCATATGTTCAATGCGCACCACGTGAACACATGTTTTAGATGAAAACAAAACAAAATGTGAAATGCAAGCTTTGACTGTAGGATACATAATAATACATCTCAGTGAACAAAACCAGTTTATGTACATTAATAAAAGCAAAGCTTAGCTGTGCACAATTTCACTGGGATACCTGTGTATGGGAAATTACTAGTGCATGAAAGAGAAGGAAATTCCTTGGTGCGCAGCTCCACGAGCTGGCAGTGCTCCCTTGGTCAGGTTATGATGAGCCAGGCTCAGAAGAGTTGTGGCTTCAACTCGTGTGTGTGTGTGTGTGCGTGTGTGTGTGTGTGTGTGTGTGTGTGTGTGTGTGTGTGTGTGTGTGAGGCTGCAGGTTGAAGAAAAAGCGGTTTGTTTTCCTTGCGGAGTTGAGAACTTGCCTTGTTGCTCTTGTTGCTTGCTCGGTAAAGTTTGCTGGAAGACTTTGTGTTGTGGCTGCTGTTACTAATTAAAAGAGAACCATCAAAGACATGAGAGGGGTCAGAGAGTAAAAGTAGAAAGGAAGAGAAACAATGGGGACTTGGGGGTTTTATTGCCCTGCTATCAAGTTACAGTTGCAGTAAGTGACTGGAGGAGCAGTGTGACTCTTTCCTTTTTAAGAGTTCACCTTAATCACACAAATTAACAAGTTAATCTGTGGAAATCCTAATGGTACCTACAATAGCCTTACTTATCCTGCATCAATACTCTAATGTGTTTTATATTTGCCCGGCTACTCATGTCCACTCATGCTGTTTGCTCCTGTCTTACTTTGTCTGTATATTCTGCTGGGAGTGCGAGGCGAGAGTGAGTCACAGCAGTGCATCCATTAATTTTAGACCAACCTTTCTCTGTCTTTTCCCATCTCTCCATCTCTTCCTCTTCCTGTCTCTGTTTTCCAGGTGACTGAAGTGAAGACTGACATTAGGGAGGCCCTTAGGAGAGCCCTCCCTCTCCCGTCACTGCCTTCTCCTCCGTCTACTCTGTGTCTTCTTCTCACTGCATTCAACCCCCCCCACACAACATCAGCATGGATCTGAAGGACCGCAGAAATCGCTCACTGACCAGGGGCCGCTGCTCCAAAGACTCCCAGTATAACACCTCCTCCCTGGACACCGATGAGTGTCGTGTGCCTACCCAGAAGTCCTACAGCTCGAGTGAAACGCTCAAGGCCTTCGACCATGAGCAGAGGCTGCACTACGGCGGGTGTGTGACGGACCTGGTTCACCATGAGGCTGATGAGTATTCTAGGCAAGGTCAGTTTGCCCTAAAATCCCCTGTACATATATATATTTATGCACCCACTCTATGCTGGACTCAAGACATTACTGAGAAAATCACGTTACCTTTATGACCTCAAAGGACATCTGTTTTGGGAAACACACTTATTTGCTTTTTTGCTTATTTGCCCAAAGGTTAGAAATCCACCTAACAAGACCTAAGAGGCTTATTTATGTATTCAGATAAAATTAATGATATAAAAATAACATGCTGTTGGTTAAGAAGGTGTATTGAATTATGTCTTATTTTTGCACATTGCATATACACTGAGCAAATGCAACACAATAAACAGCTATAGCAGGGCTGTCAAACATAAGGCCCGGGACCAGAATCGGCCTCGCAAAGACTCCAAACAGGCCCACTGGTTTACAGCTTTTCCACTCAATAAAGGACCCTCCTCAATTGCCATTCATACTACCCCAAAGTAATCAAGTAACAGATTAAATGACAGAAAAGTTCTTGTTTTTCTACTTTCTACTAAAAGGGGCATTGTCTGTGAATTTATTAAAAATTTATATTTTATTGCAGTTCTGGTAGTTCAGTAGGCGAGGAATGATGAACTAACAGAACTTTTTCTGCAATTTTACACATTTATAATGGTCACTGGTCCGGCCTACTTAACATCAAAGCCGTATGTAGCTCATGATATAAAATGAGTTTGACATTTCTGTGATATAGCATCTCTTTGTTTTTTTATTTGTACCTTCGTTGCCTTAAATATTTTAGGGCAATGAAGCAAAGGTTCAGATTCACTCAGCAAAAGAGCAATAACACATTTCCCAAAATGTCATATGATTTTTTGGAATAATAATTTGCATTATGCATAATTTACTTGCATAAAATACAGCTTTGTATTAAGCATAGAAGAGAGTTTGGGGTTTTTTGCAGGCAATATGCATCCAGGGTAATAGGAGATGACGACTACTAATTGAGATTAAAAAGCGAAACTCAAAGCTCTTGGGGGTAACATTTCCCTGTCAAAATCTGAACAATTATTTCTGATGCCTGCGTAACTCCAGTATTGTTCTGTCCAGCACAGGTGGGTGAGCCTAGCGTAGTCATAGACTTCAAAAGCCTTTCCACTCCTTTTCTGTGATCCAGCATTACGTAAAAAAATTCTATCACATTGTGAACGGCCACGTTGTTGCATGTGAAAAAGGCTTCCAGCTGTACGCTACTTTTAGCCACTATGCGTTTCTTGCTTCTGTTAGCAAGCTGTTAATGTAATCAGATCCTGCACTTTGCGGAGGAGGACCAAAGCAGACCTTTAACACTGGCAAGGCTGTCATAATGAACTTCTGTATCCCCCGGTGAGCAAGCTAGCCGATAGGCCGATAGGTCATTTTTAAAGGGGTGGGTCAGCCTTCGTAGCCCATGTCTTTAAACTGTGTGTGTATGTGTATGTGTGGATTTGTGTGTGCGTGTGCACGTGTATTGCAGGGGGACATGAAACAGGCAGTATTGATCCTTGGCTAGTGAAAGGAGTCAGACTCAATGGGATTGATCTCTACTAAGCTCTGTTTTCTCTGCATGGACACAGACAGAGGAGGAAGCCAGCTCAGAGTAATACAACACTACAATGACTACGATAGATAAAAAACAAAATCCCCCCCACCTCCGTCAAACAAATGCATAAATAAATGTGTATAGTATGTTGAAGAATCCTTGGTGGTATTTTGCAAATAGAATATCGTCATTAAAGCTTTAAAGAAAAGGTGTAAAGCTACGGTAGCAGATTCTAACTGCATGTGGTCTCAAGAAATTTGAGAAATGGATCAATCGGGCAGTAGTTTAAAGAAGAAAATGTGCAATGGCACACTCACAGGGGAGAAAGGTTTTGGAAGAAAGGAATACAACAGAAGAACATACTTCTTCTGAGGCAAAGGTAACAGCAGAAAATGGAGGATTGATTGGCAGAATGGATGAAAGACTGGAAGCAGTGGTGTGTGTAGATTCGGACACACTCCAATGCTGCACTGAGCTGACCTCACACCAGGCAATAGCTGGTCGATACCAAAGTCCTCTCAGCCTATCGGCTCCCTCGAAAGCCCAGAGCCGCAGATGCATCGTGGGAAGTGTGGCCACAGGAGACCAACAGTGTTGCAGCACCATATGGACTGTGACACTACGGGAGGAGGAATGGTGCTGGAAGGATGGAGAAAGAGAAGGAGTTGAGTGTGAGAAAGATAGAGCGAAAGAAGCAGCAGACAGAGTTTCCATGATCCTCCAACTAGATATTTTTATAACTAGCATGTGAGATAACGAGGGATGGAAACAATGTGTTCATATTTTGTCGTTATCGAGTACTTTAGCGGTAAGATAGAAGCGAGATACTTTATTTTCCTTACAGATAGTAGCTGGTTGACGGATTTCAGAATATTGACTTTTTGTTCTATTGATTTTCTAAAAAGAAAAAAAACTAAATAAACCCAAAGAGGAACAGTTTGATATCTGAAACTGATTTGTAGTATTATTGATTAATAGCTGATAAAACCACACGAAAAATACGATCAGCTGTGATTGAGTAGGTAAGCCATCCTGGCATTTTTCTGTTTTGAGTTGTCAAGACGTTCTGAGGTCATCTAAAGATTTTCTCACATTTTTATTTTGCTTTAATGGTTCTGTGTAACACAAACCAATTTGCAGTTCTTTGGTGTGCTAATGCATATTGACTCACCCTTACACCTGTCATTAGAGTCATGTGTAAGAAAGCAAAGCTTGAGTCCAGCACAGGTGGGAATAGAGCACCCACTGAGCTCAGATGTGCATGTGATATGATTTAAGTTTTTTGAATATATACTAGTAGTTTAAAGGTAAATGAAGACTCAGTTTATATTGTCTTGTAGAATAACTAATAATCAAATAATGGTTTTTACTGTCTTGTTCCTTTACGTGTAAATGAATACATGGAAATACTGTATATATGGAAAAAACAGAGTTTGCACAATTATAAGAAGCTTTAAAGTCAATATTTGGTATAACCACCTTTATTTTTCAACATAGCCTGAACTCTCTCAGGCAAGATTTCTTGTAGTTTTTGTAAGAAGTATTTATGAATGGATTTGGATTTTGGCTGCCTTTTGTTCCAGTCCCTCTCATGATGATCCCATACTGCTTCAATAATATTGATAATGTTCAATAATGATGTCTGGAGTTTGGGGAGGTCAGTCCATGACTGTTAGTGTTCCACTGGGTGTTTTTCTAGCCAGACATGCTTATATTCCATTGGCAGTGCGTTTGGGATCTTGGCCATGCTGAAAAATAAAGCCATCACCAATCAGAGGCTTTCCAGATGCTGCTGCATGGTGGATCAATGTCTGATGGTACTTTTCTGCTTTCGTAATTTTATCAGTTTTGACAAGATCCTGAACACTTGAGGCTTGAATGCAGCCTCAAACCATAATGGAGCTCCTGACCTCCTCTGTACACACTGAGAATAATTTGAAGCATACATTTCTAATTCAGATGCATCATTTCATAAGACCTGTTTTCACTGGTTTTCAGTTCTTGTGTAATTTAGCATACCTCTGCCTTTATAATAGCGGAGTCATCTTTCCACTAAGGCCAAGCATTAGATGGATCAGATGAAGATTGGATGGTTCTCTTGGGTCCTGCATCAGATCTTTGCACAATTTCTCTGTACTTCAGATACAGCTCATCCACTGTAGACAGTGTTTTAGGCCTGACACTTCTTTTGTCCTCCGCTTGTCAAGTGTCTTTAAGCACACACTGTACACCATGCCAAGATTTCAGCTAATTAAAAATGTTATTATATGTCTTCAAAAATTTGTTATTTCAGTTCAATATAACAATTTTTTTCATCATTTCAGATGAAAAGGTACAAGAACTGGACTGCAAATGAGTGAAAAGCAGCCAGTGTCCAAATAAAAAAATTCAAAAAACTTGAAAGACTTTCAGGAGCAGTTCATGACTTTTGCTCAGCGCTGTAAATTAAATTGAAAGCATCATCTGATTTTGGAAGCATATTTGCAGTGTCCTTTGGAATTCACCAACGATGAGATTTTTCTCTGGATTTTGTAGTATTCATTTTTTAAAAGGTAGTATAAGATACATCTGCATACATATCAAATGAAAAATTTATCACAAAAGCTCATCTGCTTTCTGCATTTCACATTAATGTTTGAACTATACAGCATGTTGCGTTGTGTTCACTGAGTGCAGTTTCCTATAATTAAAGAAATAACTCAACGATATTGAGAGATTATCGCCCCATGTGACTTGCAAGGTATCATTCATTTGAAATAGCAACAGAACAAAATGACCTCTGCCTTGCTAAGAGATAATCAGTCAGCTAACGTTCATTCATGGGCGGCTGAATGAAGCATTTAGGAATTTGGTCTGTTTATCTGGTTGAAAGATGAATTGTGCAATATGTTCCTGCATGTGGCTGAAATCCTTGATTTTTTTACTTTTTTTTTATGCTCCTATGTCAGTCCAAACATACTGCAGATTTGTGCAGCCCTTTTTCATTTCAGTTTATTTCTAGTGTTTGAAAACTAGCTGTCTGAAATGGCTCTTTGGAGATCCTGATAAAGCGGGCTCAGTTGTGTCTTCCAACAGACCCCCCACTTTCATTGGATATCAACTCCACTATTTCCCCATTACACACTTATTACCTAGTCTGCTTGGATAAGCACAGCCAAATAACACAGTCTTTTTCTCAACATAACATGCAGCAGCCTGGAAAGCTCATTACAAGTGTTCACTATTTAACACCACAAAGCCATGCATTTGAAAACACGAGTGATCCCAATAAGGCGCAAATCTGACTCCCATGAAAGCCGAATACGAGAGACGCATTGGTTGGATTTATTTTATACATAAAACTGTGACAAGTTTCATTTCCCTGTCTGGTTTTTTTCAGCTGGTTTGTTAGCAGTTTGAATCGCTTCCAAATTGAACCCACGACAGATATAAAAATATGACAAAAGTGTAAAACATCACTCTGAGCGATGTGCAGAGGCACACTTCCCCATACTCTCCTACTTCACTTTCTCTTTGTTGTATTCACCTCACTGTCTCTCTGATCTTTCAACTCATAGTACATCTCTTTGTCTCTCTCCAAGTCCTTTCTGCGGCTCCTATTTAGCACATCCCAGGGGTGTGTCATCCCTGCAGGTCCACCTCGAGACAGCAGGCATTATCACAGCCACTGCAGTCTCTAGAAGCTGTGGCCTTTCCTTTCAGATGGATCTAAATGGGCCCTTCTACATTCTCTGCTGTTTTACCCCCAGGGCTTGAAATCAGTGTCACAGAGAGAATCCACCACCCACCTATCTACCTCACTGCCTGGACAACACTCAACATCATCTACTGTCCCTTCTCAATTGTGTATCTGTTGCTCTCTCTTTCTGTCTCTCACTTTTTTTCTCACTTTCTTTGATGTCCTTCTTTGCTTTTCTGTCACACCTTTCATGTCTGCTCTTTCACTCACATTCGCTTTCTCCCCATTTCTTTCACCCTTGCTGGCCCTGTATTGTTGCTTTAGTGGTCATATCACACCTTTGTGTTATGTTCAGGCCCCCTCTATGGATTTGAGACCAAGCTCATGGGGCGTGACTTCATTTTAGACTGCACACAGGCTTTGCCAGCTATCTGGGTTCTATAGGTCTGGCCTCTCGTTTTCAGAGATATGGTCAAATGTGCACGCGTGTGCCTATATTACCAGAATGAGGCCACTGAAATCTGAAGAGCTGCACTATATATCCTGTGTGGCCATGTTTCCCTCATTTTGCATTCCCTTTTCTCCATTGACTTTGATTTGACAAATCACTACAGTGGCCAAGGAATGCCTTGTCCAAAAACTCTGGCCAAACTCTGCCACTCGTATCCTGGCACGATTACCTCCGCTGTCTGTATTCAAGACCGAATGGCAAGGAAAACCCACTGTGAGGTGGCTGGGAAGAAGCTTTATGCTAGAGAGACTTCCTTTGTTTTCTCTGTCCTCTCCATTCTTTGGGGAGACTTCCAAATATCTGTGAGAAAAGCAGCAGCAGCAACCTCTCATAATATGTCCTCTTCAGCAGGATTCAGGGACTCACCCTAACCCTCTGGAGAGAGCAGCCTTCTGTGTGACTGTGTTTGCAGAATCCTCCATGAAAAGATCAAAGGAACCAGTGTAAAGTCTTACGTGATGAAAGTGTGACTATTTCAAATCGCTCCTCGGCTTAGGTGTGTGTTTACTCGGCCACACAAACATCCCCTAAAGGCATCTTTCCATTCAGAGTGAGCTGTCCACCGATTTTAGCAGTGTCAAACTCATGATGGGCATTGCTGTTGGAACTCAGCCCCCAACGATTTGTTGCAGATCCACATTTGGACCCAAATTATATTTTTTTTTTCATTTTCCTACTTGCCATGTTCAGGCCCTAAATACTAATTCAACTTTAAGAAGTTCCCTCTACAGTGACAAACTAGTTTATAGCACCCTAAGTGGCTTGTGAACATGTTTAGCTGCACAGTAGTAGCATTTCCCTTTCAGATAAACATCCCGTGGGTACACGGTTGAAGAAGCAATATATTTGTCTCTTCCATCTGATGTGTGATTACGAGTAGAGGTGCCTCTAGTCCTTAAAGCAAGGCTTCCAACAACTTTCAACTGTGATCCCCAGTAGGAAGCCAGTCAGTGTTCTCATTTATGATGCTTCACTCCTTCTTCTTATTCTTGGCTGTGACTCTTACACAGTGGTGGTTTGAATTAGGGTAGCAGATTGTACCTACCACATATTCCTTTCCTAGTGGTGCTTATGACTTGCAGCAGTCGGTGACACCATGCCTCTCAGAAGGAATGCACATTTGTTTGTGGTCTCTTCGTGGACCAATAGCATAGCTGTTCTGCACAGGGGACACAGAAGAGTAAAGAAATAGTGTAAACAAGTACGAATTTCCACAAAATTAAAGTAAAGCAAAATAGAGAATGCAAGTTTTGTATTCTTCTTTGTGTATATTCATGCACACATGCTTGTCTGTGTGTTCGTGCATTCCACCGAGTTACTGTCAACCTGTACTGCTGATGATCAAAGAGAGAACAAAGCAGCTGCATGCTATTAAAAATAAATGGCGGTGAGATTAAATACAATCCCTCCCCTCTTCTTCCGATCCCTCTTTATCTTTGTCTTCTCCCTGGCATTCTGTGCCTCTGCCAGCTGCTGACACTCAAAAGCATCCCGTAGCTGCAGCAATAGAGCAGCAGAGTTGCTGAAGAATATCCTGGGGCCGACTCCACTCCACTCCTCCGATCCTCAATGCGCCCCACTCACCCCATCCCCACATTCGCTCTTTTAGACAGGAAACTGCTCATCTGGGTTTGTATATGTGGCCCCTAAACATGCAAGGATGTCTTTAAAGGGGTTTACAACTCAAAGTAGCATCTGGTCCAGCATTTGGCACACAGACTTGCGTATATATTAAAGGGATCTGGTTTAAACACTTAATTTAGTTATTTTCCCCGCATTACGAGTTTGTGCGCATAAACCGTGTTTGTGAAAGATTGAAAGGGATTATGAGTTGTTTTGGGACTAAGTGCGGGCCTGTCAGAACCCGATGTGCCCTTGGAATTCACTCTTCGACATCATCTACACAAAACCAAAATGCACCTCGGCTTAGTTTTGTCAAATCCTCCCCCGTGCTATAAAAGTAAAAGTGCTTCGCTATTAGGAATGATGTTCACACAGGTGCATGCACAGCACATGAAAACACAGGGTAACAAATGAGACAAATAACAGGGAGAGGCTGGGGAAATGCATGCTGATCGTGGCAGCTATTTAGCACCGGCGCAGGCTTTTATTCGCAGACACACGGGCACACACAAATATTGGGTAACAAACAACACTATTAATTGACAGAGTCCAGGGAAATGCATGCTGACATTTGCAATTTTCTTAGAATAAAAATCATTTATCAGACAATTTTGTGTGGGTTTTGTGAGAGTTGAGTTAATCTATGTTTACTATGTAATGACCCTCTTTGACTCTGCTTTGGCAGCTTTTGATAAATGAGGCAGATTGTAAATGTCACTGTTATCAAGTGTTTTTTTCTCGCTCGCTCTCAGTGGAGTCAGTTGCTTCCTAGGCTGTAATTAAACACGTTCCCCCGCTACAGAATTTAAATGTGTTTTGCGTGCAAAGATATAGGCCACATTTCTTACATTATACATGTCCATATATGTTTTGACGTTCCCCCTGTCCTTGCCCAAGTAACAGAAAGGTGGGTGAGGGGGGCTGTGCAAAGATTGGGTTTGCAGCTGATTTTGCAGCATGCTGAGGTAGGCTTCCATATATCATGAGATTACAATGCATCAAAATCTTAGGAATTATAAGTTTCAGAAAATAAGCCTAAGTAACAACAGATGAACATAGGACATGTTGCACAGGTGGAATCCTATCATGGTATCACACTGGCACAAGATTAATGGATCAGTTCTTAAATCGTGCTTTTGTACTCTACTTGAGCACTCGAAGGGCTTACATCAACATGTCTCAGTCAACCATTCACACACACATTCTAGATTTAAGAGCTTTCTATCATCATAACATTCATATTTGAATGAATGTATCAAGAGCAACTAGGGGTTCAGTATCTTGCCCAAGGCATGCAGACTGGACCGGCCAGGAATTGAACGACTGATAGAGATAATAGATGAGCTGCTCTACCTCCTGAGCCCCCAGCAATCTATTTCAACCCAGACTCGTCCATTGGATTCCCAGATGGAGAAGCATGATTTGTTGCTCCAGAGAATACATCTTCACAGCTCTAGAGTCCAACGGCGGCATGCTTTACACCACGGCATCCAAGGCTTTTCATTGTGCTTGATGTAAGGCTTGGATTTAGGTGCTCTGCCATGGAAACCCATTCCATAAAGCTCTCTACGCGCTGTTCTTGAGCTAATCTGAAGGCCACATTAAACTTGGACATCTGTAGCGGCTGACTCTGCCGGAAGTTGGTGACCTCTGTGCAGTGTGTGCCTCGGCGTCTGCTGACCCCACTATGTGTCTTTCTGTGGCCTACCACTTTGTGGCTGAGTTAGTGTCTTTTCCAGTTGCTTCCACTTTGTTATAATAACATGAACAGTTGACTGTGGAATATTCAGTAGAGAGAAAATTTCACAACTGGACTTGTTGCATAGGTGGCATCCAATCACAGTACCACAGAGGAATTCACCAAGCTGCTGAGAGGGACCCATTCTTTCACAAATGTTTGTAAAAGCTGTCTGCATGTCTATGTGCTTGATTTTATAGTGATTGAAACACAGAAATTCAATGATTTGGATGGGTGAAGGAATACTTCTGGAACTACAGTGTATGTTGAGCTTAAAGTCAGTGTCATGAAGCATGGCTGTGTAGTTCTCAGTCATCCACAGTGGCATGAAGGTGTCTCTTTTTAACCTGACCATGTTAACTTATGCTGAACCCATAATTAGTCTAGAGAAGGTAATATTCAGAGTTTGAGCTTAAAATCAGCTTGAAGTGCCACATTTTAAACTGATTCCAGTAAGCGTGATATAGATCATCTGCTGAAAGGGCGCAATTCATATATGCAATTTGTTAAGCCACGCCTTGGTAACTCGACCGAATAAAGCCCAGCTGTAGTTACAACAGCGCAAACTGTGCTTCACATTGTCGCTGGAATTTGCATGTATTCATTTAGTGATGTAGAAAATGTATAAAGGTTTTTGTGCCTGGCCCTATTCTACTGCTAAGTCTCTTTTACACTGCTGAAATCAAAGCTACTAGAACACAGTTTAGAAAATTGATCGACTTGATGATTGACTTATATTTGCAGGCTATTTATCCCCTGTTTAATCAATACAATTCATTTCACTTTCATCTGGTAACAAACTGAAGCGATTTCCACGTCTCCTTTATTAGACGACAGAGTAACTAATAAAGTACCCGAAGGTACCGAGTACCCTTTTGTGTTAACTGATCACATTTAAAGTTACAGAGTTCTAATGTCCAGCTGTCACGTTAGAAACATTGAGCATGAAAATAAAAATATTAATATTATTTAATATATTTATTTTCAGCACTTCTCAAAAATTCACAACGACACAGTTACTCTTTTCTTCTTCTTTCTTCTTCTCTCTTTCCTATTCTCATAGCAACAGTGTTAAAGTTACATGTTACTCTTATTTTTTTATAATCTCTCTCACCTCAATTATGGCTGTGATTGGAGCAGGCAGTGCTTAATTGATCTACTCTGTGCAGAAGAAAAGTCAAATGACACGTCAAACACCTCCTTTTTATGTGAGCACACACAGAGCGTTAAGTAGAAAGACTGTGTTAACAAAGAAAGTTGCTAACCACCTTTGTGAAACCTGTTATCTCTGACTGCGGTTTTGTCAAGCCAGATAATACAAACAAATCCTGCTTAGGTTGCTTTGTACTATGCCCCCCTGGTTTTCCTTGTATATTGGAACAATAGATGAGGCAAAAAATGCCACAATCTTTTGTGGTCTTTCTTTTGATTATTTTGTATATGATGATATATTGCTCCTGTTGTGAGAATCTCAGTGGAAGCATTCTTTTTTGGTTTGTTTTTCCCCCATGATCACATGAATAATATCCTTTGTTTGCTTACCCTGGGCTGCCCGAGGTGAAACCAAGGTTTAAAACATTACACAGCTGGTGCAGAGTATGAAGGTTGAGATGTAGGATTTCAACCTTGATTTGGCCCATGGAACACATTTCGCCACCTCGCCGTTCTAGGCAACCGAGATGACAAATGTATAAATAAAGCAAAAATCTTCCCGTTCCGATCAAGGTTTGCCTTGGAAATTCTGTGACCTGCTAAAAAGTCATCTTTTTTTTTTTTACTTAAACCCTGTAAATCTATTTTTCAGGTGAAGGTACCATAGCATAAAGCAGACTTGTTGTTGCTGTGGTTACCTGCAGTTAAATATACCCTTGACTGAGAGATGAATTTTTGTCTGCTCTGTGGACCTGGATCCTACGACCGGCAGCTCAGTGCAGTAATTGGCATTTTTTTCATATTTGGAGCAGGTTTTACCATTTTTTCTTCCACATTTTAAAGGCTGCACATCTGTTGTGAAAATGATGAGGCAATTTATATACACATAAGCAGAGAAGAGAGAGAATGAGAGAGACAGACAGTGGTACTTTATTTATCCCATATTTGGGAAATTCTTTTGAATCTTTGAACACTACAGATGCTGTTTTGTACCACTTACCAGAGCTCTGCGATAAACAGCACAGCATGTCTCCTTTTGTATTTACAATAGTAAAAGAAAAAATTAGAAATCATATCTGTTTGATTTAAAATTTAGTTCTCCAGTGATGACAACAATCCTGCAAATCTTGATCTTGATTTTTTTAAAAACAAATGTGACACTTAAAGAAAAGCTCTAACGGCAACATTCATAATTTCTTTTAGTAAATTAAAATTTTAGATAGCAGATTTATATTTATAAAGAGTTATGACTGATTTGGTAATTTTGAACACAAACAAAAAAAAAACGTGGTAACATTAAAAAAAACACCCCCCATAGTAGTGCTAGTCAGCCGCGCATTTCGACAGGTGCCTTGGGCTTCATGTGTCACATTGGGCTGTTCAGTTAATCAAACTTTAATTTTAATTACAATTTTGGTCTCCAGTGATTATTAAAACAAGGTAATCATGATAAAAAAAAAAACTATTATTCTGACACATTTTATGACAATGGTCTTGTTTTTGTCTTTCCAGATTCACTCCCTGCCAGGCTGTGGCATGTTTAGTTTAATCCACTTTTATTTGTTTTTTCAATGACGTTAAAAATCAAAAAGTACAAACAAATCTACTTTTTTAAGGACACATATTTTAAGTAATATTAAAAACCTACAATCTGTCATTTTGTTAAATAATTGTGTTCACAATATTGGGTAATAATAACGATTAAAATTATTCCTGCGTTTACTTTTATGCTTTAATAAAAGTCAGTTTAATCCCAATGCCAAATGAAATATGCCAGTGTCATAACCAAGGATAAGCCGTGTCTCCCAGTCTAGTCAATTTTGGCCCTTTGCTTATGGATGAGAAATACCTCACTGCTTAGAGCTACACTTCTCAGTGACAAGACCTCTTCTCAAGTGCATGGTGTTGTGTCATGTCTCGTCATGTCCTGTCCAACCCGGACTGCTGTCCTCTGGGCAGAAGTAGAATGAGATCAAGAATGGATGACATTTGTTACACCTATTTTGGTCTCTTCATTAGAAGGTGCAAGGCCCCTGTGGCTCAGGCGGGAACTGAAAGGACGGGTGTCATCTGGGAGGTGTGGGAAGTGTTTGACCATAGCAGTCTGATTTGTGCGTATCTGTTAGGTCGTTATTGCACTGCTAATGGTGGCGTTAATGACACGTCACACGCTATGGGATGTATATGTGTGTAATTGAGAGTGTGCGCTGCCATCGTGTCATGACATGTCAGTCGCACAATAAAGGTAATGCCACAACAGATTGGTTGCTGGCCGCTGACTCACGATAAATAGCAAGAATTCGAAGAACACTTCACTCGGTGTTTTTAACTTGAGTGAAGTGTAGCTTGTAAATGGAAAAACAGAGCAACGAAAGGAAGAAAGCGAGATTCAAAAAGAAATATGATCATTTGTATGTGAGAAAGAAACGGAAAGACACCGAGTGAGACAACTAAGTTAGATACCAACTGTTAGTGCACACGGAAACAGAAACACAAGGTATACAAGAATGGTAATCAGTATAATCAAAATCCAATTCCAATAAGAGTAGGTTTAAGTGAATGAAATTGAACTAACAAGAGAGAAATAAACAAAGCAAATAGATTAGAAGTGTGTGTGTGTGTAGGTGAGTGTAGACATCTGTATCGAGGATTGCAATAGGACAAAGCTTTAGGAACTAGAATGTTCTCAACACTTTGCTCTAATAAAGCAAAGGGCTGTAGAAGATCAAGGCCTGCTATGGTCAGGGTTAGGCTTTACATTATGGTTTTAGTTAAAAAAACAGTGTGTTTAATTAAACTACTACACTACCGCGTAGCAATTAGTGAGCGCTGGCATTATCCTTGCAAGAATAAACCGGTTCATGTATGGTAACTGTCAATGTTAAAGGACACTTAGATGAAGTATTGGTTAGGAAAAAAAGTTTTCTGTCTACGAATTTGTTAACATTTCCTGCCTGCCTTGCTGCTCTGTATACTTATTACTTTCCTGTTGTGATAATTACTACTGCCAAGGTACACTATGCCGCTTGAATGCAAACATATGTCATTTTTGGCCACTTAGAAATACTGACGGTGTCCCTTTGTTTATTCTCTACTGGGGTATAGCGACTGAGAACTCTGGGGTGACTAGATCCCAAAATACTAAATGCTGGTTGGACGGTATGTTTCTGTGTTTTGTGGACAATGTGGAACACATCAAAGTATGGAGGTGTTTTGAAATGTTGATAATGTACTTTGCTAGGAAACAAAATAGAATGCTAGGAAAATGGGTGTAGTGGTTTATTGAAACATGTGCAAACATAAGTGGAGATACAGTAAGGAAAAACTGGAGTTTGTACAATTCTAACAAGTTTGAAAGTCAGTATTTGGTTTGACCAACTTATTCTTCAACACAGTCTGAACTCTATTAGTCAAGCATTCTTGTAATTTCTTTAAGTAGTCTTCAGGAATAGTTCTCCAAATTTCTTCAAGCACATTGATTCCAAAGCTCTTCTTTGGATGTTGACATCAGTTTTGACAAGATCCCAAGCACCACTAGCTGAAATGCAGTTCCAGACCATGACAGTGCCTCCACTGTTTTTTAACACTCACTAATATATCTCCTGACCTCTTCCGTATAATTTCTCAGTGATCTGAACCACTTCATAAGAACTATTGCCACAGTCCAGTTTGTGTAATTTGGCATCTCTCAGGTCTTTGCTGGATTTTTCTTTTTTCTCAAGAACATAAATTTCCGATAGTGTACATTTGCTGTGGATCATTAGACCTACCATTCGTCCTTTGTCCTTCACTTGTCCAGTTCCTTCGAATTGATTAAGGACATACCACACACTACACTGAAATATGACAACTTTTCAGCTAATAGCGAATAATTTTGCTGGTGCAAAAATATTTTTATGTTTTTCAAACTGTGTTGTCTTTATCATTTTTAATAGATTTTTTATATTCATAGATTGTGCGTGTGTATTTGTTTTGTTTTGGGGGGTTTTGACAGGCTGCTAGTAACAAAGATACAATATAAAATTGTTGTCTGTTATGTGCAGATATAACACTAACTCATACCTTAAGTCAGATGCTGCTTCTATGCTTGAATCATTCACAGGTCAGTGTTAAGTGGCTTAACAAACAAAAAGACATTAATATCTACTTTTAACCACTATGCAGTTGTTGTTTTTTTAAACTCTACAATAAGCCTTCAAATTCCTGAAAATGACTGTATTGCCTCACTGGTACAAGCAGTGTTTTTTTGTTTTTTTTATTCAGCCGAACAGAGTCTTGTAGATTTATTTGGATTTACCTTCACAGACCTATCATTTGGTTGAAACACTGCATGTTATAAGCTGCAGATTTACTTGTTACTTTGCTCAGCAGTAAGTTTAGCTCCCTTTACCCGAGGTACAGTACATAATCATTTGGAGTATTCATGCGCCACACGCTGTGCCTAAGAAAAATAAGTGACATGGGGGAAATAGCAAGCATCTTGCTGAAACTTACAGCAATACAATAGTGTGAGTGGGTATGGCATTGGCAGTGATCCATTAAACCAAATGTACTTCCCTTGATAAAACTCATTATGTGTGTGTGTGCGTGGGGGAGCGAAAGTGTGCAATGCAAGTGTGACTGTTTGTGAGTAGACAGCTTTGTGGGATAGAGGGCCTATCATTAAAAAATCATTTGTGCTTGTTAGCAGTTTGACAGGCAAAGTATAGGCAGCAGGACTCTGCATTATGCTGGTTGACTTTCCCCCACCCCACCGTGTAATTCTGTAAAGGATGTAAAGCAGGCAGAACTTGTGGGTTTCATTGCCTGCAATTATGCTGCTTTTTTCAGATTGAATAGTTTACAGTCCGGGCCACCCTCGGACATGCCATTTTCAGCATTCAAGGGAGTGCGAGTTCAGAACAAGTTCTGATTTGCCCTGAAGTGTCGAACTAGTGAACTGATTTGCTCCTCAGTGGAGGCTGCATCAAAATCAGGAAGCAAATGCCACTGTGCACGGTAGGTTCTCCAACAGTCTCCTGACATACGTAAAATTACTGTTAATAACAGTAAAAGCCTTATTTTCTTTGGCACAGCTAAGAAAATGCAGAAATTTGTGGCTAATAGCAGCCAAAATGTGTCATTTCTTAATATTTTCCATTTTCATTTGCATCCAATTCTGAATTCATCTGCGCTGCACTTTAGTATGCCTGAAGAAAATGAACTTCTCTTTTGTGTTTTCTTTTATCTGAATTTTGAAGCAATAAAAAATACATCTATATTGCTTCTTAATAAATGAAAGCTTTAGTGATGACATTTTTCAACAGATCCAAGAGAAAGGAAAAGGACAGGAGAGTCAGGGAAGCAGCAGAAATGACCAAGTAGAGAATAAAAGGCAGCTTGCAGTTAAGGGTCATGCTTCCCAGATCAAAATATTCCCAGAATTCCATTTATCTTTATTATCTTATAATCTGTCTCCACTGAGTGCATAATTAATCTGTGCAATTAGACAAGACATAAGAGCATGCAAACAGATGCAGAGGAATTTAGTAGGGGTTTAAGGATCCTGAAGCAGACCAACACAAACCTCACCTCTTCTGTTTTCGCATATAGCTACAGGACCCTATCCTCCCACAGACTCTACCTGCTGCTACCTGACCTTATTGAGCTCTCATTATATTACTAATAGAGGCACAATAGTAACCTGAAGGAAGATTGTAAAACTGAAACACTTCAGTGCATAAACACCGACACAATGGGAGGATTATGTGACAGAGAAACTCTAGCATGGAAACTACTAGTAACAGGTATGCAAATGGAGCTTTAAAATGTGCAGTTTCACTGAGTGAGATTTTCCCTTAAGAACACCTTTTAAAAGATTAAAATAAACTTTTCTGTTGCTGTAAATTTGTGTGAATATAGGTTGTAAATAGTAGCAGAGAAAAGTGTGCATGTAATGGAATGCTAATTAGCCATGCGCTGGTGTTGCTTATGCTAATTAGCCAAGTGAAGCCAGTTCAGGCCTTGTTAAAATATGCTAGCTCTGTCAAAGCTGTAAGACTTAAGTTTTATTGCCTGAAGATTCTTTTAAAAAAAATCATAATATTATTATTTTTTAAATATCCTAATTAAGTGAAAATACTTTTGATTTAACTATTTTTTTAAATATCAATATAGTCCAGAGACAGTTCCTTAAAGTTTGAGTGAGAAAGCTGGTGATTGAATTAACATTGTGTCAAAGCAATGAAAAATGATCCACAGTTTCATTTGCACAGACTGCCGCTGTGCTACACTGTGTGTGAAGATTGGGGGGGGGGGGGGGGGGATGCGCTTCCTTTTAAGCTGATAAGGGAAAAAAATAGGGAGTGAAACAGAGAGTGAGGCAAGCTGATGACGAAAAAGGGGATCATAAGATGCGGTAGTGAAGACTGATGAAATCCTTGGTCATGGTAAACACTCTTTGCAGGGAGAGAGATGAAAAGAGGAAAAGATGGAGGTAGAGCAGGCAGACAGAGCAGTGAACAAAACGGCAATAAAGTGGATTTAATGAAAGCACCTCAGCAGAGAGACAAAGAGCAGGGGGAAGGAGGTTGGCCTTAATGGGAATGCATGTTAAGACAAGGGTCAAAGTTCAAGGTCACTTTTTCTATCTGAAGTAAGAATGGACGATATGAGACTATTTTCACAATACTATTATGCTTATATGGTTATTTTTTAAAAACCTACATCGGTGGTGGAAAATGAATAAACAGCTTCCCAAATCACTGTTTCCATGGTGATGAGGTGAAGTCATGTGTAAAATGAAGTGAGTATTGCATGTGTTGTTTACGTCAAAAATGGGATTGCTAATGATCAGTATCTGTCTGCTGATTTTGATAAATATCTGAATGACTTCTGTGTTCTCAAAATGTTTTTCTAGCTATAAATATAACTTTTCAGTAGATTTTCAGCATGATGCCCAAGCCAGTTTGTGGCAAAATATCACGGAGTGGAGATGAGGGTTGTGGATATTCTGTGTAGCACACCTGATTTTTAATGACGGATCAGTCTTTCTGATCATTAGATATTAGAAGCCAGGACTAAGATAAAGATGCTGAGATAAAGTTCGCGACTAGAGAACTAGTTCTGTTCATTTTTATTCAGTGCATTACAATAAAAAAGACTTGAGCCACCCCTTTTTTCTTTAAATTTTGCTTCCAAGGAGCCAGACTTTCTTGTACTTTTTAAAAGGTGCTCTAAACTAATTGTTCTCCGGCCTTTCTAAAAGTTTTTTAGGTTTTCTATGGACATTTGCTGATTGGACATATAACAGATTTTTCTGTTAAGTCATTTAACACTGACATAACACTGACCTTTTTATGCTTGAATGATTAAAGCATAAAAAAAGCACGTAACTCAAGGTAGGAACAACTGTTGCGTCTACATGTAAAAGACAAGCTAGCAAAGAACCAGCTTTAAATCCTCTTAGCTAGCAGACGCCAAAAGACATCATTTGTTCCCAGTTCTTGTTGAATCTACAAAAAATGTCAACAACAGGCTGCCAGCATCTTTAGAAGACTTTCGAATGTCCCTCGGGAAGCCTTGAAAACTGTTCATGAAGGCTACTTAAAGAAATGACAAGAAGGCTTGCCTAAGAGAGTTGAGGCTGTGTTGAAGACAGGTGGTCATACCAAATACTGACTTTAAAGCATTCTTTTTTACTTTATATACTGTATAGCCCTGCATGTTTGCATATGTCTCAATTTTCAAATTCCCTAGTAAAATATACAGACTTTCGCAAAGTACTATATATTTGCAAGTATTAAGGGTACTGTGGTGCACTTGAAGACTGATAAACTTGGGCCTTTAGTGAACAGAAGTTCTTTGTAACATCAATAAAATCATGGTGGGATAGCTTTTGGCTCTTTGGATCCTGAAACATGTTAGCACACAGACAATTAACAGACACAGATGTGAGCAGCCCAAGTTTGCTGCCAAAATGGCACAAGCCTTAAAACACACATTAATGCGCATAAGGGCGGGCATGACAGCGACAGTGTCATATAGACGGACAGGGACTGATTTGATTAGAATTCAGTGCCACATTTTGCCCCCACATCTGTCATAATATCATGTAACAAACATGCAATTGGTTTTCTATTTGAGGAATAACTGAGATAGATTTTCACGTCTGCTTCAACCCCTCGCCCCAATCCATCTTTCTTTGAATACATAGTGCATCGGGTGGTGTCTCCAGCTGATGGTGATAAGGAGAGATTGGATTTTACATGTGTAATCACTGGTTATGAGATGTTAATTGTACAGAGCGGTGTCCTGTGGGATGTAACATTAGATATGTGCATGCACGCACACACGCATACAAATGCACTCAAGCATACACTTCAGTGTTGTGTAACTGTGTCCACGCAGTGTTTGTGTAGACTAGCTGTGTTTGTAGCCCAATTATTGTCATTTTAGGCGGATGGGATAATCTGCATAAAAACTCATCCTGACTGTGATTGTGGAGTAGACGCTTTTCTAGCAAGCCGAACAGTTCTGGATAATTTGCTGACTGATGTTAAAGAACCCATGTGCTCTACTCTCTCAGGCCTCCTGGAGTTCTCTCCTGTCCTCCTGCGATACTTCATCTCAGGTATGAGTTCATCGACTTTAGTTAGATCCTGTAGTGTAAATTGCCAACAAATTGTCAAAGTCCCTTGGCTCACGGATTGTAAAGAAGGTTCTTTTTGTCTTCCTTTTATGATAAGTGGGAGGAAAAGACAATGAAGCGAGGAAAACGAGGAATGGTAATACTCGCTGATGTCTTGTGGTGCTTGGGTGCCTTTGCACTGTAGCTTGTTGGAAGCTTGGCAAGCTGTAGCGCATTAGCCGAATCCACCTGTGGAGCTTTATACTTGCCTCTGCTCTCTAGCCTAGTCCATCTGTTTGCCTGAGTAGAAGTATAGAGCCTTTCACCACTTCCCTGGCTGCGTTTCCCTCTGCATTACTTTCAGCACAACTCTCGAGTTCCGCCGAGCCTGTGAAGAGGAGCCGTGAAGATCCAGCAGACGATTCTCATCTGTTTAATTCCTCTTTCTGTGATTGCGTCCGTACGCCTGATGAGTCACAGTTAACCCAGTCACACAGCTGTGCGATTCCCAGCGCGCTGATTCATATAGTGTGCCGCCACAATGCCAACCTCTCTCTCTCTGCTCGCCTCTTCCTTTACCCTCCCTCACAAACTGCTAATGAAGTGAATCACAACTGTTTTTCCCCCGATCCCTTTACCCCAACAGCTGATGGTGAGCGATTGCATCCACAATACTCTTTTAATTAGTATAGAGAATAAATTGGTTGAGCATGCCTTTTTCCTTAATTGCTTTTTCCTCAGCTTGGATTTAATTGGGCCGCAGCTCTGTTTATTGATCTCCTTTGATGTGCTTTAATTTGGATAATTTTATATATTTATTTTGGACGTGACGAGTCGGTTTGTCTTGAGGGGGAGAGTGTTAGGCGGTGGGGCTGGTGCTGCAGCAGACTGCGGTACATTCGGCGAGCCTGGGGTCCAGCGTGCAATGGCAACTAGGTGGGGAGATGATCAAACCCAGAAGGCAACGAAGCAGCCCCACTAAAGTCTGAGAGGCCTCAAGTGAGCAACTCTTTGATCTCACATCAACACCTCATGAATGCCAATGTGGATCAGTAAAGCAAGGCAGCCGGGCCTTCTCAGCCAGCCTTAACAGGCTTGCAGGCCAGTACATATTTCTTCCAGCAGCTAGTTTTTATTTTGTGCCTGATTCATGCTGCGTCATCTCTCCCCCTCCTGCCTGCCACAACAAAGCGCAATTTTCCTCCTCCGCCTCCGTGGTTTCATAATTAGTGTGCTTCTCTGCGTGTGATGGTGGGTTTGTTTTCCAGACGTGCGTGAGCATTTGCTTGTGCAAGCATTCGTTTGTGCTAGTGCGATCAGTTTTGCTGCATTTACGCACATTATTCTCAGCAATCCCCTTAAACCCATCTTTCTCCTTCGCAGGGGGCAACTTCACCCTGGCCGAGCTCGGAGTGTGCGAGCCGTCTCCCCCTCCGCACCCCGCCGCTGTTCCCTACTGCCCCGACCTCGGTCTACTCCAGCGGGGTTACTCCCTTAGCGCTGGCTCCGATGCCGACTCAGACCCCGAGGGGCCGCTGTCTCCAGAGCGTGCCATCCAGCTGTGGGCCGGACGAGGAGGGGTAAAGTCCCGCCGAAGCTCAGGAGTGTCCAGTCGCGAGAACTCAGCCCTCACCCTCACTGACTCTGAGAATGATAACAAGTCTGATGATGAGTCAGGTAGGACAAAGGACTCTCAGACGATCGAGATGTGTTTCATTTATTAAAGTAGAGGCCCACGATCTGAGAAAAAAGGTGGAAGAGTACAAATTTGATGAGAATGTGTGAACACAGTGAGGCTGATGCTCTGGGCTGATGTTATATGAAATGGGATCATGAAAGGGAATGTATGCATAAATCTTACACAATATTGTGAAAACCTCTCTCCGACAGACAGCCATTGCCTGAATTGCGAGAGAGTTGGATTTATTGATTAAGTCTGTTTGTGATCTGAAGAACAGTAGTTGGACACCCCCCCAGAGGGCCTCTTTATTTTCATCAATAGCACTTAGCCAAAACCCTCTAACTCCACCCTTTTAAGCCACTTATCTGCTGATATCTCACCACTGGTCTGTCAGTCTTCAAAACAAGAAGATAAAAAAAAACTTCTGAGCTTTTTTTGGGGGGGAGCGCCGACTGCATTTTAGCTTTTGTGAGAGGAGCTAATCTCGCTTCTCCAATTGCATCTTTTCTCTGAATCGCCCCGTGACTGCGAGAGTGCGTTTCTCCCAGGGGAAATCTCATTCCTCCGGCAACTTTGTTTATTGCCAACTTCCCATTTCCTTGTTAATCCTGACGCAGTCGTAAACCCGCGCACGAGCCTCACCGAGGTGTCAATGGAGGTTAATGAAAAGTGGATGGAAGGAAGAGCAACAGTCTAATTAATTGAATTCTCGGCAGCCGCACATATCAGCTGTGGATCAACCTCTGTTGGACTGTGAGCCTCAGAATCCGAAACAACTTCTGTCGACTGATCAAACTACTCAACACCTATTAAACACGTCAAGAAACACCTTCCCTGAGATGCGCTTCTCTTCCAACCACCCGATAATTGCTTTGTGGTTAATTACCAAGCTAATCTTGCAGCCACAGATATCAGCTGCAGACGCCGCTCTCACTCTCTCTGTTTCAGGGCCAGAGGAACAGCATTGAGCACTCTGTCGCCTGTATTTCAGGACCTTGTAGAATTAGCTTCTTAATCCACCTCTGTATTGTGATAATCACTTGCCTGCAGTATGATGTCACCGAGTGTCGATTGTTCAGGCGATCAAAACATGTCGCTTGTCAGTGTCGCAACATAAACGTTGTCAAAAAAGTGGTATTCATGTCTATTTATACACTCCTGGGGGGGGGCAGACTTTCATAATTTTGATTATGCAGTACACGTCTCAAATCAAAGTCATTTTAATTTAATTCCACTTCAAAAGTTTGCCTTCTATAGAAGCATTAAGGGAAACCACCATCTCACACCTTTAGGCCCGTCTCGTGGTTTCACAGACTGTAGATTTAGATCAGGCGTCTGCACTGGTGTCTCTGCCAGCATGAGGAGATCAGAGGCAACGCAGCAGCCTGATAAAAAGACGAGTGTACGTGTGTTTGATCAAGTCAATCCATTAGTTATTTAGTCTCTCTGAGTGAGGAAATCTCACCCTCTGCTCCTGCTCCTGCTTCCAAACAAAACACCGGATACAGCCGCACGTCACATCTTAAAGCGCCCGCCGAAGCTTAGCTCCAAGCGCGTGTTGATCTTGTGTCGATTTTACACACGTGCATGTATGTTTCTGAGTTTGACATGTGTCCTATATCGCTTGTCTATTGGCGTGAGAGTGTATAAGTCTGAACCGTGTGAGTGGAAGTGTGAAACAGGAGCAGCGGGAGTGTCAAAACAGCAGGAGGAGGATCTGAGGGTCTAATAATAGAGATTGACAGAAGCAGACAGAGAAACAACATCATAAACACATGCTAACAAATCAAAAAGACGGTGACGTGCCAAAACACCAAGCAGCATGCTGCACTGCTCTCATCTCACTGCGTCTCTAACAATCTTCAGAAGTCTCACCTCCACTTGCTTCTCCTCCTCCTCCTCCTCCTCCTCTTAATCTCACTCCTCTCCCATCTTTCTTCTCCAGCTTTCAAGCTTCCTCTTGTGTCTTTCTGTTCGCTCGCACGGCGCCTCTCACCAGCTCTCGTTACGCTCCTGTCAGTATAGCTTGGCAGCGTGACTGACAGGTTTCAGTTTGAGGGTCTAAGGTTCCCCTTCAGGGTACATGTGGATGAATGTCTGCGTGTGCCCTATTGCAGATTTCACTACCAAAATAGAAAACCCACAGAAACTGTGACAGATATTACAAACCTCCAGGTTATTACAATTTGTGTTTGTGTGTTTTATTTTTTTATTCATTTTTTATTTTTTGTTGTCAGCAGGGCAACTGACTGAAGAGTCAGTGAAGTATATATTTACAGATTTCTTTTACTTCACATCTGTGATCTTCATTTTTCCATTCTATGTCGTTATAATGGCGAACAAACAAAATACACACGTTTTCCTAACCGTGTAGTTGGGCACCCGTATATCTGAGTGCCTAACTACATGTACTATTTTTGTATCTTTGTTCCTGGAGGAGGTGAAAAGCCTGGAAAACAATCAAAACAAAAGCTGAGTCAATAACAAATTAAAAAGTGTTATCTTTTTTATAGCAATCACGATGCCTGGTGCCTTTGTTAGTCTCAACACAATCAGCACTTCAAACTGTACATACACCTAAGGAGATGTTACATTAGAGAATCTTGAATACAGTTTTTTTCTGTTTTTTTACATTTACAGGCACTGCATAGATAAACAAAGTGCACAACGAGTGTCACTATGTGTGATCTGAAGTGTTTGCAAAGCGAACTATATTTATGATTTGGGATAAAAACTGCATTCGAAAAAAAATGTACCCCATCTGTGCTTTTAAAATGGCTGTCAGTGTCTCACGTTGGGAAATATACTTTAGTTTACACTCACCAGCCACTTTGTTAGGTACACCTGATCGACTGCTTGTTAACACAAATATCTTATCAGCCAATCACATGGCAACAGCTCATTGCATTTAGGCAAGTGGACCTGGTCAACATCAACTGCTGAAGTTGACCTGGTCAGCATCAACTGCTGAAGTTCAAATCAGGCATCAGAATGGAGGGGTGGGGGGTGGAGCGGAGCAGCAGGTGTGGTGTTAGAGGAAGGCTTACCAACACAGCTGATTTCCATTGTATAATCGTGCCTTCCCTGTTTGAGTAGGATGCTGGGACCTGACAGCAGAGCTGTGTGTACTGCACTGGAGAGAGGCGGCTGCAAAACTGCCTAACTGGAGTCACTGGAGACATTATAAATAAACATTCAACTGCCTGCAAAGCTGTGTGTCGTGGGTCCTTTCGTCACAAGTGACTTTGAGCTGATTGCTTTGAGCTGAAAAGAAGGCCACAGTAACTGAAACTAGTCGTTACAGCACATTGAACCTTGAGCAGCAGAGAACATGACACGAGGTGCCTCCTCTGTCAACTAAGAACAGGACACTGATATTTTGAAAATGCTTACCAAAACTGGACATTAGAAGGTGCCTGTTCTGCTGCAACATTCAGACAGTACCGTCAGGATGGATCCACCCTGCCCTGTATTGATGGTTCAGGCTGCAGGTGGTCTAATGGTGTGAGGGAAATTTTATTGGCACATGTTGGGCTTCTTAGTACCAACTGAGCATCAATTATTTGCTGGAACCTGCATGAGTACTGCTGACCATGTCCACCTCTTTATGACCACAGCATAGCTATCTTTTGATGACTGCTTCCAGCTGAATAACCCTCAAGTTTGAATTTAATAGTTTGTATAACAGTGAATATATAATACAGTGGCTTGCAAAAGTATTCGGCCCCCTTGAACTTTCCCACATTTTGTCACATTACAGCCACAAACATGAATCAATTTTATTGGAATTCCACGTGAAAGACCAATACAAAGTGGTGTACACGTGAGAAGTGGAACGAAAATCATACATGATTCCAAACATTTTTTACAAATAAATAACTGAAAAGTGGGGTGTGCGTAATTATTCAGCCCCCTGAGTCAATACTTTGTAGAACCACCTTTTGCTGCAATTACAGCTGCCAGTCTTTTAGGGTATGTCTCTACCAGCTTTGCACATCTAGAGACTGAAATCCTTGCCCATTCTTCTTTGCAAAACAGCTCCACAACTGCCCTGTGACGGCCTCAGAGGTTGTCTAAGAGAATATTGGGAGGAACAACACCATGAAGTCCAAAGAACACACCAGACAGGTCAGGGATAAAGTTATTGAGAAATTTAAAGCAGGCTTAGGCTACAAAAAGATTTCCCAAGCCTTGAACATCCCACGGAGCACTGTTCAAGCGATCATTCAGAAATGGAAGGAGTATGGCACAACTGTAAACCTACCAAGACAAGGCCGTCCACCTAAATTCACAGGCTGAACAAGGAAAGCGCTGATCAGAAATGCAGCCAAGAGGCCCATGGTGACTCTGGACGAGCTGCAGAGATCTACAGCTCAGGTGGGGGAATCTGTCCATAGGACAACTATTAGTCGTGCACTGCACAAAGTTGGCCTTTATGGAAGAGTGGCAAGAAGAAAGCCATTGTTAACAGAAAACCATAAGAAGTCCCATTTGCAGTTTGCCACAAGCCATGTGGGGGACACAGCAAACATGTGGAAGAAGGTGCTCTGGTCAGACGAGACCAAAATGGAACTTTTTGGCCAAAATGCAAAACGCTATGTGAGGCGGAAAACTAACACTGCACATCACTCTGAACACACCATCCCCACTGTCAAATATGGTGGTGGCAGCATCATGCTCTGGGGGTGCTTCTCTTCAGCAGGGACAGAGAAGCTGGTCAGAGTTGATGGGAAGATGGATGGAGCCAAAAACAGGGCAATCTTGGAAGAAAACCTCTTGGAGTCTGCGAAAGACTTGAGACTGGGGCGGAGGTTCACCTTCCAGCAGGACAACGACCCTAAACATAAAGCCAGGGCAACAATGGAATGGTTTAAAACAAAACATATCCATGTGTTAGAATGGCCCAGTCAAAGTCCACATCTAAATCCAATCGAGAATCTGTGGCAAGATCTGAAAACTGCTGTTCACAAAGGCTGTCCATCTAATCTGACTGAGCTGGAGCTGTTTTGCAAAGACGAATGGGCAAGGATTTCAGTCTCTAGATGTGCAAAGCTGGTAGAGACATACCCTAAAAGACTGGCAGCTGTAATTGCAGCAACAGGTGGTTCTACAAAGTATTGACTCAGGGGGCTGAATAGTTACGCACACCCCACTTTTCAGTTATTTATTTGTAAAAAATGTTTGGAATCATGTATGATTTCCGTTCCACTTCTCACGTGTACACCACTTTGTATTGGTCTTTCACGTGGAATTCCAATAAAATTGATTCATGTTTGTGGCTGTAATGTGACAAAATGTGGAAAAGTTCAAGGGGGCCGAATACTTTTGCAAGCCACTGTATGTAAAATAGTGTACTCAAATGGATAGTAATTTATGTGACGAAGAATGAATGCAGTTCTGAGGGAAAAGGAGGGTTAGACTTTAGCAAGGTGTACCTAATGAGGTGGCTTGTTAATGCATATCTGCTGGTGTGACTGTTTTACAGGGCCTGTCACCATTCCACACCCATACATGGAAAGCATAAGCAGCAAGAGCAATAGCAAGAACATAGTAGCTGTCATCACAAAAGGCATCGATGAGATCAACACAAATAGAAGGAGCTGATTTGGGGATGAGTGTCAAAGCTCTGCAGGAACTGTAGGTTAAAGAAATCTAAATATATTTCCCTTTGAGTATCTATGTATATCCAAAAAATGGGAAATGAACAATACAAAATAGCTACGAGCTCCTCCTACTGACATTTTGCATGTTGTTCTGTGAACTTCATCCACTGATGAGGATAAATTGACTGTTAAGTGAATAAGTTACCGCTTAAGGAGCAGTTTATGAGTATATTCATTTCCCCTGCAGAGCTCTGGTATCTGTCACACCAGCTTCCTGACTCTAACGCTCAGTTCATAAGAGAGGATTTTTCATTTTCTGGTTTGTTTTTCGCTTGTTGGGGTGTTTTCATTCACTGGTAAATTCCTTTTACAGAGAAGTATGCAAAGCCCGTTAAATTAGTTTCATAAACGCAACTCAGGGATTTCAAAGTTTCCCTACATCCAGTTTTATTGTCGACTATTGAATAAAGACACTTCCCGTTTATTGCCCCTTCCAGACACTATTAAAATAAAGAGACTAGAACGTTGACTTGGCAGAGCCAATGCAAGTTTCTTTAGCGGGAGACAAACAAATATGGGCATAGTGAGCAGCATTTGGAGATTTCATTTTGGCAAAGTGGAGGAAGAGATTTACTGTCACACTGTGCACTGCCTCGTAAAACGTCCGTCTGGAAACACAGGCAGGAGAACAGGAGTGCTTGTAAATTCCCACAGCAGTGCCTGATGGTCACATCCAAACTGCATTGATCAGAAGGGAGAATGATTAAAACATGCATTAAATGAAATAAGATCAGGCTCTGACATTGATTTAAACCTGAAGCCCAGGCCAGACTTTTTGGCCACAATCCATAGTCCAGCGCTCCTCATATGCTTGTGTGTGTGTTTGTGTGTGTGGTCCATATGCCTCTGTGTTTTCCTCTCATTATACAGCAGCCAGTTAAAGGAAACAGACAGAATCAAATTCAACTTCAGCATTGTTTCCCATCAATAAATCTTGCCTTTACCCCGCCAGCCAACTTTATATACACAGACTGGCCGCTCAGTTGAGGACCGGCCCAAATCACACATGCATGCTGATTAGCTGTTTTCAGACAAACTCCCTCTCCTCCTCCTTCCTTCTCTGGCTCAATCTCTCCATCTGGTTGACTGGATAATAAATCATGAGGTTGTATTGTGACGTATGTGACAGGATGTATTAATCTCATAATTAGAGAATGAAAAGGTGGCGCTAAATTTAGTCTGGCCTTTTCTGACTAACCCTGCCCCCGATCTGGGCTTGCTCAAATGCCTTAATTCCCCTCCTTGCAGAGCCTTTCTTCACTCTGTTTTTATTAAGGAGCTTTGCTGTGATGCTTTTATTATGCTAAAGTATTAATTCTCTTTTTTGAAAAGACCAGAAACAAAACTTTCTAAATGTCTCTAAAAACATCTGCAGTTGAGAACTTTTTTTTCCTTTTGTTCTTTTCTTTTTTTCATTTCCTTGGTAGCTGGAGCTGTAATTATGCTTTATAAAAGCAGAGTTGGGCAAAGTGATTCCTCTGATTAACTAATCAAATCTACTAGCACAGGTGGCAGAGTGCCTGCACCAGCGCTGTCCTCTTTTTTAATATTCCCCCACAAAGCAAACCGTAAATCAAACCGCATTCAAATCGGCTGACAGGGTTTTTTCTAATTTTTTTTACCTTAGACAGTGACGGCGCTCAAGTGATTGTCTTGTAATCAAGGATATTAAGATAATGTTTAATTATGATCATTTTCATTTTGAATAAAAAGTGCTTTATACTATGCAACGCAGATTATAATTATATGCCACCGAATGACTGTAAGACCTTTTTTTGCTTTCAGGTGTTAGCAGTTAGATTTACACTGCAGCCACTCTCAACACGAGTAACTCAGTTCGTGCCTCGCCTGTCTATCAAATTCGAGCAACACTTATAGAGTTGGGCTGGTGGGGTCCCCCAAGACCACTGCTGTCCCCTCAGGGTCTCTGTGAGTGTGTGCGAGTAAGAAACTGAGAGTGAGAGCACGCGTGTTTGTGTGTTGGGAGGGTTGGGGGCATTAGCCTCTGATTGAGTTTTCAGAGAGCAACGTGGGGTGCGAAAGGCTCGACAATGGTCTAACAGAATTAGTAGCTTGTGATGAATGGTGTGTGAGAGCAGCACTGACAGTTCGCTTTCAGAAATACACACCACTGAGAGCGTGCGCATGCTATGTGTATGTGTGCGTACACCTCCATACTTCACCCAGCGGTTCAAGGACTTTTTGTCCATGTACTAAGAGCCGTGCATGCCGGAATGAGAAAAGTGGTGATAGACACACACACACACACGCGCGTGCAGCATGCATCTGCATGCGTATGTCCTCTGGTTAAGCCAAGGATTTGAAATATGCCCCGCAGTCAGGATCAATAATGATTGGTCTATTCAACATGGTGCTCATACATGCTCACACACTCGCACAAAACTAAGCGATGAATAAAAAATTTTCCCTGTCCTTGTCGAGCATTTCTGACTGTATAATATTGCTGGACCCGGAGCTGATAATACACATGCACAAAGACGGGCAGGCAGGTCCACACCACAGACACACACAGATGCATAAGAGCAGTGTTTAATAAAAGCCCTGGGATATCGATCACAGTAGATGGATGCTAACTCACATTAAGGGAAGGGAGCCGGGAGTGATAGAAAGGCAGAGAAGGAGAGGAAAACCTAAACGATGAATAAATGGAAAGAGGATGATGAGGGAGGGATTTTCCTATACAGCTGACAAAGAGGGCAGTCAAATATGCGTTATTGTGCCAACTTGCTGGTGTAAGCAGGCAGTGAGGGTCCACTCATAGTAACAGTAATATTATCAGTTTAAAAAAAGTTACACAAATTGTAAAATATTGTTTGTGTTGGACTTGTAACTTGCTGACGACTGTGCTGCCATCCTAATAGGGAATTTAGTGAGCCGTAATGGCCTCTCATGCCATCGTCAGAACCTGCCTAGAGAAAGAGGGGGGAAAGGAGTGTAACGGTGAGAAGCAGCGCTGAGAGCAAGCTGAGAATTCTCTAGTCAATTATGAGTGATCATATTTTCCTCCGCGTGGTGCTGAAACTACTTTTGTAGTTTAATGGTCAGCGCTTTGCCTCCTAATGAAGGCTGGAAGTATCAGACTGAGAACAAGAATGAGTATAGAAAAGGCAGATGATCGGAGGTTAGAAGACTGCAATTCGCTTTGTTTTTGTTTTCTTTCCTTTAGTCTTTTTTTTTGTCAGGCCGTTTCTCTGATTGTCTTGAGCACTTTCAGTTTTGTTTTTGGTTTGTTTCTCATGCTTTCTCTCTTGATTTTTCATAATCTTTTTTTTGTTTGTTTCTTTTCTCTCGCCTTTTCTTTCTTCCATTACTTCTGCTCCAGCTTACCTGGATGATGAGGATGATGACGATCCATTCGGAGACTATGTGATCAGTAAGTCACAACTGACTGTAGCCTCTTTGTGATTATTGAACCCATTTTAGATCCCCTTGTATGTGATGTGCTACGATATATAACTGATAGTATTATGCATTGTTTAAACAAATTACAGGAACACTCTGAAAACACATCGGGTTGATGGGAAAAGAAATATGCTGAATATCTACACTGATATAGACTCGGTGATGTTTTGGGAACAGAACGCACATTGTTTGATGGAAATGGAAATTATCAGACTACAGAGGGCAAAATTCAAAGGCACCACAAAAATCAAAGTAAAAAAAAACGATGTAGTCCATTTTAACAAAAATTCGTTACAGCAACTCAAAATAGTACTTAATAGTTTGACCACGTGCTTGTATGCATGAGATGTTGGATGGTGTCCTGGAGGATCTCCTCCCACATCCGGAGCAGGGCATCACTGAGCTGCTGGACAGTCTGAGGATGCAACGCGCCGGATGGACTAAAACATAATGTCTCTGAGGTACTGGATTATTGGAACGTATTGGATTTTGGTCTGCCAAGCGTGGGGGCCAGGCAGTGGTATCAGTTCCTTCATCCTCCAGGAACTGCCTATACACTCTCGCCACATGAGGCTGGGCATTGTTGTGGACCAGGAGAAACCCAGGACCCACTGTATCAGTATAGGGTCTGACAATGGGTCCAAGGATTTCATCCTGACGCCTATTTGCAGTCATGTTGAACAATGTTACAGGCAACATAACGTTCTCCACGGCATCTCCAGACCCTTTCATGTCTGTCACATGTGCTCAGGATAAACCTGTTCTTATCTGTGAAAAGCACAGGGCACGAGTAGTGGACCTACCAATTCTAGTATTCTATGGCAAATGCTAATTGGCTCTATGGTGCCGGGCAGTTTGCACAAGGCCCACTAGAGGAAGGGTGTTGGTTCCTTAGGCTACCCTTATTAAGTCTATTTCTGTTTGTTTTTTAATCAGACATTCACAGCAGTGTCTTGCTGCAGGTTTGTAGCTTTCAAAGTGCTCACCCTGTTCCTCATTCCAAAAACCAGCAGATACCGGTCCCGCTGATATGTTAAGGACCTTCTACAGCCAAGTCCAGCTCTCCTAGACTAACTGCACGTCTCCTGGAATCTCCTCCATGCTCTAGACATGGTGCTGGGTGACACAGCAAACATATTGATGTGCCATCCTGCAGGAGTTGACACCAAAGCATCTGAAACTGATTAACAACCCCCTCTGCTATTTAAATGACCAGATCAGTATCCCAGAAGTTTAATTTATTTGATGCTATTCTCTGATTAAAAAGTGTTCCTTTAATTTTTTTGAGGAGTGTGTATATTAGTTGCTGTGTATAGGCACTGCACCCAATGTAATCCTATTTTCTAACTTGGCTACCGCTGGAAATTATTGTAGCATTATTTTCCTATCCACGCTTTAAATCAAGACTTGACATTTTCATCAGTCCATCATTAGACAGTGTCAGGATGTTGGGTAGAAAGGGAACAGTAAAATAATTGGTTTCCGTACATTACTCTTGTGTTTCATCTGATACAAGGCGAAGCCACTGTTCTTCTTCACATGCCTCATCTACATTTACGAGCGCCTCTCATTATGATCTTCTGTTCATTAGCACACGTCCAACTGGTTAATCTCTTTGCACTTGATCAGAGAAAATTTCCCAGAGGGTCCATTTTTTTTCTCCTCCTCCGCTATTGGAAAGTCAGCCATATTTACTCCTGTTTCGGAGATTGTTTGTCTCTATGAGCGTGGGTTAGTGTTAATGCTCGCGTTATTGGGCCGCAGAGTTTTCATCTGTTTTCATTAGTAAGAAGTGGTAGAAGGGAGTAAGAGCAGAGTGCGTATTAGAAAAGGAAAATAAACATTTTTTGTGTTATAGGTTGAAGGTTATTTTTTATTTAATACCATTATGGTTCGTTTAACAGGATTTTTCTCAAGTTCGCAACCTTGAAGGCAATACAAAGGTATTCATTCACGTGGCAGCAAAGACGTGAGGAGATGTTGGAGCGCAGATTATCTAAATCGGATCATGTAAAGGTTTATCTTCTTGACATATTCTGACCCACAGTTTTACAGTAAACAAATAACGGAAGGCTGTGACACTGACACTTTCAGGTTAAAATTGTTGTTTCATAAATTCACAGAGTTTGCTTTTCTGGCTCAGTTAAAATCCTTATGGAAGCAAAGTTTTTACCTTTGATATTTGCTGATGATAATTTCCCTCAATGCCTTATTTTATTACTTTCTGTCCATGGAAGCAAGTCAGAAATATACTATTTGCTTTGCGCAGTCTTCTGTGGTGAGTAAATAGCATGACTTCTCTGGAAATTAAAATCTTAAAAAACTGTATATTGCATTTACTTTATAGCACACGAGAAATACAATAGGTGGGAACGGCTTTATTGTATTCGCATGCATTCACTTTGAGAGTGGGTAGCAATAAAAAAAGAAACTATATCAAGTCAGCATTTAGGTAAATGGGGAAAAAAAAGATGAGAAAGTTCCCATCTAAATCGCCGGCTCCTCCCTGATACTAATATAGAACGTACAATACCGTCATCCGCCAAATCCTGACAACTGCACAAATCAAAAAACTCTCATTCTCCTACTACCAGTTCTGCAATTATTAAAGCAGTATTTCATTTCGGTGTATTTCAACTCTGTTTCAGCGCTTCAGTAGCACCATGGGCTTTAAATATCATTTAAGGTCCATGTAATTTATATTTAAAATGAAAGAATTCAAATTATAAAATAAAATTAGTTATCATGTATTTCCTTGTTTAAATTAATTTAACTTCAGCGACATGCTATATGAGTATAAATACTTAATCGTGTAAAGCAGCCAACTATCTTTATGCACATCTTTGATGGCAGCCTTATCAAGGTCCACAATCTGAAACCAATAACTGACAAACTGTCTACTGGCTAAATCATTCATACAGATGTCAGATGTCCAAAGAATGATATACAACCCCACCAGTCACTGTAGAGGACAACAAGCTACTCTATCATCAATCTTCTCAACAGTTATATTGATATTACCTGCAATGTTCAGCATGCATAGGTACATAAGTAGACCTGAAAAGACCTATACAATTATCGTGCCTTTTTGTTGTGTGTGTCTTTTGCTTGTTTTTGTTTTGTTTTGTTTTTGCTTATTCATCTGTTAACACTCACTTCTATATGTCTAACATTTATTATATATGTTTAGAATTTTTTCCACTGTTCTCACACTTTCTAAAATAGTAGTAACCTTATACTGCCAGATCATTTTGGACATTTTTCACAAATCTCATGGTACCCAGACGATAAACCTTAATCACTTTGATGATCTGACTTTCCCTGTATTAGCATAAATGAAAATAAGTCAAAATTATTAGATGAATTTGATCCAGACGGTGATGTTTCGCTTGGGATGAACTAAAGCAACACTGTCGGTTTCCTTTTGATGTTTCCTTCCCACATTCACATTGATTTTGACTTTACTTTCCATACAAAACACAATCACCCTATGGACAAAACCAGGGCTTACCAACAGGGCATGGACATCTTATCTAGTTAGGGGGTGATCAGTGACTGTAACTGTTTAATGACCATAAATAACTCCATGGTTCAGTGATGTGAAGAAAACAGTTTCTTTTGAGCATCCCACTGCTGCTCCAAACCAGACTGATGGTGTCCCAGTAGAACATTGTATTCTAATTTGATAATAATTGTTGTGCACTTGTTAATGTTCTTGTCTAATGTGTGTATAGTTTCAGAGTGGCTGCGTGGCTTTGTTTGGGTGATGACAGTGAGTGAGAGAGTCTTGGCTGTCTCCTTCCAATAACGTTATTAAATCAATATAGGCTTTTTTCTTTAAATGGCACATATAAAATGTCACACTGACCAACTGCACTCTGCGCTTTTTTAGTTCACAAACCGATTTGTTGGCTAGTACATGTGGGTTGTAACAGCAGCCACGCTGTGGGAGTGTAATCCTATGTTTCTGACACCGCCTCGGTTTTGCTGCAGGCTCACTTTAGTCGCCAAAGCTCCAAACATTTCTCACAGCGCGATCTAGGATCGCTGTTCTGGATTGATGACCTCAGAGCTGACCGCGTTCCTTTGACGACAGCCATCTTTCTTCTCAGACAGCGTCACACAGTGTAAAAAGCCCTTCCAGTGTTGGTTAAATAGTGTGGTATCAGTAACTTCTAATAATATATAATTCGTGAAAACAGATACTTTAGATGGTAAACTAGCAGAAAGCTTGCAGCTCGTCACACAAACAGAAACGAACAGCATCAGAACATTTTGAACTGCCATACAGTGTTAAAAAAGTAACCATTAACAAAAGACATCTCTAGTGTGCTTTTGATGCTTTATTCTGCTCTCAGACATCGCTGAATCATGTAACTATTTTGTTTGTTGAATATTTGCATAATACATGAAGCTGTGAGATGAGAAGGGACTAGAAAGGCAGGAAAAAATGTCACAGCACTGGTTAATGTCACCACCGGTTGAAATGTGGATGACAGGATCTTGTGATTAAGGCACTATAGAACAATATGGAAGAGTGAGTTAATTACAAACTATAATATGTGTAAATAATTTAAGGATACGTTTTACAGATTGACAGTACAGTCATTGTAAGAAGAAAGTATGCACTCTTGCATTACTTAGGTTTTATGTATCTGGATAGAAAAAAAACCTCATTGCCCTGGTTCTCACCAGGCCAATGAGGTAAATACAACCTAATTACAACAACCCATATTATGCTGTATCTATGTCAAAATGCAGGAGCAGTGTTGAAAAGCCAAGTACACCCCATCACTCAGTAACTTGCAGAACCAATTTTAGTACCAATAACTTGAAGTAACAATTTTCTGTATGACTTTATCAGTCTCTGCTATGGAGGAATTCTGGCCCACTCGTCTATACAACATGGCTTCAGTTCATCTTTACACAGATCCTAATGTCCCACAACAGCATTTTAATCAGGTTGAGGTCTCAACTTTAACAACAGCATTATTCTTTCCTTTTTCACACGTTCTGTTGTGGATTTGCTGCTGTGCCTGGAATCGTTGTCTTGTTGTGGGACTCAGTTTCAGCCAAGCTTTCGCTGTCAGATTTCATACAGAGGAGATCATGGTCGACTCGGTGGCCGCAAGGTACCCAGATGCTGTGGCTGCAAAACAAGTCCAAATCATTACCCCTCCACCACCGTGCCTGACAGTTGATATCAGGCGTTGATGCTGTGTTTGGTTTGCTCCAAACACGGCGTTGCATTATTGCGAAACATCTTCATGTATGTTCAGCTGTAACTTTGCAAACTTAAACTGTGCTGCCATGTTCTCGTTAGAGAGATGAGTCTTTCTTCTGGCAGTCCTTCCAAACAAGCCACCATACTTGTTCAGCCTTTTTCTGATTCTGTACTGTTATCAAATTTAACATGCTAACTGAGGCCTCTAGAGTATGAGAAGTAGCTCGTGGATTTGTTGTTTGTTTTTTTCAATTTCTATGACCCATCAAACCTTAGAAGGGAAAGAGCGAGCCTTTTCTTTTCACCGTGACTGTATTTCTTAATGTTTAATTAAGATCTAAGTGCATCGCAGAAAACATTTCAACCTTACTTTTATTGACTCTTCAACATCACCAGTGGTGGAAAGTTGCTGACGTATATGAAGACAAGAAGTTTGCATGTGTTTTGCATGACAACAGCAGTATGAGGAAGTTAACGGGCTGGAGACTGCTGACAGATCGTAAACTGCATTTATTGTTTGGAAGTTAGCAGACACAGTGTCCTGATGAAAAATCCTGTGGGACAAGTAGTTAAAAAAAAAGTACAAGCTGTAGAGGGCAATTTTTATGAGTCAAATCGCAGTGAATAAGAAGGGAAGCTGCGGGAGACCAGATACCATTCAGAGGTTGTTCTTCTGTAATTTTTTAAATGAACAGTCCCGGCAGCTGTCGCTTTATTGTTCCAGGATACAAATAAAAAAGGAATGAGAATCAGTATTATCATTAGCAGAATGGAATCAACAGTGTAGTTAATAAACCTTCGAATTCCCTTTTCCGCATATTTAAAAATAGAACGCATCCAGTAAAATGTTCAAGCAACAACAAAAAAACAACCCATACTACTATGAGCTGCAGCGTTAGCATTTCTGCTTTCTCTAATTCAACACGTAGCAGCTGCGCTTGGCGTTCAGAGCTTCCTCCTCCAACAGAGTGATTATGACAGGCTGATTGGTGTTTTGTGTTCTTGGGGATGAGAAGATCAATGCGGGGCTGATAGCGAGGGCTGGGCTGGGAGCGGAGAGAAAGGATAAGAGAAAAATGGGGATGAGGCCTTGTCGCTCTCGAGTAGAAAACAGGGATCAAGAGATTTTAGGGGAGGAGAGGACGGAGTTAAAAACAGGCGGTAGGAAGGGGTTAGAGCAGGGAATTTGAGGAAGATTCTAGTGGATTGTGGGGGAGAGGATGTGGTGAGTGATGGATAAAGAAAGAAGGGAGATTTGTAGGAGGAGCAATTGAGAGTAAGATCCAGATTTAACAGCACAGTAGAAGAGATGGCTGAGGATTAACATTCTGTGACTGTCTGCAAGTGTCGGGATAATCTCTGGTGTCCTGCAGTGCACTGTGGGAGGCCCACCATTGCTATGGGGGTTGAGGCCTACCACCAGGGCTGTCACTCCGTGTGCATGTGTGTGAGTCCTCGTGTGCGACGCTCAGTCTAGGTGTGGCAGGTGGAATGAGGTGCTGATTCCAGCCCCCCCACCATGCTGCCCTCTAAGCAGCATGATGGATATGAACCACGGGTGGCGCGAGCTGGACGCAGCACAGGTGCTTTTCTTCATCGTCAGGGTAACCCTTACTTTACAGCTAGCTTATCTCAAACTCTTCACTTTTCCTTTCTGATTTAAAAGGGGGAAAATTCAGCAATCTGGCATACTAAGTGCACACGTTTCCCTTCTGTATGTAGTGCGAGGAGGTGAGTAGATAGCTCCTTACAGAGTTTTAATCCATATTGATTTGTGCTTCATGCTGCCTCACCGAATGGAGCGCAGCACCGCGGGGCATCACACAGCATGGCGAGGCATGCAATGGCGTTACCTTGCAGGTCTCTGCCGGCCAGTGTTTGTTTATGTGTGAAAGAGAAGGAGTGGGAGATTACCTGATAAAAAGGCAGGTACAGTCTGGCAGCAGATCAACATTTTTAATAAGAGACACCTATAGCACACATGCACCCACCTATGGAACATCATTGCTAGATTAAGATTAAAGAGGTGCTCTCGCTATTGATGATTACTGTCGATGACTGTTCACACATACAGACTTGAAGTAGCAGGTTCCTCTTATGAGCCTGATGCTTGCGGGGGTGTTAGGCATTACAGTAGCAAATTTAGGTAATTATCTCTGATTGGACAGTTATTTTCTCTCATTGCCACTAGTGCTGTAGTGGTAAAATAAAGTGTGAATAAACCTTACGATATCTCAGTTACACTATCCAACAAGCACCACTGTGATGAAAAGATGTACCCATCAGTCGTGTCACATCTAACACATATATAGTAATTCACTGGTTTTAAACACGAGGCACAGACCATCCTTCCTCATGAATTTGTTGCATTCATAAACCCAAACACTGTGCTCAGTTATTGTATGGATACCAAACGAAGAAACAGACTCCGATTAAAAGTGCCCTGCTCAGCAGAAAAAAGCAGGCAGTGGTGATGTCAATATTTCTGTTAAAACCATTTCTTCTCCACTCAATACTTGCTTTAATAGGTTGGCTTTGTTTCGCGGCGAGTCAAATGGGAGGAAAGAGACGAGATGAATAGATCTATATTCGAGTCGCTAACCTCTGATTGTGCAAGTCTTCTTTGTTTTGCCACTTAATGCTCAGCGCTGGCTAATCATCAGACAAGTATCTGACTTTATCCTCCATCTCCATAAACAGGGATGGAGACAGCCTGGTATCTCAGCTGGTCCCAAATCTTCCTTTTTGAGCCCTTTCCATGGCAAAGCCAAGTATCAGTTGTACAGGCAGGCAGTCAGGCGAAAGCCCAGAGAACAGAGAAATATGACTATTTGGATTCTCATCAGCTGCCATTTTCATAATGTCTTGACTTTACAAAAGAAAAAAAAAACCTAGGAGAAGTGTTCAGTCTGTCTTCATCTCCTCTCTTTTCTCCATTTTGTCAAATTGGAAGCTTTGTCCGGTTTATGCAGGAGTATGTCTGCCCTGCCAGTTGTAATCGATAGTGCACCACGGTCACCTTTGTACGTAATCAATGGGTCACTCTAGACTACCCCATCCATTGTCCCCAGTGGTCCCTTTGCAAAGTCATAACTATCTATTTTAGGAGACAACAGCAAGTTGCTGATATCCGTTACAGTACCCTACATAAGCTTATACTTGAGATCAGTTGCAGAGAGATGTTTTAAAAAATTCGAATGAATTAAAACACTGTAAAACTATATCTTGATGCCGAAGGTTGTAAGCGTGTGCACAAAACACAGCCGCCTCAGTAGTAGCAACCACTTCAGTGAAAGTTAGCCTCAGAAGTAGCAACCATCAGCGGGCAAAGCCAACAGATCTGCTTTAAATTAAAACAAACAGCAGCTTTGTATCTATTTCAGCAACATTTTGCAGGATTACGACATCACTAAAATGCTGTTGTTGGTTGAGAGCATATGCTAGGGATTAAAAGAGAGAGGCAGTCCAAATCCTGTTCAAACCTTCCTGCCATTATACTTCCACACTGGCACTGCTCATTGCACAGAAACCGTAGTAAAAGTGCCATAGAAAACCATTAGTTGTTTTTCTCAAACACAGAGTCGTTTAACTGCAACAAGTATCATCTGACAAGTGTCTTAAGATCTTAAATCTAAAGTTTATGATACTAATTCTTCTTCTTGTACCAATTCAGAACTGTAAATCTGTTGTAGCTGTGGGTCATTTAACAGCAGTGGGTTTTAATTAAAATGTTAAGTGATGATAAACATCTATAAAAGATCTGATAAAATTGTTTAATCGCCAATTAACAGTAGATCTTTGGAAATGAGAGAACCACATTATGTCAGGATGGAAAGAAAAAACCTATTCTCATTTCCAGATTCTGGCAAAACTGCTCATGTTTGAGAGGTACACACAAGGTGTCCTTTGGCATTAGTGCCAGTACTCGGTGGGTAATTGCAATGGTGAGATGGGTCTTACTCCCAACTTATTGCACATAGATCCTAAATCTGGACCCTTTACCATCATATACTTAAGAACAATGGCAGCCCTTGTTTAGTACATTTGCCTGGCATGTGAAAGATCCCCGAAACTGAGAGAGGAACCAAATCCCTGGAAGGGTTGCATCAGGATGATTATCCAGTGTCATGACCCCTTGCAACTAAGGCAGTCAAAAGAAGTTTGAGTACCCTGAAGTCTGGTGGCTGCGAGTCAAGTGGTGGAGCAAGTCGTCCACCAATTGGAAGGTTGGCGTATCAAACCCCATCTCATCACCTCTGCATGTCGAAGCATCCTCCTGTGCATCTGTGTGTGAATGTTAGACAAAAAGTGCTGACTGACTGGGTGAGTGAGACTTGTAGTAGAAGATGTTTTGAGGTGCAATATAAATACAAGTCCATTATGCCATCTGCTTTTTTCCCCCAAGCATGTTTTCCTGAACCTAACCACATAGTATTATAAACAAAGTAAGTTACAGGAGCTGCCATATGGTAATGCTCACCAAAAACAGACAGCTGTAGAGACAAACTACGAAATTAGTCAAATTTCTAAGGCAGTCTTAGGTTAACACGTGACCCAGCACTGGCCAGAATTGATGATATTGACACATTACGTATGCAGCTGCAGTCATCAGGTAACTTTCACCCCACACCTTGGCAACTAAAAGACTAAATCGGAATCATCCAAACCGATCAATATTATTATGCTCCTGTCACCCCTGGGCGTAATTAATGCAACACAGCCCTCAGAACCTATTAAAAATGAATTGACTAATTGCAGATCGGTGGAGCGCTCTTGCCTCTATGTTTCTATCCAAAGACAATAGAGACACGACATTGCAAGCGCAAGTATCACACAAAGGGCACAAAGCATTGAGAAAATTCCATGTCTTTATCTATTCAGTGTAAACCAGTTTTCAGTCTCAAGTCCTTTTGTATCTTGTCCCGAGCCTCTGTATTGATTTTTCTTACTTTTGATTCTAGGCCCCATCTCATTCTGCTTTTTCTTCTTCAATTTCTCAAGCCTTTCAGCATTGTGAATTTCCTCATCACTGTAGCCGACACGAGGTGCCGGGATCACTCCAGTAGCACCACTTATTTGTCTGTTGCCACAAGACGTTTCCATCGCCTCTCCAGTGTTCGCTTTCTTTTTTTTCTTGTTACCATATTCTATTCTGTTTTTTTTCCTCCAAAATAACTCACTCCCCCTCGGTCTTGAACTATTCATTCTCACAGTGTGCGTGTTTGTGTGAGCTCTTGTGAGCTGTGAGGAGGCAGGAGAGCTATATCTGGCCCTATCAGAGTGAAAATGTCAAGAAGGGTGCAAAAGAAAGACCCATGTGTCTTTTGCTCTGTAGATTCACCTGATCTTTGAGCCCTTTGCTCTGCCAATATTTCAGTATGTTTTGGGGTTTTTTGCACGCGCGCGTCTGTTAGTACCTCAATCACTGTTTTTATTTTGTTTGTTTGTGCTTAAGTTTGCGTAGGCACGCACGTCTGCTAGTGTGAGTCAAGACAAGTGTTTGACTTTTTTTTTTTTTTAAACAGATCTCATTTTTTTCCTTTCTTCTCCATCTCCCTTTTAATGTTTTTTGTTCCCCCGGCTTTCAGTTCTTCAGACGTTTTCGGATCTTTTCTGTTTTTGCTTCTTACCAAACTCAAACTCGTCATGAAGGGATCCCTTGGCCTTCTGAGGCCAAATATAGCAGGCGGTATGTCTCATTTGCTGTTTTTTTAATTTCTTTTTCTTTGTTTCGCAAGCGTATTTTGTACTCTTTTAACCTTAGTTGGACAAAGTTGGAGTTAAAGTTAAAAACAGGATTTGCTTGTCTGTAATTGCAGACATGTTGGAATAGCTTTTGCAGTATTTCTCAAAGTGTTGCGACACAGTCTACACACACATGGACAAACACGATCCAAAGAAATGTTCATAAACATAGAGCATATGCATGCACAGAGCCACACATACACAACATTAACAATTAGGCTTAAGTATACTTGACTCTGTATGTTAAGGACCCATCCAAAGATCACTGGTGAAAGATGAGAGGTATAAAATGTGACAGATTACTCACCCTTTCCAGTACGCCCACAAACACACACACGCACCTCTTCCTCCATCTCTCTGTCATGTGATTCAAAACGAAATCCTATTTTGCGTTCTCAGGCCCACACATTAACACTGTGACACAGTGAGGTGCACGTTATGAGTCTAACTAGCTCTGTAGCAGTGTCACATCGCCAAGTCCCCGCCTAATCAGGCCACTTGCGCACACACACGCATTCGCATGCACACACTTTGCGGAGGCCATGTGTTGGGACGGTGATAGAGGGTTGGCAGTTGGCAGACAGACAGCAGACGCTGTTCTTCGACATCAAACGTCTCAGAGCAGAATCTCACTTTCATGCCTACTCGCTCTCTCTTTCTCTCTCTCTCTCTCTCTCTCTGTGACACACACACAAAATCACGAACGCACACTCGCAAACACAACAACACACATTTCCTCTGATCTTGCTGCCAAAACTCAAAGACTTGGAAGGACTAATACACACACACGAGCAGGCACATACACACAGACGTATACCCGAGTGCTAAAAAGTCTTGAATTAAATTTCGTCAGCCAGTGTTGAAACCTGTGAGACATGAGTACAAGTTACATGTGTGGCTGGAAAAATTATTACTCTCTCTTTTTTTTCATTTTAACACTGAATCTAATCAACCATCGTGGTTTTATTTATAGCAAACAATTTAGCACCAGCATATAGTAAGCATACATACATTGCATTGTAGTGAGGCTCTTATTCAATATATACAGATGGGTAAGAAATAAAATAATAATAATAATTTCAGATGCACCCATAACAAGGCAACATGCAGCTGGTACAGTCAGTTTAAACTAACACTATCCTTTCTAGTAGTTTGATCAAACAAGCTGCAGTAAATGTTTTGAGTTGGTCACTCAAAACATTACATGGTCACTCTTCCTAACATGACACATTTGACTTTTGGAAAAAGTTGTTTGGTTTAGGTAAAAAGTGGGTATAGTGGGTTTTAGATTACTTCAACAATCAGATAACCCACTCTAAGCAAGAAGGTGGCAACAGTAGAAATGAAAAACTCACTTTTAACAGGAAGAAACCTCCAGCAGAACCAGACTCAGGGAGGAGCAGCAGTCTTACATAGAGGCCTAGCTGGTTGTGTCTTGAAAATGACTGGACCCCTTGTGGATCAAAGGTGGATTGACAAATCTGTCCATATAACTCTGTTTATTAACTTTGGTTTTATTGTAATCAGTCAGTGTGACCAGGGTATAGATCAAGGCAAAAGGTAACCATGTTTTCCTTGATCCTGGTCAAGCAAACAGAATCCCAGGGCCTGCGACCTTTGAGCTCCTTCAGAGGACGCTACCAGTGAGAAAACATCATGAAAGAATTAAGAATGGAGCTAATGCCTTGATTAAACCTTTGCTTAGCACCACTGAATAATTCAAAAGTCTCCTTTATTCATGATGGATGAATGGTAACAGACAGTGATAGAGAGTGGACTCAACAGACAAGATGGAGAGGTACCGCATAGATATGATTGATAAGATGAAAAATGATTCATCGACTCATCTTGACCCAGCGAGAGCTGCAAATGGAGCCATGGGTGGCAAGCCGGTGAAGGAGACATTGACTTCTTGCGTCTTTAGAAAGTTTGAAGGAGGACTTGTGAAATAAATCAAAGAGGAAGTGAGCAAACCTGCTTACAATGCCTCTATGTTTATCGAGATTTACAATATCTGTGTCATCACATGGGAGCAAGCTTTGGCCACTTGTGTACACACTCTCACTGACACACTTCAGCACATGTGTGTGTGTGTTTGTGTGTGTGTAACCACCCACAGATCCATTTTACACACACAAGCTCCCTTTACCTTGACAGCAGGCCGACTTAAGACACAGTATTGATTCAAGGAGTAGCAGCACTCTGCTTCTGTGAGTGTGGTATTGGGGGTAGGGGATTCGATGAATGGGCCATATTTATTCTATGCTGTTTGCGTGCATGTTTGTAACCAGCTCCTCCTCTAGAGAAAGTTGGTCGGCCCCTCTGCCCTTCAAAGTCATTTGGAATTCATCTGCGAGCCTGACCCTGACAGCTGTTTGTTTTTCCTCTCCAGAGAGCGAGGAAGAGGAATGGAGGAATGGCAGTGGGGGTGTGGTTAATGAGTGAGAAAGTGATAGAGATTGGGGAGGACAGAAGAAGAATGGAAGTGAGACTTGGGTGAAAACTTGGGGGGGAAGCAGCAGAGGACTGTTTCTATTCTTTCCTTAGCGGTCTCAGCGCTGTTTGGTTTGTTGAGCATTTGAGACACACAGGACAATAAGTGGTGCTCTGAACGACTTCCATTAGTATCCCTCATAGACCACTAGTTTGAATGTGTTGAATCTGTATAGCAGCATGAATACAAAGCAGGGAAAGGCAACTGAGATAAAAGGACAGAAGAGTCTCTAAGCAATCCCTGGGTGTAAATATAGGTTTTTCATAAGAAAAAAAAGAAGAAGGGGAAAAAATTGTGGGTACTGAATTAGTGTGTCATCTGGGATCAGTAAAAAAAAAACCCTTTCTGGCTGAGTGTGATGAAGAAGAAACCCAGTGGGATGGATTGGTTTTGTGTTTTGTCTGTGCTGGATGTGGGGGTAAGCAGACACGTCAATGAGCGCAGAGAAGGAAGGAGGGGAGGAGGATGCTGGGAGAAACCAGTGAAGAAGAATGGTTTTGAGAGGGGAAGCGCAAGGCCACGGCAGTCGGAGGTGAAAAGAAAGGGAATGGCAAAACGAGGAGACTTGTGATTCGATAAATGGGCAGAGTGGAGCACCGGCAAGAGAGAGGTGCTCGCCTATTTTTATATCCCTCCTTGTGGGAGCCCCTGTTCGCTTGATCTATCCATCATAATGACAGAAACCCCCAAACTCACCTGCTTCTTCTCTCCTCTTACCCCCTTTTCTTGCTTTCCCTCCATTCTGCAACTCTCTGTTTTTCTGCATATTTTACTGTTGAGTCAAGGCCGACTGCTGTAATTGAATTAATAGGCTGTATATTGAAGCCTCTCACACAGAAATTGCTTATTGACTAACAATAACTATTTTAAGCATGCACAGCTGACTCTGGCAACAAGCTCACACAGACACACACACACACACAGTGTTACGTCGCCCCTCCCCTCCCCTCCCCCAAGGGTTATTCTTCCTTGCACAAGTTTTGTGGTCTTCCTTACATTGCCACAAGCAATTCATATGTCCATAGCTTGTGAGTATTGATCCATGAGGCTTGGGTATTGTAATCTCTTCAGTCTACACAGTAAAGAGCCAATACAGGACACGTACACACACTTTCCAGCAGGAAAATGCACACATGCATTCTGGACTGTAGTGTTTGTTTATGGCTGGATAACGTGACTTTGAATCGAGGCCAGAATTTGAGAATTTATGTGTATTTTTATTTCACGTCACATATAAGGTTATGCGTAAGCTTTGTATTTGTTTGTACCGCGCTGTTTACTTAACCATGAAAGGTTAGCTGTAGTACTACCTGTGTACACTGTTGGAGTTTGATTAAATTCCTCGTGGAGGGATTCATCATCTTTAGCGGGCAGAATAGAAGAAATTACAAGGCCATCAATCCTTGTGTTTGGTCTAGCTCTCACCATCTACCTTTGTGTATTTTGCCTTCTGTATTCATTGGATACAGACTTTGATTTTTTTTTAACCTGGTACTGCTCATACCCACCCTGTTCGTGATGCTAGGAGGTCATTTGTCTCTATGTTAGAGCTGTCCTGTCTCCCTCCCTTGTTTTGTCTGGATCCTACAAATTCTTGTAACTCTTCATCAGATATACTTGATATATGTGGGGGTTTTGTTTTCATTTTTTATTTGTTTTTTGTTTTTTTGCATTAATGTATGGCCTTGTATAAATATTTTAGATCCTTGAAGCATCGCAGAGGCATCTGTTCGGTGTAGAATTTATTCTGCACTTCATGACGGTGACCGCAAATGCACAGCCAGACTCAATAACAGAAGAAGAAGAAGAACATAGTATGCCACTTTGTTTAAAATAAATTGACAAACAGAAACTACTTAAAAGCATCCTCATAATGGCCCTGTCTGACTCCATTCATCCATCCGCTGTTATTTTGAACATGGTGCTGTATGTTTAGATCAGGAGAAAATTGTCACGCTGAACCCATGAAGGAGATGTTGTTGTTTTTCTTTTAAGGGAGAGTTCTTGAACAGTCAAGCGCATGTTATCGAGGAAGCAGATAGGTAGTTTGCAAGAAAAAAGAAATGTAAAAAAAGACTAGCAAAAACGAAATAAAAATGAATTTTTAAAAAGCCCAACGGGAAAAGTACTGGAAAGCCAAAAAGATGATAGGAAAAACAAACGCATGAGACATGAGGGAAGATGCAGGAGAAGAGGCTGATAACTTGACAAAGTGACTGTTAAAATATTCAGAGTGGTAATAAGGCATTGGTAAGCCAAATTAAACAATAATGAGGGCAGAAAAAGAACAAACACAGGAAGTAGAAATAGCAAGCCGTGCCAGGACATAACCTTCAAAATACAATGGGAAGCCACAGAAAAGAGGACATGAAACACACAGGCAAGCAGAGAAAATGCAGTGAGGGAGACACAGGGACGGGTAGAAGGCGAAAACACAAGAAGAAAAACAAATGAAAATCTAAAGACATTGCAGACCTTGACAGATATTCCAATCCATCTCAAGGAAACCAGTCATTTATCACAGTCTGTGAAACCAACAAGCTAAAGCCGGTGTGTTATAATAGTGGCTAGGAAATGAAGAAAAGTTGGTGACCATTAGATTATTTTAAGGAGCTACTCACAGATTAAGACATCTCTACCTGTTTGCGAGTCACAGAGAAAGAGGCTGGATTGATACTTCCTGAAAGAAATGTTGCCTTACAAGCTTAAGTCAGAGAAAGAATAATGCCAAGAATAACTGAATTATTATGAATGATGAAAAATAAAGCTAGATTGTATCTACAAAATTACCTTTAAACAAGGAGACAAACAAGCTCACTTGTGTTTTGGTGAGTTTTTTATTACATATCTTATCAACTTTTTTCTTTTTCTTTTTTTTACATCTGACAAACAACACAGACCAGTCAGGTAGACCCAAAAAAACATCTTCATTAAATCCTTTCATGCTCAGGTGAGTTCAGTTGAATTCATTCTAACTAGATCTTATTCATAGTTAACTACTTAAATTGTCCTATTAGCCTACTTTGCAGCCATTCAGCCAATACTTTTATCCTGGTGCTTTTTTCATTAAGCTTTGTGACCAGTCTTACCCATGTATTGTAAGCACTTTAATTCCTTAGAATAATTTTAGCCTGCATAAAATAAAATCATTTTAGCTGCCTATTGTATTTTATTGGTTTTCTTTCAAACTGGCGATCACACTTTTAGCCGGGAACTTGAACCATTCATTCACTTTTTGACCATCACATTACATTTGCTTATTTTCTGCTGCCTATCAATTACTTTTAGTTACCTGTTAAGTTTTTGCTCAAACTTTTAGTCCAATAATAAATCATATACTTTACATATTAGCTAGTCTTTCTATTTAGTCCCAAGTACCACCAGATAATAGCAGGAGGAACAGATGGGCAACAGATGTGCTAATAATGGCGCTGTGGTTACAGACAGAACACCTGCCAACCAAATATTTTTATTATACCAATCGTACTGTCTATATAGATATAGATAATGTACTGACTTTGTGAAAGATTTGCAAAACTATTAAAAAAAATATTAAAAGAAAAGTCTTTTAATACCACTTTAAAAGCAATTCAAATAGACATATTTGGAGTTTGGGGGGAGTGTTTTTAAAAAAAAAAAAAGTCTGTTAATACAAGCAACAAAAACTCAGCATGTTTAAATACATTTTATTTTACCATATTTTAAGTAAATAATATTTGGCTTTCACTGGGACCACGTCTGGTATGTTGGGCCAGGAGGGTCATTTAGTCTTCATAGACACAATCTACTTTTAAGATTTGACTCAAAACTTTCCTTTTTGACAAACCTTAAAGTTAAAGCTTTATCAGGTGACCCTGAACCCTCCCTTAGTTACTTTGCAATAGGCCTAGGCTGCTATGGAATTCGAATGATGCACTGAGTGTTTCTTCTTCACTCACCTCTTTTCACTCTCTATGTGTTTATACACCACTTTACATTTAATCATTAGTGATGAATACATTTTCCTCCGCAATGTGTCTTTTGTCCCGTCTTTCCCACCTCACCCCAACCATTCACAACAGAGAGCTTCCTGTCTCCAAATCTGTTTCGGCCAGAGAATTTCTGTTAAAAGGAAGATTTTCTTCCCCACTCTCACCAAATGCTTGCTCATAGGGAGTCATCTGATTGATGGGGTATTATCTCTGTTATTATGCAGCCTTTAGCTCACAATATAAAGCACCTTGAGATGACTCTTGTTGTAATTTGGGGCTATATAAATAAAACTGAACTGAATATGGATTTGCCAAGAGGTGGTCGTTTTAAAAATAGACATATTTTGCATTTATCATCCTCAACAAGTTCCTGTTGTTTTTGTCTCAATTAGGACAAAACAGCTACCTTTCATTTTGTAATATTAGATCAAATATATTTCAACATTTTGTTCTTGGATTTATTTTTAGGTCCGGTAACCAAATTATGATCTGTGAGGTCAATAACCCTGCCAACCCAATCATTCATTTGCCTTTTTTTATATATTGGTATGCTTCATTGACATGCTCCTGACAATTTTGAGTCATTTTTAACACGTAAAGGTCAAAACGCAAGGCTTCCTGCTGAGAAGAGCGCCGTGGAACCAGAACGGCTCTCCGCACTTCCAGCTGTGAGGTGATAACCTTCTCTCACTTCACCAAATCCCTTCTTTTGGCATCTCATGAAACACAACCCATTTGTGTGTGTCGGCAAGCGAAGCAGTCAAATGCGCATGGAGATGAAGGCCATTTCATGTAGTCTTGCTCGAATGTGTGTCACTGTGTCTGTGGCACGGGGTTTAAGTTTGCGTGCGCCACGAAAAAAAAAATAGAGAAAGCACTCAACCTCCCCTCGCCCCCCTAAAAACATCCACTGACAATCCCCTCTTTTGCTTTTTAAATCAGGTTTTACAGCCATCCTCCACTGCACCGTCCAGCCATCCATCCAATAAAAATCCAGATTTAAGTGATTTCAGTGGATTACAGAAAAGGTATTATGCTGCTATCACTTGCTTGGAACATGCAGCTATACCAGCTCGGCGCTTACTGTTAACATACACGTACCAGTGTTGTTTTAGCCATACTGAGCAAAGGATTTCTCTCTGTTGTTGTCACATCAGCTCAAGTGTAATGCGCGTGCATCTTGGTTTGTCTTCCATTGTAGTTAAATTCAACAGTGTGGAAAGCCTCCAAAGTCACTATTGGGAAGGAAAACATCTGCTAAATGGTCACATCTCACTCTCAGAGCCATAGCAGAACCAGGATTTACCTGGTGTGTGCTCCAAGCGTGCACGTGTGTGTGCCTTTGTGTGTGTCTCCACCCCGTGTAGTTGTGCGTTTGGCAGCGCAGAAACCCTGGCTAACCCCCTCTGCGCTTCCCAATGTCCCGTCTCTGAAGAGCTATGACCATTAAGCAGCTGTTCACTTCTAAAGCCACGGAAAAAAATGAGAGAGCTGCGAGAATGCAAATGAGTCTCGGTATGCGCCAAAACTTCTCCGGGGGGACGCACTGTTAGGTCACAGACACACATACAGTACAGTACATGTGTTGCCACACGCACATACACGCTTACATGCTATGCGCTCACATGTAGCTAAGTTAGACTCGCTATTATGTAGTGCAAGGATCCTCTTGAGTATCAAATGATCTTGCTGTAACTACATTTCTCTTAGAATTGGAGTGCAGAGACATTACAGTCAAATACATCCGATTAAACAGACTCCAGGTAGTGACTTCTTCAGGCGTAACTACCTGTCTCAAGCAATACCTTCCTATTTGCGTTACAGTTTGATATAGTGTGTCTGTTTGGCACGGTAATTGTTCGGTGCGTTCGGTACACATATTAGGATGTGAGTGTTATTACAAAGAAGGAGTCTCTCGCTGTGCACCAAAACAAGGACGCTGTTCCAGGGACTCTTGAAATGTGTTCATAAAGCGCCTCTTTTGTGTAGCTGTCCGTGGTGCTGAAACCAGGCTTAAGGTGATAGGAGGCATGTGTGCGTGTGTTGGTATGTGTCAGCAGCAGCAAACCAACAATTGGGCACCTATGAGTGGTCGACTGAATCGGTGTAAAAATGTTGACAAGTGACTGAAAATGTTGACGAAGACACAAGAAGACTTGTAGTTTTTTTTATGTTTTTTTTTTCTTTCTTTTTTTTTTAGGCAGTTATAACTCAATTGTAGTGAAGTGCTTTACTGGAATGCTTCCCTCTTTTTCCCCGAGATGTGCTAGTGTATAGCAGAGTCAGCCTCTGGGTAATGAGAATATATGGTGAAAGGTAGCGTTCGATGTCTTTTTTTTTCTTCTGTGCCCTAGTTTTATTTATACTTTGAAGCAGCCTGACACTAGTCATTCTTTGCCCTGTGCATGAAAGAAATTTGTCACTTTTGTATTTTTGTGCATGCATGTTGGCCTTTGTGTGCACCGGTGCATGTGTGTGTATGTGTGTGTGTAGTCCTTTTTTTGTTGCTCCCTCAGTAATAAGAGCTTAACCTTATTAATCACATTAGTGTGCCGAGGGTGGCTCTGGCAACACTCACACATGCCTCCACAGACACACTCAGACATGCGCACACAGGCAGCGACATGTCAATCTGTCATTAGTTAATAGCTCATTAGCACAAGGTGATTAATTACTCTGGCAGGGTGTGGGGATGAGAAGAATTGGGGGGTGGTGGGATGAAGGAGGAAGGAAAAGGACCACGGAGACACTGAGTCTTTATGCCGAGGGAAAAGCAAGTCGGGGAGGGTGGTGTGGTGGTGTAAAAACGGTAACCTCTCTTGCTTCCCGTAGATATCGATTTCTGGAGACTATGCCACAAGCGCCATTCATGCATGTGTGTGTGCACGTGTGTGTGTGCGTGTGTATACACATGCATGTACGCTCCGCCTTCTCCTGGAGGTGTTTTGCCAGGCTGTGTTCTTTCCCGTCTCACGGGAATCAGCTGTAAAGGTTAACTAGTCTTTTCTTAAGCTTTCAGCCTCATGACAAATGACCATGTTCAACCCATGGGGCACCTTACAGCAGACCTGCCCTCTCCCCTCCTCTTCACCCACTATCCCCTGGTGTTTCAGTTCATGAGGCGGGTAGTAGTGGGAGAAACGAGAAGGTAGGTGGATGGTAGCAAAGTAAGGGAGAAAGAACAAAAAGTGTCACTGAGGGAAGAAAGAAACTAAGTGTTGAATAGAGAGCATGAAAAGGGAAAAAAAAAGTACTCAATAACCTGCTAGGAATATATAAATTGACAGGTTTCCATTTAGACTGCCTAGTTTGAGCTCTAGAAACCCTGTATTAACCTGTGAGTGTAATAGTGAGATGAAGAAAAGGAAAGAAGGAATATAAATCTGCATAAAGGCTGCACAGGTTTCGCTTCAGCTCATGCAGTTACATGAGCCTTGCTCACCTTTGCCTGTGTGACCTTTGCATATTCTTTTCTTTAACACATACGTCTGCTTCTCTTTACATCGTCTCCGCACAGCCTTGTGTCCTCTATACTTCAACTACAGGTTGAACGGCCTCTCCAGTGAGCAATTCACACTGAGTGGGGAAATTGTGTGTGTAGCTCTCATACATGTATACACCTGATATATATGGTTATACAGATATGCCAGGTATAATGATGCTGAATGGCATTGATAAATAGCCAGCTTGAGAAAATGCATTGCTTTGTGTTTGCGCGCGTGTGTACGAACATGTGTATATGCGCAGGGGTGTGTGTGTGTGTGTGTGTGTGTGTGTGTGTGTGTGTGTGTGTGTGTGTGTGTGTGTGTGTGTGTGTGTGTGTGTGTGCATGATGGAGTATTACAAGGTGTTGTCAAAAAAGCAATTTGTTTCTCTCTCAGATGTTTTTTTTTTTTTTATCATGACAAATCGACGTGAACCTCATCTAAAAATCCAGCATCTCCTCCTGCACCCCCCTCGATTCTACACAGGCTGCGCTCTCAACTTTAATATGATGAAGTCATAACCACAACCCCCCCCCCCCCCCCCCCCCCCCGCTACCCCTCCCTTCTACCCTCTTCCGCCGCCACCCCAATCGTCACCCCTTCCTTTTCCCGCCGTAAATCGACTCTCAGCACCTGCTAGCGTGGGTGCCGAGGGAGAGTACCTGCCCGCGTGCGCGCGGCTCTTGATCTCCGCATACATATGTGCGAGCATGTGTGTACGTGCCCCCACATATCAACCGGAGTGTGCGCATGCCAGGGTGCCGCAGCGGCACATTGTGCACAAGTCACGACGTGACTCGTTGAGGATGATGAATGGCGTGTGAGAATGTTACATGAAGAAATAGAAAATGGGGCTGACAGTGGTCCCCTGGAGTAGAGCCTTATGGGTCATACCTGCTCATCTCGTCCTCTCTCTTCATTACTACACACACCGGATTTTTTGCCTGTGTAGCAGCTTCATACCTGCTCCTCACCGCATGCAAGACTGTATCTGTTTAATCAGCGTCCACTTCCTTTTGAGCGACATCCTTATTGTCCGACTTATAGCAAAGTTTACCTTCCACATTGGTTCTCCGGCGTGCAAAAACAGAGGAACGCACAGACTGGCTTACCAATGACTAGCTTATATATCTTTCGTAGTAGCGTTGAAATATCTGATGAGCAGCTTTGAAGATGCATCGCTGCATAATGTCTGATAAGTGTCTTAAATGATGTGCCTGGATGCATACTGAATGTTGATTAATGTGTTTAATCATGTGGGGTTATGCTAATATTGTAAAAACATGATGAGTTGGTTGGCCTCAGCCTTTTTTTTTCTTTTTGTGGTTGACATTTGACTAGATGTTTGCCCTCTGCTGGGCAGTGCGAGGACCTTCACTCACCTGGTAACCTCCCACCTGAGACTTTGGCTGGAGTCCGTTTATGGAGACAGAAAGCACAGTTTTATATTTTAGAAGATTTGTCTGATAAGCTTGATGTGCGAGGTTCTGTTTATCATTGTCTGCCACTGAACAAATAATTTATGATTTTTTTTTTAAAGAAAAATGAAAAGTACCACTCTCACTTTTTTATTTTATCTTGAGAGGTGTAAAAAGTGTTGTTTCACAGGCTGTCATCGTCCTGCGTTGTTTGACATTGTATCGTTCCTTTTTAGGCACACGGTGTGGATGTGAGCGTGCCCATGTGAGATCTGACATATTACCGGCTTCAGCGCCGCAGTGTCCTCTGCCCTTCCTCCCCCCCCGTCCTGCTCCACGTCTCCGCTTTGCTGCCTCGTCTTTTCTCCTTTTAACCTCACCCCTGTTCTCCTACCTTTCCTTTCCTCCTCTCTTTTTCCATCTCTCCTCTCTCACACGCACTCCCTTGTATTTTCCTCGTAACCGTTCTATCCTTTCCCCTCTCCTCTAATGTGCATGCTTTGTCACATTCCCATGATTCTGTCACTCTTTTTCTCTCTAGCGCTCGTGGGCTCCATTGCGTGTTGCCGCCCTCGTTGCCACCTCCTACTCCTCCTCCTCCTTTCTACCACTACACCATCCCTCTTTCACTGTCTCACCCCAACCCCTTTTCTCTTTCTCCTTCGGCTCATTCGTTAGTTCCCGCCGTCATCCTTCCTCCCCCTCCATCTCGCTGGTGCATCGCTGCTGGGAGAGCAAGGGAGAGAGAGCAAGCGAGAGAGAGAGAGAGGGCGAGGGAGCTGGTGTGTGTGCGTGTGTGTGTTGAGTCTGCTCTCAGTCTCAGCTGTGGGCAGATGGAGGATGGAGCCACAGCCACATCTCTCCTTGTCTTCTGCGCTGCCTGCCACAGGCTGAAAGGCGCTCTCACTCTCAGTGTTTTCTCATCCATCCATTCCCCTGTGCCCGAGTTGGCCTTGATCTGTGACGGATTGAGCAAAAAAAAGGACTGAGGACTAGAAGCAGGAGGGGAGACAAAAAAGACCTGCAGTCTCCTGGAAAAGCAGGGAGAGCAGTGCAGGGCATTGCGCTCATCATTTTTTTCCCCCCCGGTGTTTTGGTGTTGTGCCGTTCATCTCTGCAGAGCAACAGCTACACGTGCGCAAGTGTGTCGATCCACATAGCGCAAGTGTGTGTGCGAGCACGCGCATGTATGTGTGTGTGTGCGTGTGCTCGTAGCTCTTCATTCTGCTCTGTGTCTCTTTCTCTCTCTCTCTCTCTCTGCTCCTGCGCGGTGCTCCAGCACTCAGCTAGCGGATTGTGCTTCACAGAGCTCACTGAAATAGGCAGAGAGAGGAGAAGGGAGGGAAATCAAGAGTGAAGAAGAAGAAGAAGAACAGCGAGGCAGAGGCGACAGACAGCGAGGACTTTGATAAGAGGGAGAAAACAGAGTGCAAAAGATTGAGAATCAAGAAAAGAGGACTCTTAAGGGAACAGAGAGGAGTGGAGCGTGGAGGAGAGGAGATAAGGGTAGAGGGTTAATGAGAAAGAGCGACAAGTACGGAGCGATGCATCACGCAGGCAACACAGGAAGGACCAAGACCCTCTCTCACGAGACAGGTAGGACTCTCGGATACTTCTTTGTCACTACAGCGGTCAGATGGCATCGTGCTGTGTTCTTTGCAGACAGCGGGAACAATAGAGCCACGCTCGAACTTCACTCTACGCAAACCCCTGTAATTCGTCTGCTGTGGATGAACACACACGGATCTTGAATTATTTATGTTTTTTTTCCCAGCCTGCACATGTTTAATTTTAATGACTCGCCGTTATATCACAGGTTATATATATACATATGGCGAAGTGCGAGAATGTGCGTGCACGGTGGAGGCAGTGGTGCTGATCAAAGGGCATACATCTGAATAGAACTTGGCTTTGATGTGCCCTTGAAGTTATGATTGGCATCCGTGAATGCCAGCATGCGCCGTTCGGATGCGATTCCGAGTGTTTTTTTTTTTATTGATTTGAAGTTGGATGTAAGAGCATCTTTGTGTGTCAGCCACCCCAGCCTTCTGATGAGCACGTTCCAATTGACAGCAATTGCAGTGATTGACAGGCAGCTGATGGGGAGAAATGGATGGGACACAGGTTGTCCCCCCTCTCCACCCCCTCCATGTCGATCTATAATTTATTCATCTGTGTGTTCTTCAATATTTACAAGGTTATTTCGAGCTATTTGCCTTTCTAATCCGCTGTTGATCAATTGATTGACTATTTAGATGTGGGTTTCATTTATTTAAAAAAAAAAAATCAAACTGGCTTGATGAGTCTCAACTCCCACGTGTGAACGGACCCGCAGGGGTCATCTTTAGCGTGGCGGTGTTGTTTGACCAAACAGTTTGACCTCCGAGGGAAAGGTTAAGCACGTCTGCGACACATCTCTACGTCTGTATCCATGTACGTGTTTGTGTTTGTGTGCTAGCCATATAATAGTTGTTTGATTGCTTTGTGGGTGTGTGGGGATTGCTAGCACTCGTCAGGCTAATCAAACAGTTCCCACAGAAAATCACAACGTGGCACACACCCCTCTCAGCAGCTCTGACACATCTGCCTCCTATCTGAACAAACATTATGAATTTACAAGCTAGACAGGCGTAATGTGTGCGCATGTGTGTGCGTGTGTTTTTTTTTTTAAGATAAAGGCAACATTGTCTAAGGAAATACAAGCCTTTGACAAGCTCACACAAACTCCCTGAACCGCCCACACGCATACACATGCACACAAAGCCACCCACCAAACACACACACACACACACTCATCTGTTACAGGGATCCGGCCCAGTGGTGGATAAATGTGCCTTTCTGATTGCTGCCACAGACAGGACGTGATTGGCATGGCAGACCGGGGAATTAGCCATGGTTTCTATGGTGACTAATTAGGAGGGTCCTGACTGGTGGGTTTATGAAGACAGATGACAGATCGGTGGTTCACTTCCTGCTTTACAGATTGTGTGGTCCCATTGGCTAGCGGGAACCCCCGCTATCTCAGACAGACAAACCCCCCGCAGGCCGCCTCGCACGTGTTCAGCTGTCACCAGATATACAGAAAATTAAAAGTTGTCCTAAACCGCGATGATGACAACATCCGACTGTGAGCATATTTGCCGTAAGTTGTACTTTGGCTCCGAGCAGACCGACGCGCAGACTGATAGGTGGGGTAGATGTCTGGCGTGGCCTCATTGCTCAGCCTCTGCTTCACCCACAAAAAACAACACACGTTCGCCGCTGTAGGCTAGACGTATGCATATTTAGAGGCTAATTCAGAATACACTCTTTTTTTCGTTCTTTTTTTTTTTTATGTGACAATAAACAAGTCAGAGTCACACGCACACACCGATTATGTAGCTATAGGGCATGTGAGAGAGAAATAGGTGTGATTGGGTCCATCTGTGACACAGAGAGGAAGAGAGAGAGAGACAGAGAGAGCTCCATCTGTGGACACCTGCCCTTCCTCCAGGCTACCGTCCCTTTTTCTCTCAACTGCCAACAAGATCTGTGGTCGCACAGGTGCATGTACGTCTGTGTGTTGTGTTGTGCATGTTTGTGTGTGGGTTTTTTTTTTTTTTTCACAAATCAGAGGGAAGATCTGCGTGTTTCATGCGAGGTGTCAGAATCTTATTGTGAGGAATTTCACACAGAGTCTCGCTGATTTCCAGCACATTTGCGAAAACTAAAACTCAAAATGCTGTCACAGGTAAACGTGTGAAAGTAATTGATATTGGTATTGTCCTTAAACACAGTCTGTTTTATAATATAGTCTTGAGTTAAGGCGTTTCTTTTTGTTTAGTTTTTGAAGGTAGGGCTAGCTGGATGCTTGTTAACGGCACACCTGTGCTTTTATTTAAGGTTACAAAAAAAGAGAAAAATAATATTACTTATTCTTCTGCTTTTGCTTTTTTAAGTCTGTAATCAACACTTCTACTACTCATTGTACCATGAATAATTGATTCCCTTGGACACAAGCAATCCAGCCTACAACACACTTGGACACCTTTAAAAACAGACACACACACTGCCAGGAAAATCTGTGATACCAGGTAGAAGAGAGTGAGCCTTCCCTTCCGTTGCGCTCAGCTATCCATCTTGCCTCTCTCCCTTTCTTTCAGCCAAGCACCAGCTCCACCTAATGGCCTCTACAGGTACTGAGGCACTCACACACACACACACACACACAAACACATTCAGACAGGCTGACATGCACACACATGCTTTGATTAAAATGGCTGGAGCGCGATTCCATGTCACCAAGACGAGCGAGGTAGTTAGGAAGCCGCGGAGATAATGGCCCTGATTTTTTTTTTTTTTCCTTTTTGGGTCGGACGCTATTTATTGGAACACAACCCCTCCACGCAGGCAGCAAGGGGTGGAGGAGGAAGAGGGGGGTACACACACAAAAGGAGAGGTGATTGGAAGAGGCACAGAGTGGGAGAGGAAAAAATAGCAAAGCGATTGAAGAAGACGTGGATGTCAGGGCTAAACAAATAAGCATGTGTGGGAACAGATGGTAATAAAGTTCTCTGTTACAAGACTAGTGGCTCGTACGCACGCTCACGCACACGCAGACCCACACAGGCACAGCTTGATTATGCGGAGTATCGGGTCATGAGTCATTAAGACTTTGCCTCAGTGAAGCTGACTCAAAAGTGAGCAACAACAGTCATCTACAAAGGCCGGTCACTAGCAGTCATCTCCCTTTCTCCCGTCCCTGTCTCTACTCCGTCCATCTGTCTCTGTCTGCTCCCACCCCCCATGTTTCCACCTATTTCGGCCTCTTTGCCTTCTCCTGTACTACTCCGCCTTCCCCAAACAAATTCCTCTTCTGCTTCTCTCTGTGTTCCCATTCTGCTTCAGGAAAATGAGTTTCACTCTTGCTTTTCCTATCCAGTTCCTCCTTAAGCCAAAATGCGCGTATACGTGTGTGTGTGTGTGTGTGTGTGTGTGTGTGTGTGTGTGTGTGTGTGTGTGTGTGTGTGCTGGTGTGTGAGGGCGATGCGTCCTCAATCACAGTGAAAGCATTTGTTTCCCTCCGCCAGGGGAGATAGATTAAGTATTTCACTCCCTTTTCGTCGCATTGGCTTTTTTTTCTCCCCCCCCCTTCCTTCCATCACTGCATTTTGTCCTCCCCACTCAAGGTCAGTTGGAAGATTGCTTTTAGCCCCTTGTGTCCTCCCCAACACCCCATGTTTTTATTGTGCACACGGCCATCAGTGCTGGTGTATAACACGTTTGTGCATGTTTGAAATCACAAGATTGAGGCAAGGGGGTGGGGCTTAGGTTGTATTGCTCTGTCTGACCTGTCTCTCATCAGGTAAGCACTTATGTCCCTGTTTTTTGGGGGTTTTTTGGTTTGGTTTTTTGGGGGATGTGTGTGTGTGTGTGTGTGTGGGTGTGGGTGTGTGTGTGTGTGTCTTGAAAAGCTGGTAGTCAATCTTGCTTTTCAAGTCCATTTTGAAGGAAAAAAAAAAAAAAGGAAAGCAAAAGAATCGTTAAGCTTAAACACGCCGATATTAAAACTTTAGGATCCTGGAGTGTTTTTTTTTTTTATTGAACACACTTTTAAAGTTTTTAACTAAAATGCTTCAGAAAGGGTTCCTCACAAATTTTATAGATACATTTTCCTATGTTAATATTTAATGCTTTTATTGATTACTGAACAGTATACTGTATGTGTGTCTGCTATAAAGTTTGTGTGTGTGCGTGTGCGTGTGTGTGTGTGTGTGTGTGTGTGTGAGTGTTTTTTTGTATGGACGGTTGGCGGTATTAATTTTCACAGTGGTGATTTGGGTGAGTAAAGGGCTGGCAAGCTAACTGGTGTTCTCAGCATGCTTTTGAGTGCATGTTTGTGTGTGTGTGTGTGTGTGTGTGTGTGTGTGTGTGTGTGTGTGTGTGTGTGTGTGTGTCTGATCAGTGAGCTGGCTGGTTTTACGCTTCACTACCCTGGCTGCTCATCCATGTGTACCATCTGCATGTGGCGCTGCCATGTGTGTCACCTGTACCCCCAACACATCCCACTCCTCTCATATCTCTAAGCATCCCTCCATCCACGCCTGACACTGTCTCAGTGTCTTCTTATCTCTTCTGGCTCTTCTGCTTTCATTTCAAAAGCTAAATTAGAAAAGGAGGAAGAAAACAAAAGCGTGGCATCGCAGTTAATTTAAACCCTTTTTCTTACTTTCTCCTCCATATTAATGCAGAAGAATTCGATTTTTTTTAGAGGTATTCATCATTTTTTTTATTCACCTTTTTAACTTCCCCTTAAGCATCCCATCCCTGAATTTGTGCAGCTGTGTAGGATGCAACGTTACGCCATTTGTTAGCCATGCAACACTAACGCTCTGAGTGATCGATCCGTGCCAAAGCTAACTACGAGACAGATGAAAGTGTCACAATTACAGTCAGGCTCAAGTGATAAATTGATTCCCATATTTCTGCTAGAAAGGAGTTTTTGTCCTAGAGATGCCATCGTTCATCTATACAGCCTCATTATACCTTCTGCTGCAGCAGCGACAGCCGTGACTCATTGACTCATCACGCCGTTGTTTGTAAACTCGAAACCCGACTAACCGTTCTCCTTTTCATTCCTCATCTTATCTAATGTTTCGCATTTCTCTGCTATCTGCACCCCTCTGCTGCTTCTCCTGCTGCTGCTGCTCCTACCTCCCGTCCACGTATCCCTTCTCAGCACCTCCCTTCATCTTTAATATCCTTCTCCCCAAAGCACTGACTCCAGCTTCCTGAACTCTTCACCTCTTCTTTTGTTCTCCCTCCTGCATCTCTTCCTCTTTTCTCGTGAACACTCTCCTCAGGTTCTGTGTTATTACCATAAAAAGAAAAAGAAGAAGAAAAAAAGGAGGAGTGACTACCTTTCCTCCAGCCCCAGACTGTGAGTCACGCCGCGCCGCCAGCTACTGGCTGCTTCCCTGGCTGTCAAGTCGGGACAGATGTGAAGCTGATTTTAAGGGATTGGGTGAGGACAACAGCTCATGCATTAGTGCGTTACACCCGGCAGTTTCAAAGAGCCCTGCTTCTGCCGGGGAGAGTCAGGTATTTTGGCTGCGCAAAAAAAAAATAGGTCAAATATAGGATTGTATTACAAGCGCAGAAAGGGAGGTGTTTCTGTGCTCGCGTCTAGCGGAGGAGCTGTCCTCATTGCTGTAGTTTTGTGTAGGGCATAGCTTGAGGTGCTTCTTTTCCCAGTTGCCAGAGGGTACCGTGTTTGGATACTTGAGTAGCTTAATGCATAAATGGCACTGATGGAGAGTGCAAAATGAGGTTTCCCTTTAGTGCTATATTCTTCCCCTCACTGTAGTGCTGTCACATTCATTTCTAAGAAAGAGATTATTGATTATGTGTGTGCCTTAAATCACTTAAAAAAAGGGAGGGGGGACTTTAAGCTCGTCTCCACGCAAAGAGTAATGAATTACAGACCAAGTTTTATTACTTCGGAATTACTTTGACGAACAGAACGAAATGGCTCATCCGAAAGACGTACATTAGCCGTCCATCAATTTTGTGAGGTTGGGGGCGGGGGGTGATACACATTCAGCTAAAATGTTTTTTCACTTCTCCCTCAATTAACTCGACATAATGTTCTCACTTCCGCCAGGAGACGATTAAACAGAAAAACATCATCACGGCTTCCATTTTCTCTCTGTTGCGGTTTTCTTTATTTATTTATTAATTTTTATTTCTCTCTCGGCGCTCAGTCACAGTGCAGGCATATTTACAGCTCAGGAGGGATTTACTCACTAGATTCAGCTCACTTTAAACTGTAGACTCCGACTTTGAAAAGACTTGTAAATGTCACTGTTGCGCTGCACAAATAAGACATTATGTGGCTTCGTAGCTCAATGCATAATCTATAGTTACATAACATTTTTTTTCCATTCTTTTCATTACCAGCGTTAACGCCGCTCTCATCCTAATTCAGCAGAAAGTAGCTCCAACTACAAAACAGAAGACGTGTGCTGAGGAGACGGTGCGCTGTGACCTTGCCTTAGGGATGATGACAAAGTGAAAAGGAGTCTGTGCATGTGTGTTAGCGCGTGTTTGTGTGTGCGTGTGCCTGTGTTACTAATGACCAGCGCTTAAGGGGGAGATGAGGGGGAGATGGGCCGTGCAGGAGGGCAAAGGGGGCACCGAAATGATTCCATCGATCATTCTCGATCACCTAAACAATGTCACCCGGCACATTCATCTCGCCGCATGTGTGTCTCTCTCTGTCTACTTCACTCTCGCCGTCTCTCATATTGACACACATTGTGGCTCTCACCTTTTGTCTGTCTAACCTTTTTCTCTGTGTGTATACACATGTGTGCTTTTCAGACTGATGCTTCAGTGATGGCACTGGCCAAATGCCAGCTATTCCACACAGTTCCATTAGCATTGCGAAGGCTGGCCGTAGATTGCTATTGATTGCCTATGGCCTCTATTCACTGGCTATTCAGCGAGAAGCACACACACACAGACACACATGTGTGCGCGCTGAGAGGCTCGTGCACAAGAAAAAGTCTGGAGAATGTGAAAGCAGATGCAGACTTGAGTGTTTGAGGAGTTTGGATTTGTTGGGCTTTTTTGGTTTGGCTTTGTGATTTATTCATTTAACTCTGAAAGCAAAATGGATGAAACACAAGTTAAATATTTTATTAATGTCATTTCAAAACTATTCTCGTGTTATTCTAAGTATCGGCTGTTATTTTAGAGAAATAGAATAGAAAAATATCTTGGTGGTTTGACTTGCTGTTAAACAGGCCTGTGTGCGATGCGTGGGGTTGTTGGCTTTGACAGGGACTTGAGGACACCGAGCCTGTCGATGGCTGAGCTTTGGCTTTTAAAACAAATCAATGCCAAGTGGCTGGACCCCGCAGCCACTTCTTAATGAGAACCCCTCCTCAGAGATGTTCGCACTCCCCAGTCCCCACTTCTTTCTGTTCTCTTTTTCGCCCGCTGCTCTGCCTCCATCGCTCCACGCCGCTCCCACTTTCCGTTGCTCTCAATTATCGCACCTTTTTTTGCGTCTCACCCACTAGAGAAGATCCTCATATGCGCACACACGTACTCCCAAAGCTCAGTGTTTGCACACCTCTGTTTTCTTTTCCTTATATTTACACTCGTATATCTTCTTAGATAAGCTCAGTGTCAGCAGACCCTTCACTAACAGCGGCTCAGTCTTATAGTCATAAAGGACTGTGCTTCTACATCCAATCACAGTGATTGTTTTCTATAAGTTTCAGGAGATTGTAGAAAACCTGTCACTTGATAATGCACATACTACTGCTATTACTTACTACTTCCAGAAAAGGAAAAAAAATCTGCAGTACCTGCAGGTGTGTAAATCCTCCAAAAGCCGAATCTATTGTTTACCGTGTGTGTGTGTGTGTGTGTGTGTGTGTGTGTGTGTGTGTGTGTGTGTGTGTGTGTGTGTGTGTGTGTGTGTGTGTGAGAACACGTTGAGGGGATTAGGGATGTAATGCAGGATTATCCAGCAGGTAGACTTCCCACTTCTTCTGCTGAGGAGGAGATGGAGAGTCGGCGAGGATAGGGAGGAAGAGACGGATGGACAGAGAGGAGTGAGCAAAGAGAGCAAAGGAGTCGAGGGAGGAAGGGAAGTGTAGCGAAGCGCAGTTTGCAAACTTTATACAGAGAGGTAGTTTGGAGGAGTTTCACATGCATGAAATTAAAAATAAAGATTTACATAACAGATATTGGGAAGGGTGTTTAGAAATCGTGTTTCAGGGTGATTTGCTTAATAAGAATGACAAAAATATACACACATTCACAGCAATGTGCACTCCAGACCTTTAGCAATTTGTTCTGCAAGCACGCAGCAGCTCCGTGATGATCCACTTATCTCTGTTCTTACTCTAAGAAGCGGCAGATGATCTAAGAGCCCTGTTCGTTTTACATTGTGCAAACAAGTCAGCCATGCTTCTCAGGGCTAAGTCTTTTAATGATTTATAGACAAGACATAAGTTTGTTTCTTTTAATACTGTGACACACCGGAAGCCCGCGCAGCGCCTGAAGAGCTGCTGCAGCAGCGTGCGAGATGAGAAACGAGGAGGCGGGGGAACAGGGGAGCGCTTTCCAGGTGAGTTTTCGGAAACCAGCAACGGGAGCAAAGCATTGCTCCATCATGTGTATTTGTATATTAGTGTCAGCAAATTTCCCTTTGCTCTTTTTGTCAGGGCTCTTAACATTGTTAACTGCGCATCACTGTTGGAACATAACCACACAGATATAATGAGACTTGAGTCATTGCCATTGCTCTGTTCAGAGTGTTTTGTTTTGTTTTTTCAATTTTATTTAGAGCAGCATAGTGCTTCAAGGTCCCCGCTACCTTTGCTCATCAACAATTGCCAAGTATTAAATAAAACGTGAGCTGCGTGAGCAATGTGAGCAATTCCTCCGCCTCCCACCCCCAGAGTATAAAGTCCACATGGGGCAATAGAGGCAATTTCACACACACACATATGCGTGCGCACAAACATACTTAGAGCATCCGTGGCTCTGGATCTGTAGCTTTTTGTAATTGTTTTGGACTAATCCGAGTTTTAATATGTCTCACACAGCGGGGAGGCCTTCACGCCTAATAGACACCACAGATTTGTTAAATCACGTCTGTCTGTGAATGTGTGTTTTGGAGCGAGAGCGAGAAAGTGAGGGTGTGTTTGATTATATACGAGCTCCACTTTGATGACAGTTTGTTTTGGAACGTGCCCTTGTGTAATTTAATGAATTTAAAATAACTATAGGAGTATATGAAAGCGAAATGACACACGGAGGCACAGAGAGCATCTGTGTGTATAGACACAATACTCACACAAAGATGGGGGATACACACACACACACACACACACACACATCCAGCAAGTGAACCCTTGGCAGTACTTCTCCAGTCTGTTTGAAGTAGCGTCTCACGGGAGGCAATAGGACTGTGGCAGTGTTTCACCCACTCAAACACACACTGGCTCCCAGGGAAAGAGGGATTGCAGAGAGAAAAGGCAGACAGAGGAGACAGTAGGAGGAGTGTTTCTGCTCAAACACACTCCAGCTCGTCTCATCCCTTTCTCCAGGTCTGTCGGAGCTCTGAGAACAGGTTGAGGTTGTTTACAGCCACACTTCCCTTTCCCCTCGGTGCCCATACGCTCATATCTCGCTCTATCATCCTCACGCCGACTGGGTGAGATTGAAACAGCGCACTGGGGGATGCAGCAAGGATATTACCCAGGCTGCATCAGCATCAGACGGGGAGACTTGCCGTTTCATTTCGTGGCAGCCTCAATTAGAATAGCCGGACGGAAGGAGATGACTTCGTCCGCCGGAGCTGAACTCAGACACCAAAAAGCTTCCTGATAAAAGCCTCCTCTCAAGAATATTTTAAAACTCGGTTAGGGCTCTCTGACTGAGAAGCACTGCTCTCTGTGTCTGCTGTAAGCTGCGTGACCTGATCAAGGCCACACAAATTTAAAGCACCACTTGCCAATTTTCAGGGCCCGTAACCTCATCTTTGAGAACAAACAAGCAATACAAGCAAATATGGCACGGAAGAAATAAAGTAGGGGAGTCAAAACATGCCGCGTGAGTGATGGCTGAGTGAAACATATCAAAGGTTTTTCTCTCTTCTTTTTTTCCCCTTTCTTTCCAAGAATGACTTAAAAAGCAGCTCATTTGAATGTTTTTGTTTTCCAGCATCAGCCAGCAGGCAGCCCACGAATACTGCTTGTTTTCTTAAGACAATGGATACATATGCATAAAAAAAACAAACCCAAAAATTACAATCGCACAAAGCAATCCCGTTTAAAGACAGCGCTGCAGTGCTGCCAATCTGCAGAGCTATTATTTTGTGCCTTGTTCTGCTGTTTTTGGCTCGCGCGTCTTTCATACAGTCCCCTCTGAACCTTGTCATTTTCCAGTGCATCCCATATATGAGAGCAGGTACAGCATGAGGATAAGGTGCTGCATCCAGCTGTGGATCTTATTTGTCGTCCTTTTCTCTTACTCATTTCTCCAGATCTCTTCCTCCCCCCTACCTACCCAGCCCACCCCACGGTGTCCCCTGGCACAGCAACAAAAGCAGCTAATGGAGAAGGAATGTACCTACACACAGTCACAGATGGAGAGATACAGAGAGAGAGAGAGAGAGGGCGAGGGACAAAGAGGCACACAGGAAAAAAGAGAGAGGGAGAGAGAAACAGAAGGATAGAAACAGGAGGAGGAGGCACAGTGTTGTATGGTGCGCAGCGGAAAAAGAGAAGTAAAAAGCTCTTAGTCATGTTGCCAAAGTAACACCCTTGTTCCATGTGTTTCCACAGCTTCTACGCCAAGTTGTGAAGTAGTAGAGAGCGTGCGCTACTTTTTTCTTTTTTGTTGTTTCTTAGAATGCATGCACACGTGCACGTGCGTATTTGTGGGTTTGTAACACTGTAACTAACTAACGTAGGACTCGCTTAGTTAAAAAGTGAGGCGTAGAGATAGCGAGAGTATGCGCATCTTTTTGAAAGTTCAGCCATGATTCATTGGATAACATCTCACACTTGCAATTAAGGCTCGACTGGCAAAAAGGAAATAATGTAATACTAATAATAATTTGAAGGGCACTCTGACAATGCATCCGTCCTTGCAGTTTCCAGATATTCAGTTTTATTTATTTATTTATTTATTTTTCTTCTTCTTTTTTTTAGCTTAATCTTGCCGACAAACAGACAAATATTTATCCCTCTGCCTCGCTTCTTTGCTTGGCGGGGGATAAATTGTGTGTGCGCTTCTATACAAATATCTACATTCTTAGATACATACAAACACAAATGCTGTCAGCGAGAAAAAAGGAACGGCTGACTGAGAGTGTCATAAGAAACACACCACGCTTAACCAGCTAATGCCTAAACTTTTCCTACGCCTGTCGCTCACTTAAGCTTTTCTGTAGCCTCCTGTAATTTTTTTTTAATTCTCAAAAATTTTCTCTGGCATTTCCATCATATAGCCATTCATACGTTATGAGTCCCAGAATAAATATATATAATAATATACTGCACTAAAACTGCACCATACAAGCACACTTTTGTCTCCTTTTCCTGACATTTCCTTTCCTTCCTCTCTTCCATCCTCGATTCTTTTCCCCTCCCTCTCCTGCCCTTCACCTTCTCTCCTCCTCTCCTTCATCCTCTCACTCATCCTCCAGTTCTCGAGGCTATTTTTTTTTCTTATCTCCACTTAGCTTTTAGTGCTCTTCTGTGCCCCACTCCAGGGGAATCCACCTCTTTCCAGACTTGCCCTTATTTTAGCAACACAAGCTGGTCCTCAGAGAGCACTGTCAGACCTCATACACTATGCCGTCTGCCCCTCTGTGCATGCACGTGTGTGTGTGTGTGTGTGTGTGTGTGTGTGTGTGTGTGTGTCTGCGCACTCTCACGTGTGCGTGTGTGTGTGTGTGTCTATCTGCGCTTGCACAAACGTGCAGACTTTCTGACGTTTCAAGACTGACGGGACAAGCTGTGTCATCAAGAAAACACGGCCATGTGATGTTTCTGTATTTCTTTCTTTCTTCCGCCTCTTTCTTTCTTTGGTTCGGTGTGGTGCAGTCAGAGCTACAGGTGAATTATTAATGAGAGAGGGAATTGTCGTTCTGCTTCAGATCGCCCACCGCTTCTTACAAGAAAAGTCTCGGAAGGAAGGCAAGCATGAAATACCAAACATTCGTGGCCTTCTGTGAAATTCAAGAGCCATAAAGGAATTGGAGATTTTCTTTTTTCTTTTTTTTGTGGAGTTTGCAGACTTCTCTCAATGAATGAGCACACGTTGGTGTCAACATCAGATTCTAACCAGAAAGAAAGAGAAAACAGAACTAATCAGTTATTGTCCTTTCATTCGTCATTTACTTTATTTGGGATCTTTAGATCACCAAGTAGAGTTGCATTCATCTAGTTTTTGCAGTGGTGTAATGAACACAGGTAGAAGAGATGAAACGTTTTAGAAGCATCACCGCAGGCCAAATGCTTTATTATGTCAGATTTACAAATTCCCCACACCCGAGTTGGAGGGAAAAGTGACCTACATAACTACAGACCAGGGGAAAAAAAAAAAAAAAAACACCAGTGGCCCAATTCTCCTCTCCTCTACTCCACTCCACTCCCTCATTCTCTATCTCTGTTGCTGCTTCTGTAGCTGCTCTTTTTCTCTCTCATTTCGTCACCCCTCGTTTATCTCTATCCTTTCCCCGACAGCGGCTTGGCGAGTTATCACCCCTCATTCCGATGAGAGGAATGGCGTGTATGTCTGGGTTTCTTTTTTGTTTTGTTTGTGTGTGCGTGTGTGCGTGTTTTCAAGTGTCTGCGTCCTGTGTGCGTGTCTGTTGTATATTCGGTGTTGCTAAAATGGTATGGTCGGCAGAGGGGGGTGGTTAGGTGATCCAACCAACCTGCTACTAGGTAAACACCATCTGTTCACACAAAATCTCCCCCCCCTCCGACACCATGACTAGAATAGAGTGATCCAATTGTACCTATCCTCCAGCACTTCTACCATGCCAGGTTCACACCAAGGTGTGTAGGTGTGTGTGTGACAGTGATCATAATAGATAATGACAGAATTGTTGGATTTTTTGGTTTTGGATCTTGCTGCACGAAGCACACAAGAAGCTTATTTTCTCTTCATATATATATCTATATGTGTATGTATGTATATTTGTGTGTGTGTGTGTGTGTGTGTGTGTGTGTGTGTGTGTGTGTGTGTGTGTGTGTGTGTGCTGTCAGTCTCTGTCAGATGTCTTTTCTCCATCTCAGCCTGCAGTACAATTGAGTCAAATCAATCAATTCAGGTTTCTTGGGCAGACCAGTGGTGTGGCAAGAAATTGACCTTTCATTTCAATATGTGTGTGCGTGTGTGTGTAGGTGTGTGTGCGCACCAGTGTGTGCGTGTGTTTGTACACAAAGCAGAGGGAAGCACTTAAAGCTAAGTCGCTATCTGCCTCATAGCTGATGGAGGCATCCATTGTGGCGGTGCCCCTAGCTAGCCACTGAGGAAAACACACACACACACAAATGCACAGACAGACAAATACAGCTTTTCATCCTCAGCTATAGCAGATATGACAAGTACAGGGACTGTGGACACAGCATTAGCTCGGCTCTCTGCTTTTTTTTTTTTTTTAGCTTTTATGTTAAGCAGCATGCCATTGCAGGCTTTCCATTTTCACCCGACTGGGTATTGAGTGTATTGAGTGAGTGAGTTAGTCTGGGTTAAGTGGCTGTGCTTAAGGGCACAACAGCACTGCTGAGATCACTGGCTGCTCCCGTACAGCTTTGGAACGAGCCCTGCGAAACAAGATAAAGGGCTCATGAAAACACACATCGTAGCCAACGAGAGACACACACACGCGCACACACACTGAAGAGAGAGCGTACAGACAGTGTGCGGTTTGATTTTCTGTCATCCCTTTGTTTTTGCTAGATTGTCAATTCATATTTATCTCATTTCCTCTCCTTTTCACCCACACTTTCATTTATAGATTTCAAACCTCTCTCACACACACACAGTCACACACACACACTCGCAGTGCCAGATGTGGGCTGACGCTCCCCATCCATCCAGAAGGTGGGGGTTTAATAGAGATTTATAATGATTATCTGGAGACTGAGGGAGAATATATTGTTGCTGCTTAAAACTCTACTGGTAGAGGGCATGCATGGAAGGAGCGAGAAAAGAGAAGGAGTTCAGAGGAGGATATGGTGGTGAGGTACTGACAGCGAACTGCAAACGCAAGCCTCCTCAGCGTGCGTTTGCGCTGCAGGCTAGGTCACATAAACAAAGCCAAAAATCTGAGGGGCCAAAGCTGCTGGGGCTATAACCTGAGGGCACTGTATTGAAAAGAAATCCATGTGTGTGTGCGCGCTTCTTTTTTGTGTGTTGTTCAGCGTGTGCTTCACCAAGACTACCCACTCCTTGCTTGGCCCGTGTGGCCTCTGTAATATCATGATAATGCACTGTGATTCCTCCACTCCTGGACCCTGCGTGCTCTCCAGAGATTTTTTCCGTGGAGAATTTCTTGGCCGACTGCAGTCTTCCAACTCCTCCGCCGTTGTCTGTCTGTCCTCATCCCGCTGTTTTGCACTAAAACAGCTCATAATTATTGTCTTAGCATCCTTCATGTATAATTTATCAGCCGTTTAAAAGCGGAGGTGCATGCAATTAAATCTAGAGGGAGCTTCTGTCTTTCCAAATCTCCCCGTCTTCGCTCGCTTTCAAAATTCCACCCCGCTCTTCCTCGCACGAGCTTTCAGTTATGTCCTTTCCGTCTCTGTTCTTTTCTCCTACTCTGCGCTCTTGTTTATTCCGCTTCTTCCTGTCTCTTTAACTCAGTTTTTAAGTCCGTCCTCCCTAACCTCCTCTCCTCCCTCACCTTAATATCTAAATATGTGATGGAAAATTGGATAAATCACGCAGAGGTGTTCTTGTCCTTTCCCTCTTCATATCTGTTGTCTTTTCATCCTTCACTCTTTTGCTCCCTTATTCCCTCGCTCCCAAAGAAAAAGAAGAGGAGAGAAGAGGCGCAGAGTAATTGGATTCCCCCTAATAGCGAGGGTAATGTTGACAGTACATAAATCCTGCCACTGAAATAGCGCCTCGTTTATCTTCTGATTTTGTCTCATTGTTTTTCGGCGCCTGTTTCCCCCACACCCCCCTCCTCCAACTCCTGTGCATTTTCCTCTTCCATCCTTCCTTCTTCGCCCCTCCCTTCCCTACATTTCCCCCCAGGGTCTCATCAGGTAGCCTTGATTGTCTTAGATGGGCCCCGTATGGGACAATGCGTCTCCACATAAATTGGTCGACACGGTTTGGTTGCTGGCAAGCAGATATTGGAGGGAACAAGGCGGGGAGGAACATAAGCTCGAGACGCAGATAAAAGGGAACATGCACGTTGCGTCAAATATGTGGCGCAACATAAGGCTTCACAGGAAACAATAAGGGATGCACTCGACTCGGTTCTATGCAAATAAAATCTGTTCCTTCTCTCACCCAGCATATTTTGCCTCAGTGCCTTCATCTGGTTTCAAGGATGGCGATACTTCAGGAGGACCTTAAATCACATTCAGTGTCAGATCTGTAGGATCCTGTGCCTGTGAAACAACCACTCGTCTGATAACACGTGCAAATCAGCTCTGCTGCAATTTTCATGCAAATTATAAATTGGCACCGTAGAGACTCCACATTGCACTCGTGACAAGAGACAAATTTAACAGGAATATTCAGGAATATGTGCAGCAGAGGTTGAGATACCCTGATTTTTAGTTGCCAAAGAGGGTCAGAGCTTAAAAAAGCAAGATTCTATTCCACAATGAATGCAATCAGCTTGGTATCTTTTTTATTAGCTCTCGTCCGAACTTGTGCACATCCACATTTATACAAGTGAAACCCAGGTTCTCTGCTATGAATGACTCCAAGTTGAGATGGCACACTGATGGTTAGAGCCAGACTTCTAGAAGCTCCTACAGAAGCAGTGATGCAGCTATTATCACAGCCTGAGCAGCTTCTACCATCTCTGAAGTATTTAAGTACATTTACTCAAGTACTTCTGGGAATGTTTCCATTATGATACCAGCATAAATCTCACTACATGGCAAAGGGACTTCCTTGTTCTGTTTATGATTAACATTTGTGTAAATTAATTTTTAAAAAGTATTTTACATAAATAATTCCCATTTAGCTTCTAAAATCAAATATGAAATATGCACTAGCCAGTTCATACTATGATTTTATGTGGTCAAAGTTTTTGGTTCGGTTTACAGTATTTAAAATAGCAGTTATTCTTAAGGACATACAGGACTCAAAGAATGAGGCCGATGGCGTTACGCATGTCATTGTGACAGTCTTAGGTTACAGCTAGGTGAGACTTTTGTACAATAAAAGTAGAAACGTGGCTAAATTCAAAATGTTTTTGCTTCGTTTTTTGGCAAAAAAATGATTAAAATTGGGTTTTTCTTAAATTCCTACTAAGCACATAAGTAGTTCTTCACATCCTAACTAAAAGTATATGTTTTCTTGATGCTAAAATATAGTATCTCTCCATCTTTAAGGACCCTTTGTGTGTGTTCAGAACATAAAGAGTAAAATTCACACACTGTATTTATCTGTTAACTCTGCTGTGCTTCTTACAAAAGAATATTCCCTGATTAAATAAAAGAGGAAGCTGGCTCTCAAAGCTGTGAACCCTAAATTTGTGCAAACGAAAGACTTTAACTTGGGTATTTTTGTGATCACATTACAGGCAAAGATAATCAAAATAAAGAGAAGAAGACTTTCCCTTCTTTAAAATAAACACAGAAAACTGTAGTTCAGTTTCCTGATAGTCAGTTATTTATGGAAAGATTATTTTTCCACTTCTGCAGCATTGGAAACACAATTATTATGGTTATTTAGTATCAAAAGTGAAAATGTCACTGTGTCGCCTCTACTGCAGCATTAAGGCTGGATTGGAGCCAATTTTGGGTGTGTTGCTGTTAGCATACGCGACACCTGTTACAGTTTTATCCACCACTTTCTTACTGCGGTCATCTAAGGTAGCGCTAAATCCAGAATGGTCTCACACAGCAGACGGAAACAATGCTGCTGCTGGCGCATCGTCTATCGCTTTGGCTTTACCGTTCTCTATTTTCACGACTTGGCTGCTGCACTAGACATTTAAACCCTCTGCTCCTTCATTTGAGTCAATGGTGCAAGGCTTTTACGAGCATGCCCTGAACCGAACAACACACGTCTAAAACTGAGACAAGCAAACCGAACCGTCCCTAATCTGCAGTTTGTTTCAGAAGAAAAAAATCCCTCTCGATTGTTTAAAGAATGATGAACTTATAAACTGAATGTAAAAAAATTACCTCTCTGTCAGGAATTAAGGGTAAAAAATAATGTCTCTGTTTCAGATTCCTCCTCTTCTCTCAATCGCTATGAAGGGCTCTTTATAGTAGCATCAGGCACCCATCATACACACACCACAAGCATCCTTTCTTTCATCCTTTTTCATGATCCATTTTATTGACACAGGAGCGCGGGTCAGGCCAACTAATCAATCACCTTTGTGGCATTTGAATTGTTTGCTCTGTCTATAGGCTTCCTCTGTGCTCACTCCTCTGATCTCTTCTGCTGCGAGCACAGAAACACTGACAAGGTGAGCCATGAGAGAGGGCGCTTGCTACAGAAAAGCACTGGGTGGGGGGATTCTGTAGGTCAAATAGTCCATAATGCACATATTCAAAACGTTGCAGCAGTATGAAGGACAAGTCACGCTCTCTCAATCTGCTTTCCCTGCTTGAGGATCCACTCGCTCCTTTCTTATACGACAGCCTTGGACGAACAGAGATGAGAGGATGATATAAGAGCTGTATTATGTATATTATAATGCATGTGGAATCTTTTTCACAACTGGCTGTGCAGGCAGACATCAAAGCACCTCGATTTCAAGTGCCTATGTAGGCCAGAAATCGTGTATTATTTGTTGCTTCCCTGGGTGGTCTGAAGCTGCTCTTAACACACCACGCACTCGTTTAATTGGATTGTCAATCTGGGGGAGCACACTTCCTCCTCTGTTTAACACTCTCACATAATAACCCGCCGCAGCCCTCAGGCGCCGTTACCTTAACCACACATCATAATCATATAATAATCTGATTTTATCCGTGGCAAAGCCAAATCATGCTAAAGATGTGATAGCAAGTGGCTGGATACGCTCACAGGAAAAGAGGAAGACATTTTGTCCCCGTGCCACCCCTGACATCAACCCCCTCGATACTCACAGACACACACACACACATACAGAGCTTTGACATCTTTCTACAACCAATCAATAGGTCACATTTCTTATTACACTCTGCCACCCATCTAAACCAGTTCCCGTTTGTGCACACAAGCAACACAAACACAGACGCCTACAGTAGCTATTAAACTACAGTTTCCTTTTTTTTTACTCCCTTTTAGTAGGGGAGCCACCACACTCCCCCCACTTTAATTCCTACAATCTGGTCTCTTAACCCCTGCTTCATCTCCACAATTCAGGCACATCCACAGCCACTTTTTTTTATTTTTTTTATTTAATTTTTTTGTCACTCGGCCTATTTTTCGTGCCATTTTTATTCAACCTTCTCAAATCCTCTTGTCCACTTCGCCCTCCCCTCTCCTCTTTCTTCGCACCTCCTCCTCCTCTTTTCTTGCCTCTCATTTTCCAGTTTGCTGCTCTCCTCCTCATCAGTCAGTCAGCCCGTGGTCTGACAAAGACGCGTGCTCTGACGAAGGCTGCCAGGCTGTCAGCGCATATCTATTCACCAACATAAACATGCACACAATTAACGTACAGCAAAGGGCAGGGAAAACAGAGGGGCGAAGGGAAAAAACAAAGCATTGACTCACTGACTGCATCTGTATTACCGAGTTCTGTTTGAAGTTCGGTGTCTTTATTTCTTGTGAACGTGTCTTATAGGCCTGTTGTCAAACAGAAAGGAAAAAAGTGCTGATTCACACTCTTTAGTCTCTTGACAATATAATTGGAGACTGTGCAAGAAGATAAACAAACTTTAAAACCATTGTTTGTGCGCCAGGCTTCAGTGAATGGTACAGTATGCATTAGCTATCAGGCTATAATTTTTCAAAGCCACCATATGTAACAATTATTGCCATTCACCTGTATAAGCAAATGGCACTTGTCTGTAACTCTTTACTGTAACATTTATTACTTTTTTGCTATATTTGACTGGTGCATTATACAGGCTAGTATTCAGTTCGTATTTGTTAAGCTAGCATTTAGCTCCTGAATAGTATTGGAACAAGATTTAGCTACTCAACAAGGCGGCTTTGATAGAATTTTGCCTTCACACACAGTGATATCAAAGGAGATATAATTTCTCTTTACTGAAATGAGTTTGATTCAGTCCCCTCTCTTGTAGCGAAGAGTAAACAGACACAGCAGGCCTTTGGTTTGGCATACTGATGTCCTGTGGGAGTTGGTCTATGAGCAAAGATGAAAATATGCACAATTTGATTCCAAGGAAAGACATCCTCAACCCTGATACTTTTTCCTCCAGCAGCCTGCGTCTTCCAGCACTCTGTTTTCATCCCCCGTTCCCTTGTTAGCCCGTGCTCACCGTCTCCAGGGCTTTCGGAGGAACGAGTGGGTGATCAGTACGGGAACCTATCGGCGCTCGCGGCAGGATGCGCGTGGCTGTGTGTGTGGAAATATGCGAATGCTTGAAGTGAGATAATGTGACGGAAAGCCAAAGGAATTGATGTGCGGCAGTTGCATCTGGTAGATTCACCAGCAGGGACAAGGGTGGAAAGCCAAATTCAGCCTTCCAAGTGCTGCACAAACTGCCATAAGATTCCATTCTTGGAGTGCATAATTTGGAGATTTATAGAAATGGGATGAAGAAAAAGAAGAACAGAAAGTGCTGGCCTTACAGGAGTCAATCTGTTCTTCCGCTCTATTGTTGGTTTAAAAAAAAAAAACCCTTGCAAAAAGAGGGGCTCAGCTTTAGAGCCGGCCCTCCTCTCTCCTGCTACCGCTTTCTGTTGTGGGTGTAATCGTTAATCCACTACCACAAGTGCCATCAAGCCCCTTCTGGTGCTTTCACTATTTCCATACGTGCATGCACTCTTCACGCTTCTGGCACCGTTTCCCTTTTCTCTGGTCTGCAAGCAGCTATCCAACAGTTAACCCCTTTGCCACTCCATTTGCTTTTTCCTTTTTTTACTCGCAGTCATATGCTTGAGTTTCTAAGTCAGACTGGCAGGAAAGTGAACTCGTCATCGTCAAAAAGGCAACATGACAAGTTACCCTGGTTTCCTCTGTGGCGTACTCAACAAACACTTTGAAAAAAAAACACAAAACACCACATTTCCAGCCAAAAGAAACTTTTAGAAAAGCATTTGTTAAATGGATCATCAGTAAATGAGGCGCTGCCTGTTAAATGAAGAATCGAATAATGTGCAGTTAACGATAAACAGAACCTCATCATCAGCCTGGTCTAATGATAGTCTAATTGAATTTTTTCATGGCAAAGAATTAGAACGATCATTTTGACAGTGTGAGCCACGGGCTACGATGCAGCTCTGAGTTGTCGATAAAAATAGTGAGCCATTTGGATCTGTCATTTCCTGTCTGTTACTCTTTGGCTTTATAATTTACTCATTGTTGTTTCAGGATCCACTGTAACCCGTGGTGTTGCTTCAGATCTACAGTAGCGTTTTTTATTTTTTGCTCCACTAAAGAACTGATTAAATTGTTATACTCGCTTACAATTTTTTTTTACCCCAGACGCAGATTCAATTTTCACTGCAGAGGATGTATATAAAGCTTTTTAATGAATTGCATTTTCCCCATCCTCTTTGAGCTTGCTGTATGCTGGCGAGCCTGCTAGCAATGCTGCCCCCAGATGCGACCTAACCAAGGCTGCCTCTGTTTTGAGGGCAAACAGTGCCAGATGGGGGTTTGTACAGCAGCTCGATAGATGGAAGCCAGGGGCCCTCGAGGCAAAGTGGAGCCCTGTGACATTGAGGGGCGCAAGTGGCCGCAGAGCTGACGAGATGAGAAGTGATATGCCCTCACCAGTCCTGTCAGTCACGCCACCTCATTAGAGACTGAAACGGAGAGGGAGAGAGTTTTTAGGGAAAGACGGCAGCGGTGGTGTTTTTGTTAGCGATGGATCTATTTTGGGTTAAATTACAATCATACGAATGCTCTGCTGTCATCAAGGAACCTTGCCAAGTACAGTAAGCGTACTGTACTTGTCACACGAGCGTAGCTGTGAAATGTTGCTGCAGAGGCAAGAAGCGCATGTGGTGCACATGTTGGAAGTGAGAGGTAGAGGGTAGGGTGGCGGCATGGCAGGGGAGGGGAGGGGGGATAACATGAAGGCATGAAATATTAACCCCTAGCTAAACACCCGAGACTAGCCGTCTGTGAAATCCCGCTGCGGACAATACTAATACGTGCATTCACAGGGGAGATGATAGGGCCTTGTTGCACTGCCAGATGGGAAGTGTGCATTAAGGAGCTCTCTCATGTATTCATGCACCCATAATAGGATCTATAAGACGAAAATCCCAACAGTCATTTCAGTAACGCAGACGGAACAATACTGCAGAATTCAGAAACGCGTGCACGCGCTCAGACATGCATGCATGCATGCTGTCTCTCTCACACACACACAGACACACACACAGACACAACATCCTTTGCCTCCGAAGCTAAATAGTTGATTGATGGTCTAAGCTGTGAAGAAATGCTCTCCTTTATGTCTCTAAAGGTTTGTAATTGCTGCAGTGAAAGGATGCTCACTCGCCTGGAATATTGATCCTAATGGGATTACTATCCTGCACCAGAGAGAGGGTGATGGAGGGAAGGAGATGGAGAATTTGAGAGAGATGAGGAGGGGTCCAGGCTAGATAGGTGAGCAGGGAGACACAGGGAGAAGTGGAGTATGACCTTGGGGGGTTTTTTTTTTCCTTCATTGATCTTTTTTTTTTTTTTTCACCACAATCCTTCGGTAACGACTTCCGTACAGGAACGATTACGCCTCGCCTTGGAAACTGGAGATGGGGATAAAAATGTGGGGGTTCTCAAGGGAGAGATCATGGAGGGTCAACGCAGCCCTCCTCTCTCCCGGTCCTTCGGGACAGTAGTTGTTGTTGTTGTGCATGTTTTCTGCAGCAGAGACGATGCACCTTACGTCCCCAATAACTGCAAACAAAAGTGGGTTCAAGAAGAATGCGGAAGAGATAAGTTGGAAAATTGTTTTCAAAGAAGGCAGTTCGACTTATATAACTGCTGAGCCGGAGGTGTAACAGAAACTGAAATAGAGAAGAACCATATGCTCTCGGTGACCATATTGTAATTCTGGGAAAAGCACAGCTCACTGCCTCGACTGATTATTTCCATCACTGTTCTGCTTTCACCCCGCCCTCCTCATCTCTCCGAATTAATCAGCATGGAGGGCCATCAGCCTGTCTGTCATTCTGTCCATCCATCCGCCTGCCTGTGTGACTGCAGTAACCCCAGATGGGAGGCATGGCCATCAGTGTGGGGCCAGACTGTCCTCTGCAGCTAATTGAAACATTACGATGAGAAAGAGTCACGGAATCTGCATATGTGTGTGCCTAGGCCCTTCTGTGTGTGTGTGTGTGTGTGTGTGTGTGTGTGTGTGTGTGTGTGTGTGTGTGTGTGTGTGTGTGTGTGTGTGTGTGTGTGTGTGTGTGTGTGTCAGTCAGTTTCAGACTGACCATAATGTTGGTCATCTGCCTGTGTTGTGACTAACTCCGGGCTCGTTCCATGCTGCTGAGCTTGAGCACATAGTGGCACTCACACAAAAGTCACCTTTGTGAATAATTATCAGAAAACCATTATGTCCGCTCAGTGCCTCTTGATGTTCCTCTGTGGGAGTGTGCCTTTTCATAGAGGAATGTGTGTATGTGTGAGTCATTGTTTGGCCAGCTTTGAAAGTTTGTTTTTCCCCAGTGGGGGGTTTCAGGGAGAAATGACTTTCCTTAGAGTTCGAATGGAAGAAAGAGGTAAGGATTATCCAGACGAAGATGTGCCGGGTGGGTGGATGGAGGGCTGAGAAACGGCGACGGGCTTGGCAACAAACTGTAGCCGAGACAATAATAATCAACTGCAAACCGACTAAAAGAACAGAGAATATTGCCTAACCCACCTGGTGAAAACCGTCCAACTACACACACACACGGGCTCTCTCTACCTGCCTGTGGGGTGATTGTGAAAATGAGTTTTCAATACCTTCAAAGGCTTGTAATGCAGCCAGCAATTTCATTTTGACAGACACACTTCTAAAGGTTCAGTATTTTATTTTTTCTGCAACACAAAGGAAACTCACAGTGTGTGTGTGTCCATGTGCGTGTGTGCATGCGGACGCAGTAGTGATCAGACTCCCACAGTGCCGTCTCAGCCTTTAAGAACTGCAGGAGACTTGTAGAGGACAAAAAACAGCATGAAAGGAGATAGGGGGAAAAAAAGGAGGAAATAGAGGAAGGGCAGTGTCAGGTTCACATTCCGACTGTGTATTTGCATTAGTTTGTGAAACTACACTTTTTTTGACAAGGAGGTCTTTGCGGGATGATTATCGGAGCGTCGGCGTGAAGCCCCGCTGCTTTAAAACTGCTATTCAGTGCGATAAGCAAACAGGTGTGGAATTTGAATTACGGCGTGTTGGGGGTGGGGGGGGTGGGGGTCAAGTTTTAATAGATGGACGGCATTGTTTATACAAATCGCTATCAGTCAGACTCGCCCATTAGAGGGATAGCTTATCGACTGTGTGTCAACCTGCGCTGGTGTGTGGAGGAGATTTAAATCACTGCTGACGTGATTTAAATTTCCACACAAAGCTAAGCAGATGTTGATAACACATGTTTATGCTCCAGTTGTGCTGAATCCAGTTTGGATTATTCTGATAGTTCAAACTGTTCCGATGAGTTCCGGTAATAAGAAGACAGCTTGCTTGGCTGAGTCTGCGACAACACGTCAGGTCTCATAGGGTTAAGACAGCACCAATTGTACTAGCTACACTTGCGCTGAGTTTTTTTTTTCTTGGCATGAGGCTTGTTCCAAGCATCTTGGACAACTTGCCACTGTTCTTGTGTGGAATTATTGTGTCCCAGACTGACTCCATGATACTGATATGAGGGCTCACTTGGAGGGGGGGGAGGCGTACCATCTGTTGTAGAACTCTTTCTTCTTGTTGCAGAAGATAGTTCATTATGGCTCTAGCTGTATGTTTGGGGTCACTGTCTAGCTGGAAAATGAATCTCAGATGCTTCCCTAAGGGTTCTGGATGGTATGTCGTATAAATCAAAGCTTTTATACACAGATCTCTATATTTAAAGGCGTAGACATGCGCCCATGCCATTAGAGGCTTCACCACTAGTGCTCCTGCAAGTGGTTGATCCTCAGCCAGTACATGCGACTGATGGTCTGGCACTGATCGCTTATGACACAGGCAGCCACGGGGGGTCCTCGGGGCCTATGAGGGCCACACAGTCTCATTTTGGCTTGACATCACTGGCTCTGACCTCAGAGGCGGTGCAAAGCTGAAGGCGCAAAGTGCCTCATTTGATTGAGCAGAGCGAGAGCTTAGAAAGACAGAGATAATGATTTCCCTCTGTGAGCCATTCATAGTATTTGTGCTGTTGTGGAAATCAACAGACTGTGTAGAACAAACACACAGGGCAAGCATCTGTACTCGAGAGAAAGACACCTCTATCTTCGGGAAAAAAAAAGTGATTCATCTCAGTGCAAAATAGCAATCATATCTCATTCTTCTCTTAACCGCTGGCTACACGATGACATAGAAAATGCAAAGTATAGATATTCACAATGCTGAGGTTTATCTGTGCCAAACACACACAAGTCAGCATTTTATATACGCAAGTAATCAGTTAATGGTCCGTATATGTTTTTGGTCATTACCTTTCCAAAAGCAGGTGACAAAAACCAAAAATATTAGGTGGTTATATTGCGATCGTCGCCGTGGATATTGATGCACAGCTAAATTCTTGATCCAGACCATCAAATAGTTTACTCGTAATTAAGACTAACCGGGCGGGAGTTTGAAGTTTTCCTACTGTTCGAAGTTTTCCCCTCCCCAACAGATTTGAGTTGAGAAGGGAAATCCAAAGATATAGATTATTTGTGATTGATGATTTCTGGAAGACAGAATAGGTTATTCCAGATTTATTGTGTCTGAGGATGAGCCTCATTTCTTACGCGCTGATTGCGGCCGGAGGGCTCCGCAGGTTGTTCACGCCTGTGTTTATGCATGTGCGAGCGTGCACATTTCCCAGGACACAGCACCCTGAGACTGATGTGCCTCGCGTGTAATAAAGAAGCAGCATAATGAGATGCCTAACTTTCCCTCTTTGAATGATATTTTACATTAAAAATGTAAATTAAAAAGTCCCCCCTTCACCACACCCCGACCCCCCTCTCCTCATCACCATGTCCAAAACAATTTTCTGCATGGCTCCCTTGCGGTACTGGAGCAGAGTGTGTGTTTGTGTGTGCTCGTGCGTGTGTGCACATGCACATGCGCGCGCGTGTGTGTCCGTTCTTGTCTGGACCCTAACTGATTGTGATTGCATTTCCATCGGATTTTCTCCCCGGCGAGAAGGAAAGCAGGGCCGGAGACGGAGAAATGGGATCAGAGGGGGAAACTCATCTCCCCTTCCCAGACACAGTCCCTTTCTCACACACACACACACACACACACACACACACACACACACACACACACACACACACAAATACATTGAATGGTGTCTTCTATTACTTGGGGTATTAGCATTACTAATGAGGTGTGAGAGAGGGACAGAGATGAAGCAAGTGAAAAAAGGAAAAAGAGGTGGATCAGGGAAACAGAGCGAGCGAGAGGGAGAGGAGTAACTATCAATCTCATTGCAAAGGAATCAATGAAGAAGGTATAGAGTTGGAGAGGAAGGCAGGGAGCAGAAATTTACTGGGAAAGAGTGAGAGTTGGTAAAGGAGGGAGAAGCAAGACGGGCGGAATGAAAGTAAAGGCGTAGCAAGAACTGAGAAGTGACATTTCCCATCCAAAACCATCTGTTCTGTGGTGTAGACTGCGTGCGTGTGTCTGTGTGTCTGCTCTCTATGTACATACGTGTATTATCACACACATATGTGAGAAGCTGGTTATCGTATCTGGTAATCCAGGAGGATTTCACGACTCATCAAGTGGGATGAGAGGATATCCTGATTTACTAACAATGGCTTTAAGAGATGCTTTCAAACTTCATACTCATATATACTGCAAGTGTGTGTGTGACCATGTGTGTGTGTGTGTTCAGACAAGTTGTACCCATTGGACACCTGTTCTGATAACTCAACACTTACAAGCTTATTGTTCAAGTGCTACCAACACTATAATTCCCTATACTGTCTGTAATGCACAAGTAATGAAACATCCTACAGTGTGTACGTGTGTGAGGTCGTGTGATGTGTGTGTTTCACCCCAGATAGCATCTTTGCACTAGATAAACCTATTGTTCTCCCCTCTAACTACCATTATCCCAGTGCAGAGGAAAACTGCTTCACTTGTTCAGTGCAAAATCCAGAGTATCGCTCCTCACCCATCTCCTAGCGCTGTCTCATCTCATCTCTCCATCCATTCGCTTTTTTAATTTCATCTGTTTTTGCGTCTCCATCTGGGGCTCCTCGTTTTTTTTTTGGGGGGTGGGGTTTGTTCTTCCCGCACATCATTTGTGCAATCACTCTCTTCTTTTTACCCCCCCTCCTCCTCTTCCTGCACTCCTTCTTTTGTCTGTCATAGCTGGGTACAGCGCAGTCATTTGCTGCTATAGTCTATAGCTAGAAGCCCTCTCGCAGAGATAGATGCCTGCCTATGAAAGACATTTGTTTCCTTTACTGTCACTGTGCAATAATCAGCCACTCTAACGTAATCAACATATTGCCCTTGCAGTAAATACAGCTGAGCAAGTGGATCCGCGCACACTTGTGTGGGCATGTGAGCTTCTGTGTGTGTGTGTGTGTGTGTGTGTGTGTGTGTGTGTGTGTGTGTGTGTGTGTGTGTGTGTGTGTGTGTGTGTGTGTGTGTGTGTGTAAATGGGAAGGGAGTGCTGGTTTTTTTCTTCTTTTTGCTGTATTTGTGTGCGTGTGTACCTGCAATCGTGTAGATGGGGATGGGTGTCTGTTCGGCCTCTCTTCTTTTCTTTGGCAGCGCATGCAAATGCAGATTCTCATGCATGCGTATGCCATGTGACAGAGAGAGATGATTCTTGGTGAAAAACCAGTTTGTTAACGAATTAGAGTTAATTAGCCAACTTTCAGTTCCCAATGCTGTAATTGGGCCCATTTCTCTCTGTTTCCTCCAGCTGGCGTCTCTCATCCACTGCGGAGAAAGGAGGGGAGAGAGAGAGAAGGAGGGAGGGGAGGAGAGAGCGGAGGGATGAGTTGGAGGAGTTGGTGGGGAGCAGGAGGGGGGGCATTACATGTCTGTAGGGGTCTGTGGAGTGCGAGCGAACTTACCCCCTGGGGGTAAGAACCACTTGCACCGGGATTCGAGACAGTAAGAAGTATTAACTGAGAGATAATGACGAAAGGAAGGCTGATGGGAATGAAAATGCAAAAGAACGTGTGAGATGAGGGCGGAGAGGAAGTGCGAGGGAGGGAGGGAGGGGGGTGGTGGTTTGAGGGGAGGGGGCGCGAGTGGGGTGACAGAAATATTGAAGGATGAGAGGGGAGACGGTGAAATCATAAGCCATTGCAAATTGAGGGAGAAAGATGCACAGTGGTACAGCAGTTCAGGGGCGAACACGGAGCAACTGCATTCAAGGCCAGCTCGTCTAGAACTTTCTCACAGGCTCCTTCTCGCGTCTCCTTCCTTTTTTCTGTCTGCGCCAGCTTAATAAACCCAGAAATGCCATGAAGATAATATTTAAAGAAAACGACACTGCAGGGTCTGGTTGAGAAATAATGCTACATATAAAAATCGTGAGGCAAGGGAGTCGTGAAGTGAAGGAGTGATGAAAGAGAGGAACAGGCCCTCTCTTGGTACCGCAGTGTGATGATCAGTAGAGTCTAATGAAGGTGGAGATGTCCCCCAGGAGTCCTGCGCTCTCTTGACGACCACTGGGAATGGCAATTAATGCATGGTGTACTGAAGGAAGATGCACACACACACTGGCTGGTGCACACATTCAGATGCACAGTTACATAAAACGAACCACAGCCCAACTTGCCATGGTCTAAACTCAAACTGTGCAAAACTGTGCAAATGCTGCATTCAACCATATTACATTTACCATCAGTTTACATAATGAAAATGGCTACCGGAGAACAGTTTTATTTCCCATTATTCCATACCGGCTCCAGAAAGAATAGTTCACAGCTCAAGTGATTGGCTCCATTGTGCACGTATGTAACCACCCAGAACACTCAACGACACAGGCCTTGTTCTTCCTTTGGGTTTCCTGCACAAAGGAGTCCTGTTCCCTCTGCTGCATTGCCCTATATTTCATAGATAAATCTGTGTGTACGTGTGTGTGTGTGTGTGTGTGTGCACCAGCGCAGCTAACTCCCCTCACACTGGCCCCTCTGCTCATTATCTTATTGGTATTTTCTTCCAGTTGGTGCACTGGCTTGAGTGGAGAAATGAGGGAGATTTAGAGTTGGAGAAACGAGCCTCGGGTGGATGGGTCCCTCCCTGCACTGCGGATTGTTGCATGTGTCTTCTGTGGAACAACTACTTTTAGAGCAGGTCACCGAGGGACCTCACAGTTATGTAAAGATGAAAGGATAAACTGCTGAGGCAGTGAGAGTGGAGAGGAATGGACAGTGTTATGCGTATGCATGGGTGTCTGCGTGCGTGTGTGCGCATTAGGCGTCTTTGCATGAATGAGTTGGTGAATGTGTGTGTGTGTGTGTGTGCTTAGCAAATGTTACAAGCCAAATACGGCTGGTCTGCCCTCTTATGAGATAAAAGCGTCTGCCTCTATACCACTGAGACTGCGGTGTAATGGCACTACAAGACTGAAGCTGACACATGTGGTTGGAGGAAAGGGCCGGGGCGGCAGAGAGGGGGAGGCGTTATAGAAACGATGGGTGGGTGACGTCAGTATCAGCCCTGACATTTACACTGCAGGGGGTGGAAAATAAGACCTCCTCTGTTCCGCCTCAACCTCTCGTAGTTCAAGAGAGATACTAGGAAAGTTTCTCTTTTTTCCCCTGTTTGTCCTCTTCTTTATCCATTGAAATTACCTTGACCTTTGCATATGTCAATTGAAATTTCTCTGCCTTTCTCTTCGTCTTGTTTTTTTGCTCTCTGCTGCTCCTACTTGTTGCCCATTGAATTTTTCTTTTTTCTTTTCTTTTTTTTATTTGGTCAAAGGCTACATAAAAACGATGACACTCCCTGCCCCATCTTTGTGCTGCAGCAAATGGGCACAACAGCATTTAAGTTACAGGCCAAGGTTTTGTATTCTGTACTTGTTTTATTTTTTCCCCAGCCTTTTTTCACACTTTCAGCAGTATAATTCCTCAACTGTAAAAGGAGATTCACTGTAGTTATTTATTTTCACCAAGGACAGGCAGTTGGGATGGAATAAGCCATCTGTGAAACGTTTTTTCTTTCTTTTTCTTTTTTTAATGCACGCACACACTGATAGTTTAGCACACAGCAGAGGTGCTATCAGTTGTAGTTAAGGAGGAGGGGTCTTAGTTACCTCTAGGTTAATGATCCTCATTAATATGCGCTAATATACCCCAGGTCATGCAGTAATTAAAAATCTCATTCAACGCTCTCAGCTTAAACTGACTGACTTGGCTTCGTCCTATAAAGATTAGCATTTATTATTTGTCTCTGAGGTCTCTAGTTCACAATGAGAGGTGAGCCTAATAGTCTAACGTGGAGCGTGCGGCTGTTGTGCGTCTCCTAGAGTGCCTACTAAAGGCTTTTTGCCTCTGCTTGGCTGGGCATGACTGTTTGTGAGCTGAAAGGGCTTGCAGGTTGTGCCTTGGGGAGTTGCATCACATTTGCAAGAGAGTGTTTGTGCAAAAGGAGACCACAAACAAGCGCTCCGAAATACACACTCAGGCGTACACTTAGATGCACAACTGCATGTCAAGTCCATTAGCATAGGGACTTCCATATTCCTCTGAGTCACCTGATGTCAGCTGATGCAAGCTGTGCTAATTGTAAGGCTGTATGACTATTGCATGATCATGTAGGAAAGAAGGGTAGATATACACACACTACATATATAAGGAGACAGAATAATACCATTTACTAGCAGAAGGTCCAGATATAGCGAGAGAGCCGCGGCAGAGTGTGGGACAGCAAGTTTTTGCTGCACCTTTTATTCCGTTTGAGCTCGCAATCTGCATGTAATTAACATCTGATTTACTAAGGCAGCAGCTAATAATGCAATCAGTGATAACGCTCGCCTCCTAAGCACATCCTGCAAGTGATGATGATTTCAAAAGGGGCAGTAGGATTTGTCAGAGATCCACCCAAAATAATATTTTTGTAATATCCAAAATGTCAGTTCCATTAACTGAGCTTCTTAATGAAACTCAAACAGGGAGAATAAATTGGGTGTCTATTATGGTAAAATTGTAATAATGACCTATTTATAGAAATGTACGTAAAGGTTAAACGGATGAAGTAATTGCGCCCGCTTTTTGATGGAAACTGTGGTCATGCTAAAAGTTTCACAGGAGACACAGTGATCCAAAAAACAAATGAGATTGAACTCTGTGACAGTGAACCTTCAGAGCCGCTGTAAAATCCATGCCTCCATCTGGTACGCCTCACTCCTTAAAAATGCACACAGTAGAAGCAGGCAGATCAATCCAAATATTGATACTATCGGTATCAGATCGATACTAGCACAACAGGATCGATACTTTCTGTCCTCTAAGTTAGCTATGTAGCATACTGAATTGTGTAATTTATTTATTTATTTGAAAATGTCTATTTTATTTATAGCCTATAGCACATTTAAACAAACACAGGCACACTTACATTCCACGTCTCCAAAATACATGAAAAGCTTAACCTTCCTCTTGTGTTAGCTTTCTGTTATCATCTCTTATGTTAACGGGTCGGTTTTGACCCGTGAATTAAATCAGCTATAAAATACACTAAAAACAATAAATTATCATCCAATTTGTTTCTCCTCTCTTGCTTACCTTTTTAGGCTTCCTTATCCATGAAAATGTTGGTTTTAATACCTTTGGTGTGGGCCTCTTGGGTCTTTTTGGTCACAATACCCCTCGATTTCAATTAAAAAAAATAGTAAAATTAACCTCAAGTGAATCATATTAATAAATAAAAGGTTTTTGTGTTACCTGACTATTACTGAGGGGTATAGGACACATCTCTTAAATAAATCTGTTTTATAGATTTTTTCATTTTAAGATTAATAACCAAAATGACATCTATGGTGTTACGGGTCAATTTCGACCCATAGATATTTACATCAAGAAAAGACAAAACATGGGGTTTTTTTCAGCAGTAGACCTTTAATATAAACTGAAAAAAAGAAGAAGTCCACTCCTCCGTTATAGTCGTGGGTAATTGTGGGCCTTTTATCACTTCCTGATGATACAGCTGTGTCTTTTTGAAGTTTCCTTTGTGAAGTTCCTGTCCGAGGTCATATCTGGTAAAAAAAAAAAAACAGAAATAAATAAAATAAAATATCACAACTGATATTGTGACCCTGCAGTCCAGTGCTCATATTGAGGACCACACATTTTCACTGGTTCTTCTCAGGGATGCCACTCACAGCTTTGACTCTGAAAATCTGTACATTCCAGGCATAGTTGGTTTTTGCATCACAGGCTGCCCAGATTTTTCTGCCGTATTTCCCTGGCTTACTGGGTCTGTATTGCCGGAAGGGGCATTTTCCTCGAAAAGTGGACAAGACGTTCATCCAGTGTGACCTCTGGTCCTGGGATGAACATCAGCGGAAGAAGCTTCACCCATCTCTCCCAGACATCCCTTATTGGAGCAAGCTTGTCAGACCTCGGTCTGGTCTCTCTGTTGTCAAACCCGAGGTCTCTTGAATCAAAATGATATCAAATGTGTGAAGTGACATCGTTGCCCAGAAAATATTTCTGCCTGTCAATGCGTCCAATAGACTATCAGTGGCCTCATTGCAGCATCTGTACACTCCAGCAAGAAGAAGAACACTCATCAATATCTTTCCACATGTCGCCATGGACTTTTTTTCCTTCAAAGGGTATCATAGTAATGATGATTCCTTTTAGTGACAATGGCATAAATTGCTCAAAACATCTCTTGATGTCACTGACTTTGGTCAGAGCAAACCTTGTGATTCCAGTGGTCATTTTGATGACATTTGCAGCAGCTGCCCTGCTCATGAGGTACTGAGCTCCAAAAGATCTTACCATTTTTGGACTTGAATCTTTCAGCAGGAGTAGCTTCAGCACCAGCGACCTCCACCTCTGATCAGATGTGTCTGTGTCTTCTGGATGATAGTCCACATTGTCTTCCTCCTTAGAAACCTGCCCATCTGAATCGCTGTGCTGCTCTGTGTCCTCTCCTTCATTTTAACCTACAATATGATCCAGAACTTGGCTCATTGTAAATCTTCTTCTCATTTTTGTATGCTGGAAATTGTAAATGTGCACTCTGGAAGTCAAATGGCCACTCAAATGAGTGAATTCACCTCACATGTCTTGACAAGGCCTCTTTATTTTGTTTTGTTTTTGTGCAGGTATACTGGGAAAAACACGCAAAATAAGAATCCCCTAAAGCTCATATGATTAGGAGAGGAGCTTGGTGTCAGTGTTTTAGCTGATAGTTCACTTATGATTTCAGTTTTGGCTTTAATTATTGCTTTATACTCATAATATTATACCTGGGTCGAAACCGACCCTAACAACACAAAGGTCATAATTTCAACTAGTGCATTTTATAATTTAGTGAAAAGATTTTTTTTTGTTTTATTTTGTAGAAATAGAGGTTCCTGACAAAGTCAAAAAGCCTTGATACAATAAACAAATGTGTGTGTTTTTTTTTATGCATTTGAAATTTAAAATGGGTCGGTGCCGACCCTAACACAAGAGGAGGGTTAAAGGAATTTCTTGTTGTGTTGACTAATGTGGAAGGTAAAAATCACAGTGATATAGTGGTCATTAAAATGTGTTCATAATTTGAAAATTAACGATGAGTCATATCATAAATTATGACACGCAGCTCTCACCTACATAAGCTGCCTTTATAGGTTAAAAACTATCGGTATTGATATCGGCAAAACCGGCCTTGACTTTACTTGGTGTCAGATCGATACCAGAATTTGCAGCAGCACTAGCAAACTGCAAATTCAACAATGCTGTATCTGTCTGATAAATAACTTCACTGCTCCAAGGTGCAGGATGTGTCTAAACCGAGGTGCCAGCGGCTCTGTAAATTCTGCCAGGAGTGTTGAGACACTACCGCCTGCTCAGAGAGAGCACAATGCTCAACAGTAAGCTAGTTAGTGAGAACAAAATGTGGCCTATGTGTTTTCCAGCTCTCTCAGTCCTTTTTTCTGTTGTTACTATAAATAGAGACTGCAGAACATCAAAGAGAGAAGAGGTTTCTCTCAGCAACAGGCCACAGTACAGCCATTATCCACTGGCTCTAAATACATCATCCCTCTTTTGGCTGATCCCAACGTAGAGGGTTCTGTGCATGTGTGTGTTAGTGTGAGTGTGTGTGCTTTATCGTCAAAGGAGACACTGCTGACTCAGCCTCACAAGCCCACTGTCTCACACACATACATCAAATAATGTAACAACTCACACAAAAGAGTGTGATTGAAATTGAGTTGATTCACGACTTTCCAGTTAAACGCGCTATCTCCGATTGCACAAGGTCGCAAACTAGCGTGCACCAAACGGATCGCTTTCCATCTCTTCTTTCTCCCCTGGCTCTCGCTCTCTTTTTTTGTTCTTCTTTTGGATTCTTTTTCTGCTCTTTAATTGTTCTGCTCTGTTTTTCTGCATCTTTCTGTCCTTTTTGTGCTCTTTAAAGATTTAGCTCGTCATAGTAACCACACCACAATGGCTGATGTTTTTGTAGAGCTGTGCTGAATAGGTATTTGTGCAGTTACCTGCTTATGTGTTAATATAACCAGGTATGGTATGTAGCTGAATGTGTGTTTTTGTATTATTTGTGCACTTTATTTCTTTAGTTGCTTTTTTTTATGATGCATTCCACAAACACTTGATTTTTAATGAGTGTAGTATTAATTTCGGATGATTGTGGGTAATGCAGGATTTGAGTTTATTTTTTGCACTGGCCTCATGTAATTAATAAAAATAAGCACATTCTCTATCCACCACAGAAGAAGACCTAATTATTAGCTGTGTGGAAATTAAGGCTGTCTGGAAATGGTGTAAACATTTAATTCAAGCTTGGGTGACTCACATTTAAGTGCTTATTAGTGAGAATGTTTTGAGCAGTGAATTTTTTTCTTCTTCTTCTTTTTGGTGAAGCTTCTTTCTTACCTTGATCTTTATCAGAACAGTGAAACTGTCCAATTTTTATCTTTTAGTAAACATTAATTACAGCTAATTACATTAAATTAACTGTAACTCACCTTTTTTCTCCTTTTTTTGCATGGCAAGCACATAGACATGTTGAATTTAATTTCTGCTTCTACTCCTAATTCATGTCCCTAGCTTGTACCAGGTTCACAATTTTTCCACACGCCACTAAACACTTCTGCGAGTGATTCAGCAGCATGGAAGATTGGAGGGAAAGCTCTGTCTGCCCAGGTTTTCACCCCACTGATTTTTCTACTGCAGCATCTAAAAGCTTTCTCCAGTGGAAATAACAAACACAGATATTGGACTTCCAGATAGAATATAAATTTAATGTCCAAAGCTGCAGGCAGGTTTCTGTTGTTTTTGTCAGTGGCTACACTAAGTGCCAAGACCAAGTGCTATCTCCGGTAATCAAAGACTTTGTCCATATGTGACTCTCGGCCCTTCTCTCAAGTGCGAAAACATGGAAGCAGCTTTGCTGGTGCCACGAAATCTTTTGGATTTAATACAGAAAAAGTGCTTTTTCTATTATTCAGATGTAATATTTGTTTCACTTGTCTTCGTTTTATAATAGGAATGAAACTGAAAATAATTGGGTGCCATTTTTAAACGCCGGCTTTTATTCAATGTCATATTGAGGATGTGTTTTGTGTGGTTCTTGTTACTCTGTTCACATATCTGCACAGATCAGGCACGATGTTAAAACTGCTGGCACGTTAAGGGAACGACATTGATCATTCTGCTGCAAGGCAATGCAACGTTAATGGCAAACTTTCTGTCCTGGCATCCATGTGGATGTTCCTTTCACACATACCACCCACCTAAACATTGTTGCAGACCAAGCACCCCCCCCTCCCAACCATGGCAACAGCACTTCTCTCACATCACCCCGACTGCTCGAGGCAGATGGCTGACCTCCCCGAGCCTGGATTTGAGCGAAGTTTCTTCCTATTGAAATTGAGTTTTTTTTTTCTTTCAACTGTCACAGCAAATTGCTGGGTTTCTTTCCTTTAATATTGACAGCTCTTTACATTACAGTGCAAAGTTCCTTGAGACAACTGTTGCTGCAAATTAGAACTGTATAAATACAAGATTTAATATATGCCGTATGCATAATTTTTGGTGATTTTGTTGATTAATAATTTATTGTGTTTTCTTCCCTGACATGTCCACTTTTTCTGCTTGGATCAGATTGATTCATTAATAGGCAATGGGTTGCTTAGTGAGCACAGCAGCAGCACAAAAGTGATGTATTGATACGGGTTTTTGCAAACGACTCACACACACACGCACACACACACACACACAAGCAAACCGACTTTTCTGCACAGAAATGTCGCCCTGTGCAGATCTGCTCCTTTCAGCAATTACTGAGCATGTTCAGAGTTAATGGAAAGCTGAGAGGATAGCTATCTATAGCTCTTCACCTTAGGTTGAAGGTCTGGCCGTATTTTTGTGCTTCCCATGCACGTATATTGTGTTTGTGCACGTGCAGCTGTGGTGAAGTGCGCTTGCTCATGCATCTGTGCGTGTGTTTGCATTGATGTGGGAGGAGTAGGCTATTTATTTTGATTGTTTTCAATGAGGCTCCAATGCGTAGAATCCATAACAATACCATCAATCCACAGCAGGAGCAGCAACATGGATGTAATTTATATGGTAATGCAGCCTGCGTGGTTGCCCCAAGTTACACAGTGGACATCTCTGACAGTGGACAGCATGACTGTGCTGTAGCATCCTAATGCTATGTATAGCCACAGACACACACACGACACACTCTTGCACATTTCCGCAACAGGGAGGCATGTTTCAATTAGCAGACGCTGAAAGATGCTCGACTGCATTTGTGCTGCTGGGGCTAAAGGTCGAGTGTATTGTTTTGTGTCAAGCTGGGTCTGCTCTCGTATCCCTGGTAGAAAATAAAAACAAAAACAAAAAAATGTTTCTTGACAGGAGTGAGAAAGGACCTCCTGAAGCAGACGGTGGAATAATCTGGGAAGTATTTTGTTAGAATTCATGGCCTGCATCATTTGTTTTTCTGCAGCACACTGTAGCATACTATACGACTGTGTGCATGCAAATGTATCCACGTGCATTTGTGGTCAGGCTTGCTGTAAAAGCTGTCGACTCTGGCCTCCACCTTTTTGATCTATACAATGCTCCTTTCTGTTTAATCCCCTGGGAGCATTGTGCAGTTCATCTTCAGTTCTCCATCCTGTCCACTATCTTTGCACTTTGTTTAGGTGAATATAGGTTTTTGTATTTGTATAGGTTTTAAAGCACAGCAAAGCTCAATCAGTCAGTACTATGTTGCGGTGGTCAAGTACGACACACAAAGACTTCTGAGGTCTGTGTCTGTCTCTGTTCCTTCGTAGAATAGTCCTTGATGAGACCATCAACACTGTTATTCAATTCATCATCTCCTTGCCTTTCTTTTCAAAGTTCTGTTGACATTAGTTTGTAATTGGTTTCCATTATCCCAGTGCACTTCACATTATATGAAGGCCAAAGGATATTGTTAAGAGGCCACTAATCATCAGAACCTATTACTTCTGAGTGACCTCAGAGCCATCTTCTGTAGAGGTGGTTTTTGATTTGTGATTGAAAAGATGGAACAAGGTAAAGGTCTTTTGAGGATTTCTGCCTTTAACTTTTCATCTCCCTGCATACATATCCCCTTTCTTTTCCCAGTTTCATTCATTCCTTTTGTGCTGCTTCTGTGAGGCTGGCTGTAATTTTCACAGCATTCAAGTTTTAGACAGCATATCTGGCCAGATGAGAAATGTGTCATTTAGGTTTGTATTTTCCACTCAATTTAATTTTTTATTCCGTTTTTAATTTTTGTTTCGAATTGTGTGTAGTTTCACTTAACAACTGGACTGGGTTTGCTCATTTCTGTTTAGTTTTTATTCGTTTCTGGATTAGTCTTAAGTAAAAATCGGTGGTTGCCCTTTGATTGCATTGAATATTTTGTGCCATCTGAGACCAATTACAAGTAGTTGCAGCAAGCAACTGGTTACTCGGAGGTTGAATAACCTATGGGTGACTTCTGTGTGTGATTTGACTCACAGTGAATGTGATCACTCTCAGCCAGATCGGCCAAGGTCTGCAAATAATTGCCATCTACCGGTATTTTATGAATGCAAAGGCACTAACAACACGCTGCAATCAACCCGAGTCACTCATCTGTCAAACGTCTTTGTAATACAGGATTTAACACAACTGGTTGCTAACTGGTTGTATTTGTTATATTCTTAGTTCCAACATCATGGTAGCTTGGAATTGGAAGGTGGAGTTAGGCTCTTTACAAATTCACTAATTCATTTTCACAAGCCTCCTTGTGCTGGTTGTGTTGACCAGCTGCATCAAGTTACTGAGTATTTTTCAATCAATATTCCATTTTCATATAGTCAATAGTCAGAGTGGTGACACTCAGTCACAGGCTTATAAAATCAGTAATACAAATTTTTGCGAAATGTTTAGTTATTAAAAAACGTATAAAAAAATTGTAAAGACTGGTAGAAACAGTTATTGTGTAGAAGCTTTGTTCTCTAAAGGATTGAGTACATAATGTAATACAAACCAGTAATTTTAAGCTAATTTCCAAGTGGTACATAGAAGTACTGTGGTCGTACTTTATTTTCAGTTCACTGAAATATTTCAACGCTACCTGTTGCTCAGTGGGAATGAACAATTTTTTTTTAAATCTAGATGACATTAACACGTGACGGGTTTTTTTAAGCCTACACTGAGAACTCGCTTATTCAAATCGTTTTTGAGTAAGCGAGTTAATTCTTATTGATTTAATTAATCATGTTGAATGACATCCAGCTCAAAGTTGGCTCAGATATTTACAGTTTGAACATTCGGTCTTCAGTGACTCCAGAATAAATACTTCATGTTTGAATGGGAGCAGAAAAACAGACTAGTGAGAAATCGGTGGTTGCCGATTGAGAGTGAACAAAAAACTGTTAAAACAAGTAGATAACATTAATGGATATGCTCAGTTTAAGCTCTATTTAAATTAAAGATTCTTAGAAATGCTTGAGTGAGAACCCACAACTCAAATGTTATTTGATTTCATTAATAGTGATGATTAGCATCCAGCTCAAAGTTAGTTCAGATCTTTACTGTGTGAACGTGTGGTCTGGAATAAATTTTTTTTTGTGCATGGGAGCAGAAAAACGGAGAGCGAACAGAAAATTAGATAATTTTTTTCTCAGAACCTTCAATTTTCAAAACATCTGATTTTTTTGAGAGAAACTATGAGAACTTGGACCGATGTACTCTGAGTAAACCAGAAGAAGACTCTGAGTCATGCCCTGAAGTCTGGATAGCACCCTTTTCCCCTACTGAAAGACATCTTCAGCCACAGCCCCGGGCTGTTTGTGTGTCCGTGGAGGATCTGTGTGTTTGGGAAGACGGCCCCTACACTTGCGAAGCGACAAAGTGATGCTGGCGAGATGAAAGAAAGAAGCGTAGCACAAGCAGAGGAGAGCTCTAGGGCAGAGAAAAACCCAGACACTCTGTTACACATCAAAGAGGGAGCCAGTGATACAATCATCTCTTTAGGCAATGAAAGCCCAACTTTATTAATTAAAACACGTCTGTTGAATCATCTTCTCATCTCTCCCTTTCCACTTTACTCATTTTATCACTCATTTTCAGCAATGGCGCTGATTACGAAAGGAAAGAATAGAGGGGGTGGATGTGGGAGGACGCATAAAGCAGGCCATTCCTGGATAGACTTCCACATCCAGTTGTTGCTCACAACAACAACAGGTGTGCGTCTTGCAAGTCGCAAGCTTGCAAGTCAAGCTAAATGTGTAATATTAATAAGCAATGAATAAGAGGAAATAGGAGGCGAGAACTTGAGAAATAGGAAGAGAGGGGAGGAACAGGAAGAGATGAGATGGAGGAGATAGACTGAACTGTATGGATAAATAGAGAAAAGGGCCCATTGTGTCAACAGCTGTCTAAATAGCCCTCAGATCACTGTCAGGCACTATCGTACGCGCGCACACACATATATGTGCATAGTTAGGCACACACTGACTGACAGCACCCCCTCAGTCCAACATCTGTGCTGACAGCAGCCATGGTAATGAGTCTCTGCATGTGCCAGCATGGGTGTGTCGCTTCTTTTTCCTCCCTCTTTCCCGGCGCATAGCTCATTCAATCATTTCACTCATCTTGTTGTTTTCCCCCCGCTCTTTTCTTTTCGTTATTTCTACCTTTTTTTTTACCCCTCGTCATCTTTTTAGGAGCACGTGCTGATTGACTTTTCCGCGCTCGAGTAGCAACTAAATGAGAAACATCGTCAAGTGTGAAGTTGTGTGGCAGATCGGCGCGCTTTTCAGGTGCACCGCGCCGCACGTAGAGGTGTGGAGGAAGAGAGGGATGAATGAAGGGAGAGATGAAGAGATGATGAATGGCTCTCGTTAGAGGGGTAATTTGTCTCTCCTTGTCTGACTGGGCTCCAGCTGTCGCTCCATCCTTCGCTCCACTCTGCTCTCCTCTCCCTCGGCCTACCGCTCCTCACCTCAGCCAGATGGGTGGACGGATGGACGGATTGAGGCAGGAGGGAGGGAGGGACGGAAAGGAAGGCAAGGACGGGGAAGAGAAGGGAAGGGAAAGCATTGAGCAGCCAACTAGCAGAATTATGCCTCATGTATAATGCCGTTGCAGAGTAAGGAATGGCTTCACGGAGAAACAATAGACGATGCTAAACTCATTCGCTCATTCACATGCAGTAGCTCAGCAACAGGCAAAGCTTATACACTTGTATGACTCATACAAGCAACTCAAAGCCTGGTGCCCGCGGAACAAACTAATGACGACTGTGTGCATGTGCACACGTGTGTGTCTTGTGTTTTACATTGTACACAAATCATCAAGGGACACTGCTAATACTTCTAATACAATGCTACAGTCTAGATTCTCCCCCATGATACGCTTCTTTTTCACACTAATCAACACTTACGCGAGAGAGCTGTAGATTCAAAGTGAGTGAGAGACGGGCACAGGGAGAGGAGGACTGAGAGATGTATACAGATGGCCAGGGAGGCGGCTGAAGGATGGCAATGAACAAATCGTCAGGAGAACCACGTGAGCTCATTGCCAAGTCTTTGTTCTAATAACACAAAGCAATTTCCACTGACCTTTCTAGAAATGTAGCGGGCAGAAATGACTGAGTTAAGGATGCCCCACAGCATAATTGCTAAGGAGATTAAAGTTCCCTTAATTGCTTTTGGCCAACTAGTGCAATTTTTCCTTTTTTTGTGATTAAAGGCATTTAGAATATTAATAACAGCATGTGCACGAGCTCTCACACACACAGACACAGCTGTGTGGATCCGCGATAAAAACATGCATGTTTCTTCTTCTGCTTCTTCTTCTTCTGCAAGGTGTGCTGCAACACATTTGCCATTTTTTTATTGCCAGTGGTCACTGGTAGCCTCATTGTAGGCTTTGTGAAATATGCAAATCACTAGGTCCCCTCTCATCATTCTTTAAAGAGTCACTTCATGTAGATCATTGGGCCTTTTTTTTTTTTTTTTGCTCGTATCGGTGGCTTATTCCCCCTTTACCTCTTTATTCGTTTTGTTCCTGTCCTCCATCTTGCTCAGTCCCCTCTTATTGCCTCTTCCCCTCCTAATTCCCTTCCTCTATTGCTTTCTTCCTCGCATTTTTTTCCTTTTTATTGGCAATAAGTTTTGTCAGCTCATAGCTTCTTGACTGTCCCCCAAACCCCCTCCATACCTCTCTCGCTCTCTGTCTGTCTCTCCTGGTCTTGATTTCCCCGGTTAACCCTGTAACCTCACTGTCTCCCCCCACCTGCATCCCCTTCTCTCCATCCGTCTCTGCCTGTCCCTCTCTGTCCCTCCCCTTTTCCCTCCTGTCGGCCACAGTGTTTGCTTTGCCATTGTTTATCCATTTTTCTCTGTTTGCTCTGATGAGATTGACCATACACACACACACAGAGACACACACACATACCTAAACAGAAGACAAGGCTAGCATGTCTCTGGGGTGTAGTTAACGTGGGGCTGTGGATCGATCCTAGCTCTGGTTTCCATGACGCAAAGCTCTGAGCTGGAGCAGTTTGGACAGCAGGATGGAGGCATCAGTCTGTCTCTGTTTCTATCAAATAAATCTCTGCAAAAGCTGCGACAACACCTGGAGTCAAAGGTGTATTTACCATGATTAATGCGTTTCATTTTGATGCCGCATAGAAGGGCGCGTTAGCCAACAAATATGTCCAACCGCTTTGTTTCTTAAGTGATGTCTGCATTGATCTTTCTCCCCTCCCTCGCCCAGGTGCCGTTTCCCCCCCGAGGCGAGCAAAATTGCATTGTCACTGAAAAAAAAGCCCACCATGCCCCCCCGATCTATCATGCCCTTTGCAGTTTTTGATTCCTGTCAATGCTCTGTGATGGGAAGATGAATGCTGTCAAATTACAATCACACCACATCTGTATTCTGAAGGAGCGCCAGTAAGGGAAAAAAAAGAAAGGGGGGGAGATAGTGCAATGATGAATGTGCAGCTATCTTTTCTTTTTCTCCAAGGTCTCAATGCTTTTCTGTCTTTCTCCTGCTATGTTGCTGACTGTTTTTGTTCTGTGTGAAAAGAAAGAGAAAGGAGACTGAAAGGCTGTGTTTTCGATTTTCCCGGTGAAGTCGTCAGCGACAAACGAACAAATAGATGAAGTTTGTAGAACTGGAGATGAACTAGACCGCTTTCCCCCACACACTTAAACTTTGGGGGAGAAAAAATGGATAATTTGTTATTGTAAAGAAGAAAAAAAAACATGGCTGGCTGACAAGGGATCTTACTTTGAACGAGGAGAAAATAAACGATTGTGTTAAAAAGTCTTCGGTCGACTATCTAATTAGTAGTTATAATAACCTGAGTCCTTCTGCGGATTGACTGGACTCAGTGGCCTCATTCTTATCATATTGTTGATTGATTGAGCTGCAAATATGGCAGACATAATTATTCTATATTTTGAGCCGTCTCTAAATAGAATTTATTAGATTTGTCTTTGTCCTTGATTCCAAACCTTTGGAGAGTAGAGTGAATTCTCTCCATCCCACTCTTCTCTCTCTGGTGTACGGGACAGCCTGATTGTGTCCACGCATCCCATGGCTCCTACTATTTAAAGACTTGGCTGTTAACTTTCTTTTGTCTTACCCATGTAGAGGACAATCGTATCATGGATGTAGGTCCTAGCAGAAGTCTTCTACCATTGGTTTTGAAGCAGGACTCTTTTAATGACAAAATAACAGATGCTTATAAATTGCACTGTTGGTCAATTCAGTATGCACCTGTTGCTTCATTTGGTCATTTTAGGTGTTTACAGGAGTAGATAGCATCCTGTGTCATTTTTGGCATGTGTATGAAAAACATGTATGTATATATGTGTGTGTGCGTGTGCACATAGTACTATGAATGGCTTTAAACCGCTTATATCAATATTTCGTTTAAAAAAATGAGAAAACGGCACTAAAATTGTCATGACTTGAAAGGAAACTTTTTTTGTACTCATTAATGCACTTAGGAGATCTGCGCTGATCGTTCTCTGTGTCTCAGCCTTCTGTGATTGTACCCAGCATGTTCTACATTGTTAATATCAGGGGGATGCTCAAAGAAGCAAGTTTAATTAGGGGTTAACCAGATAGCTTTGTTGAGTACAGCGTGTGTGCAGCAGGTGTTTCTATCCGTGTGCAGATTTTTAAGCCTTAAAGGTTAAGGTTAGCTCAAATTAAGTAAAACACAAAAAATAAAACCTCTCATTCAGAGACATTTTGATCTTAATTTTTATTTTATTTCCCAACAAAGACAAACACATTTGCATTATCTCTGTCCAACCAGTAATCAGTAATACCAATAAAACTTTAAAAAAAATTCAGATATAGTTACCGTAAAATTTGGATTGATCCCAGAGGTATTAAGTTACCTGTAATTTGAGTGAACAGGGCCCTTAAAAAAATTGTGGCATCTCCTCATTAAAAATATCCACGTCTCCCATTCAGGTTGCCTCTGTGAGCAGGCCCCTGTATCACTGTCAGACAATGCCATCTGTTTTGTCTAACGTCCGCTCCGTCCTTCTCTGCCCCCCCTCTCTTTCTGTCCCTCCATCCTCCAGGTCGTCCACTCCCTCCAACCTCTTCCTCCACCCTGCTCCCTCCGTCCCTCCCGTCCTCCTCGTCCGCCCCCCACCACCCCTCCCCTGGCCCGTCTCCACCGATCAGGGAATGCCAGGTGCCCCTGCTGGAGAAAAACTCCACCCACTCTCACCTGGAGCCCCACCCGGAGGATTCATACTTGCTCCGGGCCCAGCCCTCGTCCACTGGTAAGAGAGCGCTCCATTCAACCATCCTTTCATTCTCTTCTCTCTTTTTTTTTCATTTTAATGTTTGCATCAATATGCCATCCATCACCTGAGTCGATGCATTACCTCATCATGTGTCCATTTCCTGATCTGATTTAGTCGTTCAGTAAAATGCCAAGCAATGCTGCGCTTTAATTTAATGTCACATCTTGTTCGGCTCTGGCCATTTGTTTCTGCTTCTCTGCATTCCACTGAAGTCAGCGTTTGTTTGCAGGGCTGGAAATCAAACCGAGGGGACGTTTTTACTGTGATTGCTTTAGAATAATAAGAGAATGTAAAAAATAAAATTTGTGGCCAGTAATAGATGGTTTTCTTGGGAAGACGTAAAACCTTTAATTTGGATCATTCTTGGATGAATTCAAAGCAAACAATTACAGCATCAGGTAATCGTTATATGACACTGATTGTAATAAAAAACTGTTTATGATTTTTAAATCAGTTGTTGCATAAGCATAAAAAGAACTAATAAAAAACCCTGTCTTCCTTTTATTTTTTTGTGGCACATGTGACAATCCTAGACTGACAATTGCTGATTCGTTAATGGATTGCGTTTTAAATGTAACCCTCCCACCTTAACCAAAAAAAAAAAAAAAAAAACAATGATGCAAGGGGAAGCAACCCCCTACACTCTGCAGAGTGCAGCTTGGTTGCCACTGAGTAGGTGTGCTTGTAGTTATTTTCCATATGACATTAATAATCCACTGGAAAGTGAAAGGTAAGGGGATGATGAATTTTAAGTGCCAGCAGGAGGATCAGCGTAGCAAAGACAAACTAGTTAGTTTCCCCGGCTTTAAGCTTTCTCTTTCATCACCGGGCCCTTCTTGTTGACTGTTAGAGGCCTCGTGTGCTTATATCAGCACCTCACAACTATTTTTCTCCTCTTACGCTATGTGCGCGTACACATGCACGTGCAAACGTCTGCAGTGATGAGGCTGTTCATCAGTATACGCATTTATTCTCAACAATTAGCTACTGTGGGGCAACTCTATGCCTCCCTTTCCCGCTCTTCCCTTGTTTCTCCATTCCTCTGTGCATCTGCACTTGTAATCAGTAGATATATTTAGCAAAGGCCTGATGGGAGGGAGAGGGGTGGGCAGAGAAGTCCTAATGTGATTTTTGGTGGAATACAATCTATTGTTAATGGCGTTAGGCTCTCCTTTGATCCAGTATAAATCTTCATTAGGGAAGGCCCGGGTCCCAGGTTCAAGAGCAACGTGATTAGGAGGCTTTTAAAATGACGTTACATCAGCCTTCTAATTGGTTTACTGTTTGCTGGGGCAACATCAATCATTAGCCCAGTAACCGCACAGCAAATAAATTCACTCTGCCACTGACACCCTAATGGCAGACACTGGCAAAGAGGGAGAGTGAGGCTCGCAGGCGCACTCTCTCTTTCTCTCATTCTTGTTCGTATACACCCACACTTTCTGTTGTGGGGCTTCTTTCAGTCTCTGCTGAGCTTGTACGCGCAGACAGCGAGCAAGACAGACAAAGAAAGAAAACAATGACGGAAAAGCTGGGAAAGAAAAAAAAAGAAGAAGAGGCACAAATAGGCAAATGGGAGCAGAGAGAGAGAGGGGGGAGAGAGAGAAAGCCAAACTTTGACTTCTTGAAGTTGTTTAATGAGACATCGTGCATGAAAAAAAGGAGAGAGAAAAGAAAGCAGCTAGAACACACCAGTAAAAATAGATGGGGATAGGGGGGAATTGAGTGAAAGGGAGACAGAGACGAAGGCACGTAGAAAGTTAAAGAGACACAGGGTAAAAAAGGGTAAACTGATGAGAGCTTAGAGGGTGAAAGGGAGATATTTGGATGGGAGAACAACAACATTCGGATGAAAGTGCTACTTTTCCAAGCCAGGACTGCCGATCTAATGGTGTGCAGAGAGAGTCCTTGGCTTTGGGCATCCATTAAAATCGGCCTAAATGAGTTCAGAGTGTCAGTCTGGCACTGCATAAACATACCCTGGCATGCAGGCGAGGCGAGCGATGGCTGCGAGCAAATAAAACACCTATAACCGGCGACTGTTTATGCATGTGCTGTGAAAGTGCATGCCTGTCTGAATATGTGTTTGGTGTGGTCCTGGAGAGAGTAGATGCTGGGCAGGAAATGAGCCTTACCAAGCCAGGCAGAAACTGACCACAGCGAGATAATCCTCAGGAAACTGCATGCTGCGTGTGTGTGTGCGTATTTGTGTGTGTGTGTGCGTGTGTGTGTGCTCCTCTAAAGTAGTCCACCATTACCTAAGCTAACAGGTGGACAGACATGACTTGTGTTCCTAGTGAAGCGTGACAGGTGAATGGGAACGGAACGTTGTTGCCGAGGATTGGCTGGGAATTGGTCTGCGAATGTTTATATGGGAATACTGTCTGGCTCGGAGCACCTGTCTGGGAACGCTCCCTCGGAACGACGGGAGAGCTGAGACGACCAAACGGAGCGTAGCAGATCGCTCCTGGAAAGAGCTAGCATTAGCGCTGTCTCTGGCCATTCATTATGCATGGGGAACACTAAGCTATTTTTAGCTCAAGCCTCTTCTAAAGTGGCTAGCTATCTGCTGCCAGGGAAGCCACCTCAAGTCACTGCCGAAGCAATGAATGTTTAATGGCTTTGTTGAAACAAATCTACAGAAACAAAGGCACAACAAAGACACACTCCCTTCTTCTCCGCTAATGTTATTCTTCCCTAATGGTGCTTATGTAAGGGTGACATTTGCAAAGCAGTTGGACAATTTGTGCATTTGTATTTGTGTGTGTGTGTGGACTTATAGGTGTGTGTATGTGTGTGTGTGGTGGGGGGGTGGGTGCAGGGTAAAATGCACGCATGCATTTCTGCTCATAGACTGTTTGTTTTTGGCTGAATTTGATGACTCTTCTCTAGCGGATTATTGCCTCCTAATTAGACAGAGATGACTAGCCAAGGCAGAGGCGGTGTGTGTGTGTGTGTGTGTGTGCATGTATGTGTGTATAAATGTATGTCTTTAACTTTATCTCCTCTTTGTGCCAACACGTGTTTGTTGTAGTGTGTGCAATGGTGTACAATAAAACCTTAGTGAGAAATAAGCTCCTTTGTCAGGCTGTGCGTGTGTGTGTGTGCGTGTGTGTGTGTGTGTGTGTGTGTTTCACCTCAAGTTCTCCTTCCATGCTCAGCCTCAGAGCTCTGAGAAGAATGACAAATGAGGAGCATGTGACATTCTCAGATAGAGGACGCATGAAGCAGCAACACATGGGAATATACCACCCTTAAAAACACGGGGAGCATGGCAATTAGATTGGAAGGGAAGGTGCATGAAAAACAATGAAGGTTGGTGCAGCAGTTTAAAAAAAAAAGAAAAAAAAAGGAAAGTGGAAGCAGTGGAGATATGGGGCGTGAAATAAAGAGATGGGTAGACAGAGGGAGTGAGAGGGATAGAGGGACGATAGGGAGCGAGGGGTGGGAGCTGAGCCCTGCAATGATCCCTTTTTAACTGCTGAATGGGCATTTCTGTCCTGCACACAGGCACACACACACAGATGCACATCCTGCCCCGTGACTTTTCTCTGTTAACCACAGAAAATGTCAATAAACAGTTTACCCATCCAAGGCTGCAAAACAAACTGCCTTGGTTGGTTCTTGCTGCCAGTTGGCCACACACACACACACACACACACACTGTGAGATTAATATGATGTGGCGAGGCCCTTCCTCTGGCTGAAGTGTGTTTTACAGGTTAGCAGACAGGCTAATGCTCTTCTGCTGAATGAGGCCGCTTTGAATTGGCGAGCATAATGAACTTCCAGGGATTAGCCCGAGCCAAACGCACCAGCTTACAGCTATAGTCCCCCTCTCTCTCCGGTCGCAGGGGACCTTGGACAAGAATAAACTGGGTCAGGCTTCGACAGCAGTCGGAAGGGGGCTCAGAGCTTCTCCACAAAAAACAAAACAAAACCAAGAGCTGTCAAGTAAATGTTTTCTGTTTACTCACACTGGCGAGTGAAAGAGAGGGAAAAGAAAGGAGGAAAAGATAAAGTGGAATAAAAAGTGATCTGCTTGGCTGCTCACTAATTGCTCCATTTCCTTTTTCGCATGTTTGGTCTTTTATCAGACCAGGTTCCTAGTAAAACGGTTGTTCCTATTAGCCTACCTGCGGGTTGTAGTTTGGAAACCACATACTTTATCTGACTAAGTCCCCTATCTTAATTTATTAGAACCATTTAGCTCAAGATTGCTCATTCCTGCACGTCGCCTCTGTTCCAGTGGCTACTCGCGTTTGTGTATTTGTGGCCAAAACAGAAACGCAAATGTTTTCTTCGGTTCTCTGCATGTATGAAAAAAACAGCCTTGTACCTCGGCCTTGCTCCTCCGGCAGACCCCACTTCTCAATATGTTTGTGTTTTCTCCAGCGAGCTCTAAGGGTTGTTTTTTTGGGTTGTTTTTTTTATGGATTTGAAGTCTGCATGAGAACAAATTTCTTTGACATCAATCTCCCGTGCTGTAGCAGAAAAAAGAAAGCAATTTGTCTCTGATCATAAATATTTTGTAGCACGTCTAGAGAGATTTTTCTTCTCTTTTCTGTTTTGTTTTCTTTCTTTCTTTCTTTCTTGAACTTCTACCAAAGGTTGAGGGACTTTGTGGAAGAATAGTGCTTTCTTTAAAAAACTTGTTCTTTTTTTTCGCTGCAGCACATTCTACAACAACACAAGCAGAGCATTAGTAATGAGTCGTTATCCACTTTATTCAGCAAATATTGATTCAGCGAAGAATAAAAGGAACAATCGCATTCTATCATGTAACAATTCAGTTCGGTTAGCCCGACAGAACATGACAGTCGCGGCGGTCCCAGTAGGCTATGAAGAGAGTTAATGCATAGAATTACAGGCAGTACTTTTCTCCGAATTTACATTTTTCTGACATTATCTGGAGACGTGCAATTGAATTTGCTGCTGAATGATAGATAACAGGATTAGCATTTTTTTTCTCTTTTGCTTTGAGTCTGCAAAGCAAAATGCACTTATTACAAAGTGGTGGATGCAAGTTTCTGCAGACAGAACAGAGCGTGACTCGATACCTGCGCAACATAATTTAGTGGCTGGATATTTGAAGAAAACCCTCTCCGGTGGTTGGAGTGTGTCTGCACACACACACATACACATAGAAGATTTTACCACATTCACGCACCCAGGCTACAGCAGTTTGTGGGAAAAGTAGGGCTGGAAAAAAAAAGTATTCCTCTTCCATACAAGGTGTGCCATATATTATTCATCCAAATTTGAATGAAAAGCCTGTTCAATATTTATGGGAGAGAAAGTGAACAAAAGCATAAGGCATGCATTTTTGTACGCAGATTTAAACATGGGAGACAGCAGGCTGGTCTAGTGAGCGTGGGGTTGCCTAGTTTTATTTTTTGCATCACTGGGACTGTGTCCATGCCTGCATGCGTGCCCCCCCAGTATACGGCTTTTGTTTTTTAAATGTGTGTGTGCTTTTGTCGATATGGGTACACTATATAAAAGTATTTATGCAGATAGGGTGCAGTACAAGTTATTTCACATTTATAGGGACATTGCAGGGAGGGGAAGTCTAGTTAATTTTATTTATAAAGTGCTTTTAACAAACAAGGTTTATCTTAAAGTGCTTTACATTTCAGCAAAGGGACACAAGGAAAATGCAAATAAAAGGAAGATGAAAGAGAGAGAAACAGTCCTTAGCAAGAAATGGGGCAGTATAGGAAGGAGGAGGAGGGAAGTACAAGAAATAAACCCCACCGCATGCTTTAATATCAATTTACGTGCAGAGTTTATGATAGAGAAGGATGGCCTTTCGGGCTGTGTTGTGGCTGCATGTATGCGGGTGATTGCATGCACGCATGTGTATCTGTTTCTCCCAAGAGCATTTTTGCACGCACAAACAGATGTTTAGCGTCTCTCCTGTGTAGCAGAGGTCAGGCCCCATCTTTTTGCCTCCAGTCTCCTTCCCCCTTCTCGCCCCTTCTCTCCTTTCACGAGCATCTGTTCTCCAGCCACGGCGGTGACACCTGCGTCCCCGCGGTATCGCAGAGGAATCAGGTCACCTCGCAAACTGGTTGTCATTACAATGGGAGTTGCAAGCAAGCCGGGTTCCCCTTAAACACCCATCCAGGAAAACAAAGAAAGATGCATTTGCATAATGTAGATGCAAAATGCATTTGCCTTCTGATTTGGTTTCTATCTGTCAAAAGTCATCACCCCCCCTCCCTCCGCCATGCACACAACACACATGAACAGGCAAATATCAAAGCGGAAGAGCAGACAGGAGAGTTCAGCACATCCACACTTCTCCCTTCCTCTCGCACGCTGTTTCTTTTCTTATCAAATCCAAGAGAAGATGACATATGGAGGAGGGCAAGTGTGATCACGCAGCTTGACAAAGCAGTTGCTTTTTTGTTGTTTTCACCCCACACATATGTGTGTGTACGTGCTCCAAACTTTGATCAATTGGAGAAAGACGACGCACAAAGTAAACAGTCTCATAATGTACCTCCATACTCGGTAATGATGAAAGTCTGATGCGTGGCATCGATAAAAGAAAAAGCAAACGATGTCGTAAAGCTGCGTGAAACATAAATGACGTGCAGGTTTTGCACTGTCATGATATGTAATTTTTTAAGCAGCTGGCAACAAAAAAAGTATGTTAAGATCTCCTGTACCGTATAGTATGTGGTTTATTGATTTTCCCGTGCAAACCCACACACACGCACGATGAAGATGGGCTCAAATCCCCCACTGATTCATGGAAAGAGGGAGAGGGGGAGGGGAGAGAACTGTGATGTGTGAATGGGTGTTCTCGTCTGAGTCATCCGGGTTTGTTTTTCAGCTCTCTCACTCAACAGTCCATTAGCTCATTGTTGGAAGGGCTGGTATTGGATTCTAGCTGACATGTTCCCCCAAGTCTGAGAGCAAGAGATGAGGGCGCACGCTGTGCTGAGTGCTCTAATATTGCTCACACGCATCTTTTTGTTACTTGGGGGGGAAAAGAAAACTGGAGGGAAAGCGTAAAAGTAAGACAAGGAGAGAGAGGAGTGGATAAAAATGAAGATGGACAAAATGGAGAAAAACGTGAATCAAAATGTAAGAAGATGATTATCAAATTCCACGTATCTGTTGAGCTGGAATTTCCTTCTCAAATAAGTTATCGACCGTTTGGAAAACATGACACCTACTCCGAACCAAATGATTGCAGAGGCAAAAGTAGTACATAATGGAATGATAATGAAGTTATTTGCAAGCTGAAGAGCTTTGCTTTTGACATACTGCGAAATAATCACCAAATATCAAATAACATTTCTGTTCTGCTTTTGGGTTTGTAGCATTTTGGAACCGAGTCCTTGATCCCTTTGATCTGAGACTCTATTTTCACACAGAAGTGTTTTTCTCAAATTCGTCTCTGTGCTTGTTTTCTTCCAGGGGCTGCCAACCACCAGAGTCAGACCACGCTACGACCTCCACTGCCCCCTCCGCACAACCACCACACTTTGTCCCACCAGTCTGCCAACAGCCTGAACAGAAACACCCTGAGAGGCGGACGAAACCCCATTCACGCGCCCGCTCCGGGGACGGGAGATGGTCCGACCACCCCTGAGTCTGTCCAGTTACAAGACAGCTGGGTGCTTAACAGTAACGTGCCGCTGGAGACCAGGTCAGAGTATATATTTTCTGTTTTGTTTTGGATTGTTTTTCTGTTGACAGGTTTACCTGACGCCGTTATCTGGAGCCACTTACAGTAAGCACAACAGTTGAATAAGCCTTGAGTAATCAATAGTGAGGAATGAAAGGTCAGGTCCATTCAGCAACATTTCTGTAAGCTCAGTGTGGCGGTGTCAGACAGAAGTGTTAGCAGAGAAAGAAAGAAGCTGTGGTGTATTTGGCCATGATGTAAAATAACAACTATTCACTCACTAGGAATAACACAAAACTTGTTACACTAAAAATGAAAGAATACTTAAGAACTTAAAAAGGAAGGCAATTAGGGAACTGGGAACAAATCAATGGAAGGTCTTGGCAGACTGGCAAAAAAAATATTAGACTCCATGGGCCATGGACACTTTTAAAACTATGTCCTCTTGAAATAAATGGTGCTGTAACCTTAGTGATGAAGTGACTATTTAGTAAGCTGCTGTGGCTGACAAGCTAACCTGTAACAGAGTGTCTTAATAACACTGGCTATCTCTAGCCAGTAATAAGCTGTCGAAGCTTTTTTGCCGTGGCAACTGCTGGCAAGCTTTTGGGAGCCTTTTAACTAGTCTGTGTTTTACTGTGAGTTAATGAAATGGCAGCCCTGAGAGGTCAAACACACTGGAGCTTAAGAAAAAAACACAATGGAAATATAAAATTACACATTGGAAGTATAAAAAAACAAAATCTCACAAAACACAACAGAAGCGTTTCTGGGGACACAATAACGTGACGGATCAGCTGCGGAAGTGAAAGGAAGCAAAGCATGCAAAGGACTGCACTGAGACATGCTAATAGGAAGCAGAGGATGTGTAGGATAATGTGTGTTTACGTCACATAGAGCAGCGGTCCCCAACCTTTTTTGTGCCACGGACCCGTTTATGTCCAACAATATTTTCACAAACCGGCCTTTAAGGTGCCGCGGATAAATACAACAAAATTAAACCAGTACTGGTACCAAAAAAAGGAAGATTTATTCATAACACAGGGGAAAAGACCCAGGGAAACAGAGTTAATTATAAATTGATTCAAAAAAAATAACGATAAAAAACAATAAAAACCCTGAAAACTATAAGTTTCACACCCGAGCCTCAACTCTCGTGGCCCGGTACCAAACAACTCACGGACCGGTACCAGTCTGTGGCCCGGGGGTTGGGGACTACTGACATAGAGTAATATAATACTATGTTGGCTATTAGCCGTTTATTTTTAGCTTGTGACTTCTGCAACTGCTCTGTCATGTCATTGTATACCCAAAAAACACTAATGTTATGTTGGACTCTCAGAGCCACTGTACAATAGCCCCAAAATCTGTAGATATTTATTATTTAAATATTTGCATTCTTGTGTAAGAACAGAGACAATTAATATTAATTAATTAATAATAATTTGCTTAGGCTCCAGCTTAGTGGTTATTAGCAAATTACTAGCAACATTCCACTTAACCATTCATCAGCTGCTTTTTCTTGAAATCTACATATAAACAAATCAAAAACTTTTGTCTTTTTTAAAATATTTTGGACCATTAACAACAACAAAAAAAATCTACCCATCCCAGCTTTAAAATGAAAGGTCCACTTTGACATCACCATTCCTTTAAAGGTCAGCAAAGCTTTTAACACCGAAAAGTGGAAAAGTAAAATGTAGACACTTCTCCAGCTGTAACACAAACCTATCACAGTCAGAATATTCATTAACTCCAGTCTACAAAGCTGTGTTCACCAAACCTAAAAAGAATCCACGTTTTAAAACGTGATCTAAGCCTGTGAAATTTCATTACAAACTCCACCTCAGAGCGCTGTACAAACTACTCTGCCTCCACAAGTGAAACCACTTATTGCAATTGCACTGGAATTAACTGACCCTGTATATGCTCTTAAAATGCTGCTTTGACCGTTGTCCCTTGTTATTTTTTGTTATTTAACACCCACCTAACACCAATTTATTTTTTAATTCAACAAATCACTGATTGTCTCCACCATGATGAGTTTGTATATTTAGCATTCTTGTTATAAAAGTTATGGAACCCTGAGATATGGATATCAGTTCATAGGCACTGTGAGAGTGGAGCACCTGCATGAATTGTCTGAATAATACAGTTCAGCTAATTGTCTCTTAAACGTCCATAATTAGGTCCACAATATGTTGCACAAAGATACAATTTCTGGATTTTTTCCTCTTTTATACCAACACAATGGATTTTAAGTCAAATATATGATCAAAGTGCACACTAGCAAGGGTTTTACAATGTTTCGCATTAACTTTGAGACATTTTCAGAGTCCCAGAAATAATTGTGTGTTTGTGACAAACATCAGCACGACCAGATAAGTCCTGTTCTCTTACAGACATAATAGCTGAACTTGATTCAAAATCTTGAATTTGCATTTTATACTTTCTCACTATCAACAAATATCAGTGCAAATATGGTTGCCATGATTAGGTTGAACAAAACGAAATGAACCTATCAAAGAGATAGGAACAAGTTTAGGAGTGGCCAGATCAACAGTTTGGTACATCTGGCACCAAAAAGACCTGGGAGACCACAAGTACAGTGCACAATCACAGAATTATTTCCATGATTAAGAAAAAAATAAAGTGTAAAACTCTGATTATACTCAAGAAGAAGAAGACCAGATGAGCCAGAAAACATAGTATGTAGAAGGGGTAAGGAACAGCTCAGGTACATCCGTAATATGGATAATGACCCATACACAGGAAAATTCTTCAATGGCAAAGTCAGTCGTTTGTTCTCAGCCAAAAAGAGAATTCTCTTGATCTTAATAAATATTGAAATTGAATTCAAAGAGACCCACGCAACAGAAGGTGGCTGCAAAAAAAGTGGAGAGCATCTCAGTGGAGGACACACAGCATTTATGTGATGTCCACAGTTCTAAAATTCAAGCAGTCACTGACTGCAAAGGATTTTCATCCAAGTACTAATAACTATGCTTGTATTTAAAATTGTTAGTTTCTCAGTTTGAGCCTCTGAAAATGGGGGACTGTGTTTAAAAATTACTGTCATTCCTAAGCAGTTAATGCAGAATGTTTGTAAAAGCCCCAGAATTAAAATTGAAAGTCTGCACTTTAATCACCTATTGATTGTATGCTTTAAAAACCCATTGTGGTGACGTACAGACGCAAAACTACAAAATGTGTCCAACGAATTATGGACCTAACTGTATCTGCACTGTTTTAGTTCCCAAAGCAACCACGATCTCACACATTTCCATTATTTCTAAACCAGAATATGAACCTTCAAATGAAAAGCCAATGGCTCCAGGCTGTGATTCATAAAAGTGTGCTGCTCAGTTTCCTTCTCTACCTCATCCCCAAACAGGACACCTTACAAAAGAGTATTATGCATGCAACCTGGAGTGAAGAAGCAGGAAATACAAACCTTTTCACACACTCTACACATGTGTGGGGGGGGTTGTCAGTACACAAAGAACACTTACCAGGAAAACAGAGCATTCATGCAGGGTATTACTATTCATGAAGCATGGCAGTGAGAGGGAGACTGCCTGCATGCTTGTTCGCATGCGCGTGGTCAGTCTCTGAGCATTTACTCTGCAAGCTGTACTTGTGTTTCTCCTGCTGGGTGCTGAGGCTTCCAGCACTGATGGGCCTGGATAAACTCCCCAGAGCGTTGGACCTGTGCAGTATTTATGAGGCCTGGCTATGTTTAATTCATCCCCACTGATCTCAGGTCTATGCTCAACCTGTGCTCACACATTGTGCTTGTATGCATGATGGGTAGGAACAAGAATACGTACACCTTTAAAAAGAAGCTGTTTCCACTAGCAGTTTCTTCTTCTAGGCCTGCGTTGTCATGTTGACGTGACTGGCACAACATCACTCGAGGTGAAGGACGATTTGTTTTTCTTGCAATTTCTGATCCAGTGATGTAGAATGAAAATAAAATGTATTTAAAGTTATAAATCCTTTTTCGCCTTACGACTGCTATCTTTGCAGATTTGAAGCGTCTCACACACACACGCCCACACTGTTGAGGCCTCTACAGTGCCAGTATTTGGTCATGTTCAGGTGGTGGGGTTTGGCATGGCTCAGAGCCTGTCGCTGTGAATGGAGCCCAGAGCAGCACACAGTGTATTCCAGCTCCACCCTCCAGCCCAGATTGGGCCCTCCTCTCCAGTCCAGGCTATGGTGGAGGCTGGGTGTGCTGGCTTGAGCTGCTGGAGTTGCTGGAGCTCGTGATTGGGACGGAGCCAGCCAGGCAGAGCCAGCGAGTCACACCATCCCTGTGCTGGCAGAGCCTGTCCTCCATCTCATTATAACCTGCAGCTATAGGAAATGATGAGCAACCTGTTCATGTGAGGGGAGGGAGTGTATGTGTGTACGCTTGTGTGTGTATTTGCATCCAAGCATGTGTTTGTTTTTTGTTTTTTTAAAATCAGACTGCTCCCCACTGTAATCATATGTAAATCTTGGCATTTGTTGTCCACTCATTATGCATTGTGTGTGTGTGTGTGTGCGTGCGTGCGTGCGTGCGTGCTTGCGTGTGTGTGCACATGCATTTTGGCTTGACCCGACAGTGTGACAGCGGTGAGAGGATGAAGATTGATCACCTAAGAACACCCCAGGGCTTGGATGACTGGCAGAGACAGAGAGAGATAGAAACAGACGAGGGGGGGAGGGGGGGGGGGGGTTATATAGCAAAGAAATATAAGTCAGGAGAGTGGGAGGTGAGAGGGCGGGGGAATGTGGAAAGGAATGGTTTACGGTAGAGGAGGGAGAGATAAAGAAGGAGAGAGAGGGAGAGAAATGGAGAGAGGTGGTGATTGAAGGAGATTGTTTTGGGGAGTGTGTGTGAGAGATAGAAAGGCAGAAGAGGGAGATTGAGGCCCGTAGAACATGGATACATTTACCCGTGTGAGATAAATGACTATAGATGGCTGGTGCCGCTGCGTGTGCGTGTGAATGAGAAACACAGAGACAGAATACATTTCTCTGTGTGAATGCGACCGCACGCGTGTGCTTGTGTGTGTGTGCACGATTTGTGTGAAAGCATCTGATTTCCAATCGCTCCCTCTGAGCCCCTATGGGTGGCTCATGCCAGGTTCAATCTCCGTGATCTCGGGATATTCCTTTGCACCCCGGCACGCTCCTCTGTGGGCCACAACCCTGGGGGGTGGCGGAATAAGATCACTGAGAGGGATGCGGCATCTCAATTTATCTGGAAGGAGCTGGAAAGGAAGGGGTGGAAGTTACTACCGGTTACTTTCAAATGCATTACTGTGGGGACAGATACGAAGATGTTACCTGTTGGAACAACAACCAGTGAAGAAGGAGGAGAGGCAGTATATCTGTTCCAAATACTGTACGCACTACTGTAACAGGCACAGAGCTGTGTAACATCAAGTTTATTAATGACATGACCTCGTATTCATACATTAAAGCTACACACTCAGTAATTTTTTTATGTTATTTAACAAAAACAAAAATGTTGTACTTCTAAATATACATTGATTAGTGTGTAATTACATCTTCCAACAAACTGACACATTCTCATACATAATCCATTAAAAATACATAGGAGCATGCACCAGTTTGTTGTTCCCCCAACATATTTGTTTGTCTTCCTCTTCACCTCAATGACAAGAACATATGCATAACATACTCATTAATTTCCAATATTGTCACAGTTACTTATTGTCAGCAGATTAGACAAACGACCATGTCCAGACAAAAGTCGGCTAAACAACAGCAGCAGCTGGTTATAAGCTAGCGTTATACCAGCTAATGTTATGCTCAAGTGTCCTAAAAATCACACTTTTAATCTGATAAACAAGTTTGATGTTTTGACTTTTATCACTAAGTGTCCGAGTCCACTTCAAAGATAGTTTCACTAATGCTGGCCAACAGAAGCTAATAGCGGCTAACAGAAGCTAACAGCAGCAAAAACAACAGTGCTTATCAACAGAAACGTTCAGCATATCCTAAGCAAGAAACAACTGTAATGTGATTGCCAAATTTTGTACAGAAATGCATTACATTACTGCATTGCTGAAAAATTTAATGTGATTACAGTAATGCATTGCAAACACATTCCACCCAACACTAGTTGTGCCGTTTTACCCACAGAAGTTGCCTCCTGCTGGTCATTAGAAAGAATGCAGTTTTAAGAGGCTAGAGGCTACGTCCAGTTTTTATATAAAGTCAATGACCCAATGCCTAACTGGCTTCATTTAAAAAGGATCTCTCAAATGTTCATTTAACAGAATTAAAAAATGGATCAAATCCCAGTACAGCGCCTAGTTTGCCAGGAAAAAAGAAAAATATGAGATATATACATAATCAGGCCGGATTTGTTTATTTTTGCTTTTCATGAACATTAGTAGCCCTCTGAATTTTTCTCCTCATCTGCACAACAATAAGCAAATGAATCCCAATCTACTGTATTCATCTGCACACAATTTTTTCCTACAATCGTAGCAGGTAGCAATACTCACGACTCCGTCCTTGAGCATCTTCCTCTCCCTGGGCTCTTTGTTTCATTCTCAGATCTGACTGTTTTTCAGTCACCCCCATACCGTGTCGACCTCCGTTAATTGTTCTCTACATCTGATGATGGCTCTGAAAGTGCTATGCTAAGCAACCGCATGTTTGTGAGAGCTGAGAATATGAAGAGCGTGCATGTGTGCAAGCATGCACAAAGCTTGTGTGTGTTTGTTCGCTCAAGGGGAATGCGAGCTTTGACTTCCTGCTAATTACCCAGCATGCTCTCTGTTCTGTGGTTAATTGTCCAGGTCCTCTTTTTCTCTCAATGGGGAGCGGGGTTGGAACGGAGTGAAAACACATCCTCTCGTCTTCTCTCTGTCTTCTAATCTATAGCCTTTATCTCCATTGCCTATCCTTCCCCTCTTGTGTCACTGTTTGTTCCGCAAGGATGAAAATTAAACACTCGGTAGCACATACGGGGCAATCTCATGAAAGAATAACCACATAAATTTATATTTTACTGTGCGTGGGTGGGCGCCTGTGTGTGAGCCCGGATAATTGTGTGTCAGTGTGTGAGTCAGTTTTGGCTAATGTTCTGTATGGATGTGTGTTGCATATATAAGACAGAATGCATGACAGCGAGGTAGCGGTGGTTAAGGGAATCTCTGTCAGCTCTCTCTAATTATGTGTGACATTTCCACGCTGGACCCCTGTCAAAAACCCTACAATAGGCACACACAAAAGCACAAACACAAATACAAGCGCACACACGCACACACCCCAGCCTAATGATACAGAGTTGTGATTGCCGGCTGCCTGCTATGATAGAACCCCTCCATAGTCCTCAGCAACATAAATCAATGTCAATTACCTCCCCAGAGCACATTAGACACTTTCCATTCCTACTCGTAATTAGTATGGCCCATAGACATATTCCCATCCCACACCAAGCTCACAGCGGAGCTTCTGCACACAAACAACAAAGCCAGGGAATGAAATGATTTCACTGCTTAAGTTCAAACACATACCAGCACATCGAATCATACGCTTTGTGTGGTGCAGAATACAAACAATTCAGCAGCTCACCCTCTCCTTGTGCTCACACGTGCATTATTTGAGTATCGCCATTAATTACCGCTGGCCTTGCCATCACAGTGAGTCAGCAGCTGTGAAAATGAATTGAAACGAGCACATGAGCCACTTGACCTTGGACGGCACGCGTGTGTGTTTGAGCATATATGCATGCATGCCAGAGCATATAGGTTTATGCAATGCATAACAATGTGTTGATGTTGGCGAGACTGAGAATGTGGTATTTTTAGACAATAACCTCTTTTTTCTTTGCGTGTCATCGCCTCGTGCTCTTTCAGCCTCTTTCTGTCTTCAGCTTTTTTTTCTCTCTTTTGCCTATTTTTTTTTCTTGGAGTCACAGGCCATACCTGACAGCTAAAAGAGAGGAACAGGGAGAGAAGCGATGGAAGAGGGAAAAAATCCAGCGAGATAGCAGTCCAACAATCAGTGGCTTGAAATGATGAGAGAGAAAGAGAGAGACAAAGCACAGACTGGCTGAATAATTGATAGAGAGTGGAACAGCGCTCCCAAACTAAATCTTCATGCTCTGAGCATGTCACCTGTTTTTGCCAACTGTTTTCAGATGAGCGGACATGCTGTTATGAAACAGCAGTGATCAAAAGGATAGAAGACCACAAAGTGCAGTGAACCACCTTTTTAAACAGAGATCATCCAGTCCAGTAACAGTGGTGGGTTATTACTGGTCCCATTAGACTAGTCTGAAAAGAAGAGAGAGCAGGCTGCAGAAGAAAGAGGACAACTCAGACACACATCTGTGCAGGAATGAGTCATTTGTCATGGTGTGGAGGTAGAGAGAAAGCACGCGGCTGGGGACTTGGAATCTGCTTTACTCCAGCTTGTCAAAGAGAAACCCGGCAACCTCGGATTTTTGTGTTTTGTTCGACCACATATAAAAGATAGACGGGGCTGTCATGATGTCACCCACTGATTTGCAGACTACTGTTGGCATTTTAGCCATCATTATCTTGGACTTTTGAAACCCCATGTGACCATATTTAAACTACGGGGTAGAGCTTATGGTTTATCCATTATTCACCATTATGTTATTGGGATCAGTTCAATTCAATTTTATTTAAACAGCACCAAATCACAACAACAGCCACCTCAAGGCACTTTATATCGTAAGGTAGACCCTACAATAATATATACAGAGAAAAACCCAACAATCATATGACCCCCTATGAGCAAGCACTTTGGCAACAGTGGGAAGGAAAAACTCCCTTTAACAGGAAGAAACCTCCGGCAGAACCAGGCTCAGGGAGGGGCGGGGCCATCTGCTGCGACTGGTTGGGGTGAGAGAAGGAAAACAGGATAAAGACATGCTGTGGAAGAGAGACAGAAATTAACAACAAGTATGATTCAGTGCTGAGAGGTCTATTAACACATAGTGAGTGAGAAAGGTGACTGAAGAAGAAATGCCAGTAATGGTTAGTGAAAAAAACAGGTGAAAACCAAGGATACTGTATGCATACTGTAACACTGATCTCAGGTTTTCTATACCCTAAAGCTACCCTTTATTTATTTATTTATTTTGCTGTATTGAAAAAGACTTAAAACCAGTGAATGAGACCATAAAGTCACCAGAAAATGCTTTCTGAGCTGATAAGTCAAGTGGGTCATCAGGTAATTTTCTCATGGGCTTCTATACACTCAGATATTCTTCTTTTTAAAATTATTTCAACTTTATTAAAGCAGTGTGGGATCATCTTGACAGAGAAAAGGCACAAAAGGCAGCTAACATCCAAAGAAGAGCTTTGAATGTCCTTCAAGAAGCCCAGGGAACTATTCCTGAAGACTCCTTAAAGAAATGCCAAGAAAGGTTGTCTAAGAGAGTTCATGCTGTGATCAAGAATAAAGGTGGTCATATACAGATCTTCAAGCTCGTTAGATGTGCGCAAACTCTGTTTTTGCCTTATATACTGTGTTTTTATTTATATTTGCATCTGTTTTCAATTTTACTAGTAAAACATCTAGAAATGAGGGGTTCAAGACTGGTTGGTTGGTTTGTTTTTATCAAGATTTATAAAGACTTAGTAGTAATTTGGTAGTAATTAGTTCCACCTCTTCATAATGCATTCCACCAAGTCACTGCTTAGTCCTGTGAATCTGGCCAGATTAGGCAGGAGATAAAATTAGAAGTCAGATTTTAAACAAACCCCTGGCTTTGTCAAACATTTAGGAAGAGAAAAACATACAAATTGTAAAATAATTACCCAAATCCTAAACTGTTGGCTTGTTTACTCCCCGTCCTATTGTCTCGCCACTTTTTTGGCCTGTCAGAGTAATTATTTTTTGTGAGGATAATGTTATCCTAACAGAGAAGTTATGGAAATAGTTTAGCATTTGTAATAATCCAAAATTATCCATTAATCATGACAGAATGCTTAAAACCCAGGCTCTAGGCCTCGCACTGCATTTAGATGAAGTGACGGCCAAAAATTGTTTCCTCTCTTTGCAGAAATGTCTGTGCAGCCAAGGTTCATTATTCACAAGATAAAAGTAGAAGAGCATTCAGAGAGCATCTTCATATGTGCACACAAACACACTAGCAAACACACAAACAAGCAAGTTCCACAAAAAGCTGGCACAAAAAGACTTTATTTTTCTGTTCAGTCATCTCTGAGGCAGTGGAGTGACCTTCTCTCCTCTGATAGATCACGCTCACCTCACCTGAGGGCTTTGTTCTGTCATACCACCTGAGGTCTGCGTAGGGGCAGCTTCTCACTCCCCGTGTGAGCTGTGTGTGTGCATGCGTGCCACAAAAGATGTCACAAAGGTTTCACTGAAGTTCTTCTTCTTGTGTCCTTTAAAAGAGTCTTCAAGTGCAGTCTTTCTCCTTGCTATGGCGAAAGTGTTCTTTCAAGGTCAGATAACAAAAGAAAATCCGAAAGAAGAAAGGAGGGGAACAAGGAAAGACATGATTATAGGAATAAAAAAAGGGGGGAGGGGAAGAAGAGGAATAGTGGAGTGGTAGTGAAAAAGAAAAGATAAGACAAGAAATAGGAAATGCAGCTGGAGGAGGGGGAGCAGCAAAAGAGTGAGCAGGTGAGCAGGTGCAGTGATAGCAGAGGATAATGGGTAATATGAGCAAAGGGATGATGGTTCAAATCCCCCTTTTATCCTCTCTCTGAGCTCTGACCCCACCTGGACAATGAGGACAGCAAAAGGGGGACGGCAGTGATCCTCTCCAGCCATTAAGGGCAGAAACGACGCAAATTATAAGTGGGGTGAACAGAGGAGAAGCGAAGCCACAGAAGAAGGAAAAAAAACAGGGCAGAGCAGGTGGAGGTTAAAAAGAGACCTTGGACTGGAACAGCACTGAACTGGAGACACAATCAGTTCCAGGATGTTAAAACCCATATGGCAGGAAGGGTTCATCGGAAAGTAAATTGGACAGAAGCTTGCACATATGCGACCCTGTCATCCAGACGGTGATTAGGTTATAGTTTGGTGTGTTTGCACTCAAGCAGAGCTTGTTTTAACCACTTACTTTATAAAGCGTCTTTCTGTGTGTGCTGACTTTTCTTTTTTCACCCCTTTTTCTCATTTTCAGGCATTTTTTGTTCAAGACATCGTCAGGGACCACCCCTCTCTTCAGTAGCTCCTCCCCTGGATACCCCCTGACCTCGGGAACAGTGTATTCTCCACCGCCTCGCCTGCTACCCAGAAACACCTTCTCCCGCTCAGCCTTCAAACTAAAGAAGCCGTCCAAGTACTGCAGCTGGAAATGTGCCGCGGTGACAGCCATCGCAGCCGCTGCCTTGCTGGCCATCCTGCTGTCTTACTTCATTGGTAAGTGAAAGCAACATTTTTGTGAAAAGGGTTAACCAGATTTTATTTTATTTTTTTGTCTATATATACACTCCTGAACAAATACAAGCTCAGTCGACACACTGTGTCGCACTGACCTAAAATGCATAAACCCCCCACACCTCCACAACAAAGTGTCAAGTTAGTAGCCCCTGCCTTTAAAACACAAAGCAGATTCAGAAGGCGTGAGCTTTGTCACTTCAGTCGACTGCTGCACTGTCAAAATCGACCCCAGCTGGAGCCTCGGCCTCCACTCAGCATCAGTGCACAGGCAGTTAGAGAGGCAGGAAGATACACAAACCGCAGCATACTGCGGCTGTTTCTGCAAGCAGGTATCAGTCAAGGTAGGAATCCTAACAGACCCAGCAGGAAAGTGGATGTTTTTCACTGATCTGAAGCCAACGTGCGATAGTCATACTTTAAGGAATGGCAGATACTCAGAGGAGAGCACTTACCCAGCACATCAGGAAGAGATTCTGATGGGCTGTCTACCGGCGAATCTGTGTGAAGAGAAGGGAGGAAAAAAATACAAAACATTGCTTAGAGTGTGTGTGGGAGTGTGTGTGTGGGCATGGATTTTATTCCTTCTTGACCTCATTCACTGGACAAAAGAATGCAGACCTATGCATTTGTGTGTGTGTGTGTGTGTGTGTGTGTGTGTGTGTGTGTGTGTGTGTGTGTGTGTGTGTGTGTGTGTGTGTGAGGGAGAGAAGAAGGCAATAGAAGGAGGAGGAACAGAAAATGAGGAAATGTAATTATGTATGAATGTGCATGTTTGTGTGTTTGTCTATTTCACTGTGTTGGTGTGTGTGCAAGAAGGCAGATGTGCCACTGAGCCCCTGATTGGCCTCTTACCCGAGAGACCAGAGTCAACAGATGGGGGGAAGAGTGGCATCAGCAGAAATAACAACCCTCTCTACATATATTATTAAGATCATTTTTTTCTTTATTTATAAATATATTTATCCAAACGTGACCACATCGATCTAACCGTCCATAGTGAGTTTGTGATATATGCACCCATATGTGTGTCGTATGCATCCCGACCTACCGAATTTTATGCATGTGCACTCCAATCTGTGCATGTGTCAGTATTTGTGTGATTTGTGTAACCCCCGTGGAGTGCCCTTGACAGTAGTGGTGTGTGTCCTCCAGAGCAGATCAAGGCCTCTTGCCGAGGGCACACAGTAAGATCCATTCTCTCCTGAGCTTTACACGGTCACACTGCAGTAGACAGCCACATATGGAGCCACAAAACAAAAGCAGGGAGAGGGACGAAGGACGGCAACCGCTGCCCTCATACCCCCTAAACCCCCCCCGAAATCCTCTCCATATGTACTCAAGGGCACTGGAGCGCAGAAAGAACCAAAAGCCTCCCGTTATTCATCTTTTACTCGAAGCGCAGAGCTCACCTGGGGCTTTAATGACACAAATATTTGTTTTCTTCAGAACATATAATTGTTAAATGAACATCTAATTGGGGAAATAAATCAAAACACATTTGTTTCAAAGACTAATTTTTGCTTCTACCTTTCTTTTTTCCATACCACTCCATCAGTAATTTTTGGGTACCTGCAGACACATAAAGCTTGTTAACAACAGCCTGTCTTAATAATAGGTTCTATTAGATTGTTAGCTATATTATAAAAGATTTTTCTTTTTTATTATTGGTGTATTTACTGCACAAAAGAGCAAGCTATCCAGATACCCTGTCAGTATACTGTATAATATTGCATTTTTAATGGAATTGCATGATTAAGGGGAAATAGAGTGTAATATTTTTCCCTCTAAGCCCTTTCTGTATATTTTTCAGTTTTATTATATGCCAAATAGTGTGTGTGTGTGTGTGTGTATGCTTCACCACCAAACTTAATTGTCCAACTGGCTATAATTCAGTAAGCTGAAACAAAGCTGAAATGATACTTTATTGTTATTATTACTATTGCTAACTGTGGCCCCTTTTCAGCTGTTGTAAGGAAATGTTTTTGCCCCGGTGTTTTTTCTACGCAGAACAAAGCTGTAGCAGTGCTGCCAAGCCTGAAACCCTTGTGTTTACCATGCTTTTTGTAGCGTTAATCGTGCAGCGAGTTCACTACTCATAAGGGGGATTTTGTACTACCTTGTTTGTGTGTTATGTGTGCGTGGGGCCCAGCGCTCACTGTGGGGATTGTGCAGAGCACCCAGAGCCATGCAGCGTGAAGAGGACCCCTCTGAGGCATCCGCCCAGGAGCCCACTCATAAATTACACCAGGACACATGTGCCTGAACAGCACTTTTTCATTTTTTGTGCTGGTTGGCATATGTGTGTGTGTGAGAACTCCTAACTTCTCCGTGTGTGCCTGAGAGTCTGCTGGCCTTCAAATGATTTGCCTTTCCTTCTTTTTTCTTTATTCAGACTTCACATGAATATTAAGAAAAAAAATTGCTTGACAATCTTCCAGAAACTCACGCGCACACATGTTTGTGCCAATTGAGGACGACATCTTCAGAAAAAACATGACTTTGCATGTTTCAGGAGCACAGCTGACTCTCTGTATCTCTGTGAAGCTTATTTACTGTGTCCTACTGTTAGAATGAAGCCTTGGGGATGAGATAAACATACACACGTAGCATGAAAAAAGTGTTTGGAGCTGCGAGTCGTTATTTGTGTCTGTGTGAGTTCGAGGGAGTTTATTTGTAAGGGAGGACAGAAAGCGTTTTTTTCCCTCTTCAAACTCCAGCGGAGTATGGCCTCCTCTTTATGTGTGAAGGAATGACTGAACGGATGGAGGGAGGAGGATAAACGAGAGTGCTTGTTCTTCATTCCCCCGGCGTCTTGTTTGCTTGCTCCGCATGGAGCACCTGAGCCAAAGGAGAGGTGGTTGCTAGGATACAGGTGAGCGGTTGGCATACAGGAGAGAAGACAGGTCCATCATTGTGAATGGCAACCTGGAGAGAACGAGATAGAGAGGGGTGAGAGAAGAAGAAGAAAAAGGAACGGGATGGAATGGAGTTGGTGCACAGGGGGCAGAGGGGAACATAAAGGGGAAAGAAAAAGGAGGGACAGATCAGTGGAGAGACAGAGGAGAGGAGGGCTGATATGTCACTGTCAGCACTGTAAGGTGTGAGATTGGTTGATGGGGGGGCGCGGGTGAGGTTGTTTGTGCTGCTGAGGAAAGTAGAGGAGATGAGGAGGAGGAGGAGTGACAAGACAGCCAGGTGTGGAGAGAAGAAACTGAAGGGAGGCAGAAGGAGGAGAGATGAAGGAGAGCGTGGCCTCCTGAGGGCTCTGTCACCTGGAATATCTGCGGGACTAATGTCTCCTAATTGATCACAGCGAGCAGAAAACAGAGGGAGTGTGACAGAGGACAGAGAGAGGCTGTGAAGGACAAGGGGTGACGAAAAAGAGAAGTTAGAGAGGATTAAAAAAAAGAGAAAAGGGATGTAAACCTCTGAGAGCAAAAACATATCCAGCAAGGGGGGTAAAACAGATAGAAATGCGTTGTAGTGAGGAATGAGAGGAGAGCCTGGCTTGATGGATGAGAAATCGAGGTCGTGTCAAACTGCTTGCGCCCAGGTGGACTGTTTTCATACACGCATGCACAGGTGTGCCCTTGACTGCAATGAGTAAACTTGCTAGCGGGCGCTTGTGTCACCTTTGCAGGGGTGTTTGGCGCCAATGTGTGCGCGTGTGCATCTGCGGAATTTGTCAGGCGACGTGGCATAATCCACATGGTATTGTCACCACTAATGAGTAAGAGCACACGCGCGCATGCACAGGCGCGCGCGCACACACGATGTATTTTTAGTCTTACTCTCAGCTCCCCTGTCTGTTGATTCAACAGAACCACACTCCACACACACACACACACAGTGGCACTGTCATCGAGCGTGACCTTCATGCCTCCGAGCCGACCACTTTCCATCCATCACCGCTGTCTTCCTGTTCCAGAGTGATCACAATCGCTTACTGCCCATTCTTCCCGATTACAAGTGTCTCACTACAGTGCATTCATATCACTGCTCCCTTACATAATCACATGTTAATGATTTTACTGTTCTGCCAATTGAACAGTTTCTGGACTAGAAATACAACATTAGTCCTTCGTCCCTTTCCTTATCAATCATCTTTAGAGCCTTTATATTAATTTTAAGCTCCCAGCCTTGTGTGGATGGGAGGTACTACTGTAGTACTCTTCTGAGAAAGGAAAAAAAAGATTTAAAAAAGCACCTAATTCCACTTTTTGATATACATGATATACAAAAGTCTACTCTTAACAGGCTAAATGATTGATGTTTTAAAAAGTATTCATTATGTCATATTAAAAATAAGCAAAAATCGTAAAAGCATACAAGAAAAGGAGCAATTTTTTCCTAACTTGATCGTCCTTTAGGCAAGAACAACTTCTATAGTGCATGCTTGTTTTCCCAAGTAGTTATATGCCAAAGTTTGTATTTATTTGAATAAGACTGCTTCTTTTATGAGTAAGTATAAAAGCAAGTCAAGACAGTCAAGTGGATAGTTGTGTTGGCCATGCAGGTCTCGCAATGTGGCTGCTTTCCAAACGCACCTCCTTGACCCCAAAGTCCCCTCTCACATTGCATGTGGCTTCCCTTCTGCTGATCTGAGGTGGAACAGCTAGAGGTCAGGATGTGTCACTCATGCCAGCGTAGGCGTCCGTGTGTGCATTTAATGTGTGTGTGTGTGCGGAGGTGAAGTCGCAATTGGGCATATGGTGAATGCAGGAACCTGGGCATAAGGATCAGACGTGGAGCGTGTGTCCGCAGCAGCAGGGCCTGTCGGACTGATAAAGGTTAGGATCTTACCACACGTTGCCAGTCCAGAAAATGGGCAGGGCATGGCCAGGACCAGGCACAAGGTGCTATACCATCTGCACCAGAGGGTTACATGGGTCAATGCACTGGTAAAGGTAATGCAAAGCAGGGAGCAGAAGTTGTTTAAGTGGTGACATCGATGTTCTTCCTTTGACTTGAGCTTCAGTACATGCTTTGAAGGAAATAATACCCATGTGTGCATGAACCGAGGATTTGCATCCTCAGTGATGTCACTGCTGAGCGATGTTCATACCGTCTCGTGCATTAGTGTGCACGAGCTCATTTCATTCATTTATTTCCTCATTCATTTATTCATTAGTGCGGGTCTTATCGGGGCCTCAATCGTTAGTCCAATTAGGCCTATGGTGCTTCACTGGTACTGTGTTTGAAACAGGAGATGGATGAAGGCAAAGCGAAAAGAAATTGCTGTCCTCCCTTTTTTTTATCCTCTCGCTCCGTCTCTCATTTTCTTTCGGTTTCTCCGTCTCTTGGCCTCCACAGCGAACTCTTTTCTCTGTCTTTCGTCCTCACTCATTCTCTCCCACTCTCTGATCTGTGATAAGATAGCATAGTTCCTCATATCCTGTTTCTAATACAGATCGATGAGAGGGAAAGGAGCAAGGTAGGGAGGGAGGGATGAGACGAGGCAGAGTGGGTTGATGTTGGTGGGGGGTGGGGGAGTAAAGCGGCAGCGGGGGGGTCAGGGTAGAGATATCTGAAGAGGAAATGAGGATTCAGAAAGGAGGACATCACTCAGATTCACATCTCTTTTCATTTAACCAATCACACACGTGCACGCACACGCGCACCCACACGTGCGCCGGGCGGCTACGTCTGCGCCGGGCCGTCTCAATATTTCGGTGCCAATAAAGAAACCATTTTCAGCTGTTGTGATTGAGTGAGTTGCCGTTTCTCTCGGCTAGACACAGCCGTGCAGGTAGGAGCTGCCAGCAACTCGCATAACCTTTTGTGTTGCAGTCAATTACAGTTCAGTTGCATCAGCTGGGTGAGGAGGTCCCGTCGGGGGTTGCAGCGTGCGTGCGCGCTTGTTGTTAATACCATGCAATTTTCAGCATGCATACGCAGATACACACTCAGAAGCAGACAAATTGTGTCTCTCAGTGTATATGACCCCCAAGGGCAGCAGCCAACCGCCGCCCCCGTTCCTCTGTCTGAGGCTCTAAATGATCTCAGCAAGCAGCGCCTTCAAAACTTAGCCGAGAGAGAAGCTGCCTTATTTATAGATTACATAAGTGGATACTGTGTGGTAAATTCTGAGAAAACGTCCCAAATGGCCTGAATATTGAGAACCTGAGGCGGCATGCTGCTCTTTTCCTCAGTCTCTTCAATATTAGCAGCACTGCACCCCTGTGCCGCAGAGGTACAGAGAGAAAGACACAGTGAAGACGCCTCTGTTTTTTTCTCAGGTGGCTCCTTTTTTTGCGCGTGTGTTTTAGGAGTGTATGAGGTGGGGAAAGCAGGGGGGGCTGGAAAGGCTGGGAAAAGGGTTCCTAAACCAATTAAAAGGCAGACCAAGGATGGTGGGGTGAGTTGGGGGGAGGTGGTCTACAATTACTGCCCTAATTGAGGTCAGAGTTGTTAATTTAGTGGTGAATTAGAACGGTTAATATGCATTTATCGGGATGGCCAGGGGAGAAGGCGAAATGGGGGGGAGGAAAAAAAGTGTTGCCGCCGACCAGGGCTTGTGTTCTTTGTGCAATTTTGGTTGCATTGCGCGCGATTGCATGCAACAACATGCGAGAGGCCGTTCTCCGGCTTCTGAGCAATTAGGAGCATCGCAAATGGTTCAGCGGGGATACACTGGCGTTTAAGCAGGCAATGATAAGGTTGAGTTGAGACAGAAAAGGGTGAGAGACATAAGAGCACAGAGAGAGAAAGAGGGGTGGGGAGAGGATTTGAACATTTGGACCATGTTCCAGAGAACAGAATGATGATGATACAATATTTTCCAGTCAGGGGACACTCGCTGCAAAGTCACCTTTCTCCATCTCTGCCTCGCTCTTTATTTTCCTTCTCTTTCCTTCTCTCATCCAGAAATCCATTTACACCCTTTAACTCTGAGATATATAAATATTTCCCAAAACATGCGCATGTGCATTGTATTTCTGCCTGATTGCCTGTGTTGTGAACCACTTACTGTCAAAGGATGAATCACCACCATCCTTTTTTTTTTTTTACCCAACCAGTCAATGAATACAGGGCCACTTATCCCTTAAATCTTTTCTTCTCCTCACTTGCCGTCTTCTTCCCCCTTCCTCACTTTATCCGTGGGGGCCTTTATTCATCTTTTCCTCCCTTTTTTTCTGCAACATCATCTGTAGCCTGTTTCTCTGCTCCTCTTTTTTATATTTCCTCGGGGGATTTCATGTGTTCTTTAATATTCTCTCAGTTCTCGCTGTCCTCCAGTATTCTCTCTGTTCCCCCCATGCCTCTCCTCCTCTGTGCTGAGGTTTGGCACAATTTCTCTAAGAGCTCCTGACCGCTGCCCCCTCTCCGAGCCCGGCCACCACCTCTCCCTTTTCATCTCTCTTGTTTCTCCGTCCATCATCCTCCGTCCTTTTTTTTTGTCATCACAGGATCACGTTTTGTTTTCTTCAGATGCTGTTTTTTGCAGATGATACTGGCAAGCACTTTGCCTGTCTGAATTATGCATCGAGATTACATAAAAACCTCACGGAGCAACTGATCTATTTTTAATCTGACTCGTTTGCTTGTTAAACCTGCTTCTCTGTGATCTTTTCTATGTGTGCGTATATGCAGTGTGTGTGTGTCTGTCAAATTGAACATGAGTGAGAAGACGGAGATTAAAAAGAAAAACAGCCCAAGTCTGACTATCGCTCTTGTTCTTCCCAAGTCTGTCAGTCGGATCTGATTCAGATAGGCTTTATTGGCATGGTATTTAATAAAGCCTTCCAATCCAGTTTGAAAACAGTAATTATGGCAATTATGATCAGAAAAGAAAATGCTTAAAATTATGGCAACACAAAGCTAAATACATCAATTTCAGCAGTTTCATTTCAGCTAAAATTACACCCTAACAAACTTAGAAGTGTTGTTGAAATAAGGGATGGCACTTGTAAAGAGAATGATAACAAGTGTCTCTCTTTGTCTTTCTTTCTTTCTTTCTTTCTTTTGCACGTCTCTCCTGCTCTGTGTCTTGCTGCAAAAGAATCCTGTTGACAAATTGTTGGCTTTTGCGCTTCTGTCGCTAAGGAGTAAGTGTGCCATCTATTGGTCAGCTTTTCACAACCACCCACAGAAGAAGAAGACGAAGAAGAAGGGGGAAAAAAACAAGACAGGAAAAACAAATTTGAGAAAAGTGTGCACCAACCCTCACCGACACAATGATGAGACACACACAGTAAGCTAACTATAGGGCTGTCTGCTATGTGTGTTCTTGGGGATGACCTAGATTGAGAGTGCCGTCACAATAGACTCACAATTGCTTACTGTCTCCAGATGGTTCAATAGGCAAGCTTTCAATCGACTGCTCCCTCTGATACCATCTTTGCGTGCACCTGTGTGTGTGTGTGTGTGTGTGTGTGTGTGTGTGTGTGTGTGTGTGTGTGTGTGTGTGTGTGTGTGTGGATGCATGTCTGCATTATCTACAAGAAGGGACAGGCAGAGATAAGACGAAACGAAGAAAGAAAAAAGGGGAATTAAAAGGAAAAGTAGGAGAGAAATGAAGGTCAGCCCAATGAAAGAGGAGAGGGCAAGAGTTGGGGTAGCAGGGGAAAGAGAAAGGGGCGGGAGCCCTCTTTTTGCTTCTCCCACTCCGTCTCTTGTTTTCTATACCCCCACGCCCCCACCACCACCCTCACACATGAAAAATAAAAAAGAGCTGACAGTGGAGGCCGGGCAGCAGCCAAAGGTGTCAGCGCTTTCTTTTGACCAGGAGCGAGGGAGGGAGGAAAGAGGGGAATAGCAGAAGCATAAAAAGGAAGAAACAAAGAAGCAGGGTGAGAGAAAAAGAGCGACGGGACACTTTAGGGGGTGAGAATGAGTCTGCCCCGGCAGCGAATCCTAAAGCCGCATCCCCTTCCCTCTGCAACTTTTACACTCCCGGCCCCTGTGTGTGCAAACCCTCGGCAAGCAGAGATAGAATTTGACAAGAAGGAAATTGATTCCCGGGTTTTCGGATTCAGGTGTTGTGAGGCTTCTGCGGTGGGGATAAGGCCGACGCTGAGAAGCGTGCGATAGCGCCTACGTAAAGCATTGGACTCGATCACAGATTCGTGCTGCGTGTATCATCAAAGCTCACATCACAGTATTCACGTATACGCGGGAAAATGCTGGTGCATTCTGCCGTTAACATTAACGTTATCTTCGATATTCAGACTCGAGCAGGCGATTCATCTCCGATTTTTTTCTCCCCACTACAAAGATTCTTTGAAGGCATTAAAGAGATCAAAACAAATCATTTACAACAAACAGAAAACATACCTGTCACCAAATAAATCGCTGAACTTTTGCAGTACAGTCTTTCTGTTTCCTTTTTTTCTTTCAGTTTTTTTTGGGGGGAGGAGGGGGAGTTGGATGGGGAGGAGGAGGAGGAGGAGACGCTTGGCAGCAGGCTAAGAAGGGAAGAGACGTGGGGAGAGTAAAGAGCTGACAAAGTGAAGAGCGAACACACTCGAGCAGCCTTATACCACCAGCACACAATAACACAACAGAGGACAAAAGAAGAGGAGAAGCGAAAGGAGAGCCATAGAGCATTCTCTTCAGAGAGCAATCTGTCACTTGCTCTCTGTGAGACGGTGTAAAGGCTTCCAAATAAAAGCTGAAGATGCTTTCCCCGTGAAAGATGGCTGCGAGAGGTCGGGGGTTAAGAAAGCAAAACAGAGAAGGATTTTTTTGGGGAGGTGGTTTAATTGCCTGATTTGTAAGATTTTACCTCTGTTTGTGTGCCTGCTAACTAAACCCGCCACTCTGATGACCGTGCGTTTGATTCATGACTTAAATATAGAGGTGACTGGTTCTATTGATGCTACGGGATTTGCTGTCTAAATGACAGATCAGATTTAAGACGGCTGGCCTCATATTTCTTCGCCTTGTTCAAGCCTTCATCTTGGGCTTTTTCTTTCTTTCTTTCTTTCTTTATCTCCATCCTCCTTTTCCTCCCCTACATCCTCACTCTTCATCTCTCTGCGTGCAGCAATCAACTTGCTGGGTTTGACGTGGCAGCTGAAGCCATCCGACGGCCCCGTGTTAAACAACGGACTGGGAGCTGGTCTGCCTGTCAACAGCGATGTGGCCACACTGCCCTCTGGAGGGAGAGGTATGAACTGCAACACACACGCACCCCTCCCACACATCTTTGCCTGAAGAAGCAGGCACTTTACATGTTTTAAAAAAATGAAAAAAGAAACTTAAAGGTTAAGGCTGCTAATGTTCTGCATTTTTTTCCCTAGCAACAGACCTTGTGAACATAACAAATTCAACAATAAATAGATCCTAACAAGTGCTGTTTGTGCAGCCAAAGCCTACTCGTTTCTTTGTGCCACAGAGCTCTGGTACTCCTTCATTTTGATGAGGGGGACGCTGGAGTTTATTTTAAATCGCTTCCACCATTTTTTTATACCATTGTGGAGGTATTTATCTAAAGCAGCATCCTAATTAGCATGCCAATTGCGTAAAACGAATCAACAAAAGTGGCTTTAGTATTTTTAATGCATTTGTGAATATTTATGGCTAAACATTTTGAGGCTGAATGCACCACTCGTTGCAGGAAAGTCAGAAAGTTTTGAAGGACAGACTGCCACATCTCTTGTTGCAAACAAGAAGAATGTCAGCCTTATCTTTTATGGCTTATAAATGCTATATCTGCTGTGTTAAATACTAAAACAGCCCAATAGCTTCTTTTTTCCCTCCCAACCAGACAGCCTCGCACACATAAATTATTTCTATAATTCATGGCGCAGTAGTAGCTGTGCTGTCTGTGTATGCTGTTTAACCACTCTGCTGAGTTGTGTTGAGCTGGGTTTCAGTCAGCAGCGAGGTAAAGCTCCCCTCGCTCACCCCCTCTCTTTAAAGGCCCCCATGCGGTTTTTTCCATCTATTCTTCTTTCGCTCGCTCGATCTCGCTCTGCAACATACACAGCGTGTACTATAGGTATGTGTGGGCTGCTGCTCTGTGTCTGTATTCTGTATTAATGAGAGGACTGCTGTGTGTGTGACTGTCTGGGCCAGATGCCGCTGTTGTTTTTCCACATTGTTACTTTTATTTCTTTGCTATTCTGCGCACAGACGCGCGCACTCACATTGCTGTCTTTTCCCTCTCTGGGCTCCGACACTGTACTGTTAGATGACTGACCTGATTGCAGGATGTTTCTGTGTGCGGGCCTGTCTGCTTGAAAATCTGTGCTCTGCAGTTCTATCAGCCCTCTATCATTTCAGCCCAGACAACAGAGTCAACAGTCGTGCAGGCTTTGATACAGAGGCGTCGTTTTGCATCCCGCATATCGCGCCTAACAGCGTTCGTTTTAGTATAAACTTTGAACAGTTTGCACTGCTAATGGTGCGTGTCCTCTATACCATTCAATGTTTGCGCCAGGTTATTCCCATTAAAGAGCGATGATTAACTATTGACTGTACCAATCAATGTCTGGAATCACAGATTATGCAGTTTCTTTCCCCTTTGCTCCAGGTCCATGGGCAGGCCGGAACAGCAGTATAGACTCAGGCAGCATCGAGGTTGGGAGGCGGGTGACCCAAGAAGTCCCTCCGGGAGTGTTTTGGAGGTCCCTGCTCCACCTCAGCCAACCACAGTTCCTGAAGTTCAACATCTCCCTTGGCAAAGATGCCCTTTTCGGGGTGTACATCCGCAAGGGCTTGCCTCCTTCGCATGCGCAGGTAAAATCTGTACAAGGACCATCAGCATCTTTGAACTAATGGGGTACTCACAAATTATTATTTTATTCATTATGAAAGCTTCATAATGAAAGAATAATCTTCATATTCATCTGAGTGGAGAATGTATTTTTAAAAAAGAAAGAAAGAAAGAAATGGGCTTGTTTCTTGGGACATCTTAAAATTCATTTGTGATTCATTGTAATAGTTGTTTGAAAAAACTAATTTAGACTAAGATTTACACTTAATTAAATTTCACAGTAATGTAACTTTTACTGCCTCTTATTAATTAGAAGCTACTCCATTAACAATGGATTCGATTTGTAGGAAGGGATAATTGCATTCAGATAGCTGTTTCACTGCCTGACCTGACTTCAGCTGGTGAAACTGCACAGTTGGGGCAACTGTAAAAACACTCCCCTGCAATGCACACAGACACCCAAAGAAAACCCTGCGAGGAGCTTTGTGTTCCCTTCCTCATGCTTCACTGTCATTTGCCAGCTATCTTATTTACCAAATACCTCAAGCATATAAAACCATGCCTCATTTTCTGAAGCCTGAAAAAGTGAACTTGCTCTCACACGTTTTCCTCTGCAGTACGACTATATGGAGCGCCTCGATGGGAAGGAGAAGTGGAGCGTTGTGGAGTCTCCACGGGAGAGGAGGAGTATCCAAACCGTGGTCCTCAATGAGGCGGTGTTTGTCCAGTACCTGGACGCCGGTGCCTGGCACCTGGCCTTCTACAACGACGGTCGGGAGCGAGAGACGGTTTCCTTCAGCACTAATGTCATGGGTGAGACAGAGTCGGCATCTGTCGCTGTGGGCGGAGAGGTGGCAGTGCGGCAGGGAAAAGCAGAACGGCAGTGAAAATGAGATTAGGCACCGGATTTTAGGAGCTGGTTAGAGAGAGGCACGCAGAAACTTTCTCTACCACTGGCGGCAAAGCAAGGCTGCTATTTTAGTCAAATAGATTCCCCATCAGTTGCTCTGTGACTTTACACATTCACAACGTGCAAAAATGCTCCCCGGCAGCATGTGAACAATGTTGCCAATGCAACACAACCATAGTAACATTGTCAAGTAGGAAAGACTGCTCAGTGAGTTAAAAATGTATGTTTGCCAAAACATAGTTGGGCACGCTAATATGTCCAACAGTGTGACAAAAAAAACAAAAAAACCCACACACTTACATTAAACAACCTTCATCTTTGAGGTGGGTGAGGACCACAGTGTCACACGGCCCTGTAAACAGAATGATTTTAGGATCGTAACCAGATAATTTCGGTTGCATTCGAGCCAAAGGAGAACAAAAGGACAAAAGGCGGGGTTGGATGGAAAGAGTCAAGCGGAGTGAAAGAATCCTTCACTGTCAATAACGGAGGGGTAGAGCTTTCAGCAGTTGGAGTAGTGGCGAGATGGAGAGGCGGAGGCGGCAGGGGCAGAATGAGAGTGGAGTAGTTAGAGGGGGAGTTGGAAGAAAGGCCTAATGGTAGGGGCAAAGCCAGAATGGGATGAAGTGGAGTGAAGGACGGGAGGAGGAGGAGCTGAAGAGGAGAATGAAAGAGAGGGTGGCATTAGGGTAAAGAGGGAGGCGAGGGGCTTTAGTTTTTTTTTTTATTTGGGGGGGGTGCATGGAGTAGGGGAAGTGTTAGGAGAAGCAGTGAGGCTTGGCTGTGTCATTCTTTGTGTAAGAAGAGTGGAAGTTGGAAGAAGCATATAGAACAGAGAGGACAAAAGTCCAAGTGTCCTCCTTGTGATTATGATTAGCACCGACCCGTTCCTTCCCACCAAACTGTTTCTCATTTCTAGTGAGTAGGTTAGAAGGCAGATGGAGCAGCTCACAGAGTCCAGCTAAAATCTGGCCTAGCTGCACCAAACATCCGCAGCTTGATGAAATATTAGTGACCTCTGTGGGGCCGGACATGAGTGAGGAGTGAGAAAGCGAGCCGTGGATAGAAAAGGGTCGAAGAGTAAGGAGAAGGAGAGTGGAGGAGGATACTCTTATTTTCTGTGAGCGGAGCATTGGTGGATCCCATCTCGTCGAAATGGCTGATTCATAATACATTCCTGCCACATTATGAAAAATGCAGACAAAAAAAGAAACGCATGGAATCTTGGAGGAGGGCGTTTGATGTCTGTGCGACTATGAGACTCGGCAGCGCCTCGACTCAATTTGTAGTATCTTAAAGAATGAATTGTGCCAATGGTTTAATGGAAGGCTTTGATGCTTGCCGTCAAACTGTCTCACCCCTCGCCTCTCCCTCTCTCTGTGTCTCACTTCATCTTCTTCACAGATTCAGTGCAAGAGTGCCCGCGCAATTGCCATGGCAACGGAGAGTGTAATTCTGGTGTGTGCCACTGCTTCCCAGGATTCCATGGCATGGACTGCTCCAAAGGTATTAGCTGTTTACGAATGCGTTTCTTCCGTCGGAGCAAGGATGAAAAGGAAAAAAAAAATCTGCCATTTCCGCTGTCTAATTAGATGAGCAGACACATTTCAGCTGCGTGCAAAAATAAAACATAAAAAAGGAGAAGAGGATTAAGAGTAGCAAGATGGTGCATGGCCTTAGGTGGAGCTGAGACAAGATGACTGATGATGAATGGCAGCTCCCCTAGCTAACGACTCCCTGGCTCTGTGCTCACCTGGGGTAGACAGCTTTGATGAATAGTTTAGTTACCTCTGCCTGTAATTACTCTTCATGTCATTGGCGCTCTCCAGCCCCTTAACCACTCTATTCAACCCCCTGCACAGTGGGATGCGGATCTGCGTGGGTGGGCGACGTGCACTTTTCACCGCTTTGGCGATCTTTTAAAAAGCTTGCTAATTGTTTTTTTTGTCTTTGTTTGTTTGTTTGGTTTGTTCTTATGCGCAGGGTTTAATCTCTCCATTTCTCTGTTCCTACAGCGGCGTGCCCGGTGCTGTGCAGCGGCAACGGCCAGTACGACAAGGGCTCCTGTGTGTGTTACAGCGGCTGGAAAGGACCCGAATGTGACGTCCCTGTCACACAGTGCATAGACCCTCTTTGCAGCGGCCACGGCACCTGCACTGATGGAAACTGCGTGTGCTCCGTCGGTTACAAAGGGCCAAACTGTGCAGAGGGTGAGCGCAGGAGGTGTAATGGTGCATGATTGTTTTTTTCTTTAAAACTGTTCTGCGTGATCACTTTGAAAGTAAGGTGAAGCACAACAAACTTCACAGATTTACCCCTTCTAACACCAGTGAAGACAGCTTATCACGGCATAATCTTACGCTGACTGAGCGTCCGTTCCCTCCATGTATACAGATGAAGTATGATGGCGCAGCCAAACACATCACAGATTTTATTAAGGGCTGAAATCGCTTCTATTGATCTTTGTTAAGAAGGATCAGCACGCCGCGATCGTAGTCATCAGAAAGCAAGAGAGAAAAAATAAAGGGATAAAAAGATGCTGAGGAGGGAGCTGGAGTCAGGGTGGTGAGAGGTGAATATGTATGAAGAAAGAGAGAATAGGTTGAGAAGAAGGAAAAGAGAAAGCATCACGCCAGGGGTGAAGAAGAAGATCGGCAGAGAGGAAGATGCAAAGGGAAGAATAGAGATGAGTGGCAGAAGGAGTCAAAACACGGGGCCTGAGAACAAGGTCAGCATTTTCTCTCCTCTGCGCTTCATTTTTCTCCCCACCCCCGCCGATCCCCGATCTCCCTCTCATCCAATTTTTCCCCTTCTACTCCAGCCTCAAATCTGATATTCATCACAGCAGAGTCCCTCAAACAATTTACCTGAAGTGCCAGCGACATGAAAATCGATAACTGTGATCCGCCATTTCTGCCAGGCAAACAGAAATGGAGGGTCGAGGTTGTGTGCGCAGGGGCTGCTTTTATTAATACTGCGTGTGCGCCGGGGTCAATCATGCCCGAGGTGGTGGAAAAAGACGGAGGAGGTGGAGGTGGGGAGAGCGGTGTCACAAAGAAGAGGACAAGATGAGAGAGAGAGAGAAAGAGAGAGAGGAAAATGCGAGTGACCGGGACAGAGCAATGCGAGGAGGCCTGAGAAGGGGCGGGCGAGCGAGTGGGTGGGTGGGTTGGGTGTGCGCATTGCCGGGAGGAGGTAATTTGTCAAATTGGTTTTCACTCACTGCTTGGACTCAGAGCTGCCTGTCAACCTGGCAGACTGACAGTGTCAGATTCTCCCCGTGTATTGGCACAATACACGCATACACACAAATACAGCCACACACACACTTCCACATCCACACGGGCGAAAAGCTCACACCAAATGATGTGTCAGCGAAGCGCACTGCTCTTTCAGAGTGGAACGCATTTGCTGCTGTGCCCCAATTATAGACTTAGCTATTCATTATCGTGTGCTTTAATTGCTTTAGTAATACGTCTGGTAACATTTTACTTTATTTCATTATCTTTTTATAAACACAAAGAGTGAAATGATGTCCTCTGCCACGTCTGTTTTTTTAAAAAACAACTATTAATTTGTTTTTGTCGTCAGCTCTGTAATGACATTTTTTTAGTTTGTGTTTGTTAATTTCTTTTTTTCTGCTTTTTTTTCTTTTAAATTGGTGTATTGCTGGCTTAATCCAGTGGACTGCATGGATCCGACATGTTCCAACAATGGCATCTGTGTGAACGGGGAGTGCCACTGTAAGCCAGGCTGGGGAGGACTCCACTGCGAACTGCCCAGGGCCCAGTGCCCAGATCAGTGCCATGGCCACGGTGCCTTCATACCAGACACTGGGCTGTGCAGCTGTGACCCCAACTGGATGGGACCCGACTGCTCCATGGGTGAGTGTGATTGTAAAGCTGGTTCAGCTGCGAGAGTCAGATACATTGGGTAAAAATGGGGGTTGTGGGTTTGAAAGTTGGAGAGAAATAACTGCTGATTACCCTTTGTCCAAACATATTTCGTGGTCCCAGTATGGCTAATTAGTTTGCCATTTTATTTCATACTGTTCCGGTTTTCGAGCTACACTTGGACCAAATCTACCAAATCGTAAAAAATAAAAAATTACAACATGCTCAGAAACAGGGTACAACAACTGTTGTAGTATCGAAGCCAAATTGGAACATGCAGGAATAAAAATGTGGCAAGTTTGTACTATCAAGACTATATAAAATCATCTCTCTCAGTAGACTGTCAGTAACAGTATGGTAATGACAGATTTTTATGGTTATCAGGGTAGTGCTTAAAATCCAAATTTGGGAAAGGCAGAACACATTTATTTATATACCAAACTACAGTACTCTGGGTTTTGCATAAAAGGAACATGACTAAAATGACTCTGTCCCTGTGTTCTAACACATATATACTGTTAAAAAGGTAAATATTCATATTAAACATGGCTGGGCTTTTAGAGCATGTATAAGTTGCATCTACGAACCAAAAGCTTGGGCTTCAAACTGCTCGAAACTCCTTAAATATCCAAATACGGTCATGTCGGATACACTGCTCTGGCGTTTGAGTGCAGAAGCCCCGCCCACTTGCTGTTCAGACCTGCTGTTTATAGGGTCAGCCAATAAGAAAAAACAAGCACTGGAAATTTATAATGTTTAAACAAGGTAGCTGTAACACATCTCAGTTCAGGCCAAAGTAAAACTTTCTTTAATCTTGTAGACTCGAAAGACTGTATGACCCAAGAGGTATGATTAGGCTGCATTCAGTGAGCTACTCAGAAATGAGGTAGGAATCCTAACTTTGTTAAGCCTTCGTGATTACTATCAGAATTTTTTTAATTGGTTATGTATTGCTCTGGGAGCCAATTCTGTGATTCTAGTACCGGGGAGATAATGGCATGCTAGTTCCAAGGCTTTCATAAGAATGTATTGGAGGTGTTCTTGCACTGCGGATAGTAACACATACAGTTTACCAAGATGGGATAGGAGGTTTCACAGTTCTTTATCTCAATAAAATGAAGCCGTTAAGCTTCCACTTTAGAAAGTAAGACAGCCACCTCCGTCATGCCAGCCTGGGAACGCTTCCTCAGGAGCACAACGAGAGCTCCAGCATTTGTTATGAGAGAAGCAATGCTTAACTTTAATAAAGACAACATTGTTTCACACTGCAGGATCCCTCAGCAAGTGTGTATCAAAACGTCTGTACATACCACGTTCCCTGCACACCAGGGGGTCCTGAGCACACAAGCGGGATTGTCACATTTCGCCACATGCACTGTCGCCGACTGCAACATCTGAGCCTCTCAGACAGCGACTGTAATAGAGGCTCAGGAAATAAACCCTGTTGTCGCACTACTATAACTACTGATTTTAATTAAAAATACATGACAGAGAGTTGTGTTTTCGTGTAATGTGGATTTGATTGTTTTGAAGCTCAAGGTTCTCTCTTTTTGCACTTGCCGATGTGATTTGAAATCAAATGCAGACACATTTATGTTTTCTAGCTTTAAAAATTGACTAAAAGGATTGAAAATGACGTTTTTGCAGATATTTTTTTCAGATACCACCATATTTTAAAGGCATTTCAAGTTAGGAACTGGTACTTTGTAACATTTGCTATTATGTTATTCATGAAAAAGCCCATATATGCATCTGAACAGCAACCATGTTCACTGCCCAGTAGTGTCCATTATGAATACATACAGTCATGTGTTCCTGTGAAAAACTAAGTGCACCCTTACTGCTTCCATTGGAGTAAAGAGGGTAAGTAGCAGCCTGGAGCTGCTAATCAAATGCACCTGATTAATTGATCATCGGCAAATATAAGCACGTCTATAAAAGCACACGTTTTTGCGGTTTCCTGCACTGGAGAATTCAGATCTTCCCAGGAGTGAGTGTCTCAGCAAAATTACCTCAAGGTCACATCATGCAATGCTTAGAGGAATTCCAAAAAAAACTAAGAGCTACATCTCAGACTCTGCAGACCTCAGTTAACATGTTAAATGTTAAAGTTTGTGAGAGTACAAATAGAAAAAGACTTAATAAGACTGAACACTGTGATTGGCCTATTTAGAAAGATTGCCAGGAGAAAGCCTCTTCTCTCTAAAAAGGATACGGCAGCACAGCTTAGGTTTGAAAAGCTGCATCTGAACAAACCACAAGACTTCTTGTGTCTTTTCCACTGAAGAATGTCCTTTTGATACATGAGACCGATGTGGAGATGTTTGGCAAATCAAAAACCAACTGCCAAGCGTGGTGATGGAGGGATGATGACTTCAGGTTGTTTTGCAAAACAAGCCTGTCATCAAACTGAAAGGACAAGGACCTGGTCACCTTGTAGTCACTGAGTTGCCCATGAACGTCTCTGTATATCAAAGTATTTTAGAGTCAAATTTCCAACAGCTGAAGTTTGACCCAAACTGGTTCATGCAACGGGTCCGTGATCCAAACTCACCAGTAAATCTACGGCAGAATGGCTGAAAAAGCAAAGAATCAGGATGCTCCAGTGGCCCAGTCAAAGTCCGACTGAAAAGCTGTGGGGAGACCTTAAGAGAGTTTAAATGATTGCCTGCAAACCTCAATGAACTGAAGCAAAGTTGCAAAAAGTCCTCCACAACGATGTGAGCGACTGAGTCATACAAAACACAATTACTTCAAGTTATCATTGGTTAAAAGCTTTTGAATCAAGAGCTGTATTTGGTTTTTCACATGACTGTATATGAAAATTTAGAATACTAAAAATAATAAATACAGGAAACACTGACTTTTGAGTCTAGCACCGTTTGTTTGTGATCCAAATCTTTTCTCCTTCAGAGGTCTGCTCAGTGGACTGTGGAACCCACGGAGTGTGCATGGGCGGAGCCTGTCGCTGTGAGGAAGGCTGGACCGGTGCAGGCTGTGACCAGCGTGTGTGCAACCCTCTCTGCATAAAACATGGAACCTGCAAGGACGGGAAGTGCCAGTGTCACCAGGGCTGGAACGGAGAGCACTGCACCATCGGTGAGTGTGTTCCCGTGAGCGTGTGTCTGGAGGTGTGTGTCAACACGTGGGTGTGCACAGAAACACCAGCACCCAGTCAGACTAAACTGGCAGCTCCTTTATACTTTCTTAAAGGAATTTGGAAATCAGAAGTGGAAGCAGGAGGAAGGCCATGGGGAATTGAAGAAGGGGCTGACGTAGAAGGTGGGCGAGCAGAGAGAAGAGGTGCAAACTTCTTAGAAGTGGGGGTGGGAGATTACACAAGAGCAGGATTTAGCTGTTTTATGCTGCCTCTCAACTGCAGACCCCAGGAGTTTTAGTTTTTATGGCCTTTGAAACACCAAAGTTATGTGATGAAAGGCACAAAAAAAAATCCCCACTTCACCTCACTGCGATCAAAAAATAACTCTCACTTTGTTTATGGTGTGTGCATGCACACAGTTGCGCTAGAGTGTGAGTGAGCGTTTTTGTCAGTCAATCACTGTCTCATATTGACATCACTGTCACTTTGGATGGATGAGTGCCAGATTCCTTTGATTCACCGTCAGTGCTTTGAGACACAAAGTCTCATTTCCTTGTCACCAAAAGCACTGTGATTGCAATCTGATACACACACACCAAACAAAACACCAAAATATATATATATAAATATATATATACACACCTACACACACATAGGCACATACATATGCACAGGGGAATAACAGTTTATGATCTCCCGATTTTCCCCATCAGAAAGTAGGGCAGCTTTGACTGCACCATCAGCCCAAGATGAAAGAGTTATCAGGCCTCAGCTTGGCGCAAAGCACACTTCACTAGCACCAGACACTCTCAGCGTTAGCTTATCTCAGCTTGCCTGTTATTCATTTCAGCTCTGCATGATGTTGCTTGCATTTCTTTCAGAAAAAAAAATACTCTCCCCATCTCTTACCTTTTGCACATTTTCTCCCACTGCAGACCATGGGAGCATGGTTGACAAAGCAGGTACCGTATCTGACTCTGGTGTTTTGTTTCTTAGCCTGTGGTGGTAGAAGCTAGCTGCTGCATTTGTGGGTTCTTGGCCTGGCTTGGCTCTGTAGACTCTGTGGTGCTATCTGTCCGTAGATTAGGGCTCCAGCCTCAATGATGACTCCCTACATGTAGTGCACTCCCATTACAGCAGTGGACTACAGCAGGGGTTAGCTGTCATTGAGCCTTGATGTGTTGTGGGGTACCGTAGAGCCTAGTGTGGTATCAGCAGTGTCGAGGGGCTGTGCTGTGAAAAGTGTGATCGTGCATGCGTGTGAGCGTGTTCTCCTTAATATTTCCAACGTGGAGCCTGGAAACACAAAAAAAACACTCAGGTATTCCACTCATGTGTTGTGTAAACACAATCTGCTTCACACGAGGAGAAAATAATGAAAGTTGTAAAAAAGTTTGGAGGTAATTGGTGTATTTCATAACCCAATGATGCAGGTCCTCAATGTGGTGTCAAATACATACAGAACTGTTAAGTGTGTGTGTGTGTTTACATTTGGGTTTGTGTGGCAAGTGTCGTGGCCATGGTAGAGTGGCTGCTAAATTTATTTTGTGCACGTGTGTGTGTGCTTGATTATGCTTGTGTGACTGAAAGGGCCTACAGTATTAATTTAAGAATTTCTAATTTTCAACATCCCCGCCAAAACCAAACCAAACAAAACCAAAAAAATATGCAGTTTAGTCAGATCACTCAATAATAAACAGAATAACAGCTAAGGTTAACACACAGAGACGAGTTCGGGTCTGAGGTGAGTTGTCTCACACGCACAACAAGAATGCTTAATAGATAGCCCCGCAGCTGAACCTCTGCCGGGTTGCACGGAGCGGCACAGATTGCCTGACAGTACAGGTCCCTGGAGCGCCGTTGAGAGTGTCCTCTCACCCTCTACGCTTAATGGAATAGCTCTCATTGTTTTATGAAGAGCCAACCCAGAGAAAAGGTAAATTGCAGGGTTAAAAAGGGAGCAAGAGGCAGGGCGCAAAAAAAAGAAAAAGGAAGAGACGGAGCCAAAGAGAAGCAGAGAGGCAGGTCAAAGAACAATTTGGGATAAAGCAATCAATGTAATTTCAAAGGTAGCTTGTTAAGAATAGGAGAAGCAGCTAAGTGGGGTATATTTGAGAAAGTACAGCGTTATCTGGTCCATCTATGAGCTCTGATCGCGGATTTATGGCTGTGACCTTTATTTCATGACCTTTAAAGGAGGCAGAGCTGGGTACAAGGGGAATGGAGAGAAAGGTGGAACTTTTCAGTACAATGTCTCGACTTACTTTCTTTCATACACTTTGTTCTCATTCTATCTGTCTCTATCTCCGCCTGCCTCCCTCTCACTTCATCCTCGGAGTCCTACACGATATCTTTCGAGTCATATGCCCCACCATCCACACCCACACCCACAGACACTGCACACCACATAATATGTGTGTGCGTGTGTGTGTGTGCTCACCCATAACCCAAGGCAATTTCTTCTCCTTTTTAGGAGGATTTCATCAGAGTCCAACCACATTACTGGGGAGGGTGGACTTAATAGTTTCTGAAATCCCACTTTATTCTAGTTAGTATGAGGGGGTATCGACTGGGTCCTGGCATTAAAGAGAGAGGAGCCTCGTGCCGGCCTGCCCAGGCAAGCCAATCAATGCCCGCTATGGATTGTCCTGTCCGGGTGCTTCATAAGTATTTGGCTGCTTTTAAATGGCAACTCCATTTAACAGGCAATCACTGCTAACTGCCTTTGTTCCCCGAGCTCAATACTTGGGGACAATCTATTCCAGGCTGACTGTTAATACAGCATCATGAGCAGTCCCCTGATGCAGAAAATGGTCATAATTAAAGATAAAACCTTTGATTTGAGTCTTCGTGTTGAACTGAGTAATGTTGTTAAGCTCGCCCGGCTCCCCACCTCTTCCGCCACAAACAAGATGGTGCGCTGTCTTTCTTTAAAAGTCCTTTGTTGACTTTCCCCCCTCATCGTCTGTTGGTTGAGACATATGATAAAATGCCAATCGGGGTGAAATGCCTGTTAATTTAGCCGCTGCCACGGTTTAGATTGCACTATTTGTATTCATAATGCATGGCTTTATTGATGCAGCGATTTGTTAGAGGGCAAAATCCTACAGTGCAACTTGAGTGAAAATATGTTCATTAATCTACTGAGCAGGACTCAGTGAAAAGCATTTCATATTCATAATCTCTTACTGGGTTATTTTGTCCTTCCTCACTCTGTCGGCACAATACTACCGAGTGAGAAATGTCAGGTCATATCTCCAGGGTGTGTCGTGCTGGGCGTGTGCGTGCGTTTGCGAGCGAGAGCCTTTTCGTGCATGCACGTATTGTTTTATCAGTCAACCCTTTTCTTTGCCTTCGTCTCCCGTGGGTAGACTTAAGAGTGTCGCATCCCGCTCCCTCATTTGTTTAAGAGGAAATCACTGTGACAAGTTTGTTTGGGGCTCTTTGTGCTGCTGGAGAAAACATTGTCATTGTGTGTCATCATGCCTTTTTTTCCCACCCCTCCCCTCCTTGATAGATTATAATGTGGCAAACAGACAGTTTTGCGTTAGAGTTAGAGAGGTGGGATTTAGAAAAATACGGGAAAGTTGTAAGGGAAGCCAGGAGTTAAAGGCTTTTTTTCCTTTTAATGACATTGATGGGGTACGTTGTCTCAGCATGGGTGCAAATTATCAAATGGAATCTAGTGATTTTTAAAGAAAAGTTTTGATTTCGTGGCATTTAGAAGATATTAAATGGTCCCAATTTGGTGAAATTGTCTTAATATAGGAGTCAGTTAAAAGGAAGAAATGAACATTTTGTGGAAAATTGATGTAATGTCAGGCCTATCTGTTCATGACGAACCACCAGCCATTTGGCTAAGATTAGCATCAAGCCAGGAAAAAGCTAGCTTCGCTGTCCAATGTGCAAAACTGTCTCACTCTGGTCCACAGTTTGTCTTTGTCCTGTCTTCCTCCCCTCACCCCTAACCAGTCGCAGCAGATGCACCCCCCCCCCCCCCCCCAACCCCGAGCCTGGTTCTGCTGAAGGTTTCTTCCTTCCTTAAAAGGGAGTTTTTCCTTCACACTGTCGCCAAGTGCTTGCTCATAGGGGGTCATCTGATTGTCTGGGTCGTCTTATCGTAGGGTTTTTGCCGTACAATATAAAGCACTTTGAGATGATTGTTGTAATTTGGCACTATACAAAAAAATAAATAAATGAATGAATTGAATTCAAAACAACTTATTACAAGGGGTTATGCATGAGGCTTGTTTGTGCCCTATAGCGCTATAACTTTCTGGATTTTCTCCTGGATTCCTGGCCAACACGCAGTCACAACACTCCAGGAAGTCTCTGCTGCCTGGCAAGAAATAATCCCACACATACCTTCCTGTAAAATGACAAAATGCAAGTTTTCGCACTTCACTTTTAGCATATAACATGTTATTTTGTGCAGTTTTAGCAGAACTGATTGATGGATATTATAACATAAGTGCCAAGTTAGCTGTTTCCCTGCTTCCAGTCTTTATGTTAAGATAACTGGCTGCAGCTTACAGCCTCACATAGAGAAATATGGCATGTATAAAGCATACACATATATATAGCATATATAAATATGTATATATGATATAAGCCTCCAAAAGTTACCAGATAATATTAAAGTGAGAAAATGGCACTTTCCTCTATAATTGCAAATTCCCTTATCCAGAGCACCTCAAAACGTCCGCTCTGCCTTGCCTTAAAGTCACTCCTGAGTTGAGGGTGCCCTTGCTATGCTAGTTACAGAACTTACTTGGCTCCAGGGTCGTAGATTCTGGTAAGGGTTTTTTGCATACGCCGAAGCGAAGGTTTATTAGTTCATAGACTGCCACCACACAGACACACGCATGCACGCACACACTCTGTCAAGCATAATCTCATTCTCTCATGAGAAAGCATTACTCTCAGGCCATCAGAATCCCATTACCTACACTGAATCATAAGTAAGAGAGAGAGAGTGAAACTGCACCCAAGAAAGAGAGAGAGATGATCGGGTTGGGCTCCATCCAGTAAGTGAATAAAGTGATCTATCCACCTCAGTCTACACACACATATACACACACTAGGAGCCATCCCTCAGGTGCAGAGACATAAAGATGGAAAGGTGTGCATGGAAACTGACCTCCTGATTGGAATTGATTCCTGAATAATCAGCACTGGCAGTATGCTACCATTATTTGGTTACCACACTGAGTGTGACTCATTGATCTATCATTACCATATGAGCATATGTGTGCGTGCGTGTGTTTGTGTGTACGTGTGTGTGTTTTCATCTGTGCATCATTAATGATAAAACAAACATCACCCTGTTTCTCTCCCTCCCCCCCTCCCTCTCTCCTCTCCTGTCCTCTTCTCACAGACGGCTGTCCTAACTTGTGTAACGGTAACGGCCAGTGCACCATGGGCCAGCAGAGTTGGCATTGTGAATGTCAGACGGGGTGGAGGGGCCCTGGTTGCAGTGTTGCCATGGAGACCTCCTGTGCCGACAACAAGGACAACGAAGGAGGTGAGTTTGGGTGGGGGGGACGTATAGTGCCTTAAGAATTCAACTAGCAAAATCTGCTTCTTCAAAGAAATAAAGGATGATGGAGAAAATAATAAATTAAACAAAATATAAAATTAAGGTCTCCTGAGAAGAGCCCTGACTGTGGATGGCAAAATTAAACTTTCCTAAGTGAAAGAAACAGATTATTCAAAGCTTCTTCTTTTTTTTCCGCGTCCCTTAGAGCATTTATCATTGCTCTTCTTCTATCAGATGGACTGACAGACTGCATGGACCCAGACTGCTGCATCCAGAGTCCCTGCCAGAACAGCCCCCTGTGCCGGGGCTCCCGGGACCCTCTGCTAGTCATCCAGCAGAGCCCGATGTCCCAGCCACGAGTCCGCTCCTTCTACGACCGCGTCAAGATGCTTGTGGGACGGGACAGCACCCACATCATCCCTTCAGAAAACCCGTTCAACTCCAGGTATGGCAGGAAATCCACATGAAAGCATATGATATGTATTAATACATATAATTCAACCGCTAGCAACTAAGGCCATATCTTAAGAATGTGACACAAAAGAGTCGTTCACAGAAACGTTACAGATCTCATATTTTAAAATATGAGAATAATATGAAGTCACCGGAGAATATCTATACATACAGTGTAGTGATACTGTTCTACACCCCACAAACTAGCAATACAAGCCAATAATGAAAGTAGGAATGCAGGTTAAAAGCTTTGATCATTTACATTTACTTTGTCTTTCGTTGGTGTTGCAAACACTGTAACATTGTGTGGTGACTGTGCATGCCTGCAAGTTTGCATTTCAGCCGAATCTTAAAAGATTTGACATTTAAGTGAAAAAATACGAGCCATGGAAAATTTCCAATCTTTAGATTTCCAAAAACAAATATCAAATAGACTTTGAAATGGTTCGTACAGCTAGCCAAGACCTTAACAAATCCCACAGCCAATTGCTGGCAAGCCAAGATTCCCCATAGATTTAGAAGAGCTGTGAAGCGCTGTCCACTGTGCTGATTTTCCTCCGAATATATTTACACATGCTGACATCGGACGTTTCAAAGAAAATAACTTATCAAAGCGACGCTACCCTGAAATGTTTAAATGTTAATCTGCGTCTATTAGTTCTCGAGAATGCAATCTCTCGCCCGTACTTAACAATACGCGCACATACCCATCTATATTGTCATGGTTTGTTTACGTGATTGACACGAGCTCATCTAGACGGTGGGGGTAGCTGATTGTTTCTAATTAATGAGTGGTGGAAGAGCAGGGCAATAATTGAATGGGCAAATTGGATGATTGAAAGATGGAGAGATTAATCAAATCAGATGATGGATGGTTTGGGAAGACTGGTTTGACAGGCTGACTTTCGCTCCCCTCACTTGTGTCTCCTCTGTCTTCTTCCAGCTTGGCATCTCTAATTCGGGGTCAGGTGTTGACTACAGATGGAACCCCTCTGGTGGGGGTGAACGTGTCTTTTGTCAACTATCCCCACTACGGATACACGCTGACACGGCAGGATGGAATGTATGTACAACAGCCACCCAGCACTCCTTGCTGAAATATGGAAACTACCTCACCACATAGGCTCTGTTATTAAATCAGATTTGATTAGATTAGGTTAGAAAACTGATCCCACGAGAAGTTGTGCTGTTGGTGGAACAAATAATTAGATACATGAAAGAAAAGGAGATTTCAAATAGCAGAGGAGTAAATGTATGTAACAAGAACAACACAACTGAGGATTGTAACACTAGAATCTTCTCTGAAGTGAAACTGCTAAAAAGAAAAACACATGTACATTATAGTAAATGCAGAGGAAGAAAGGGAAAAACAAAGTGCATAACGCAATGTAGGGTTTAAATTCTTCCTTCTACTTGATTACCTCTTACTTCTTCCTCCTGTTAAACTTGATTTGATTTCGTGATTTCACATGTGATTTTCCTTTTCACTGCAGCGATCAAAGCAAGGTTGAATCAAAGCCTTAACAGCTTAAGCAATTTTGAATTTCTTAGTTTTTTTTTTTTTCTTTGATAGCCACTTTCCAAACACATTTAGTTAAGTCATCTTACATGTCTTTTTAGTTCCTCTGGAGGAATTCCAGCTGCTCGGCTGCTTTGATTTGACTTCTCTGTCCAATTTCCCCCCCAACAACTTCTATTGAATTTAAGTCTGGCTGACATCTCTAACATGTTATTTCAAAATTTGATTCACTGGTTCTTCAGCCTGACCTCCACGCATTAAAAATACATTTTTCTCCCCTCCCCCCCTCCCATGTCTTCTGTCATATTCTTTAAGCAATCGCCTTTTATCATTTGTTTCTTTGCAGCGTTTTCTTCGAGAAATATCCGAACTTCTTGTAATGTTTAATTGACCTTGAATTCCAGACGCGGTCTTCAATGAACACGTCTCCGTCTGGTCTTGTTTGGTCTCGCTGATTTTATGTTATTTTCTTCCAGTTGTTAGAGGCTCTCGCAGCTCCTCACACAGCTCTGGCCGTTTCCCATAAGATGTGTCAATTGTGTGAGTGTGTGTGTGTGTGACCTTTTCCTCTACTAATCATTAACCTACAGCTGTTACCCATAATTTGGTGACAAAGGGTAAAAGGATAACATCTAATAAAATCACTTCTGTTATGACACGTGTGTTCTAACATCGCCTTATTCATATTTCAGAGCAGACCGATGGCTAGGTTGGCCTTCAACTTGTCACCTTGTTGTGGTCTGTGTACTGTTTTTTGGACCGTAATTAATAATGTCGGAATATTTATTTCAGGTGTTTTGTTGTTGTGGAGTAATTGCTGTGTTAAGCTCTGTTTAGGTCCAAGTAACTTGGCCTGTCCATCCACCACGGCACTCCCCATGTATACCTCATTCCCGTCCTCTTCTCGCAAACCTCTCCAGGTTTGACCTGATAGCTAATGGTGGTGCATCACTGACCCTTCGGTTCGAGCGCGCCCCCTTCCTGAGCCAGGAGCGCACCGTGTGGCTGCCCTGGAGCCAGTTTTATGCTATGGACACTCTGGTGCTTAAGACAGAAGAGAACACGATCCCAGGCTGTGACCTGAGCGGTTTCGTCAGGCCTGACCCACTTGTGATTGCATCCCCTCTCTCCTCCTTCTTCAGCTCCAAGCCAGGGGAGAAACCCATCATACCGGAGACACAGGTGCAGTACCACTGACCTCTGGCTGCCGGCTAATCTTCCTTCTGGTTCCCTCGCTCTCTTCCCACTCTCCTGTATGCTTATCTTTTTGTAGCTCTCTTTCTCCTTCCGCTTCCATAGTTCCCCCATTTTATTCCCTCTTTCCTATTCCTTTATTTCTCCCATTGTTTTTTTGCCATTTCTTGTCCTTCAGCCATCAGTGGAAGCGTGACCCCCATTACTCCCTCTTTCTCTAATCCTCCCTAATCCCTCTCTCCCGCCATCCTCTCTTTGTCTTCCAGGTGCTGCATGAGCAGATCGAGGTGCCTGGCACAAGTTTAAAGCTGTGCTACCTAAGCTCCAGGACTCAAGGTTATCGCTCCCTCCTCAAGGTCACCATGACTCCAGCCGTGGTGTCCATGGGCCTTCTGAAGGTTCACCTGATGGTCGCGGTGGAGGGCCACCTCTTCCAGAAGTGGTTCCACGCCTCGCCCAACTTGGCATATACCTACATCTGGGATAAGACAGATGCATACGGGCAAAGGGTCTACGGGCTTTCTGAAGCTGTCGGTAAGTGGAAGGGATGGATAGAGGAAAAGCTGTGCTGGCGGGCACAAATCATTTTTTTCTCCCAGCCTTGCACACCCTGAATACATTAGACACTTTACCACTAAGACAGCACTGGTTATGACAGAGGGAGTGGGGCTAATTAGTGAGCCTGAAGGGGAGATAATACACCAGAAACCCAGCTTGGATCCACTTTGCAATATGGCCCCAGTGAAGGGCTCTTTTTTTTTCATATGTCTATTTTTCATTGAAGCCGCGTTTGGTTCAGTCAGCCAGCCGTAACTGTGGTGAAGGGTTATTAACCATCAGGAGGAGTTAGCAGTTAACTACTGGAGCAGCAAGCAGGAGTCCAGGGGAGCCTCAGTGCTATTACATTCTGCTGTCACAGTCGCTCACAGATGCTGTCAGCCAAACACTGCTGTCAGGCCACAGATGCAGTGGACATCTGGGGCTTCAGTGTGGAGGGGCACACTGTTTGGAAAATTGCATTCGCTGAAAGATCTTAAATGTCCCTTGAGTAGGAGCAATTTTCCAATTCCTGGAGAATATAAAGGACATACGTGGCTGATGATTAGGTTATGTTTTGCTAAGCATAGATACAGACACAGGTATACTGCATTACTGCTTGTAGTGAAGCCGAAAATGTGCTGGCAGCAGCACTCTCTTTGACTCAGGAGGGAGATGATGTGTTAACACACTTTTTTTCCCTTTAACAAGCAGGAACACAACAGCACACCCATGAAAAAAACAGAAAACAAGCACGTAACACAAACACTCTCTAAGTAGTCTTCAAAAATATACCTGATCGCAACTAATTTGCCTTAATTGTTCAATTTATTTACTCAAATTAACCGTGGCTCAGCCAGGACGCGTACACGATCGGGGCATTATGTTTCCACAAGCAAAGTTTTTACCGTTGCAGCCCGCGTGGCCTCCTGGTTTAAAGGGCAATCTTTCCAATTAGCAAGCTTTTTAATTGATTTAACAGCATGCCAGAGTGTTAGTAAGGTGCGAGTGCAGGTTTTGGTACAGGTGCTAACTAGCTTCTCTGTGTTTCACACCTTAAATGAACTTGGGAGATTATACTTTGATGAAGTTTCACAGCCTCTCTTCCTCTGTTGTTTCTTAAATGATTCTTTGATGTTTTCTCATCCCTTTATTTTGCACGTTCCCCTCCACCCCACCCCACCCCTCTCGTTTCTCTTGCCTCTACTCTTTCCTGCATGTAGTGTCAGTGGGCTATGAGTATGAGTCATGTGCCAGTCTCATCCTCTGGGAGAAGAGGACGGCCCTCCTGCAGGGCTACGAATTGGATCCCACAAATCTGGGCGGCTGGTCGCTCAACAAGCACCACATACTCAACACACGCAGTGGTACGTATACACACACATACACAGACACACACTTACACACTGATAGTTATGCAAAAGCCTTTTCTGTTTGTCCCCTGTTTTGCCTTCCAGTTTATATTTAGCCAGTTCCCTGTGTGTAGCAGGTTTACAGTACTCAATGTGCTATTGTCTTGGTGGTGATGGTGGAGAGGGGTTAGACCACACTGCGCTTCCTCTAGTTGAAGTTGCCAGACTTTACCTGTCAGTGAGGATTTTCACAGGAAGTGTTGTCTCACCTAGTTTGACTCCCTCATCCACTAAAAGTGTGCACCGACCAATTAGCGGCAGCTACTAAAGCAGAGACAGGTGGTGTGGTTGGCAGAGACATCTTTGCCAAAACTGAGTTCGGGATCGCTTGAGTGGTATGCCATAAGCTGTATATAAAAGGTAGATGATAGCACCCATTGGTTTGTGAACTCCAATTGTGGAGCCTTAATTTTAGCATTATGGCCATCGCCGTCTTGGCGCAGGATCAGCTAGTGCCAGTAAGCTCGGTTACCAAGTCCGTGTCGTTTCCTCGAATAGACAGAGATAAATGTGAAATAATACTAGAATTTCATTCATTAAAACTGGAACCTCGGCTTCTTGGACATAAGCTGACATAATATTTGTCACCGCAAACCCAGTCGTGAAGTCCAGTTCAGTGAGTTGAATTAGCTGATAGCTACCAATTAAAAGGAACTGTAGTTTTGTTTTGGGGGTTTTTGGCACTTTTATGTTGGCTTCATTTTTGAACCCAAGAGGTTGCCGCTTATTTTGAACGAGCTAATTAGCTCACTATACACAAGTTCAGCCGAGGCTAAAAGCTTCCAGGTATTAAATTGAAAAAAACATTGAACAAGTTAAATTTTGCTTTCTTGATGGCTCCAGCAACGAGTTAAAGGAAACCATTTCTACATCGGGGTGGATGTGATTGGGGGTAGCTGATTCCACGGTTACCTGTGGAATAATGAGCCCTTATCTGCTTTTAATATATCTGTTTGTCTTTTGTTGTTCCCAGGCATCCTTCACAAAGGCAGCGGGGAAAACATCTTTGTGACAGAGCAGCCTCCGGTAATCACGAGCATCATGGGAAACGGCCGCAGGCGCAGCATCTCGTGCCCCAGCTGTAACGGCCTCGCAGACGGCAACAAGCTGCTGGCTCCGGTTGCTTTGGCAATGGGCGTCGATGGCAGCCTGTATGTCGGGGACCTCAATTTTGTACGCCGGGTCTACCCGTCTATGAACACAACTGGCATCCTGGAACTGAGGTAAATCTCCAGATCTATGGGATAGTAAATTGCGAATTAATAGAATAGTAATCAATAGGAAAGCAGTTTTGAATTTAGAGGTTTCTCTATGTTGCAGATATATTGAGGTAAGTCAGCAGGAAAAGAAAAAATTGTGGATAAAGACTGGATGTTTTCAGTGCTTACAAGATGTTAGATGAAAGAAGTGAGGTGAGAGACTTGGACTGGCAAGAAATATAGACTGTGCTAGATAACATTTCCCCAGGGTGTTTTTACACATCTTTAAATGTTGCTCTTCACACCACTGCCAGCTTTGTGTTGCTCTCTGTAGGTTGCTCTGTGCAGACTGTGTGAATTAACATTTGTTTTGCTGTGCTTCTGTCTCCCTTTCTTTTCTTAAAGGAACAAAGATTTCAGACACAGGTAAGAGGCTCAGGATGAAAAATTAACAACATGCCAGCAAAGGAAAAAAAAAAATGCAAAAGCGCTTCAAAGTATCATTTACAATGTAAATCCAGGCTGTTCACTGATTTTATAATTATACCTGTTTTGGTTTTTTGTCTTCTTTTGCTTCAGTAATAACCCAACCCATAAGTACTTTATGGCTGTGGATCCGGTATCTGGGGCGCTGTTTATCTCAGACACAAACTCGCGACGGATTTACCGCGTGCGGTCATTAACCGGTGGTCGGCTGCTGTCAGATAATGCTGAGGTCGTGGCGGGGACCGGGGAGCAGTGCCTGCCCTTCGATGAGCGCTGTGGCGACGGTGGAAAAGCCACTGAAGCTACACTTATGAGCCCCAAAGGTGAGCCACTTAGGGGGAATTTCACTTCACAGTTAACTTCATATTGTTCAAATTGCATTTTCTTGTATTACAGTATAAAATGTGGATACAGACTCTTAAGATATCCTTCGAAATGAGTTTTGTTGAGGAGACCTCCACTTTGTGATCCACAGTTCAGTTCACAAAACATGTAATTTAAGGGGGCTTACATTTTCACTGATGAGATTTTTTTTTTTTTCCATAATGCGCCCATCTTATGACTCAACTAAAGCAGGACAGAGACAGAAGGAGGTTATAAACCAGGTTAATGTTAAACTTATAATGGGATTATTTTTGTGGATCATTGGATCTCAGAACACTGTGACACCAAACTGTCAAGGATGTCACACTGTCACATTTCTTGCCATGTGTGTACATGTAGCGCCACAGATGTTAGAATATATACACTGTGTGCATGCAAGAGTGCATGCATGTGTGTGTGTATGCACGGTTCATGAGATAAGATGGGACGATCGGGGAAGACAATGAACTGCTGATTCTCTCTTACCCGTCACGCAGTCAGAAAGCGTCAGTTCCTCCCTTTTCCTGTTTCTTCTCTTCCTCCAGCTCTTCCGCTCTTTTTCCTATTTATCTCCATATCATTTACTCTGTGCACCCTTCGCTGTATCCTCCATCTGTTGTTTTCTATCCCAGTGCATCTAGAAGTTATTTCTGGGCACACTTTACTTGAACAGTCACACCTCTCTGAGCGTCTGCTGTCTGATAGACTGACGGGGTGACACCAACCCAGTGATAAAGGATAAAACGGAGAGAGGTATAAACAAATGAGAAGTGGAAAGTTGGGTGTCAAAAAACAAAAAAGAGATCAAGAGAAACCAAGGAAGGAAGAGAAGCGCAAGAGATCACTCGCCATTCTAGATGATCTGCGTGCCGTCTGCGGTTGCCCTCTGAGGGGAGTTCAGCTCGGCATCCCGATGACTCATCCCAAAACTAACATTTCTCAACAGTTCAATGCCCGTTCCATCACTGTGTTCCCTCTCATTCGATGAAGCATTGAGCAATTGAGCGGCCCGGGCTGCTATTCATTTTCAGCGGCTGAAAGAGTGAAGTTTAATTGACTTAAAATGTCTATGGGTATGGCCCCGCAGTGTTTGAGTTATGAGTCGTCATTCACGGTGTTCATCTCCCCCCGCTGACAGGTATCGCAGTGGATAAAAACGGGCTGATGTATTTCGTGGACGCCACCATGATCCGCAAGGTGGACCAGAATGGCATCATCTCTACTCTGCTGGGGGCTAACGACCTGACCGCCGTGCGGCCTCTGAGCTGTGACACCAGCATGGACGTCAGCCAGGTGGGAGAGAAAGGGGGGTGGGGGAAAGAGACAAAAGCCGATGGTGTGATTGATGATGATCTAAGAGCTCCCTTAGTGCTGAGCTATGATGACTCTGTGGAGTAGAGCCAGCCGGGAGGTCAGGGAGAAACTGATTTAGGGAGGGATTAAAGAGTCAATGGATAAATGAATGGATCAGAAGAAAGTGAACACTGCTGCAGTCACTTAAATGAATAAGAGACTTGTCTGAACCTTGGCACCCTTTCAGTATAGATACCGTCTCACAGATCGTATAACTTCTGTTTCTGCCCGTCAGGTGCGTCTTGAGTGGCCCACAGACTTAGCAGTGAACCCCATGGACAACTCTCTGTACGTCCTGGAAAACAACGTCATTTTACGCATCACTGAGAACCACCAGGTCTGTACATACAAGGCTGCAAACCCATTAGAGTGCACACTCGCCATAGGCTTTTGACAAGATTTCGTCCCAATTAGCCTTCCTAAAGCCAATTTAGAAGTAAAAAGTTCAAATTCTACCAGTTTTCTAAGTTTTTCAGGAAAATTACTGATTAATTAGTTCTAGGAAGATACTACTTACTACTTTGGAATCTTATGTTGGCATCCTTCTTTTTTGGATCATCAATACTTTCTGCATTGTTTCCTAAAGGTGAGCATTATAGCAGGTCGGCCTATGCACTGCCAAGTGCCGGGCATCGACTACAGCCTCAGTAAGCTGGCTATACACGCCGCCCTAGAGAGCGCCACAGCCATCGCCTTGTCCCACACCGGCATCCTGTACATCGCCGAAACAGATGAGAAAAAGATTAACCGAGTGAGACAGGTATGCGGTTGTCTGGTTGTTTCTTTGTTCAAAGTGTGGGTGTTTTTATTTATTTATTTATTTGTTCATTTATTTATTTTTAGGTGAGCACTAATGGAGAAATCTCTCTCCTGGCTGGTGCTGCCTCTGACTGCGACTGCAAGAACGACGTCAACTGCAACTGCTTCTACGGTGACGAGGGCTACGCCCCCGACGCTGGCTTGAACTCCCCGACTTCCCTGGCCGTGTCCCCCGATGGGACTCTTTTTATCGCAGACCTCAACAACATACGCATCCGAGCCGTGCGAGCGAACCGGCCCGGCCCTGCCCTCTCTAGCGTCGGGTACGTCGGATCGGCGCAGTACGAAGTCGCGTCTCCGAGGGAGCAGGAGCTGTACGTCTTCAACGGGGAGGGGCTTCACATCCAGACAGTCAGCCTCGTGACTGGGGAGCCGCTTTTCAACTTCACCTACGGCCCCGACGGCGAGCTGGCCATGCTGGTGGATAACTGCAACAATACTGTGAAAGTGAGGCGGGATGGGCAGGGCCAAGGAGGAGGAGCCGGCCTGCTCAGACTGGTGCTGCTGCCTGAGAATCAAGTGGTGACCCTTGGACTGGACCCCAGTGGGGGGCTGCGTAGTGTGTCAGCCTTGGGCCAAGAAGTAGCTCTGATGGGCTACAGTGGCAACACGGGCCTCCTGGCAACCAAAGCTGACGAGACTGGATGGACCACATTTTACCAGTAAGTGTGTGACACTGTGTGCATTGTCTTCTTTGAGTGCTGTCGGGTTCATTTCCATCAATTCCCATCCTCTGATTCCTACTTTCTCCTTGAATTTCGCACAGTGCTCTGCTGCCCCCAAGTGTTAGCTTTTATATCTACAACCAAACACCCCCACCCCCTTGCCAAACTGTTTTTTGTGACTGTTGGGTGTGCGCTCGATTTTCAACACACAGGTGGCACAAGTATGAACAAGTCTGCAATCTCCCATTTCCCAGGTATGACAGCGAGGGTCGCCTGACCAACGTGACATACCCGACGGGCATGGTGACAAGTCTGCACCGAGAGATCGAGCGCTCCATCAACATCGACATTGAGAGCTCGAGCAGAGACGACGATGTCACCGTCATCACCAACCTGTCCTCGGTTGAAGCCTCATACACCGTAGTACAAGGTAGGGGACACGCTTAACACAAACCTGGACACACGGAGGAAAAATGATCCGGCATTGAATTTTTAAATACTTGTGAAATGATGTGGCACAAAGACAGGCTAATCCTGGGTTCAACTTATCAGCATAGAACAGTGTAAATCAAGCAACTATCGTTCATTAGTCATTCTGAGTAGACTTTTAAGTAATCCTGATAACAGTGAAGCAGATCTGTTTATGTGGTATCATCACCCTAATGAGATTCATGCAGGCTCTAGCACTGCTTTGTCTTAGCATTCAAAAAAACACAGCCGCCCTCTAATGCTGAATGTGCTCCGGCCTGCCGGCTCTAATTGAAAGTCTTCTAATTTTCACTCAGTTATGTGCATGCTCCAGGAGATTATTTTCTTTCCCCCTACCCACACCCAGCCCTCTCCCGCTCCCCTCTTAAGGAGTAAAATTACCAATATATAGTTAATCCCAGCTGGGATCATCCTGCTTTTGAATATCATCACAGCAAAATTCATTAACTCGTGTAGAGTGAATCCTCCTCATCCCTCAAGCTCTCTCCTTACACACAGACAGAAACACACGCACACACACATACTGACAGTTCCCATGATCCCTGAGCTTATTTGGTCTGTTTAGAGAGGTGGGGGGACAAAGACGAAGAAGAAGAAGAAGAATTCTCCCGACAGCCCCCCCCCTCCACTGACCGGTGCCGTGTGACGAACGTCTGAATCCAGACCGGACTCGTTACGGTCCAAAAACATTGAGAAAACGTTGCGTCTACGTATATGTTCAGTCGTCCACCTTTGTTGCAGTAGAAGAGAAGAGTTGTTCACACGGCTGTAAGTAATTTAAGGTTTCCACTGCACTGTGTGGGTTTGAGCACAGCTCTCTGCTGACATACTCACTTAACCGTCTCCCTCACTTTCGGCTCTTTCTCGCTCTCTTCATTAACTCCAGCACAGTGAATTCTCCTTGGCCCTCCAGCTCTCATTTCACCCTCTCTCTCTCACGCGCGCTCGCTATCCCTCTACCTCGCTTCTGTTTTATTACGAGGTTGTTCAGACAGAGAGAGCGGAGAAGATTTATCTAAAGGCTGTTGCTGCCAAGTCAATGGAAAAAGCTTCACTTGTCTGTTTGAGGCATTGTTAAAATGTGCCTGGAGCTTTATTACAAATTGGCCTTATGGATTACTGTCATTTATGGCAGGACTTCAAAGAGACAACCATCCAATCCTCTACCCCCTCACCTTTTGTAAGTGAAATAAAGAAAGCTCCCAACTCTGCATCTTCTCGATATTTCTGAGCTGAAAACAATTTAATCTCGCTTTTAATCACTTCATTGTGATCGGGGGTGGGGAGGAGAGCTTGCTTTCAGACATCAGAGGGAAAATTTAGCCTCTGCATTAATCACGGGCTTATCTGTCTCTATTCTTGTTGAAGTCGATAAATTGGAGAGATGTTGATTGTGGAGCGATGTCTCTTTAGCCTGAGGATTTTTTATTTAGAATAGCGCGCAGTTTGTGGGAAGGAGCCAGAAATCAGGTCCGTAAACGTTTAATGGACACGATCTGATTCCGACTGACGTAAGCCTCTGTGACTCGGATTTCCCATCGCCATCAGATGCTAAAGTGCCCGTTCTGTCGGATCACTTCTGATTGGTCCGTCGGGTCTAAGCTTGGATTTTGTGCGGTAAAAAACAGAGTAAATACGTGCGTCTGTCAACACAGGCTGCAGTTTGCCTTGCAGAATCAGCTCCAACCAAACGGTAGAAAGCTTATGTAACATTTCCCAGACCACAGTGAAAATGCAGTACGGTTGAAAAGCAGTGCAAAGATAAAATAATACAACTTCTCTGATGGAACCTACAGTCTTTTTTTTATCTTTTCACCTACTTTTACTGTATGTACAGTAATTTTCAGAGTGAATGATCCTATGTATCCTTGCCTGAAAGGTCATAAAATGTGATGTATTCTCCTCACCAGTGTTCATATCCTCTACATGAAACTAGTACCTTCAAATTGCTATTCTGATTTCATAGATTATAATTTTTTTACCGACTTTGTCTGACCTGAATCGAATACTTTCAGGTTTCGATTCGCTAAGATTTGGGTACTACGCTTCTTCTGAGGTACTATCATTTGGACCTCAACACAAGAACTTAGGTTGTAGTTGAATAGTCAGACTTTCTCTTTTTCAAACCACTTTTCATTCACCTCAGTGGAAAACGTCATGAAGCAAAGGAAAGGTGCAGAGGAGAATTTGCCAAGATGTAGGCAAAGAGACTGCACTTACACTAAGCTGTTTGATAATATGAGGAGGCTGTTGACCTGAGTGTGCCAGGTAGAAGCTAAAATTGCACAAAGATGGAGCACTTTCCACTTTATTAGTTAGATTGGAGTTTCTAAGAAGAATATCTTTTCCTGTCACAGCGGTGGTGTTGTCTTAAGAGATGTTGCTCCCCCTCCTGTCCACTTGTATTTTCTCTTTCTGTCTCTCTCCGCTGAATCGACTTTAACTCTTCCTTTATTGGGGCTTTCAGCATCTCTGGAGCAAAATTAAGTAATGATAATCCTAAAAGTTGGCAGTGAGTGCAGCAGCTCCCAAAACAAGGATATAAGCACGCAACACTAAACTAAACAACCTTCCCTTTTACATTATTTTAAAATGGCTAATTAGCTTTATTTATATACCGCTTTTGTAAACTCATGCTGAAAAATACTTCACATGAGGCAGCAGCAGATTTAAATAAAGTGGAATGTTTCAAGTTGGTTTAACAAAGTGTTAAAAGTTTACGATGTATTTGTATATCAGCTCCAGATGTGGCATTAGACTGACAGTTTAGCATTCTAGTCATCACTTTGTTCTCAAGCATTATCTTCTTTCCTTTCATAGTCCGGTGTAGCCTGTGCTTAAGGAAGTCATAAAGGAAGCACTAAAGCACTTTAGTGTTTACCAGCTCTTATTATGGTCGCCACACCCATATTTCCGGGTCACTTCACTCATTGTGGAAGCTTCCCAAAAGACATTGGCTATTCAGTTGGAACCTGGAAGTCTTGTGTGCCTCTCGTCTTGTCTTTGATGCCGTGTCTGCTGGTGTCCCCCTACAGACCAGGTGAGGAACAGCTATCAGCTGTGTAATAACGGGACCCTAAGAGTGATGTACGCCAATGGGATGGGCATCAGTTTCCACACAGAGCCACACATCCTGGCGGGTTCTGTCAGTCCAACCATCGGCCGAAGGAACATCACTCTGCCTACAGACAATGGTCTCAACTCCATTGAGTGGCGACTGCGCAAGGAGCAGACCAAGGGCAAGATCACCGTGTTTGGGAGGAAGCTGAGGGTAACCAATTTTACTAACCTGTCCACTGCTTTGTTAAAATCCACATGTGCAGTTCACTTAACTTACCTGAGAAACGCCTTCCTTTTCTTTAGGCTCATGGCCGCAATCTCCTCTCCATCGATTTCGATCGCAACACCCGTACGGAAAAGATTTACGACGATCACCGCAAGTTCACGCTGCGCATCATGTACGACGCTCAGGGCCGGCCAGCTATGTGGTTGCCCAGCAGCAGCCTGGCCGTAGTCAACGTGTCGTACTCCGCCACCGGACAGCTTGTAGGGCTGCAGAGGGGAAGCATGAGTGAGAGGACGGAATTTGACCCCCAGGGACGCATCCTGTCTCGCTCTTTTGTAGACGGGAAGGTGTGGAGCTACAGCTATCTTGACAAAGTGAGTGCATTTATCTTCAACACTGTCATCCACAGAGTCACATCCAGAGGAAGGCATTAGCAAGAAAGTACAGTAATTTGGATTGTAGGACTGAGTGAAATAATACATCATTTTTATGGTTATGAAGGTTCAGATTTGTCAGGGGAGAGAGCAAATTACTCCTGGTGCTATTTCACAGGAGACAAGTCACCCAGTGATAATGCTATTATATTAATCCGTATTTCACCTCCCTGCTCTGCTTCCAGTCCATGGTGCTGCTCCTGCAAAGCCAGAGGCAGTACGTCTTTGAGTTTGACGCCTCGGGTCGAGTCACAGCTGTCACGATGCCCAGTGTCGCTCGCCACACTATGTTCACGCATGTGTCCGTCGGCTATATTCGCAACACCTACAACCCTCCGGAGAGCAACGCCTCCATCATCCACGATTTCAGTGAGGACGGCAGACCTCAGGCCGTACATTACCTGGGCACCGGGCGGCGTGTCCTCTACAAGTACGGCAAGCTAACGAAGCTGTCGGAGATCGTTTACGACAGCACCGCCGTCACTTTTGGGTACGACGAGACAGCCGGCGTGCTAAAGATGGTCAACCTGCAGAGCGGGGGTTTCTCCTGCACCATCCGCTATCGCAAAATGGGCCCACTTATCGACAAGCAGATCTATCGCTTCAGTGAGGAGGGGATGGTCAACGCGCGGTTCGACTACACCTACCATGACAACAGCTTCCGGATTGCCAGCATGAAGCCGGTCATCAGTGAGACGCCACTGCCTGTTGACCTCTACCGATATGATGAGATCTCTGGAAAGGTGCAGAATATTTGTTCTGGTTTACTTTCCTGTTTTAGCAACGCCCTTTCCAAGTATTTGTAGCTTACCTTTCTTGCTTTTTCCTCCTTACAGATAGAACACTTTGGAAAGTTTGGGGTCATTTACTACGACATCAATCAAATCATCACCACTGCCGTTATGACACTGAGTAAGCATTTTGACACCCACGGTCGCATCAAGGAGGTCCAGTATGAGATCTTCCGTTCTCTCATGTACTGGATGACGGTCCAGTATGACAGCATGGGACGTGTGGTGAAGAGAGAGCTTAAGATCGGGCCCTACGCCAACACCACACAGTACCGCTACGATTACGATGGAGACGGGCAGCTCAGTGGCGTCAAGGTGAGCGGAGAGGTTGGGATTCTAACCGTGCGGTGTGTCTTTATTAGAGGCTGAAAATCCATAACTCTGATTTACAAACATCATTGTTTGTTTCCAGGTGAATGATTGGTCTACCTGGCGCTACAGCTACGACCTTAACGGTAACCTCCACCTGCTGAATCCTGGGAACAGTGCCCGGATCTTGCCTCTGCGTTACGACCTCAGAGATCGCATTACGCGCCTGGGAGATGTCCAATATCGCCTGGACGAAGACGGCTTCCTGAGTCAGCGTGGGTCGGACGTTTTTGACTATAACTCCAAAGGTCAGCTCCTGCGGGCTTACAACAGAGGTCCAGGAGGCTGGAGCGTTGTATATCACTATGATGGGCTCGGTCGCAGGGTGTCCACGAGGAACAGCCTGGGGCAGCACCTTCAGTTCTTCTATGCTGACCTCAACCATCCAACCAGGGTGACGCACATCTTCAATCACTCCAGCTCTGACATCTCGTCACTCTACTATGACCTCCAGGTGGGCGTGGTTGGTTAATTATAAGATCATCCTATAATGTTTGTGGTACAGACTGATTAATCAGCACAAACATGATCCTGAACTAATATCTGAATTTGTAACTGTCTATTGATCAGGGTCATCTCTTTGCCATGGAGGTGAGCAGTGGAGAGGAATATTACATAGCTTCTGACAACACTGGCACACCGCTAGCAGTCTTCAGCAGCAATGGACAAATGATCAAACAGGTATCCAGCTGTGAATCACACCTGTTCCACATTTATTCCTGCTCCACCATCCGCATTGTTGTTTAATTTTGACTGATCTGCTTCTCTTACCCAGATCCAGTACACCGCCTACGGCGAGGTGTATCTGGACTCTAACCCAGAGTTCCAACTGGTGGTGGGTTTCCACGGCGGCCTGTACGACCCCTTGACGAAGCTGGTCCACTTCACCCAGCGGGACTACGACGTCTTGGCTGGACGGTGGACCTCACCCGACTATAGCATGTGGCCCAAGATAGGAAAAGATCCCGCTCCCTTTAATCTGTATATGTTCAAGAACAACAACCCACTCAGTGACATGCTGGATGTTAAAAACTACGTCACAGGTAGATAGTTACAAATATTATGTGGGCCAAATGGTGAAATGTGTTGTATGAATATTTAGCCCTTGTACTCTGTCTCAGATGGTTGGCTGTGTTTCTTCCTGGCATATTAAAAAGCAGGGAAAATAACGCTTCTAGTTTACTTAACAAGCTCATCTTAGCTTATGTCCTGAGACTGTCAGGAATCTCTAGTGTTCAGCAGAACAGATTGTTGTGGACTAGATAGTTTATGCTAGTAACAATGTACTACAGATGGCACGGACGAGATAAGTCACAAAAGCAAACACGCTTTCAGTTTTTTGGTTTTTTGTTATAATAAAGCCACAGCTTCATTTGCTACTGTGTTTAACTTTGTCATTCAGCAAAAGTAATTTCCCCTCGTCTGCTTGCTGTAGATGTGAAGAGTTGGCTGGTAATGTTTGGCTTCCAGCTCAGTAACATAATCCCAGGGTTCCCTCGACACTCGCTCTACTTTGTGGAGCCACCGTATGAGCTGCAGGCCACCCAGCACTGTGAGAACGGACAGGTACACCTATTTAAAATATATACCCACTCTCATTATTAAATCAAATATTGACCATTTTCTTTTAAATCTAATATAAATGTGCCCTGTATTTACTCACTGCGGTCAGCTGTGTGTTATTACATTATCATCTCTTTCAAAAAAGTGACAAAGCTTTTCTTTAACTTTTTCTATATAGCTCATAACCGGCGTGCAGCAAGCAGCTGAGCGCCACAACCAGGCCTTCATGGCCCTGGAGGGTCGTCTGCTCAACAAGGAGCGTCGCAGGCGCAAGGACAAGCCCGGCCACTGGTTCGGCACCAGCACCCCCATAATAGGCAGAGGAGTAATGCTGGCGCTGCAGGAGGGGAGAGTGGTGGCCGGCGTGTCGGCGCTGGCCAGTGAAGACAGCCGCAAAGTGGCTCTGGTGCTCAATGGTGCGCAGTACCTCGAAGGCACGCATTACACACAGGATGGAAAGGACTGCCACTACTTTGTGAAGGTAGGCTCTGCTGACAGCGACCTGCTGGCCCTGGGGCTCACAAACGGGCGCAAGTCACTGGAGAGCGGAATCAATGTGACAGTGAGCGGGCGGTCGAGGAGAGGAGTGACCGTGGAGTTTGCAGTTCCGTCATTATTACTGAGCGTTCGGTACGGGCTCGCTGCAGACGTGCTGGACGAAGAGAAGGTAAGACTGTTGGAGCTGGCCAGGCAGAGGGCGCTGGCGGGTGCCTGGGCCAAGGAACAGCAGCGAGCTAGGGACGGAAAGGGAGGCAGTCGCCTCTGGACAGAAGGGGAGAGACAGCAGCTCCTAACGACAGGTCGAGTACAGGGCTATGACGGCTACTACGTACTGCCTGTGGAGCAGTATCCAGAACTGGCTGACAGCAGCAACAATATCCAGTTTCTCAGACAGAACGAGATGGGCAGGAGGTAACAGCCCACTGGAAGGGCGGACTCTTCCCACTCTCCCACTTTCACATCTCGAGATTTTGTCCCGGTTCCTTTTTTTTTCTCTTACCCTCCCTCCTCTTAAAACCCATGGAGATTTAACCAACAAACGGGGTTATTCACGGAACGCTGCAGGGACTTTTAAAAAAGAATGACTTACCAGACAACACATTGTTAATTTTACTGCCACAGGCAAAAAACTAAAAATACAAATAAAAAAAATACAGTTTAGTCAGTCAGATTTTTTTTTGTTCTGTTTTTTTTTTCTTTTGAAAAAACTTTGAACAACTGAAAAAGCACTGAAGAACTTTGAGAACTGTTGCTTAATGAGTAAGAAGATTCCCCTTTTTAAAAAAGATAGTGATATTTTTGCCCATATTTTTTGGGTCACACTGAGAGCGTCCATGACAGCTACTGATGACATGGAGGGTTTGCACTGCGGTGGCTTCTGCGATCGAGGCTTATCTGTCTCTAATCGACGCTAGAGGCAAAAAAAACAAAAAAAAAGGGACCAAAGTGGAGGCAGAGCCACTCCAGAGTGCCGCCATTAAAACTGCTCATCAAAAGGAGGACGTCGTGCACAGCGACAGACACGGCAACGCTAAGAGTTGCCCACCACTATGAGTCGTCTCCCTGTCTCAGGCCTCCCATTGTCCACCTCGGACATCCAACCAAGCAACACGCGGGCTAACGGCATCCTTGAAAAATCCACGCTGTTAACAGACTACGAAGTAAACTTTTTAACAAAAACAAAGTCAGAAAAATGTGATGGCTATATTTGTGGACAGTGGTGTCACACGGCATTGTTTATTTTGAAACGGGGAAAAGAATCATACTACTTACATATGTGTCCGACTACACTGAATTTCAGGATGTTGCGTATACTGTAGATGCCGTAGTTTTGTACGTTCCAGTCGCGGTAGAATTGTGAGACTTTCACATAAGGCACTTCTGTACAGAACGATCAAACACACCGCTCACAGAGTCCAGACAACATGCTTACGTTAGTATTTATTTGATTTTCTTCTTCTTTTTTTAAATTTATTTATTCTTAGTACTATATGACAATCATGAATGAGTCACCAGTTCTATTCAATATGAACATTAAATGGATGAGTTTATTTTCTTTTGTAAGATATGTAAGAAATTGTTCATTTTTGGGGTTTTTTTGTATTCATTTCCGTTTGCTGCCAGGGCAAATAATAGTCACTCTCAAAAAGAATAATTTATGTAATAAAGTGTTTTAAAAAAAACAGTTTATACTTTAAATAAAGTCTTTAAAACTGTGAAATCTGTTTTTTCGAAATATATTTCGATGTACAGTGTATAGATTTACCTTTATGCAGCACAGTAGAATATTGTTCAGATTATCAAGTTTTATATTTCTAAGAGGAAGTGGCTTGTAATGTGCAAAATCTTTAGCTGGTCTTACTACTCTAGAGTTTTGTGGCACTCTAATACTCCATATCTACAATATCGACCCCCCCACCCCACCCCCAGTTTGTTGTTTTTGACTGTTTTTTTTTTTTTCTTTTTGTTCGGAAGCTGTCCTAGATCCCAACAGCAGTAGCAGTAATGGATCCCTCTCACTGTGAAGAGACTCGTGCTGGATGTCATAATGTACCAAATCAGTATTATCAAAGGATGATTCTTATACATTCGCTGAAAACGAGACTCTTCTGAGAAACCTTATCAATAAAACATAATTGTTTACTTCAGCCGAGTGACGTGTACTTCACTTTCATCCCACTTTTCCGTTTGAAGACTACCGATGTTACTCATACGGAACATCCTCATTATTTTATGACATGCATTCGTATTAGTTGTGTGATGCTGAAATGCATTTCAAAGGTATCTTTGAGCTTGTTGCTGGTACTGGAAATTTCCAATAATTAAAACGGGCAGCCCCCACCCAGCCCTTTCTTTGTTAACTGTACATCATTTCCTTAGGTTTGTTCAGAAAATAAGAGGTAATTAACAGCAGTGTTTTATAAACACACAGAGAGCTACCATTTCCCTCTCGTCTATGCTCTGTGGGGGGGGGGGGGGGGGGGGGGGGGGATACATTTTTTATATCTGCTGCCTCTTGACACTTACTTGGTCATGTTTACATAAGCAAAAGTAGATGTGACAGCATTCTCAATGAAGGCTTAATTATAAAGGAGGAGCGTGCGGTCGCAGATGATATCGCAGTGCCTTTGATGATGTTGCTTACAAATTTAAAAGCCCCCAAAAAACACAACCTCAGACTCAAACCTGCACTTTCACTCTTAGTCTGCAGCAATACACCTGCCAGGTTTGACAGGTGAAGTGGTGGTCTCCCTTTTTTTTTTTTTTTAGGGGTTTCTCACTGTTGCCAAGGCAATTATCGCAATAAGGCACACGGCAGGATCTGATATATCGCCAGCTCAGACAACATAGTTTAAAAAATACAACTCTGACATCTACATGTCCATGCCACCAGCAACTACTCTAATAAATGTTTCCTATAAACATTATAAATGTTTGTATTAATGGGTATTAGTGATGTAATTACAATGTGTAGAATTTACTGTTCACTTACGCTCACTGCTCGCTCTTTTAGGTACAACTTGCCAGTACCGGGTTGGACTCCCTTTTGCCTTCAGACTTGCATAAAGTCTCCATGGCACAGACTGAAGAAGGTTCTGGAAATATTCTTCAGAGATGTTGTTCCAAATTGGCATGACAGCATGACAAAGTCCATAATGTAACTCTCCCATTACCCCACATCCCAAAGGTGCTCTGTTGGCTTGAGATCTGGTGACTGTGGAAGCCATTTAAATACAGTGGCCTCACTGTCATATATTTAAAAAACTAGTTTGAGGAGATCTGAGCTTTGTGAAAAGATGACAGCAGAAGATGTTTCTAGACATAAAGGGATAAGCATGGTAAGCAATTATCCTCAGCTAAGCTGTGGCATTTAAACAGTGCTAACTTGGTACAAGAAAATATCCCCCACACTGTTACACCACCATCAGCCTGAACCATTGATAAGAAGCAGGATGAATCCATGTTTTTTTTTTTATATGTTGTTTATGGCAAATTTTGACCCTGTCATCTAAGTGTTGCAGCAGAAATCAAGACTCATAAGACCACATGGCATTTTCCCAATCTTCTATTATGAGTTGTAGCCTCAGTTTCCTGTTAATAACTGACAGGTGTGATGCCTGGTCTGGTCTTCTGCTGCTGTACTCCATCAGCTTCAAGGTTTGGCATAACGTGCATTCAGAGATGCTCTTCTGCATACCTCGGTTGTACAGAGTGAGTTCATTAGGGAGGCAATAGTAACTCAACTATCAGCTATTAGGAGTCTAGCCATTCTCCTTCAGCCTCTGACATCATCAAGGCATTTTCCCCCACAGAACTGCTTACTGGATATTTTCTCTTTTCCAGACCATTTTCTGCAAGCCCTAGACATGTTCTATGGGAAATCTCAGATCAGCAGTTTCTGAAATACTCAGACCAGCCCACCTGCTACTAACAACCATGCCACATTCAAAGTCACTTAAATCACCTTTCTTCCCACTCTCACCCTAGTTTGAACTAGGTCATGTCGGCCATGTCTTCAAACCTAAATGCTCTAAGTTTCCGTCATGTTATTGTTATTAGTGCTTATTAGCAGTAATAAGAACATAATAAATTCCCCAGTCAGTGTAGGTTACAGCAGCAAAAGCACAAGTGAAACTTATAACTTTGAAAAGCTTTGCATGTCTTTTAATTGAAACAGTTATAAATACTGTGGAGGCTAGCTTAATGAGAACTGTGATGCAAACTATGGTTGATTCACATGTGAGCTCCCTGCTGTATCCCACAAATGAAGTGAAATACAGTGAAAACGGTCTAATGCTATGTTTAACGTGTAAAGTGATAGTTTTCATGCTCAAAGCACACGACTTTTCAGTGATGGCTCATTCTTGGCACAGCAGGCAGTTTGGGTGGGGAAAGAGTCTCCTTTTGTTACCACCAGTTGCAGTGAACTAGCTTAGCTGGCAACTGCGGGGGGAGAGCAATCCTGTACAGCGGAACGCTGCTGCAGGATTGCTCTCCCCCCGCTTCAGGACACCTACACCAGGAGATGCCGGACTAGAGCAACGCAGATACTGAAGGACCCGTCCCATCCTGGCAACAAACTGTTCCAACTTCTACAATCTGGTAGAAGGTTCCGCATCATCCGGGCAAGGACAGAGAGACTCAAGAGGAGCTTCTATCCTCAAGCCATCCGGGCCCTAAACCCCCCCCCCCCCCCCCCACACACACACACCCGCCCTCTCACATCATCTATAATTGACTGAGACTCTCCTCCAGACACTCAATTCCTTTAACTTTAAATATGTTTATATTGTCCATTCTGTAAAATAGTCAGATGTCTATTCATATTAATGTACAGAATTCACCTGCTTGCTGCTACTACTGCACATTCACCCAATGTATATACTATATATATATATATATTTATAATGTTATTCCTCTACCCCCCCCCCCCCCTTTTTTTTGCACATGTTGAGCGTGTCAGGATACATTTCACTGTGTGTTATACTTGTATAACTATGCATGTGACAAATAAAGAACCTTGAACCTTGAACTGTAGTGGAAACATTAAGCAGGTAAACCGGAAATCTTTCGGTTTATCTGCTGGCAGGTGAGTATCAGACTTATATTTGATAAAAGGTCACAAACAGAGTGGTAGTGTAATTGGGAAAATGTTGCTACAAGAGAATTTTAGCTTCACAGACTGTTTCCACAGTGCCCCCAAGTGGCCAATTAGAGAAAGCTCTTATAGGTGTAAGTAAAATACGAAAATTTACATTACAAATAACTCTTCTTTATATTCTGAACATATATAGTAATGTTAATTTTAATTCATAAACATGGATAATAAGCAACAGATCGATGTTTCAACTGTGCAGTTTATTTTATTTCTTCTGGAAATTTAAAGGATCCCGCATTTCAAGTAACCATGGCTTCAAAGCCTCAATAAATGTACTGACTGAGACTATGACAGTATTGTGGCAAAAAAGAAAATCACTAGAAGTACAAGTACCCTAAAAGTGTTTGTGCTTGAGTAACTGTGCATCTTGTAATTTACCTCCTCCACAACTACTGGCTGGCAATTATGTCTCATTTTCTCCTCTGCTTCCCCCCCTTCCTTCTATTTGATTGTAAGATATTTGGTGTTAAAAATAGTTGAAAACCCAGTCACCAACAGCCACAAATCTGCACTTTCATCCCTGCCTAAATCTCTCTCTCTCACACACACACACACACACACACCCCTCATTCACAGTCTGCAGCCCATTAAACAAATAGAGCCTTTTATGGTTATGGCAATAAATTATTTTAATGCAAGAGTCATCTACAGCAAAAAGGCATCGTATGGGTAATTTGGATCAGTCTGTATAGCAATCACAACATCTTGTTTCAGTGAGAAATAATATTATTTTTAATATATTCGCTTTTCAGCTTTGATAGTCATTTCTTTGTATATGAAGAAAAACATTGTGGCCGTTAAATGTTGCCATTAATCAAACATAAATCACTGTTAAAAAATAATAAAATACGAGCATTCCATTTATTGTCTTACCGCCTATGGACAAACATACATTTGTTAAAACGACTTGTGTGCAAATGAGATGGGAAACATTTCAAGCATCAGCCCTGTCTGCAGCGGGGTTCTCACAGCCTTTGGGTATCATCATACTGGGTAAAAGTCCTTGAAGTTTTGCAGATAGCATAGCTGAAGGGGAGGAGTAAGGAAAGCTTTTATGTGGTTATGAAGACAGAAAGGAGTATATTACAGAGGCAATCATTATAAAGTGCCCAAGTGAATCACGCAGGATGAGCCTGAGATCATAGTATGCTGTATGTTTGGCATCTACCATATTGTGTGTGCAAATCTGTCACTTGTGTGTTGTTGCACAATTTTAGTAAGGAGCCTGAGATTTTGGTAATGTTTACAAGCTCGGTTAGAAACTGCTACTGTGTAACTGTGGACAGGTCAGTCAGTCAGTGTGGAGGGTTTCACATGAAGGTAGAGTACGAGGCTCTGGGATGAAGCTTCCACGTGGGAGGGAGGACTTCATTTATAGAAGTCATTTATAGCTTTACAGACATACAGGACTTCTGGAGGGAACAGAGGGGCGTTTGTGAGGAAGTGCAAGGTTTAAGGCAGATGGGAGAAAGGGCGATGAGCTTCGAGGCACAGAAATAGGGGCAAGAGGGTAATGGGGGTCAATCAGTAGGGGAATGGCTTTATGTCAGCATGTCCCAGAGACAGCAGCAGCACAGAGCTGTCCAGCAGGCTGTCAGGCATGTGTCCGCTGTGTCATCCCTTCTCCTGTCTTCAACCACGTACACTACAGTGAAATAAAGAGTAGAGATGGAAGAAAGAGGTTGGAAAGGGTTTTAAAGAAAAAGAAAGCAATTAGTGATTTCTTTTCTAAAACAACATAAAGCCCATTGATATGATTCTCAGTGTCAAATCTCCAGCAAGGAGTTCAAGTGTAACCAGGGGTTTATACACTTTTCCTCTAATTACAGTCATCTTAGGAGTTTAATCTTTACAGTAATACCATAGCAGCACACAGCCATGATCACACAGCATTACACTTGACTAACATCAGCTTGCCTTCGGTGATCTCGCTTAACTTCACGTGTGTAGCAGTGGCTTTATTTCACCCTTCGCCAACATGTGGAAACTTGTCGAGGCAAATGATCAAGTTAGCCATACATGAGCTTTAACAGCTGCTCCAGCCTGAATGAGAACATCTCACCTTCTTTGTGTTTCTGATTAATCATTTATGTGGAAGCAAACACTAATCCAGCTTTTAACAGCTTCAGCTGGGAGGCAAGTTACCTAGGTGACATGCCACTGACCCAATAGGCAAGGACAGATGGCTTAACACTTTTCATACTGAACTCTGATAACGATGTGGCAAAGGTTAATAAATGTTTGGCCAATATTTATTTTTATGCCGCTAATCGACCTGGCTTGCAATGAGAATCTCAGTCACAGCACACTTACCTTTTATCGACCAGATCAGGTTTATCTTAGGCTACAAAAGCAGCAACACCTTAGTGCTCGCTTTCATAAATAGAAGGATTGGCCGTGTTTTCTTCATGCAAGGCTGTTCTCTTTGCATACTCACTTTGAATATTTCCTTTTAAAACGTGCCCTTTGTTTCACAGCTTGTGCTACACTTTATTGGCTGCTCGGTGGGGAGTTGAAGCCGCATTAACACACCTTTCATCTAAAACCCGGCTTGACTTCACACATCTGAAACCTTAGCTGCCTGCTCAGGATGCTTAAAGTTGTACCACGTTACGGTTCCTGATAGAAACGCAGGCATTTGTCAAATTGGCAATTAGATTATCAAGTACCACGACTTAATAACACGTTATTTGTTGACGTTGTTAGGGAACAGAGTGGTGGCTTTTAAAGCAGCGGAACCCCAATGCTTACTTTAATAAAGTGGGACTTTTTTAAGGAAGCCAAGCATCTAAATGAAATCCTGTTTTTTCATTCTGCCCGAGTGTGTTGTATACTTTGTTAAACAATGTTGACTTTGTGTTAAGCACACACTTAAGGAAAAAAAAAAGAAAGAAGAAGAAGTAACGACTACATACTAAAGTAATGACTTCCCGTTGATGAAGCTTAGATTCAATATTCAGTCTAATCTAAAACTAGCAAAGAGAAATTACACACCCGTCCCAAACAGGAACTCGTGTTTCAGGAGCCCACTGAAATGTGTCCACTTCAGCATTTAAATATAGTCCACTTCACTTGTCACAAACATAGACATCAGTTATTTGTTTATGAAGTTTTATTTTTTGTCAAGTCATGCCTCGGGAGGATGTGACTGAGCAATACAGCTTGTTCATTCAGTAGAAATTTGTTAATCACAAGGCAGGCCAGTCCTAAAGCATACCACCAGTTTTACTTCAGCTATGACCATAAACTCATCAAGAAAATGTTTAAGGTCTAAGATCAAGTGAGCAATAAGATATTTTGCCTATCTGGCATATTTGCTAGAGCAGCGGAAAGGCCCTTCTCTTGCCATTACAAAGAATATGTGTTTAAGGTACTTATGTAACCATCTTAAAAAGGTACAGCTAACGTTAACAGATCAGCTTCCTAGTGGTACTATCAAGGGGCAACCTCCAGACCTAAAACCTGAAACCAATGCCAGGTGCCAAAACGTGCAGTTCCTTTAGTAGCCAGCTGACAAGGTAGCACTGCATCCTCTCACCCAAATATGGTCATTCTTAGCTCCAAAATGTTTTCAAAATGCCTTTCAAAAACCAGTGGGTGAAAACAATGTAGCTACAAACAGCTTTTCTACTGTTTATGAGTTATGCGAGTTGCTAATCCTGTTGGTCATGTGACCTGCTGTTTTGCAGCTGAATGCAGACTTGCAAGACTCCCAGTGCATCCCCATAACATCCAGTCAACAAATAATTCAGCACAGGACTTAAAATTGTGTAAGGACAGTGACAACTTGAAGTCCTGCTAGTACTGCTGGATTTGGACTCACAAGTGTTGTGTAGCACTTGTGGGTCACAGTGCTCACCTGTGTTTTTGGGAGCTTCCCCATACATGGGCCCGGGAGGAGGTCCACCCTGCCAGCCAAACTGAGGCTGTCCAGCGTACCCATAAGGAGGCTGTCCTGGTCCGGGATAAGGACCGCCAGGGCCCATTGGTCCGGGAGGGTAATTCGGGTAAGCTGAGTTAGGTTGCTCCATGTTCACAGGGTATCCCTGCTGAGGATATGCTGGGTAGCCTTGAGGTGGTGGGCCCTGGGCTGGGTAACCAGGAGCAGTTGGGCCATTGCCTGGGTATGGAGGCGGGTTCTCCATGTTTGGCTGTAGGTCAAACGATTGCTTAAAAGGAAAAGAGAAAAAAAAAAAAAGAAGTTAAAGGTGGTGTGATTATGGCCCTTTTCTTGACTAGAAAGCAGCTACACTGAAGCTACACAGAAGTACACAGAATACCTTTTCAATTCCTCCATATTCCAGTTTCCTACTCAGAAAGTCTAAAGTAATATTTGGCAGTAATTTGCCAAAGTTCTAAAAAAGAGAAACTGTTTCTAGTTTGTATACATCACACACTTCACTCACTACACTTCTTTAACCTGTTGACTATTCCACACTTTCGGCAAACAGCCATTATCTCCACTCAGCCACAGAGGAAAGACAAGCACAGTACATTACTCTAATGTTTGCAGAGGATATCTTATGATTCAGTGGTCAGTCACAGCACACATCAACCTTTCCAGAGGCAAGCATAATTATTTTACTATTCACACAGAAAGATTGGCTTCACAGCGTACAGGGTGAGGCCAGTAGAACACGTGAATAAGATAGAGGAAGAATGAACTCTGTAACCACAAGGCCTGTACAAGTTGCATTTTCACACTTATCACATTATATCACACGTTCATGTCTTCTTTTTGTCAGTGTGTGAATCAAACATGGGAAAGAAAATGATCCCAAAGCCGTTATCAAAGTAAATAAACTGTGTGTGAGATCAGCCATTTGTTAGATCAAGTCATTTCTTTCAAGCGCATTTCCCAACCAGTGGCTTCTGAGAATGTTTATCAGGGGCCAACACCGAAACACTTGCTAGCTTTCACGTAGAAGAGCCACGGAAAGAGAAAAGGCTGATAGCTGGAAAACTGTAGCGGTGCTTACATCACTGGAATCCCTTTGTCACCTTGTATATGTACACTATAAACATCCAAATGGCTTTCATTCCTTCCTGCTCATCTTTTTATCCACATCCAATCTCACATCTGTAATTTTAAAAAAATGTGCACACACAGTACTTCCAAACTGGATGGTGAAAAGCGTTATTACCACTAATCTACTCAGTAGGATTTAACAATGTACTTTTCTGTACTTATCAGTTATGGAAAATCTCTGATTGGGTTCAAAGTACATACGTCTTTTTGTAAGTGTCATTGCCCAATGGCATTAATAACCATGTTTGATTGTGGCTCTTGGGTAATGTTATACCTGCAGATAAGCTATGAGGTTGGTTTCATACCAATTTCAAAGTTCTGTGGGAGTGTTAACATTAGCAGCCCAAATGTGACAATAAGCTTTATCACGGCTTTCATGCATTTCACCACCTGAATATGTTCTTCAAGCTAATGGCAGATGGCACTCCCTCTAAAGATGCCTAGGAGGGACAAAACAATTCCTGATGATTTGTTTAAGCAGTTACAGTAAGCCAGCACACTCACCAGCAGAAAAAACACTGGAATAAGCTCACCTGTCCTGCTGGGACAATGAGAGGCGACGCCAAAGTGTCCCCTCTGATAAAGGTCTATTCTGTCCCTCTCTTCCTGTGTAAGATTACGTGTTGAAGGTTGAGAAAGAAGCCAAACAAATGATTGGTAACCTGACACCTATGAGGATGTCTGCATACACTGTCAAAGTTCACCTTGAAGGCCATGGGCTTTTATTATACCCACATACATTTCTTACTAGACTTTGGTACAGGGTTAAGTTTTGATGAAAAGTTACTCATAGACGTTGATTTCTATGAAGGTTTTCTCAGTGTGTCTTTACTGTTTCCGAGTGTGATAATTTGCATGTGTCACGTGTTTGTTTTTCCCCTCTGATGAAAAGCAAAAATAAATGAGTGAAGTGAGATCACATGTGTTTCCACAACAGTATCATGATGACAATATCACAGACAGACAGGGCACACGGAGTACCTGGACACTGAACACTAGACCTTCCTGAATCCTTTAAATGCCACTGAAAATGCCATTGTTAAATAATGACAAGCAAGAAGTTTCCCTAACAGTTGTGTTATCCTTGTGGCTGAGTTTAACACTAACATCGGGAAAATAAACTGTGGTAAAACAGAACATGTAAGCACTACTATACAATATTTAAAATATAACCTCACAAAGCCAAAAGAAGTGTTAATAAGTAGCATTAAGTAATAAAAGAAAAAAATCATTTTTTAAATTTAAATATAGGACTTGAACTACTTAAGATATGATGCCAATTTAAAAATTCTGTTCAGAGAAAATACACATATTTACCTAAATATCAGGCCCTAAAAGGACCAGCTATAAAAAAATAAATAAAATGGGGGGGGGGGGCGGGCCCATATTGCCCACAATGAATGAGCTTACATTATATTTACATCATGTTTGTACAAGCTGAGCTGTGGCAGAGCAGTTCGGTAGCCTGGCAGCCCATGTTTACCTTGTCTTTGTCTAGAGACAAGACAAGACTCCGTGTATAATAAGACACCCCATTGGACCCAATTAAGAGCAATCAGAACCATAACTTTGTCACATAAACAGGTACCTGGAGCAAACAGAGAAAAAAAAGCTCTAAACTAAAAAAAGACACGAAAACAAAAAAGAAAGAAAGAACAGAAACTATAACCGGAACCTTTGTTGCTCAGCAACGCTGCCTTGAATTAATCTGAGTTAAGCTAAAGCTAGTCTGTTAATATTTGATCCGTTTGTATTTTCAATAAGCGTTTGTTAGTATGACTAGCCCACTTATTATCAGGGTTAGTCAGCAGAGTTTAGTTTAGCCTATTAAGTGTTTTTTTTTAAAGAACTCTATAGCCTTTACATAAGGCAAACAGAAGTCGCACCTGCAGGCCACAACCCAGTCCGACCCATCTCTAATTTCACAGTGACAAGGCTCGTACACACAAATATACACAGTCCGGCCCTGGCTGGGCTTCCTACCTTTGAGTAACCACTATTCCGGTCAGCTGGAGACGGCAGCAAAGTCTGCTTAGCCAGAAACTGCGTCAGTCTTCTCTTCTTGTTACTACTTTTTACCGCAATGACCGACCACTGTCCAGAAATCTGGTGCGTATCGCGTTCACTGGGCGTGACGTCATTTAAAGGGTACGACAAGCGGGAGGCGTTTCGGTGGGCCACCGAAGGGCGGGATTGGCTGCTGAGCCGGCACCCGCTCGCCAGCGTCCAATCACAAGCTAGAGCGATGACCAGCCGTTCGCCAGGGGAAAAAACAATGACTTCTGGTCGTTTGAACAGATAACCGATTAAACGGGTCTACATCACCCAGCCAGGGACGAAATTCACACAAGAAGCAAGAATAGCTCAGAGGAGTGACTAACTGGTTAATTATTCATCGATGACCTTATTTCTCTCACTCATGGGAGTTTTGCTCATAAAGCTAATGGATAATTTACATATGTTATTAAAGACACATTATAGTCAAATATTATTTTATATATGTAAGAATGAACTTTTTTTTTTATTATTTCCTGTGTTTTATCTATCATATTGCATTGCTGGTTTTGTCCCAGCAGATGTCAGGCTAGCCCCAGCCTGGAATCATAAGACCTTCTCGTGTTTATATGAGATACACAATTCGGATATTCGCCAAATGCGTGTGTTTAATTTTGTTTAAGTTGCTGAGCACACCAGGACACGGTGTCGTTGAGTTGTTAGCTGTTTATTAACATTATATGCTGTAAGATTCAGGCATTAATCTAAGACACTTCCGATCTTTCTGAGTCCCAGTAACTGCAGCACTTTGGCAGATTTCAATTGTATATCTTACAGATCCGAGAGAAGAAAAACAAACTACACGAAAGTGGGTTGTGGAGTGGGCTGTATGGCTGCACTTGTGTTCATTATAGGCTGATTGCTATCGTTTAAAACCCTGTTATCTCTGACCGTATTCTCCCAGTGGCTTGTCAAAATGTCTTGCATGTGCAGAGAGGCCATGGCGGTTGAGTGAATTTGTTTGCTTTGAAACAACTGTACCTGTTAACTCAGGGCTCTATACTACACAGCGAGTTCAAAGAAGCTTTTTCCCCTACCCTAGATTCACCTACCCTAACATTGGCTATCAGGATAAATGGCAAACAACGCTGGTTATCACACTTACAACGTGCTTTAAAAGAAAAGAATTAGTGAAAACGTGTCGCTTACAAATTATTTTAAACCCAAACTCTGAACATAACCTTCTCCTGACAGTTTGAGTGTTTATTCTCTAAGCTGCAGACTCTGTGCTGTTTACAGTTTTAGAGTAAAAATTACATTTAAAAACAGAATTCCAACTTAGTACAAATATGAGATGAGACCAGTAAGTACAGTGTAGCTGTCCTGTTTTAGAAAAATATATTAATGTTTATAGAACAATAAAATTGAAAAAAATATGTAAGTATTAATTATTTATATGTAAGTGTTAATTAATAATGCTCATCAGGGAATCAAAGACATTACATGGTATTTAAAAAAAAACAAAAAAACAAAAAAACAAAAAAACCAACTTTAGACCTTTTTTTACTGTTCACACGCAGGTGCCGGAGGGATCTCCCGGGATGGTGACACTCTTTTCTGGAGAATTGGTTGGTGAGTAGGTGGTAATTTCATACCTGTTGATCCTTAATCTGCCAGTTTACCCCAACAAGAAGTGAATACTTCATAGTAAAGAAAACCCAGGTTTAACCCAGAAGTTACCTGGATAAGCCAGCCAAGTCTGGCTGCTCAGCATAGACCACAGTTCTTTCTGAAGCTCTCCCCGAGTGGTTCTTGGCCCTTGGACAACTCTATTGATGAGGTTTTGACTCTTCTATCAGAAATCTTGTGAGGAACGCTTGATTGTGGCTGGTTTATGGTGGAATGATGTTCTTTCCACTTCCCTAATTCACTGTAACATCCTGAAGGTCAGAAATATGCCCGTAACTGATGCCATCAGTATCTTCTGCAACAGTAAGCCTTATTGTTGCAAGACACTAAAGTTGCAAGATCTTTGCTTTTACCGATTATAAGCTGCATTTACTGTGACACCTTGGTAATGAGAAACCTTTCTTATAGGCCATGAGTTAGGACTGAACCAGCTAGTACTAATTTCCACTGATAGGGGGCGGGATTGCATTCATAATAGAGAGAGATCTCAGCTGGCTTCTAGGCAAGGCAAGGCAATTCTATTTGTATAGCACACTTTCAGCACAAGGCAATTCAAGGTGCTTTACATGATTAAAATTAAAACACATAAAATAGAACATAAATCACTTTAAAGGTTAAAATACAAGAAAACATTTACAAGAAAGCATTTACAATAAAACAATAATCAAGACAATAATTTGTATGAAAATTAAAAACAAGCAAGTAGAAAGCCATAATAAGATCAGTTACTCATAAGCAAGTCTAAATAAGTAAGTTTTAATTTTAGACTTAAAAGAGTTCAGTGTCTCTGCAGCTTTGCATTCTCCCGATAGTGTGTTCCAGATGTGAGGAGCATAGAAACTAAAAGCTGCTTCTCCATGTTTAGTTCTGGTTCTAGGGACAGTCACTAAACTAGAGCTGGAGGACCCGACTGATCTAGATGGTTTGTACCATGATACCAGATCTCTAATGTACTCTGGTGCTAACCCATTCAAGGATTTATAAACTAATAAAAGCACTTTAAAGTCTATTCTCTGAGCTAGAGGGAGCCAGTGTAATGACTTTAGAACTGGGGTAATGTGCTCCATTTTCTTGGTTCCAGTGAGAACGCGAGCAGCAGCATTCTGGATCAGCTGCAGTTGTCTGATTGATTTTTTTAGGTAAACCTGTGAAGATACTGTTACAGTAATCAAGGTGGCTATGCATGGATGAGTTTTTCTAGGTCTCCTTGTGTCATCAGTCCTTTAATCCTAGAAATGTTCCTCAGGTGATAGAAGGCTGACCTTGTTATTACTTTTATGTGGCCCTGGAGGTTCAGGTCTGAGTCCATTATTACACCTAAATTTCTGGCCTGGTCAGTAGTTTCTAGTTGGACCAGTTTAAGCTGATTACTGATATTTAGTCGATCTTTTTTGGGTCCAGAGATAAGTACTTCAGTTTTGTTTTTGTTCAGTTGAAGCAAATTATGAGATATCCAGTTGTTAATTTGCTCAATGCATTTATTAAGGGTTTGGATAGGTTCAACATCACCTGGTGACATTGAGATATAAAGTTGGCTAAGGCTTTCAATGCCTTTTCACACCTCCTTTTCTTCATATGTCCAAAACCTATTCCTTGTGTCATTCCACGTCACTACACATCACTACTTAATTTAAGGACTCATTTGTCTTGGTTTCTTTGTATGCACAGATTATTTGGGATGTTACCAACATCTGGTAATGATTTCATGTCAATAGCCCCACTAGAAGTATAAGTTTGTTTTCCCAGCTGTAAGTACTCATTATGAAACCAAAAAAGGATCTGTAATTCTTACATCAATATATATTGCTGGATAATATTTACAAATTCATTAACATACATCATGTTTTCTAAGACAATAACACACTTATATCTATCTTATTACACTGTAAAGTAACTGTCAAATACAAACCAACCTGCGCATATCTCACATACATAACACACATAACAGCCAGTGTAGTAACAACATGTATGGCATATCCATACTGTATGTGCAATGGTGAGGAGTGCAAAGATGTTTGAATAAATTATGAAATAAAGAAGGGATGGATAACTGGTTACTATATATACAGTATATACATGCTTGTTTCAGCAGCAGGTGTGGTGGATGTTTGACAATACATGATATTCTGTTTAATGAATGAGTAGCATACCAGAAATTGGACAGCGTGACCGCTGCTATTGACAGTTGAATTTAAAAGGCAATGATTTCTGTTCTGCAAAGAATTCCATGTAGCAACATGTGATGAGGCTTGCACATTGAGTATGTGTAACAGGACACCTGTATCAACAAACAGAGCTGTAAACCAGTGGTGCCACTGGGTATCAAAACCCTGATCTCTGATATATGCACACTAAGCACAGTATGTTTACAGCGGAAGCTTAAAGTCATGCACAGAAAGTCTGTTGATGAAAGTTACCGGTGACACATTAGGCAACAGCAGAGATTGCGCAACAAACAGTGAAGAAATCGTCAGCATTACTGAGCCAAATGCAAGACGGTGTAGCCTGCATTGTAAACATCGCAGACCAGTTCTGAATACATAAAAAACTATTCAAAAATACTTTTCAAAGATCACTTCTAGGGAATATAGTAAAAAAATTTACAATGAAATGTTTTCAAGCATCATATGAGCCTCATGTAATCCAAGAAACATCTGACAGTGTCTCATATTTAATTTCAGTGTAACAGCGATCGAGGAATCAGCGTTTACAGTGTACTCTTTTACTCATGTGCTCAACAGGAATCCTGGTAAACAGCTGGCTGGCTTTCCTGCGGTGTAAGTAATGTGAAATGGAGTTTGTGTGCGTGTATGTGTCAAACATGCGGCCCGCATCGGCCCACTCCCACCCCTCCAGGCCCCTTCCTGTCAGGATACATGTCACCAAGTAGGCTGTGTGTTTCAGTGTCTGTTTACATCGTCACCCGGGCGATTCATCCTGAACTTGTACTGCTGGGCTTTAACAGGAGCACAGGAGCAGCTGATAAAAATAGATCCTCATCGGCCATGCCAGCTTTACCCAACCCTCTTACAGGGAAACTGGGAGGGGCGAAGAGGCAAAGAGGGGATCTTTAGTCTTTGGAAAAGGGCACTGGAGCAAGTTTACCAGGGTTCATTTGAACTCAGATGGCATGGGTGGTCATCTGTGGTGTTGTTTTCAACAGCACAGATATATTTTTTCCAAAATAACATTTCACAAATGTGCAGCAGACCAGAGACTGGTAGTCCACTCATCGAAAACACAAAACATTTCAGGATCAGCTGCTTGCTGGAAACAGTGTAATGTATGCATGCAGTGAAAATGCATTGTATAAAAGCATCATATTGGCCTACTACACTCCTGAAATGTGTGCTATTATATCTTGTCATATTGAGATGTCGGAGGTATTGATAGGCTGTCATATGCCCTGCAATAGAGTTCCTTAAGTAAATCTCGCTCACTCTGAGACTTATTATTGCTGCAACAAACCTTTCTTATCATTTCTCTGAAGTCGACCCATCCTTTCCCTGGGTTTATCTCATATATATACTGTCGCAATAATGGATACACAGATACTGGATGCAAAATAGCTTGTTTCAGATAGTTTAAAAGCTGAGAGCCTGCACTGAAGTCCACGGTAAGAAACAGGGATTATTTTCAAGTGTGAGTCATGTAAAGCCACTCTAGAGGAGTCCAAGAATTTAAAAAAACATAGAGCTGGCAATGAGCATGCAAAGTCCATTTACGTACTTTATTAAAAATAAAGAAATAAATCAAAATGTTTGAAAATCTTGGATAACATTTGTAGCTTACTTTAGCCTGGATTCAGCTGTAAAATCAGCTCGATGCAGCGCGTCTGTGAGAAAACCAGAATTCAGCCAAATATCGTTGATAGATGGTGACCTCGATAGTCTAGTGAAATGTTTTGATCCCAGATAAGAACATGATCATGATTAGATAAACCCTCTAACCGGAGGAATTTAATAGTACATCATATTCCCTCTGGCAGAGAGGAGCCCCTTTAAAAACTATGGCATGAGCATATGGTGCTTGTCATAGTCACCTGGCCTTGCCCTCACATGCTTTGCAAAACACTCAAACCGAGTTCACACAAACTGTGCTGATGTATTATTACAGTGGCAAAATGTTAACCTGCTGTCTGAGCATTGTATTTGCTGTAAGGTGAGCTAATACAAGGTAACAAAGCATGTTTAATTTGCTTGTTCTTAAAAGAACTACAGTTACTACACTGCTAGCTTTAATTAATTAGAGGTGGTTGCTAATAATATCTGCAAAACCATATGTCTTCAACATCTGAACAGAATGTCACAAAATTACACATGAACAATGTGGGGCAGGGGCTGCTTGTCTGTTTTTGCTTGAATACTCCATTCAGAATAGACTATGTCATTATTATTAGCTAAAATACTCAGTAAATCCACAATTACATATTTGAAATGACTATCTGGTCAAATACCAGCAGGTGTCATACCCCCGCCCCCATACTGCGGTATAGTTTTACTGTGTCTGGCCTCTGAGGTGCAGCTGCTTTCATTCCTTAAGACCAGACCTACATCCACAGTCAGTTTCCCTGACCTACAGAGCGTCAGCGTCTGGAATAAGCGAGCATGCCTAGCACTGACCTTGCTGAGTGGCCAAGGCCGGAGACACAGTGTACATGACTCTGGGCAGCCTTGTGCTTCAAAGCCACTCCTGCTAAATATCAGAAAAAAATACTTAATAGATTTTTCAGTGTCTTTTTGCTATGTCTGAAAATTCAAGATTGCATTTCCCATCCACATAACCAGTGCATAATACCAGGATAAAGACTAAAGCTGTGGTTCTCATACTTTTTCTGGCAATTTAGAAGAAAAATATTCATGAAACACATCCTGCAATTTATAAATTTAAAAAAAAAGTGAATTTCAGTGAAACTGGACTGGTACCTAGATAGCACCTGTCTACTCAAGGTGAACACTTAAAATGCTTTCTAAGTTTCATTCACCCAACCTCACCCACATTTATGTAACACACTTTTTTTTCTAACTTCCCCCCACATACACTGATAAATGCATCTTGAACAATGATACTTCAGCATGCAGACTAGAATAGCCGAGGATTAATCCACAAAACTTTCTGACTGGAAGGACTGTTTTTTTATTTCCCACCTTCTCCTAGAAAAATCATATTCAGTCTGGCCCTGTTCCTGACATTCAGAGAACCACAAGCCTAAAAAATAAATAAACCATTTTACTTCACATAGATCAGCAAAATTCAGCTTCGATGCGCATGTGGATTTCCCTTTTAAGAATACAAAAATATCAGTACACAAGTAATGCAACATACTAACTGCCTAATATGCATTTTTGCATGGCAACATGCTTAGCACAATCATTTACTAAACGTGAAGCCCATGCTTACAGGCTCCTCCCACTTGAGGTCCATTTGAGCACAGAGAAAACCTGACATATAGCACAGACTTGTACTTTACCCAAAGTACACGTTATCAAACTTTATGAGCCATCCTTTGGGGTCATAAAAATACATTAACACTTAAAACCCTTGTAGACCATCTCTCTTTAGAGAAATGCATACTTTATTGGAAATGGTAAAAGTTTAACATAAAGACTGTAAAGGCCTCGTAACTTAGTGTGCAGCTTAAAAGCTAAAACATGGGCAAAAACAAACTGAAGACACAATTTGACAGTTTTCACAGCCTTTATTTGAATTTCTTCACATTCCATCACTTCCTCTATACAAAACAAAGTAGGACCTGAATTTCAGCAGTCACCCCCACAATGTTAGGTGACACTCGTCTACCAAACAAAGAAAGTTAACCTTCCATTTTGGGGGGGTGGGGGAAATCATAACTGATGCATGCATTGAAAATACCAACTTCATATGTCTCGGTATAATTTTCTTATAGTCCCTCAACTTACTTAAAAAAAAAAAAAAAAAAAAAAAATAGTACAAGTTTCTTATTTACAAAGATTTTAAAAAGTGAAATCAAAATGGATTTTTTTTTTTTTTTTTTTAAATCCTGCTACAGTTCTGAAGTGAATCAGCAACCAAACAACCCATTTAGTACAATAAACACTTTTGTAGGGTTAAAAGCACCCTACTTTTATGCTTTCATTCTTTAATTCCAGACAAAAGCTTTTATTCATTTAAAAAAAAAAAAAAAGTAAAAAAAAAGCTTCATTTGTAATGCGTTACAGTCAGTGATGACCTTGGAGGCATTTAAACAAATATCTCCACAGGAGGTAATACTGCAGCTCAGATGTCCATCTCAAACTGGTTGTCATCTGTTGGGAAAAAAAGAAGCACAAAACAGTTGAGATTAAAAAACGGTGAGATATGACAATCTGCCATCAACTTATTTGTGCGGTTGCAGCCACACCTTAACCGACAATGGCGAAGAGAACAAACTAGCTCTTATCACTGCAAAGGAAACCATCAAGGGGGCAAAAACACACGGACATACCAAAAACGTAGAACATAAAAACAAGACCCACGGCACATCTTGGGTGTTTTTACCCACACAAACAAGGAGACAAGTAGGCAGGGGTCACGTGTAATCCTCATGGTCTTTAGTTTGACAGGAGGAATGGAGGAGGGCAGATTGATAGCTGCATGTACTTCAGTCAATAACAAATGACTAAACTGTGAACCCAACCTTTGGTCACATGGCCACAATAAGCCCCACTAAAGGATTTATTGCCAAAATAAGGGATTTTATCTCTAGCAAGTCACAATATTCTAATCGGAAATCAATAATAATAAGAAGAATAAGAAGTCGTCAAGTTGTTTACCAAAAGACATTAAACTAAAAAAAGAAAGTGGACATATGATGCTTTTCCTCATCCTGTTACAGCGGCAGACACTCACATTAAACATTGACCTCATGATCTGAATCTTTGGCTGTGTTTGTACAAGTAATCCCAGTGAGTCACAAGCTCAGGCTTAACACTCGTCTAAATGCTCATTTCTAGAGTTGTTTTATTGTCCTGGCCCAGAAAACGTTAACATATGATCATCTCACACAACTTTCTGTCCATGAGAGGCCGCCAATCAGAAGACAGCTAAAATGGCTCTAAAGAGAGGAACAATTCAAACTACATCTATGCACAGTTTAAGATAACTTAAGATTTTGATCTGTTAATCGTGCAAAGTCAGTCTGTCAGACATGATTGTTTACCAATAAACTGCTGGCATCTTTTTAATAAAAAGGCAAACAGCTAAGAAACAGTTCAGCTGCAGAGTTGAGGACTGCAAGAACAGCAGGCTGTATGCATATGATGGTTAAAACTGGACACGCTGGTTTAATCAGCATTTTGACTTCATCCCCCCCCCACCATTTTTTCCTCAGGGGTTAGGAAACAGACAGGAATCAAAAACTGGTTTTAGTTAAGAACAGTTTCAATACTGTCTGTTCCATTGGGGCTCATATGCCTTCAAGCTTATTAATCCCTTTTATCAGTGCTGGCACCCCCTACCACCCTAACCCAACAGCTGCACATTGCAAAACAAGTTATTGAACTCCATTTGTTTTGCGCACCTCAGTCACATGCAAAGATTTTTTTTTCCCTCCCAGTATTTATCCTGAGTGTTCAGATTGATAAAATTGTGTTGGCTGATGTCACTCTCACAAATAAAGGGAACAATAAGGATTCTGAACTTTCAGGAGACTCAATATATATCAAGTAAAATTCTACATTACAAGTTGTGTTGACACAAATGAATCTTATATGTACAAGACATTTACCTGCAATGTCTTTCTCTTCCTCTTCTTCCTCCTCTTTGAGATCCTGTAACTTCCCCGTGGAGTGTGTGGCTGGTACAGTTACCCCTGGGATTTGGGGAAGACAGCATGGGGGGGTTCGAGCAAGAGGAGAGTTTCGACAATCCAAGAGAAACTTCCTGTCATAGATGATGCGGGTACCTATGTTGTTTTAGGAGGGGGTGGGGGTTAAAATCAAAACAAAGAGTCAAACAACAGAACAAAGGCTGGACTTCTGCAAGCTCAAACTGCAGCCTAGTTATTACTCAAGCTCCTTTACAGTGATCCAAGGTGCACATCTGGAGATTTGGACAATATTATTCTGTATTGGAGGGGATTTAAGTGGGGAAAGGGTTGTGTGCGCACAATGTTTAGAGCCGTCACAGTAATTCTAAGAATTCCAAGAAATCCAACCACAAAACATTCACACTTTGAAGCAAGATGCTTTCAGATTAAAGCCACATGTTTCATATTTTGATTACATATACAGCAGTCATTAAATGCTTATGAATGAACCTAAAAGTACTTATTTTTCTTTTAAAATGGAGTTTGTACCGTCTACAAGGAAAAACACGCTGAAAAACAGTTACGGGCAATACATCCTAGACAAAGGGAAGCAAAGCAGAGGGAAATGGGGCAGGGGAAGGGGGCTGGAATGCAACCTATAGTGAAAGCAGCGACTGTGCCGTGCAGCTACATGTGAAAAAGGGGGTCAGCAACACAAGCATCGACCTGATAGGGTGTGTAAAATTTAATGTGTCACTATACAAAGTGTAACTCAAGTCAAAACTCAGTAGCGACATCCGATCACATGTCCTTTGGCATCCATTTTTAGGCCTTTTTCTTGAAATGTTTACATTCCCCCATGCATTACACATTTCACCCCCTCCCCCTTCAAAATGTACAGAATGTTCTCTACTGTTCCTCAAATGCAGAACAGAGAGAAGCAGGGATAGGACGGCCTCCCGCTCCTCCACCACTGCGAAGGCCAATCACTCTGCATTTCTGGCAGCCGGACACATACACCCTAAAAGTCACGAGTTAAGACTGGGCGTGTTGTGTTTGAGACAACAATCAGTAAGTTTGACGCTGCAACAAGTCACCGATCAGACCACCGTGTTTGCGTTTGTCACATGGGGCAGTGTTGTTACAAGCCTTACCGATACAAGTTTAACTGCAGAACTCAACCAATATGTATGTAATTATACATGTATAAAAAAAAAAAAAGAAGACAAAACTATTTAAAAAGAAACAAAACACCGACGTTAAAGTATTAACCAACTCGGTGCAGGTAAAGCACACTCGTGAACATACGGCGCTGTGGCCTGCTGTGACCATGCTCTCAAACTACAAACGAGGCAGGGGCCCCATCTTTGCCAGCTTTTTGGTCTCGAGCAAGTGCGAGGGCTGTTTTTATTGACGTTAGGGGAAACCAATATTACATCAGACACTTTTTATCGGCTGTTGTCGCGTGCAGCCTATCGCGAGAGATGATGCGTGACCGTCTGGACGTAGGTACAAACCATTAGTTTCCAGCAAAAGTTTTTCTTTCCTGTTGAGTTCTGAAAACATAAATTGAGAACACAAAAACACAACACAGTGCAGTTTTTCTTACCCCCAGGCGTGGTGGAGAACAGGGTACCCCCGGGTGTTTGGCTGTAACAGTCTGGTAGCTGGGACCAGTCCTTCAGGGTAAGCACCCTGGTGGGGATAGGACGGCTTTTAACTTGATTTGCGTCGACCGACATGCTAATTTTGGCCTAACTACTGCTTCAAAAAGTGCTAGCGACTTTCTTTGTTTCTTTAGCCCCGAAACTCGTAAATACAAGTTTCCCCACAGCTTTCCTCACGGACAAAACTACGTAAGATACCGTAAAGTTTTACAAGCTTCACCTGCAAACTAAGAGTTAACGCAAGCTCAAAGTTTTAAGGTCTGTCACGACAACCAGCTTCCAAACGCTGCTACACTCTGCATTCGTGGTACCCGAGTCTGCAGCAGCCAGCCGTCATGTTTTTGTGCAGTAGCTATCAGGCACGTGGGACAGCGTGTATTGGGTACGAATGTTTATTCCCAAACGACAGTCCGCGAGGGCGGTGACAATGAGTAAAAAGAGCGATTTATCCTACGCTCTATCACTGTTAGTTTACCCGGTGGGGGAAATAGTGGGAATTGTATTATTACCATTGAATAACATTAGTTTCTCTTTGTAAACGAATGGTATTAAAATAGCCGTATACTGGATAGAAATAACACGAGTTCCCGCGAGAATACCTAGTTAGGGGTCATCTGGTTCACAAACCACGCATCCACCTCGTGGTTGTCAATCACTTGGCAACACTGCCCCCTACATGTGTGTCAGTGTGTTAGTACCATGCCTTCATGTTTAGAGTAGAGGCACTGTGTGCACGTCTCTCACGTGGCAGCTCCAGATCTCTGATCAATAACAGCAGCACCGTCTATACGGGTTACAGTCATCTCTCTTTTATTATAAGTTTTCTTTAATCAGGAAATGCACTATTACTCTCCAACATTTCATTTACCCAAACATGTCCTATATTATTTATAGGTTTATATGGAGATATATTTACCCGTTTCAGTGTTTTGGAACAAAATGTGCACGTCTCGCACGAATCAGCAGAGATGTGATCAATCCCAGCAGTAAGTATCAATAAGGGTTACGCGATTTACTTTTTCTGTAATTGGGAGATACATTAGATGCATATAGTTATACATTTGTCTATTTACCCACTTGTGGTGCTTGCGTTTTATTTTATTACATTTATGAATAATAAAGACTCGTGGAGTGGATTAACTCAGCAAATAGAGAAGCAAAACAGATTTCCCATTGGTCTGGAAATTTCTAGCCTTTGGCCAGTTAGTCTTGTTATTATAAACATAAACAGATACATAAGTAAACCTGTATATCCAATAGAATATGTACACAAAAGGGAGAATTAAAGTTGGCATTAAATCGGTTTAATCAGGACTCCTTTAAAGTGACCCATTTGTTTGTAGTTTTATTTGACAAATTGATTTTCCTTTTGGTTTTATTTTATTTATTTATTTATTTTTAATTCTCCAACTTTTCAGCCACTTGAGGGCGACATTGACGTTAACACACGAACACTTTAAAAAAAATTAAAAAAAATCTTTCTTATAATATCTGCCCGTTTCCTGGGATCTCCTCCACGCTCTTGAGTCTGTGCTGGGAGACACAGCAAACCTTCTGGCAATGGTATTTATTGATGTGCCGCACTGGAGGAGTTGGCCTATCTGTGCGACCTTTATAGGGTCCAGGTCTGGTTTGTCTCATTGTTGCTGCTCTTAATTTCATTAACACCAAAGAAGCTGAACCTCATTAACCCCATCTGCTACTTCACTGACCACTTGAGGGCGACATTGACATGAACAATTTGTTCTTATTAAATGTGTGTGGAACTTTCCAATGACTGTAAAAAGTTTAGTGCTACTCCAGTATTGCATTGATGCTTAAAATAAACGTCCTAGGAATCAGGTTTAACTTCATATTAATTTTAGGATGTCAAATTAATTTAACCACATTAATGAAGTGACCCCAGCAGCAATTTGATGAAATCCCTTTTAGAGATTGTGTTTGAATGTTTAAAGGAAAAGCTACGGAGATTGTTACGCTTTTGAAATCCAGCTTTCATCTGTGACCTGCAGAGGATGGCCTGAACCAGTTTATCTCTGGGCACTTGTTACTTTAAGGTTTTTGTTACAAAGAAACTGGGGCTTTGTGTGGTGTCAGTGAACCGACAATAAACTCATTAACTGACTTTGAGTTTGTGAATTAACATTACACAAACTTCCCTGACAGCGCATGCTAACTATTAGGTTAGGTTAGCATTCTATGATTCATGGGTTACACACATGGAACTCATGTTTGCATAACACATCCCTCTATTCCAGGTACCAAGGAGAACAGGAATGACAAGATTATAGTTTGCTTAAACCTCCAAGGTATATGCGCTTTCCAGTAAGTTTTTTCATTCATTCTTGCGAAACACTACAGAAAGGTGCAGCTCATTATTTCCAGACCTTATCATAAGGGAGGATTGCTCAGAATCTTCTGTTTACATCATACTTGTAGCACCCCACAGCTGAGCGGTAGTGGTAACAGCCTGACTCATGTATGCCGTAGGGTTCTGGTAGAATGGTGTTTTGGAAGTATCATTTCCAAAGCCTTCACAAGGAACTACAAGCAGGAACGTGGTGCATTCTCATTGGTGCAACTGCTTAGACGGAGAGGCGTCAAACTCCAGTCCTTGAGGGTTGGTATCCTGAATCTTTTACATGTGTCCCTGCTCCAACACACCTGAATAACATTAGTAGGTCATTAGCAAGACACTATAGGTCTTGACTGCATGCTGAGGTGGCAACCACTAATCCTACTCAAGTAAATTTTAATAAATTTTAAGTGTTTGGAAAAATGTACTTTTAAAAGTACTTTTATTGCACCATGTTCATTCATTCATTAGCTGCTGTAACATGAAACAAATGGCTGAACTGCTACCTCAGCATGCCGTCAAGTTCTATAGTCTCCCTAATGACCTACTAAATTTATTCAGGTGTGTTGCAGCAGGGACACATCTAAAAGTTACAGGATACTGGCCCTCGAGGACTGGAGCTTGACACCTGTGGCTTGGAGGAACAAAAGAGTCAAACACAAAAGTATATCTTACAAGTAAAATGGCAAAGAGCTAGACATTCTTGTAATTTTGTAAAGTGGTTTTAAACAAAAGTTCTTCAGGTTTTCTTTCACATTATCTGCTTTTTCAATCATTTTCAGTCCAATTCTTGTATCTGACCATTTTCAAATGAATAATTTCTATTTAAGACACTCAACACTGACCTGTAACTTATCTAAGCATAGAGCATCAAAGTTAATACAGTTTAACAGATATCTTGCCATTCACAAACAGCTATTAGCTGAAAACCTTGACCTTAGAAAATTTGAGGAAACTGGAAAGGTAGAGGACAAAAGAAGAAGTGGCAGGCTCCAACAGAAAAAAAAAACTACAGTAGATGAGCGGTACCTGAAAGTCATGTGCTTGGTGGACAAAAAGCAAAAAAAATAAAATAAAAATAAATCAAGCCTGAGGGATCCGTGTGCAAAGTCTGAATGCTCTGATATGCCAAATTATACAAGGACTAGGCTGAAAATCAATGACAACAGGTCAGTTTCCAAATTTGAAAGTTTTGTTTCAAATTGTTGTCCCTATGTACAGAGGAGGGCAGGAGAGAGGTACAACCGTAATTATCTAAAGCATAGTGGAAGCTCTATATGATGGTTTTGGGCTGCATTTCAGGCACTCTTGTTGGGGTGGAATGATCACTTCAGAAAAGTACCATCACATTTTGATCCATCATAAAATACCATCTGAAAAACATCTTATTGGCAACAGTTTCATTGTTGCAGTAAAATCCTATCTGGATAGACAAACACACAATGGCCAATATCAGACATGGATTGGCCTCCCCAGAGCTCTGGCTTCAATATTATTGAAGCAGTGTGGTGTCATCTTAACAGAGAACAGAACAAAAGGCAGAAACATCCAAAGAAGAACTTTAAAAGTCCTTCAAAAAGCCTGGAGAACTATTCCTGAAGACTACTTAAAGAAATGTCAAGAAATCTGACTAAGAGAGTTTTGGTGATCATGTCAAATATTGACTTTAAAGCTTAAAATACAATCTTTGCTTCCAATTCATAGACTCGATTTCCATGTATCTGTTTTTGCATGCAGCCAAGATTGACTTTCAGACTTGTTAGATTTGTACACACTGTGTTTTGCCTCCAGTACTGTGTTTCCACATGTGCACTTGTTTCAATAAATAGCTGCACCCATTTCCAATTTCCCTAACAAAATACATGGGTTGCTGGAAACTTTTGCACAGTACTGTAGGGAGTCATTTTGTCAACTAGTGATTTTACAATAGAATGTGGTGATAAAGATGATGCATCTTACCTAAGTTGTTGTATTGTTATTGTGGATGAATGCTCTCATGCACTGAATTAAAAAAAAAAAAATCCAGCATCCCTTGTTTCCACAGCTGACTTGTGCCTCAGTGATGGGATATTTATTTGCTTTAAAAGAGTTTTCTCTTTCTCTTTCTCTCTCTCTCTTTTTCTTTTTTTTTACATCACAGAGTGATATGCCATTGTGCTGTCATTGTTTTTCTTGGATTTACTTCTCCGACTCCTACAGTTTTGAGCTTTTCTGAATCCATTCCATGTTTCATAGCTAAACTCGCTCCAGCTCTTTCAGATTGGCACAGGTGATTTTAAATAATCTTGTTCAGGCTAAGGACTCCATAGTCCAGTAATCAGCAATCAGTCTATACTGTATCTACGTACCTATTTATCCATCATCTATTTATGAGTGGGAATGGTGCTTGTACTTGAAAGAATTTTCAGTGACATTAATAAAAATACCAAATCAGGCACACATCAAAGCAGGGTCATAAATGTAAAAACCAGGTTTCAGTCTAATATTATACGGGGTTATGTAAGCTCCATCATATATAAACGTAAATTATTAGATCTCAGCTAGATTTATGTAAGCTGCATAATATGTAAACAAATGATCTGATCTCAATTATCAGATCTATCTGCAAAATATATTAGATAAGAGTGCAAGTACGGTAACTTTTTTATTATTATTATTATTTTGCTTTTGTTTGGATGTAAACTTCGGAAAAATACACACATAACCATTACATGATGAAAGAAAAATACAGGTGCTGTAACAGAACCAGAGAACATACGCATTACTGACTTCCTGTTACCTTTTTCTTTTTTTTCTTTTTCTTTTTAAGCGGACGTAGCATAAGCGAGCGCAAATCCGCTTTGGCTGCTCATTGGTCGAGAAATATGGAATCAGATGACGTAGTGGTTCCGGGTTTCTAGGTCCCGACAAAAGGTAACTTTCGGTCATTTGTGAAAGAGCGGCACACGGCTGACCGGACTTTCTTCAGCTGAAGGTAAGAACGCTGCCAGCCTGCCAATACAGCAGGGTATCACTCTCTAGCTGACCGCTGTAATCTCATTAGAGCCTTTATCCGTTAGTTAATGTGTGCTGCTAATATTGAGCAGGTTTAAGCGACAGCAGCTAACGTTAATCAACTTGCCAGTGAGACGCGCCGTGCCAGCAACGTGCGGCGGCTTTTGTCATCATTTCGTCTGCCATGCCGCTCCGGACCCATTGTCGTTTCAGTGCTAGATAAGGAGGTCAGATTTGCTTCCCAGCTCGCCTTATTTTGAAGCAGACCAATTATGTAAAGGGGGCAAGAAAGTCGCTTTAATTTAAATTACAGCTCGTATTGTTTTTCATGGTGTTTTAGCGTAACGTGTTACAAGTGGAAACGGCAGACCCCGGCTACAACTTTAGCATTTCCCGGTATTAAACTGTCGCTTTTGTTAGCAATATCTGCCCTAAACGGATATGCAGTGTTGGGCTTTTACCGTTAGATAACGTGTTATCACTCACAACTAGATATAGACGTGTGAGGAGATCTGCATCGAACCACTCACTCCCGTATTCCCGTGTAAAATGATTTGAATTTACTTTTATTCAATTCCACCCAAGAGAGAGAGAAAAACTATTGTTTTAAGCTAGTGAACCATGGCTTTTCCATCATCATCATCACCACCATCACCATCCCCACGTCCTGTCATCACACAGGAATGTTTTCAGGGTATTTTTATTTCCACAAGTAAGAGCCCAGAAAAAGATCCTGACATATAAATATTTCTATTTCCACCGCTTTGATTCATCTGTGGGTGTACTATCATTCTTTAAGATGTATGGACAGATGTGACGTACACTGAGGATATGATTCACTGAAATGATTCACGATGAAGTGTGTGAGCTTTCAGGATTGGGAAAGCCAGTTGCGTGATTTGACCTTCTTTTTGCATAAATGTCTTAATGTAGCTAAGTACACAGTGTTCTTTTATTTGCAGGTAACCGGTGTCTGTCTTGTGCCATAAAGACACTTTCCACTTAATAGCTGACTGCCGTAGGCTACAATTACTTTGTCACGTGCTAAACGGGTTCAGCCACAGAGCAAACATGTGGATATTGACTACATTTTGCAATTATGAGACACAATTTGTTTTAACTACTTTACCGCCTCTGCACTCTGAGGATATCAGCAGGCTGAGCTTGCTCTATAGTGACCCTTCCCTGACCACCAAGTGGGGTGAGCCTAAAGAGTATTGTCATTGGTTGTCTGCAGCACAATCCTCATTGGACAGTAGCCAGTCTGGTCAGAGTGACCACATCTCTGCACTACTTCATCCCTCCATGACCTTTCAGTTGACCTGTTGTTTAAAAGCACGCAGGTGTTTGAGTGCAACAGAGGACATTATAAGGAGCTGAGCACTGAAAGCGTTCAGACATACAGAGGCGGTTTGGTACGCAGCGAGGAGGTGGTGAGGCTGTGGATACTTGCCATGTGTAGTGCAGTCTTCCTGTCTGTAAGAAGAGGTAGCACAGTGGTGGAAGGGTTTAGATATGGCTCAGATACTGATGGTTAATAGTTCACTTTTTATTTCCAATCTAGTGTTTTGTCAGAGTTCCTTTAAGCAAGAAGTCAACCACCAGACAAACTTAGTTAACCAGCCAACTTCCCTTTTGTGACATCTCTTGGCATGCGATAGATATTTGGGTGAAAATCAACTCTCTTGCTTTTGACTTTTAGCTTGAGTTATTTAAGTGATCTCACAGGCAGCTGATGAATGAACTGTACCAATTGATTGTTTTTTTTTGTTGTTCTTTTCTGTCTCAACTTTAGCTTAAGCATTTTGTGGACCAAATATTTACATGCTACAACTGTGGGACTCTTAAGAGTTTAAGAGCTTTTTTTCCCTCTTCCCGTCCAACACAATTCTCCTGACGCACCTCAAACATCTTTGGGACCACCAAGCTTGAAAGTTTTCTGATAACCTGCTGCTCAGCTCCCTTCCAGAAAAAAGCATGGGTCTTCAGTCGGACTCTGTCCTCCAATCTATCCTCCTTTTTCCAATCCACCTTATCATATGGCTGTACTCAATAGTCTCATTCCTGCCTTGGTACTACCTCACCGGAGCTGGCCAAGGAAAAGCTCTGTCCAAGAGGATAAAAGCCCGTTCCAAATCAGGATGTGCCGAGGGACCATACCGCTCCGTGGACCAATTTGATTCCCTGGCCAGGGAAGACTTCCCAGGCAAGGACACACTCGATAAGCTGTTCAAGCATGCTGTGCAGCGCTTCGGTGAAGCTGATTGTCTAGGAACCCGAGAGATTCTGAGCGAAGAGAACGAGACTCAGCCCAGCGGCAAAGTTTTTAAAAAGGTAAGGTTGCTTAGAGTTTACTGCTCTGTTGACAGATGCTTAAGTGATCAGAGATGTTCGGTGTTATTTATGTGACCCTTTCTCCTTTTAGCTGATCCTGGGGGAGTATAAATGGTTATCCTACAATGAACTCGACTCCATAGTCAGTGAGTTTGGCAGTGGATTGGCGGCTTTGGGGCAGCAACCCAAAAGCACTATTGCAATCTTCTGTGAAACCAGGGCAGAGTGGATGATCACTGCTCAGGCATGCTTCAGACGCAATTTCCCACGTAAGTATATCTCAGCGCGTTCAATCCAAGGTTTTGGGGTCAGATAGCGTGAATGCTGTGTTAAGTGTTTCATAATTTAATTCTCTCACTCACTGAGATCCTTTTTTTAACAATATTATTATTGCAGTGGTGACGTTCTACGCCACACTGGGGGAGGAGGCGATTGCTTTCGGATTGAATGAGACGGGTGTTTCACATTTGGTCACCAGCGTGGAGCTCCTTGAGACTAAGCTGAAAGTGAGTTAATCCTTTACAGCACATGGTCAAACCACCACTCCTAAGAACAAGAGAAGCAGTGATATGATTATTCTCATGAGACGTCTTTGTTTACCATCTAACCAGCCTCAATTATCATCACATGATTATAATTTAAGATGTAGCAAATTGTTAACATTAAAGTTTGGAAAACCCAGAATAATGTTTTTGTCCACAGCTTCATGGATGAAATAAGGAACACAGAATTGATTTGTTAAAGCATTTTTTAAAGATGCATTTACTGGCTTTCTGTTACAAAGAAAATCCCAAAGGACTATCACTTTTAAAAAAAAATGTTATTTATAGAAGGAAATCTTGTACTTGGGCATCCTCCTGTAACATTTTTACTCTTTGCTTTTTCTGCATAGACTGTACTGCCACAGATCCCCAACCTGAAGCATGTGATCTATGTGGATGACAAGAAAATGAACACAGAAGGCTACCCAGCAGGGCTTTCCATCCGCAGCATGCAGTCCGTACGAGAGATGGGCAGGCAGCCGGAGAATGGTGTGTATTTCTGACTCACTCTGGTTGTGCTTTTTGTCTTATTTCAGGCACAGTACAAGACAGTAACGCTTTCCTTTGTTCTACAGTGGCTAGGGCAATTGTTGAGCCCCAGCCATCCGATCTGGCCGTTGTGATGTACACCAGCGGTTCCACAGGCAGACCCAAAGGAGTTGTCATTGTCCACAGTAACCTAATTGCAGGAATGACAGGCCAGTGTGAACGCATCCCTGGGCTCGGGTGAGTTGCAGCAATGGCTGATTTGTAGTATTTTAGTAAGGCTACTTGGAGATGCGAAGAAATCTTAGAAAAAAAGAAAGTTTATTTCAAATTGGAACTAAGGAAGTGCAGTCAAAGATCCTCAGTGTAAACACTGGAAAGAGGAACCGAAAATGTCTACTAATTGTTGGTCCTAACCTTGACTTTCTCTGACTCTACTGTGGCAGGCCTAATGATACCTACATAGCCTATCTGCCCCTGGCTCATGTTCTGGAAATGACAGCTGAAATCTCCTGTGTCACATATGGTTGTCGGATTGGCTATTCGTCCCCACAGACGCTGTCAGACCAGGTAAGCAGCACTGACGCCAGGTTGCTTTGTTTCTGTCACTGTAGTCTTTATTTTAATTGACTCTTAGTGGTGTTGCTGTTAATATTTAGATGAAAAGTCTGGTTTATTTCAACCTGTTGTGTTTCACAGTTTAAGTGGTCATTGTGACTCTGTGTGCCGTGGAATCTGTCCACACTTTATCTACATTGAAAAAATTTGAGGAAACGAGAGTTCACAAAACCAGATGTGAATCGTGTTTATCATGGCGAACAGTAGCTCTCCAAAAGACAGCTTTTTATATTTATTTTTTAATCTTACTTAAAGGAGATGCCTAACTTAGCCCACTGGAAGTTTTGCTAACTGCGCAACAAATCAATTGGAAATGATGAGAAACACTTTAATAATGTCTGGTTTTATTAAAACTTGAGGCATGAGTTTGTCCACAAACCAGTGTGACTTGATCTTGCCTTTGTCGATTAGATTCTGTAGTCTGTGGCCACAATAGCCACATCAGTGGGAAGCAGAGCAGATTGAGGAGGAGTTACATTACAAAAGTTGAACAATTATTTCAATCTTTTTTTTTTTTCCTTCTCCTCTTTAGTCTACCAGGATAAAGAAGGGAAGTAAAGGAGACTGCTCTGTGCTAAGGCCCACACTGATGGCAGCTGTGCCAGTAAGAACCTTGTTTTTTATTTATCCTGTTCGTGTCTTGCTTCATTATTTTATTTTGTTTGCCAACTTGTGTCTAAATAAATCCTATATGTTTGGTCCAAAAAGGAAATCATGGATCGCATCAACAAGAACGTGATGAGCAAAGTGCAGGAAATGGGTTTCGTTCAGAAGATGCTGTTTACACTGGGCTACAATTATAAACTGGAGCAGATCAGGAGGGGCTATGACGCACCACTCTGCAATGCGTAAGAAGCATCCTATGCGTTCCTGTGACCCTTGCACTAAAACGCGATTGGCTTGTTTAACTTAAAATCAAAACACTGCGTGATCTCTCTTTGCAGGTTGTTGTTCCGGAAAGTAAAGAAACTGCTGGGTGGGCGAGTGAGGATGATGCTGTCTGGAGGAGCCCCCCTGTCCCCGGCCACTCAGAGATTTATGAATGTGTGTTTTTGCTGTCCAGTGGGCCAGGGCTACGGCCTCACTGAGACCTGTGGAGCAGGCACTATCACAGAGGGTAAGATAACATTTTTGAGTGCCCCAAATAATGACAGATGAAATTTAGGCATTATTTAATTTAAAAGAAACAAATCCTGACGTACAGTTTTATTTTAAGATGGATTAACTAAAGTGCCTCAGTTCCCTAGTGATTTGCTGACTGGAAGCAGTCATTTCTGTAGTGAGCCTGGCCAATAATCACACAGGATAAACAAATACCTCAGTATAGAAGCAGATGGGCCTGAATTGTAAATAATCTTTAAATGACTGTTCTTAAGAAATGTTTTTCATTTTACAGTTGAAGACATCAGCACCGGTCGTGTTGGAGCTCCTCTGATTTGCTGTGAGATTAGACTCAGGGACTGGGCTGAAGGTATGTTTGGGGGGGAAAACATGCCGGGACACAGAATGGAAAGTATCTTTCCATTGCAGCGTAATCATGTGTTTTTATTTTCACCCAGGTGGCTACACCAGTAAAGACAAGCCAAATCCAAGAGGGGAGATCTTGATTGGTGGCCCCAATGTAACCATGGGCTACTACAGGAGCGAAGGCAACAATCAGGACTTCTTTGTGGATGAAAATGGTCAGAGATGGTTCTGCACCGGAGATGTTGGAGAGGTTTACCCAGATGGCTGTCTACAAATTGTTGGTATGTATATTTCTTTTTCTGGGTGGGGGTGGGATGCTACTGTGAATGAGATGTGTTGTATAAAGCCCTTTGAGTGCTTAAGTAGAGTTTTAAAAAAAAGTGCTATATAAAAATCAGTCCATTTATCATTTACTTTTTCTCATTAAGACCGCAAGAAAGATTTGGTGAAACTGCAGGCTGGAGAGTACGTGTCTCTCGGTAAAGTGGAATCTGCTCTGAAAAACTGCCCTCTTATAGACAACATCTGTGCTTATGCAAACAGGTGAGTGACCTACTTTTTTTTTTTTTTTTTTTTATTCAGGGAAAGTTAAAATGGTAGGAGATGCAATTTAGAGGCAAAGTTTTTCCATATCCTAATATATGATTTACATCTGGATCAATGAGTATAATGGCAGATTATAAATGATATGGGGAAACAGCTGAATGAATTTGCAGATGGTGACCTTTCCACAAGCTGTTTACAGTTCAAACATCATATTCAACTGCTACAGGCGTCTGTGTTTTTACTCTAAACTTAAGAACACAAGTGCTTCTTGAAACATTTTTTCACTCTTCACGTTTGACTTTGGAGAAAAATTACATTATAGCGCTCAGTCATCGATTCATATCAGTTTCATATGCATGATAAGTCAACTGAAGTTTTGTGCTAATAAACACTGACTAAACACAGATTTGCATATGACGGGTACAAACAAATATTATTTCACGAGTTACTTGCATAAAGTTAGAATTACAGGAAATGTTATTCAGGGTCAGAGTTTCTTATCAGTTGATGCAAATGAACCAGGAAATGAAATAAAAGATAAAGGTACTAGTAAACAACCCAGATGACATTTCCATGAACTGTTTACTGTACGTATGGTATATTCAGCAGCTACAGGCTGTTTCTGTTTCTACTATACATGATTGCGTATCTATAGAGATGTCTTTCACTTATCTCACACTTGGGATTTGAGATGATGATCTCCATTTGAAAATGTGAATGACACATTTTTATCATCAGTTTAATAAATGCAGTACATAATGCAGTATATGGACAAAAGAATTGGGCCACACCTTGCAATCATTGTTTTCTATTCTTAGCCAAATGCATATACAACCAAGCACCTAGCCATGCGATCTGCCTTTGCAAACATCCGTGAAAGAATGACCCATTGTAAAGAGCTCACTAGTTGTGAGTGTGGTGCTGTAATAGGACAAAGTTAGTGTGGGACATTTTTTCCCTACTAGATATTCTACCGTTGACTGTAAATGTATTATTGGAACCACACCAACTCAGAGCATGTAAAGTTGCAGAGCGGGGTTTTATAAAGTCATCAACGATCTGCTGATTCAATAACTGCAGAGTTTCAAACATCAGCATAAACACTGTGCACGGGGAGCTTCATGGTGTGGGTTTGCATGGCTGAGCAGCTCCTGTAGGTCATCCAGCACTTTTGTCCATGTAATGTATTTTAGCATATCGAATTAAGCAAGCTAGGGTTTTTTTTTGTTTTTGTTTTTTTTTTAAATTATTATTATTTTGTTTTTTTTTTTTTTCTGACCAAATACAGTGTTAAGCAAGTGTTTATTTCTGGGCTCTTAATATAAACATAATGTGCAGGAAAACGTTTTTCAACCTAAATTTAGTCCAGTCCTTTCAACATGTCTGTTCTGTTATAATTATGCAGGCAGGTTTAGTTCCGCTTCTGAAAAGGGGCACCCGGTTTAGCTACAGCAGTACTGACGTGTTGTCATAACAGTTTAAACATGGTATATTGCATAATATTACACAGAGACGGTTACTCAGGATATCCCAGCAGTAGCAGTATTTCTCAACGTTGCCAGCACTTGCTTGTTTCTCACAGCTCCACTCCTTGAATTCTTTTCTCCTTTTATCATTCCACATCAGTCAACACCGCTCCTGCAGTCATTCTTTCCCCCTTTTTTTTTTTCCCCCTTGTGCTTATTATACCTTCATGCCTACACTTTAAATCATTTCCAGTCTCAGTTCTTCTCCAAGCTCCAATAAAATCAAATTGTTACTGTTCATACTTAATTACCTGACAGGCTTTAGCGCCTACACACTTGAACTGACAGCTTTCAGTGTGAACACTCAAAACGTCACGAAATTCTTCCCACTTCAGATGTGTCACCTGCACTCTGGCTGACATGAGAACTCCAATTGACGTTTGAGTGTCTTAATGACGACTGAATTGACAAATGTAGCGCTCACTTCGACTTCAGCCGATATCGTAACAATTAAATTTGGCACCTAATTAGACTGAAGTGATTACGGCTGCAACTTAAATTAATCATTTCGTCTGTAGTTGTTCAGTGGTGGGCATGCGACATAATGTTGAACCGTTTCTAAACTTTTTTTGTTTTTTAAATTGTGTGCCCTTGCAGTGATCAGAACTATGTGATCAGCTTCGTGGTTCCCAATCAGAAAAAGCTCACAGAACTGGCCAAACAGAGGGGCATAGAGGGGACATGGGAGGAGATCTGCACTAATCCTGAAATGGAAAGCGAGGTCCTGAAGGCGATCAAGGAGGTCGCCACTAACAGTAAGAGTCCATTATCTTTTCACAGCATTGTGATAATAGAAGCTATGCAAGTTTTGCTTTCATCCATACTTTGTCCAAACGTGCCTGAACATCACTTTCCTTCCTTGTAGTTAAACTCCAGCGATTTGAGATTCCAGTGAAGGTGCATCTGAGTCCAGAGCCGTGGACGCCTGAAACCGGCCTAGTCACAGATGCATTCAAGTTGAAGAGGAAAGAGCTGAAGAACCACTATCTCCATCACATAGAGAGAATGTATGGGAGGAAGTAACTTACAGCAGGTCCACACCACCCAGGAGTTACCATTTTCACCATAACCACTATTTTGATGTGTAAATATTCCTCTGGTTACAAAGCTGTAGTTTGTTTGTGTTCCACAGCTTCACAGAGAAAAGCATAGGCTGTACATAGTTGTAGCCGTTTATCCACGTGTGTGTGTGTGTGTGTGTGTGTGTGTGTGTGTGTGTGTGAGTGAGTGTGAGAGGTTGTGTTTGTAAGAGATGCACTAAAGTGTCAGTTTTTGTTATTAGAAGGGTCAAAGGCTATTGCAGCTCTCAACTGCCATCCATTTGAAATTGCTGGGACTCTTATTTGTAGCTGTTAGAAACGGCACCTTCGGTCCACATGTTGCTTAAGTCTCGCTGCTGCTTTCATTGAAAATGTTTCAAAAATAAAGGAAAAAAATGCCACCATGATCAGAGGCATGTCATGTTGTTTTGTAAAGTTGGAGTACTGATGTTAAGGTGCCTTCAATCTGCAGTTCTCATGTAGTCGAGCAGAAGTGGTAGCTAGACAGTAAAAAAGTTACAAAAAAAGGCTGAATTGCCGTGTTTACTTGACTGAAAGGAAAAATACTCCCCACCGCAGATACGTCGACACGATAAAGAGCATTCGCAGTCGTTTGTCCGTGTCTGTGTATTTAGCTTTGTTTTTGTTTCTTACCTGTGTTTTATTTATGCTTTAATGTTATTTTAATGGTTTATTAAGAAAGGAAGACCAAAATGTGTTGGCCTAAATGACTCAGGAAGACGGACAAATGTTTTAATATATGAAGTTGTCAAATGTGGGGTATAGAAACATTTTGACAAATGTTTGTAGGCACCTTATTAAAAAAGCATGATTAACTACTAAACTGCTTAGCCTTTATTATAGTCACAACTGGCATACTGTAATACTGTGCGTACTTTACCTCAGTTAATAGGTTATTGTACGATTTGGTATAAAGGATCCTCTGAACTGTTTTAATGTGTTTTCTATGTATTTTTCCAAATACTGTCATGTTGGTGGATTTGCATTAAGTACACAGACGATAGCAGTCACTTCAGTTGTTTGGTGAACCTACGTGTATTTATTACTCCCATCATTGCAGTCACATGCCTTGTTCCGACATTTCAAGAATAAACACCTTTTCGTACTCAGTGTTGTATGGCACTTTATTTTATTACAAAAAAAAAAAATGAATATACAAATGCAATATTGATTATTATTAAGGTGATCACTGCTGAGGTCTTTGCACACTTCAGGGGAAAGCAGAGCCTCAGCTATTCCAGTCTTGAAAGCGGAAACAGTCGCTAGCGATCTTCCACACGGGCTGATCGTTGTTGGGTGAAGCCTGAGCTGTTAGGAGAAAGTTCTGGTTGAAAAAACGCTGTTTGTTCCCTTCAAACTTGACTGTGCCACCGGTCACCACGAGCAGTGTTGTCTGGCCTTGGGTTGCTTGCTCTGTGAATGAGGAGAGGTTACAGTTATTTTCTAAAACAGCAACAGAAGAATAAAGGTTTACATTCACATTTTAATGAGACAATATGATTAATGGGGATCAATTTAATAGTTCAAATGTGTTGAGTTTGGGATTGACCCACTGACCGTGCACAGGCTGGCAATCCAGTGTTTGAACCTGGAACTCGCTGGATGGCAGTGACTCAAAAAACTCGCCCAGAGCTTCCTGTCCCGACACCGCATTCCCGTTCCACACCAAGGTGGCCTTGTCCAGGTAGAGGCGGATTAAGTTCTAGCACATGGGAGCCAGAAAATGGTGAACATTAACAGCAACAGTGACATCAGCCTGTAGCAGAGCACCATGCTCATTAGCTCTAGTGAAACTGAAAAGTTGTGATTTTTAAAATGAAAACTATCACTTTAAGAATAAGACTGCTTTCACTGCAGAGGAGCTGTGGGTTAGTGGGGAGCTCACAGTTGAATCCACTTTAATAAATTTACATCACAGGCCCCAATAAGGAAGTCTTCACAATATCTCTTACTTAGAAGATTTTAAAGCTAAGTTTCAACATGCTATAACCTACACTCATTGGCCACATTATTAGGTACTTATTCAAGCTGGAGCCCAACCGATGTACTGACCAATATATCAGATATATCAGGACTTATAATGGCCAACAGATGAAAATGAAAAACGTAAAGATGAAACACCCAGAAGAGCATCTGTGAATGCATTCAAACCTTGAAGCAGATTGGCTACAGCAGCAGAAGACCACAGGCTGTCACTCCTGTCCGCTAAGAACAGGAAGTGGAGGCTACAATTCACACATGCTCACTAAAGTTGACCAAATACAGAAGACTAGAAAATGATGCCTGATCTGATGATTTTTTCTTTCTGCTGCAACATTTGGCAGGGTCTGAATTTGGTGTAAACAAAGTGATAGCACAGATCCATCCTTGTATCAACAGTTAAGAATGGTGGAGGTGTGATGGCGTAGGTCAGTGATTCTCAAAGTGTGGGCTGCCCCACCCCCGGCAGGCCACAAAAGGTACTGCAGGTGGGCTGCAGTAATAACAGAAATTCAGTTTGTAATTACTCACAAGTATGTACACTTAAACATTTATATACATTAATCTGAAACAGAAATTAAAATTGGTAACTGGAGGTGGTTAGTTTGTGATATTACTCATTACTTTAACTTAAACTCTGTATTGAAGGAGTGGGTCACACATTGGCCTTAACACTTTTCATATGACTGCACAGCATTAGCAATTTATAGCTAATGTGGTTTGTGTTTTTGGAATAATATTTTCAATGAAATACGTCATTTTCGTTTGGTCTTTAACATTTTTTATTAGAGTTTAAGATTTAGAACTGGGTGGGTCCGATTTTCTGGTTTTTAAAATGGTCACAGCACTCTTGACTTTGGGAATGACTGGTGTAATGGGACATTTGCTTGGTACATATTAGGCTCCGTTGTACCAGCTGTTTAAATGTCACATCTTAGCTGACGTTGCTGACCATATGCATCCCCTTGTGACCACAGTGTACTCATCTTCTGATGACTACTACGACAAGCTCTTCCATCACATCGCAAAGCTCAGGCTGTCTCAGACTGGTTTCTTGAACATGACAATGAATTCACTGTAGTAAAATGACCTCCGGTCATTAGATCACAATCCAACTTGGCCTTTCAAAGTGGAACAGGAGTTACATCATGGATATGCAGCTGACAAATCTGTGATGCTGTCATGTCCACAAGCACCAAAAATCCCCAAATCACTTTGTTGAATCTATGCCATGAAGATTTAAGACGGGGCTGAAGGAAAAAGAGGGGCGCAACTAGAAATGTGTGCCTAATGGAATGACCGGGGGAGGTTGGTTGTTTGTTTTTGATTTTTTACGGATTCAAAGCTTATTGGTCCTTCACATTTAGGGATTACAGAATTAAGACAAAGAAATGTGTTGACTTGGCCACACATGTGGAAAAATACGGTAACACGGGGCGTATTTACGGCACTTTCAGGCCACCGTATATAGTTAGGTCTTACAAATTAATTTAAGTTAAATTCCAGAGACAAAACTCACCCGCCTCTTCTTATCCATACAGTCGTAATAAATGTTGACAAATTCTTCTGAATATCTGCATGACTGGTCGGCATGAGTCCTGAAATCCTGAAGAGATAACTACGTATTACTCAAAGCTGGACACGGTGATTTAACGTGTGTTTTTTGGAAACGGCATAGAAAAGCTTACCAGGGTGGTTGCCATGTGAACGGATAAATTATTGGAAACAACTCAAAACAAATATATTACAAAAAGACTGGGAAAACTTCACAATTCAGACTTCTTTTCTTCTCTTGTTATTCCTTTAGCAACCAACACATTTCTATCACACTGGGTATTACTTCCTCAGGGCACCAACTCTGCCTACCAAAATAAAATGTCAGTACAATCTTTCAGACTCATTCAAGCTTCTCTCTTCCGAGTTCCACTTTCATGTGGTGTTTTTTACATTTTAAGGAAACAACAGTGGTAGTAAATGCTGACTGTGTGGATAATAATACGGAAGTGGCGTGGCAAAGTCAGTACCATTTTGGCGATGGAGTTTTAGTTTGAAAAGAAAAGGTCGACCCGCGCGGAAGGAGAGCTCATAATTTCCTGAGTCATTGCTTCTGTGGTTTATTAAACGAAATAACTAAAGAGTATCCTCAGTAAGCTTTAATATATTTATTTGGACATTTAGCTATATTTTAAGAATGGAGGGGTCGGTGTCTAATGTGGAGGTGTGTAACTTTGCTTACACGGGGCAGTTTGAGAAATTAAAACAGTGCATCCTGTCAGATAAAACGCTTGCCTGCAAAACAGACCAGGTAAGAACACATGACCCACCAGTACAGCCTGCGGGAATTCATTTTTTTCCCTACAGTAAATCGGAATAATAATTTTCTTTTTAAAGCAACACAACTTTCTGTGATTTCAGGACCGGAGAACCGCGCTGCACTGGGCTTGTTCTGCTGGACACACCGATATTGTGGAGTTTCTTCTTGACCTGGGAGTTGAAGTGAACCTGCAAGATGATGTAGGTTTGTTTTTGGGTACATTAATTATTTCTTTCTGCAGACTTTTCCCTATAAGATGCCATGTGACCATTCATACAAGAGATATACTGATGAACACATTGTTTCAGAGTGATGTCACTGATGTCTGTGTTTTGTTTTGTTTTTCCCTTTCAGGCTTCATGGACCCCTTTGCACATTGCAGCATCTGCAGGCAGAGAAGACATCGTGAGATCTCTGATATCCAAAGGAGCTCAGCTCAACTCAGTTAATCAAAATGGATGCACCCCTCTGCACTATGCTGCCTCCAAAGACAGATATGAGGTAACATCCACAGGTTGCAGTATTAGTACTCCATACTTCTGCAGTCAGTTAATACAGTTGTGTTATCTTCCCGTTTAGTTCAGTGGTGCTTTGTTCCTGCACATAATTAATTATATAGTGTTGTGCAAAAGAGTTTGGACATTTGTCTGCTTTTTCCACTTATCTTCGGTCCAGTTCTTATACCTCACAATTTTCAGTGTTTTTTCCACATAAGCCACATAACACTAACCTATGAATCATTCAAACAAAGAAAAAAAAGGCACCTAACTCAAGGAATGAGCCAGTGTTGGCTGCACATAACAGACAAATTAGCAAAGAACCAATTTTAAATAGTATCTTTAGGCACTTTGTTACTAGCAGCTTGTCATGAAAACACAATTCGTTCCCATTTGTTTAGTTAAATCTACAATAATGCCAGAGATAAAAAAGATTGACAGGCATAAAATGTCTTGTACGCCGAAAACATGGCAAACCTCACCATGGTGTGCAGTATGTCCTTTAAAAGAAAGTGAGGAAAGTGGACAAGTGGACGACAAAAGAAGTGGCAGGCAATCTACAACAAATGCAACAACATATTTAAGTCATGTTCTCAAAAAATAGGAAAAATCAAGGAAAGACCTGACATAGAACCTGAGAAGATGCATCTCGCACTTCTGTTGACCCATCTGCTGTTCACTGAAGCCTCAGAAATGGTCTCAGCTGAAGGGTGGCTGCCAAGAAGCCATTCTTAAGGAAGGAAAATAGGGACAAAAGGCTGAAGTATGACAAATTACACAAGAACTGGACTGAAATCGGTGGCAACACATCTGATGGAGTGATGAATTCAAATGTGAAACTTTTGGTTAAAATTGTTGTCAGTGGTGTAGCTCAGGGGAGAGGTACAGCTGTGAGTATCTTCTAGTGATGGGCAAAGCGCAGCTGTGTGAAGTAGTGAAACATTTGAAGCAGCTGTGCCAGGATTGTACTGAGGTTTCAAAACAATTTCCACAGTGACACCCACTGGCCACTTTTACTATTGTCATGTCTTGATGATGTCTACTCTGTGAACACACAACAAACGTGTTTTGCACAGTTCGAAACAAAGCTATATATACCAGGCTAACAATAATTATGACCAGCGCATGATTTGGAGAAATCCTCATACACCAAAGCCAGAAAAACTTTGAGACTGATGAAGCGTGTCTCACGCATGTACACACGTGTTAATATATTAAAGACTCGGCATTTAGTTATTTATTTTTATTTTTTATACAAATTACCTCCTCAGCCTTGGAAAAACTACAGTCAAACAGTACACTTCTTGTGGTATATTGGTTTTAAGTTTTGTTTGTTTTGTTTTTTTTACTTTTTTTCCAAGATGTAAAAGTTTGAATAAACAGCACATCATTCCTCCAAATACATTAGTAGCATCATGTGCCCTTAGAACAAATGCATCAGTGAGGTATGTATTTTTTGACTTCTACAGTGCCATCAGTAATTACACTGTGAATACTGTGGGTGACACTAAACCTTGCTGTGGTTGCTGTTGCCACTCCTGGTGCTGCTGATGACTCTTAAGCTTTTTTTTTTACCCACAACCTTAAAAGCCTGATAGGGTATTTTCAGATTTATACTGTAGGCATAAAGGGGTAGAACTGGTGCCTGCTGGTATTTCCATAGTTTGCAATGTCATCAGTTTTTGTTCTACACTTAGACACAGTGGGTAAGCCACTGAAAGCTGAAGTGAAACACACCAAGACTTCAGTCAGCTATGGTCATGTGATCTGAGCTAATGCGTCCTAAGCATTTTGAAAAAAGATAATTATGAAAAGTAGGATTTTTCAGGGCCCAGTTTACCCAACATTAGTACAATAACACTGGCTCTCAATATAGTAATAATCATTAGGAATGATCACATATATATTCAAATTAATCGTTTATCTGTTGCTGTTATTTTTTTTTTCTTTTTCAAATTTTGCCCTCGCTTCCAGCAGGTGGGCCCTGTAATATGCTACAGGTGGGGTGCTGAATGGTGGGTTACACCAGTGGGTTTCTTGTTCTCTACACAAGCTCTACTAGTGCTTCACACTAACTGAGTACTGACACAAATATATAAAGTGCAACAGAACACAGGAAAGGGGGATAAATGAAAAACAAAATGCACTTGAATAGAGTAAGCATGGCATGAGGCCAGCTTGAGACAGGGGCATCCATGGGGGAGGCAGGTGTTGGACCCTACAGCACACCTTTATTCTGTGGCTTGCCTTTGCTGGAATGTCTAAAAGCCCTCCTCTTCTTATTGGGATCATTTATATTACATTTTTTGTCTTTCTCTCCCGTATAGTTTGACTAATGTACCTTTGTTTGCTGCTTTTACTTTCCTCACATCAAGATAAACAGCAATGCCATCACCTACACCCACAACTGTCTTGCTGTTTCTTGTTATCTTTTTTTTTCTTTTCTTATTTCCCTTATCTTTCTCCCACGGTTTGTACTGGCTTTGCATTCCTGTGCCTTCGGAATCTCATTACCCCTGTTTTACCACCCCTTTATTATCGCTGCACCCTATACACACAGGGCTTGGCTTATGAGTAACCACTCTCTGTCACCTATAAGTCAAGCCCTGTACACACAACAGGTTATTAAATTCTTGAAACATGTTCTCATCCAGGGTACCAGGATTCGATTGTGCCTTTTTGTCTTTTCTTAGATCAGCATAAAGTTTTCTCTTTAGAATGAAACTTGTAGATATAAGCTTTACTACGTTTAAGGAAACCTCATAGGAATAAGTAAAATATAATAGACCCTGTGCACGAGAAAATGCTAACTTCCTGTTTTTAGACTGGATGTAGGGTTGTACATTTCCGGTAGCTTTATTTTGCAGTCAATTGCTACTGCAAAGGTGGACTCAAAAATCATGTCCAAAACACGAAAACGGAAAGATTACGTTAAGTTACAAAGAGCAGAGGGTGGGAACACTCACCATTGCTGTGTCACAAAAAAAATCAAATAATCAATTTTGATGTTTGAAGAGCGTAGATCAATTGTTTATTTACATCACTCAACACAAGCAGAACTGCATTACTGCATGCAGAAGACACATCGTCCACATTCAGAAGCACATCTCTGTATGGTGACAGTTCTTATGATTTAAACAGGCAAATGTTCAGCATTCAAACTACAGGTGAACAATAGTCAAAGCCAGATGTTTCCCCGTTATGTCGATATCAGTACACACCTACACAGCATGTCAACAAACCGTGAAAAAAGCCACAGGATATAAAAAAAATAAATGAATGATTGCGGGTAAGGGCCTCTATATGTTAGTATTTACGAAGGGTATGTTGTGACTTATCTTCACAATTGCAGTGGTCCCTCGCTATCCGGTCGTTAAGTCTGACGTCACTAGCCGTGTCTGGGCCTAAACTCCGCTGCAGGTCCATATATCAAATGATCACTGTGGCATTACTGAGAGTTGAAAAACTGTCTAAAGTCTTTCATCTTTAATAAAATGATCAGCGTTCTGCTCTACCAGGTGTAACAATTGAGTTTAACATCCAGGCATCAATGAAAACGGAATTTATGACATTTAACGGAGTTAGAAGTTAGCAGGAAGTTAGCTCGCTAGCTTCCATCTAAATACAATATAGCATGTCCTGACTGCGGGGTTTTGGAAACAAATTAAAACGTACAGCTCTGCTATCACTTCCAACATAAATGAAGACAGAAAACTAAACAGCAGCGTTTGTAGGGTTACTCAAGTTTGGCTAGCTGGTATATAATGATGTGATACGTGACCGCTAGCGACACAGCTATGTTAGCATAATATAAACAAGCTAACTTTTTTTCCACTCGATAAAAGTTAACGTGAGGGTTCTCAATGGTCAGGAACAAATGTAATCGCATGGCAGGATGCTGTAAACGGACCAAACTTCAGCCAGGAGAACAACTGAGATAATCCATCCACAATACGAGGTTAGTCATTCATATACTGCTGCATGGGCTGTGCTGTAGTTACATCGTAAGGTTTTAAAAACTGAGCTTAATAAAATAGCGGTAATAAAAGCCGAGGGAGGTCAACAGTGATCACTGACTGTTTTTAGGAGCTTTTTGAGATTAAATAGAAGAAAATACAAAACATTAAACATGTTAACAACGCAAAAGCCATATTAAACGCAGACTACTTTAGGCCCGGAAGTAGGATTCGTCACTTAACTACCGGATAACGCGGTTCACCTTTTGCAGCCTCGCTGTTTCGCGGATTCTTTTAGTGCAATTTTGCATGCTTTTTTTTTTTTTTTTTTTTTAAAGCGCATTGTGTTCTGCTTCCCGATCGGCTGTTGATCATTGTCGATTTCCTCCGTGCCATGCCGTGCTCTCCTGTACAGTACAGAATCGCTACATCGATCAATAGCAGTGTGACTCTGAAGTGCTGTACTGTACGTTTGTAAGTTTTCTCCCCAACAAACACAACAATGTCGACGAAACGTTTTGCACCGTCAAAGGCACCTGCGGTAGCACCATGCACAAAAAGTTGGACTTCTGGACATGCTAAAGGAAGGTAGAAGTTACCCTATTTTTATTTATTTATTTATTTTTACCATACCGCGCACCGGATTATAAGGTGCATTAAGCTTAAATTAAACAATTAAGCTTTAAGTTAAATTCATTAGTTCTAAAATCTGTCATTATTATTTATAGAACAACAAATATACTGTAGGTTTATTTCTCAAATAAATGTTTGGGACTGAAAGCAGGTTTTGATCTTTGGTTTCATTCTATGATGGACTTTTTTTTCTTTCTTTTTCTTTTTTTTTATGAAGGTTTGAACTTTGAGAGTGTTTAAACAAGAGAGAAAAGTGTGAAACTGTTCATGCCTGTCTGAGAAAAGTGTATAAAGTGTGTAGTGACGAGTTATCCAGCCTTAAAATATTTGTAAAAAATAAAGCTGGCTACTTCGCAGATTTCACCTATCGCTGGTTATTTTTAGAACATAACACCCGCGATAAACGAGGGAACTCTATATACAAATACTGAGAAATTTCAACCCTTTCTCTCTTTTGCTTTGAGGCGCGAGGGAAAAATATCGACAAGTCAATGAACATCATCTACAGATATATTGGTAAATGCCCAAGACATCTTGAGAAATGTAAATCGCCGCTTGATTCGTCAATTTGGTTGACTTCTTTTTTGGAAAACCCGACCGTAAACAAGACGCGAATATCACACCGGAAACGAAGCGCCCTACAGGAGTTTCCCCACCGGAAGTAGCATATGCTAAGGTGCACATATTCTATTATGGGTTGTTTATACTTGTCGCTACCCGATCCGTACCGGAAACCCGATCGGTACCCCGCATGCGCAAATCTTACGTCACTTCCTCTCTTTGCCAACATTGCGACAGTTAATGTTTTTGAATCACTTCCTCTCTTTGCCAACATTGCGACAGTTAATGTTTTTGAATGACACGGTTAGCGCCCAGTTAGCTCCTAGCATTTCTCAACAGCTCTGCCTCATTTTCGACTACCGGGACATTTAAACAATGGATAATCCATTTACAAACAATTTCATGCTTTTCTCCTCAACAGAGAGCGTTCCCCGATTGAATAACAGCGCCGTAAAATAAGAAGAATGGCGCTTAATTACAGAGTTAATAATACAGACTTTGTAATATGTCACGTGAAGATTCATCAGCCAGATGACGTGTTTACTGACAACTGACAGTGATAGTGGACATCATCATCACTATTCCAATCAATCCTCTCCACACAGACAAGCATAAACACACTGACTATCACTAAATCAAATTTAACACACGTTTGTAATGACGCTAAGTCAGTTTACAATAGGGTTCGTTCGCTCGGTCAGCAGGGGGCGGCATCCTCGTACACTGGGGAGTAAACTGCTACTAAACGAACAGAAGAAGAAGAAAACCCCTGCACATGCGCGGTACGGATCGGGTAGACCCGATTTGTACGGTCCGACTTTGCACATGCGCAGGAAGGATCGGGGAGTCCTGATCCGTAATTATCTTTTTACTTTTTTGTTTTTGTCTACATTATATTAAATGTTTCATAATCGGAAACATTTTAAGAGACACTTATTATTCCTGTAACTATCGTAAAACGCTTCGACCGGAAGTAGACACCTTTCGCGCATGCGGGGTACCGATCGGGTTTCCGGTACGGATCGGGTAGTGACAATACTTCTCAAATGTAAAAAAACCAAACAAAACTAAACAGCTTTTATTTAACAATAAACTTGTTGTGCTGAATATTTTGTCTCCCCCGTGTGGCACATAGAGGTATTACAAAGATACCGTCAACACGTGCTTGTAATGTGTTCCCGCTGTGTTCACTGCTTGCTGTACAGTTTTCATTTAGACTCTAACCTTTCCTCTGGACATATAATGAAGTTTTATTTATGTATTTGTTTTTATCTGGAGTATTAGAAGGTTTTCCTGAACATTTCTTATTTGTTCTGAACCATCATCACTAATACATCAATACATCCCCTCTTGCTCTCTGAGAAGGATCACTTGGATATAAGAAAAGGTGATTTGTCAGTTTTATTTAAAAAAAAGACAAAAAAACAACAAATCACTATCTGCAGCTTTATTTTTAAGATAACAAGAATGTTTTATTCAATATAACTGATAATAATATAACAATATAAGGACATAGCTTTCTCAAATATTGTGGCATTGTTGTAGCATGTATGCTGCAGTACCTATATCATTGCTAAGATTACAAAGATTTAATAAAGACCTATGTATATATGGGTGGGAAACGGGGTCCAACAAACTGCAACAATCAAGATGCATTTTTTTTGTTAAATCAGATGTGCATATAAAAGATCGTGAAACTGAATTTTTTCATCGTCTTCTCTCACAAGGACTTGGACATGACATGAATGGATTTCATTTTACATTTACAGGGTTTTATTTCAACCACAGTTTTTTTTCCAGTCAAGGTTGTCCTAACTTTCAATCTCACTTCCTAACGGGAAACTTCCACATGACTGTGGTAACCAAAATGACGAGATCTGAAAACGGGTATTTCATAGAAACTAGAAATAACTGGATGTAAAAGTGTGGTGTTCAGCTTGTGAATGAAACATTGTTACCTCTTTGCAGATTGCCCTGCTGCTGTTGGAAAATGGAGCAGACCCCAATGCTACTGACAAGCTGGACTCCACGCCGCTTCACAGAGCATCTGCCAAGGGCAACTACCGGCTCATCCAGCTGCTTCTCAAACAGAGTGCATCAACAAATATTCAGGACTCACAGGGCAACACACCTCTGTATGATTACATATATGTCAAATGCAACTTTTTTAACATCATGCAATATGAATACAAAGATAAATTCTAATTATACCTAAAAAGAAAATGTTTTCTTACTTACCCTAGCAGTACTAGAAGTTATCATCCACAATACATTAGCTATACAGTGTGACTAGCATTGGGGGGGGGGGGGGGGGGGGGGGGGGGGCATTTCTGTATTTACAGTTATGCATTGATTTTTATTTTTTTCTTCTCCCAGCCATCTTGCATGCGATGAGGAGCGTGTTGAAGCAGCCAAGTTGCTGGTGGAACATGGAGCCAGCATTTACATTGAGAACAAGGAGGAGAAGACCCCGCTCCAGATAGCAAAAGGCAGTCTTGGGAACATACTCCGTCGGATCGTGGAGGGATGATGCTTTGTCTGACCGACGCGTCTTGTTCCAGCTCAAATCCCCACCACCAACCGCCAAGTTACATTCTAAGATTTCTCATCCCGCTCAGTCCTCCTTAAGCGGTCTGTGTGGAAGATGAGATGATGGACTCAGATGGTGCTTTGAGACTTCACAGATCTTATTTGTTGGATCAGAAACCAAGTCTGAGCACAGGTTTTCAAACCCCGCAGGCTTTTTTCTATTAAATTTGAATTGTAAATGTAAAACATGAAGTTCAACCTGTTAATAAATGTGTTGTTCATGATCGACGTACTGCTGCCTTTAGTAATTTAAGCTATTATTGCACAAAATATTGTGAATGTTTCCTACATTTTTGTTATTTTTATTATTAGCTTATACCCATGTTTCTTAAAGACTAACTGAAAATATTGTTGCCTATCTGCAACAGTATTAACCTCTCACCTGGTGATGGTGACATACAGGTGTGGCTATGTGGAATATGGTTAAATGTGCAACAGAGCTTTATTCTGACCACACCCCCAAACCCTGGACATTAAGAATCCTAAGCAAACCATTTTTTGTACTTCTCAGGTTTCAGATTAACTGAATAACAAATTAAAAAAAGTTGTGCAGCTTCATTGTTTTTAAGCTAAATCTTAAATAATGCGTACCTTTGAATGTAGCATGTCAACCTGAAAACTTCCCAGCCACAACAGCTATTTAAATCCTGTAGTAGTCATGCAATATATGTTATATGTTATTTATAGTACTACCAACATAAGGAACAATGAGTGGAAAACAGAAGTAACCAGGTTTTCCCTATTGACGTAGCGCTGCAAAGCGTTTGTTTCATGTTCCCTGTTCCACATGTTGAGATTATGGCCCACATTTTTATTAGCGCAAGTTTTCAGCCTTCTTTTCTATAGTCTGCCTTTTACTCAATGGCTGTGAAGGAAGCAGCAAAGGGTGTCTTCACAGGTCGTTAATTGTCCACACTGAAGTGGAAAATTGCCCCCACAAACCCACAAGCTATGCAGGTTTTTGTGGAACATGACTGAAACTACTACAAAGGAAAATAAAGCTAGAATAAGCATGAAACTGCTGGGAAGGCAACTCTCACTTGTAAGTCTCACATGAAACTTGGCTCAAAAACAGATGGATAAGTTGATGGAAGCCAAATGATTGCTGGAGAAAACGGAAAGAACAGTAAATAATAGTTTTAAAGGACTCTGAGACAAAAAAGAAGAATACATGAAAGTGAAAGGACTGACACGTAACAAAATATCAAGTTTTAGCACATGCTAAAAGATTCTCAGTGTTAGGAATGAGTCCAATGTTCTACCACATTGAGTTTGCTGGGATCTGGCCAGACTACAAATTGAGGAAGCTTCAAATTGCCTAAAAATAAATGAATAGTTTTTAGGTATTTAAAGGATGGCCAAGGTGAGCAACAATACTCAAGTATGCTGTGCCATTTAAATGATGTTCCTTTGGTATTAAGAGGCCAAAAGTTACCATTTCAGCACCATCAGCAGCTGTTTGAACCAGTGATAAAAACCAGGCTGGATCCACGACCTCATGTTGTTTAATCCAAATATACAAACATGTTCTCAGCTCACAGGAATGCCATCAGGTGTAGTCTACCGCTGAGTCTCATTTACCTCAAAGTTTATTGTGTGTTCAATACAATGCAAAGAACAACATACCAAGGTGTGGTGTTCACACCACAGTATGCGCTTCTTCATACCTTGCTTGTACCTTCTTATGAGCTCGAAACAATCTGTGTAGAGAACTGGCATTCACTGAATAGTTTTTCTTTCTTTTTTTTATTTATTAAATATTAGTATTGCAAGAAAATCCCAGTAGATTAGCAGTTTATTATCAGATTTGCCCATCTTGCACCAGCAGCCGTGTTTAAATCACCTTTCTTCCCCATTCTGATGCTCAGTTTGAGGTCGTTTTGACCATTTCTGCCATTTTCCTAAGTGCATTGACTTGCTGCTCTGTGGCTGGCGGATTAGATAGGAGATACATTTAAATTAAACTGCGTAGCTGACAGCTGAAATGCAACTAAATCAGAAAACGGACTACAAATGTAGCTTGTTGGCTTATAAACATAGCTCTCCTGGATGATACTAAGCCATTTTGAGCGAAAAACCCCATTCTGATCAGAACGTAGAAGCTGCATTTTTAATGCAAGGTGACTCTTACATAAGTAATCCAGGTTTAAAAAAAATTATTATATCAAAAATTTCTTTTTCCAAGAGATCTGGCCAAACACGGAAAACGGCACAACCCTTTCCTGACGTCACCTGATTAGGTGGTTTTCACTTCCTGACAGGGAGGTCACAAAAGACTTCACCGGAGTCTCCTTTCCGAGGTGTTCGCACTCTACACTAACTGGAGAAAACAGAGGACCTGTGTTTAAAGGTAAACATTTAAAATGTCGTTATTATATTCGATAAGTCACTGTGTGACCTAGCTAGCGTTGCGTAAAAAGGCTAAGCTAATGTAGCTACCAAGCACTCTGAAGCTAGCATTCGCGATTCCGCTTAGGAGCCTAGCAGTACCGATCAAAAGCACAGGTCAGAGTCCAAGATTGTCTCCTTGGGTGTTTACATTTTAAATATAAAAGCACTTTTAGGTAACTGTATTAACTAATTTCTAACCGAACGAAAACACGGTGTGGGTTTAGCGAGGTCTTGGCTGTCAGTTGCTGTCATCAGCGCTGTTGCTCTCGGCGTTTCCCAGAAACAGTACGGCTTCTGTGTCGTTTTCAACTGAAGCAAAGCTGTGGGGCCTTTCTGGAATTTGCTGGGGTTAAATCCTCTCCAATCTGATCATTAATAAATGTTAAAAGTAACACGTGGAACTGCTAGTGGGAAAACTCCCCTGTCGCTGATTTTACTTTCGGTTAGATGTCGTACGCAGTCACGAGTCAGTCAAAAAGTGAGTATTTTAATGCGTGGGACGATGCAGTCTTGGCTCAAGTTAAAAAAAAATATAAAGGGATGACGCTGGCGATTGCTTTACTTGAAATAATGCAGACACGTAAAGACAGTGGGATCAAAGATCGCATCCCATCAATACAGCAACGTATCAGCTGATAAACAGCTGTTTAAACATCTGACCCAGCACACAGTCACCGATTGTGACTGTGTGCTGTCGTTGGATGATAAGTCCATTTTGCGTCAAGCTGTGACACTGAATGACGCTGAGGAATGTAAAGATTCTGAAATCATAGTTTCACGCAGAAAAGCATTGAGTTATGCTACAGCAATGCGAAGGCGTTAACAAGTCAAACTCTTAACATAAGAGGCAGTAAGGCGTGCTTCTCATGATGTGTTGCTACATGATTTACTTGTTGGTAATGCACAAGGTGAGCTCCTAAATTAAATTACCACACCTCTACTGCTTCAGCAGTAATATCGATGTGTTATTTTGTGGCTTGTGAGTTAAACTGCTGCATATCATCCTTAGGTTATTATTGCTCTCTTTCCTCATATTCTGCATTGCCAGGATGTCAACCTCATTTTTCTTGTAAGGCCACATACAAGCTCACTTTAGACCTCAAGCCCAGTGAAACTACCCTTACTCTCAGTGTTAAGAAGTTTAACTGCAAAATCTCATCCTTGAGGTATCAAAGAAGGGTGATTTCAACAGTACTTCTCAGATTTTCTTCAGGCCATAGAAACACTGCTGCGGTAGATCAAAGAAACCTGTCAGCACAGCTCTCCAGGGTTAAATTGTAAGAAATAAATGCATAAACTTTCAGAAGTTCTGGCAGCTCATTTCTCAGACTGTGCTGTAATTGCAAAAGAGAAAGTTTCTGTTAATTCATAGAAAATACTCGCCTCCTCCCTTTAAAAAACAAACAAAAAACAAAACACTCTGGAGACCTCTTTGAAAAGAAAAAAACAGACATTATTATTGTAGACAGAAAAAAACAGGAACTATTCTGTCATTTAATTGTTTATGTATTACTTAATTACTTTGGTGTATTATGAATGGGGAGGTCTCTGTCAGTAGGAAACGCAGTAAAACTACAGTGAAAAGCCCAAAATACATTCCTTCTTTCACATTTTCCAAAGCTGTACAGCGAGCCGAACTGGAGCCTTTGCAAGGCTGATTCTGGCCCCTGGGCCTTTTGTTTGAGATCTCTGCTGCATTGTATCTTCGAGCAGTATAACCCTTTTACGTGGTGTAATATGCACTGTGCCTGTAGACAAACCTGCCTCTCCAGTGCCCATCCCTCACATGGAACATTCAGTTCCTGCATGTGATAACAGGCTGGCATTCTCTTAAAGGTACAGAGACCCTGCAGATGTGCCGATTGGCTCTCTGGCGCCAGACATGGAAATGCAGGAATTTAACCACTAAAGTGTCTGTTTACAAACAAACAAGCAAATGAGGACACTGTACCATTTTTTTAAACATATCCTGTTTCTTTCTATTTGCAGATCATCTGTCCATCAAGTTAACAAATCCCTACAGCTTTCTGTTTCAATCATGTGTGATCTCAGTCAAGATGGTGTTTGGGAGTCGGACAATGCGCCTGATTTTTCCTCGTTGAAAAGACGCATAGACTCATTCCGTGGCTCCAACCTTGCTAACAAGGTGCCTGCGGAAAAACTGGCACAGGCTGGTTTCTTCTACACCGGCGAGTCTGACCGTGTCCGCTGTTTCAGCTGTAATATGACTGTGGATAATTGGTACAGAGGAGACAGGCCTGTAGACAAGCACAAGCAGGTAATCAAACTTGTAACATG